>NC_137984.1:54030427-54732457 GCF_963924665.1 Micromys minutus | reverse complement strand
GGTGGCATGCAGGAAGATATGATGCTGAAGAGGTAGCTGAGAGATCATCTGGATCCACAGTCAAAAGGAAGAGAGAGTGAGACACTGGCCTGGCTTGATCATCTGAAACCCCAAAGCCTAATACCAGTAACACAGTTCCTCCAACAATACTACACCTACTCCAATAAAGCCATACCTCCTAATAGTGCAACTCTCTATGGTGGTTTTAGTCAAGTCACCACTATCTAGGGTCTAGCTTATATTGTTGTTAGAATTTAGTGGCATATATCAAATTTAGCATTGTATGGTGTTTGGTGGATAGTGAGCCCTGACTCAGGTTGTGACTATTGGTGACACTGCTCACTACATACAACCAATGTTCACTATAATTTCTCTGAATAAAGGGAACCTGGACTCACATACATACATGCCACATATAACTCAATATATTTTTGCTGTGAGTATTACATTACTCTTTTTTATTTAAAAACATAATCAGGCAATGTATAGAACTATGGAAGAAATGTCTACCATGAAATTAAGTTCTATGCTTATGTGCTTGAGTACTTACTCGGGAAACAGATGGCTAATCCATTGCAGACAGATAATTGCCTTAGGGAAAGATTTAGTTAAAGATTTAATATCAAGATATAGTATATTGTTTATGATAGCTGTATTCAAGAACTTTTTGTCTAATAATAAAATAATTACATTAAAGAATGTTTTTTGTTTTGTTTTTTGGTAAACTGATGGACAACTACTACTTACTTAATTATTGAAATTGGAAAAAAAAAAGCCCAGGATGACCTAGGATACTATGCAAACATGTTGTGTTCTTTCTTTTCTTTCATGAAGGAACTGTCCATTTTAGAGGAACTACATTCATCTATCCACCCATTCACCCATCCACACATCTATACATAAATTCATCAATCTTTCCATCCATCTATCCATCCATCCATCCATCCATCCATCCATCCATCCATCCATCCATCAAGCTATCCATCCACCCACCCCCTATGAATCCATCCACCCATCCACCCATCCACCCATCTACCCATCCACCCATCCACCCATCCATTTATCTAGTCAACCAGTGAGTTTTATTTAATTAAGTATTTGTTAATGGGCCTCCATTATTCTACAATCCAAACTGCCTTTCTCTGCTTTGCATCCACATAATTCAAAGTCCCATAAAAATTTAAGAAGGGTAGTAGATATGTATACATAGATAATGGAAAGATTAATTGATTTAACCATTAAAGGGATCAATTTTCTTTTATAACAGTTAAGCCCAAAATATTATGCAACTTGGTAGGGAAAATTTCATCTCCTTTGAAACTTATGTAGGGAAAATAACAGAGCAGAAAATGTTATGTATACATATATTTATGATGAAATTCTCTAGAATAAAATGCTCAATACTAAAAACAGTTAGAATCTTTGTATTAATTATATATGGTGTTATGCAACCAGTCATAATATATACAAAGTCTCTGGAGAGATTTTGGTGAAAGGCAGTGATTTTACAGGTTAAATAGTTTGTATGAGGTCACTTGGGCCTGGAAATATGACTTATTAATAAAAGTGCTTGTCTAACATTCATGAGGTCTTAATAAATAAATAAATAAAAAATGCCTGCCCGACCCCCATCATCTTTACAGCTTTAGGAAGAATTGGTGTAGAACAGGAAAATTATTGGGAAAGAGTAAGTTAAAAATAAATGCTTAAAACAGAAAATAAATGCTTTAGGAGCATCATGGTTTCCTAAATCTTTTAAAAATTAATATTATTTTGTAATATGCTATGAACATTAACACATTTTTCTGTATGTAGACAATATGCAGCCTTACAAGTAACAACAACAAAAAAGGGCTTCCATAAGCTCACAATTCAAATAATCTTAGAGACATAAACAGTTCCTTTAGCGTTTCCTGTTGTAAGAGATATTCACAACTAATCTGAGTTCCACTCACTTATGAATTCAGCTACTTTCCAACAAATGGTCTTCATCCTTTGTTTGACCACAGGGACAGCTACCACCAAGTGAGAGCTTCAAAGCTAAAATGAAGAAATCTTTTTATTTTGAGAATTTTTAACGTGGTTTTACACACTTGCCTTTTCCAGAGATTACCAAATATATGGTATATGTTTGCCCTTGCAAAGTGTAGGAATTGTAACAGGTATGTAATCTGGAAATACATTCTGCATTCTTCATGAGAAAATAGGACAGCTATGAATCAGTTCATATGCTGGTCATTCAGAAGGAAGTGCTGGCTCCACAGGGGTAGGGTTTATTTTCCTCACCTCATTTTCCTTTCCTTTCTTTTCTTTTTTTTCTTTTCTTTTCTTTTCTTTTCCTTTTCTTTTCTTTTCTTTCTTTTTTGTGTTAGTTTCTTTCTTTGTTTATTCCTTTCTTTCAACTTTTTAAACTCTGATTTTCAATCACTCTAGTTAGTTTTCTAATTAATATAGGGTATCAGACATAAAAGTTTGTGGTTTTCACCATTAAAAAGTAATACATCGTTATGATTTTGTATGATCATACAAAAGTGATTAAAATTATTCACAGTGACTGAGTTTAGAATAGAAAGAGCAGCTTCATATGTGAATGAGAGAATTTTGTGAAGATGAAACCACTTTCATAAAAAATTTGGCTTTTTAGACCTGGCTCTGCTGGGCTTGTAGAGTCTCCTCCCATTGGTACCCTCTGTCCTGCAAGGACCTCTTAAGCTCCATCCCTGCAGCCAGCTGAAGAGTTAAAGGTGCTGTTCCCAGCTGTTTTCACTAAGACTCAGACACTAGAGCTGTTTTCAATTCCTTTAAAAACAAAGAGGAAAAAGAGAAAGCCATGGTCTCTCTTCTTTGATTTATATTCTATTCAACTTCTCCCCAACCTCTTCACAAAATTTACTGTAGGTTTTTGGTGACAGAAACAGATGTTTCCAAGAAGACTGGGTCTCACAGAGTCAGATGTTACCGTGGGAAAAACATCTCAATCAACAGCCATCTGAGTGTTGACGAAATGAAATGTGGGGGATGAAAGCTATTGTCACATACTCCCAACAGAAGTTTCACCAAGTGTCAGTGATGATTCACTAGGACCATTTACAGGCAGCAAATGTTCAAAGCATCACACAACACATAATGGAACTATGGTCAATGGTGGACTAGAAACACTTTTGTAGAGTAGTTTAATTTCGTGATATCATAGCAGTTTTAGTTTAAAGTCTTCTCAATGATGTTTATAAAACAAAAAAATCACCTAATCATCATCTAAATTGATTCTCAAATTATATTTCCAGAACTGAATGACATATATGACATACTGTGTGTGTGTCTTTGTATGTGTGTGTTTGTATCTTTGTATATGTCTTTTGTAAGTGTAAATGAGAGACGACTCATGTATTGATATTTAATAGTCTTTAGTTAACTAAGTATTGCTCATGTGTAATTTGTTCCTGGCTAAGCAGGAAGAATTAGATAACCTATTGGAAGATTCATCCCTAGATAAGACTGATTTTTCTTCTCTCCTAGAAATGGGACATGTAAAATCCCCACCCACTTTGCATGTCAACCGGTGCTATTTTTGTGCAGGTCTTGTTTAGGCAGCCACAGGATATTATGGGTGCAGCTTTCTGGAAATATAGAGAGGACACTGTCATGAATCAGACATCCAGGTTTTCCGGCTTTTGCACTTTGGCCTTATATTCCTTCCAATTTTCTGAAACCGTTAAATAGCAGCAAAGATAAAAGTAGGTAGTCTGATTTATGTTTTAAATGAAAGATGTAATTTCTAGGTCGTAAAGTATTTAAGAGGCATTTGTGTATTGAAATTTAAGTTCCAAATGCATTAAAAGTTTGGCTGAAGAACGTCCAATATATAGCTGTTCTTTTGAGGATGGTGGTGTCCAGTACATATGGATTTTCAAGGCACCTGAGTCCACATATGCTATTACTATAGGCAAAGGTGGTCTCCTCATCTGAGCCATACTTTACAGAATGTAGAAATGTCATGTGTAGGTCATGACTCTCGATATTAGGAACCACTCTTGCAACCACTGTTGCCATGGAAAAGGCCAAACATTTCCAATGTTCACCGGTACAGACACCCACCTACATCTGGGAGCATGCTACATCACAGCCCACATAAAAGGCCGATCCCCTTGTCACCTGCTCTCTCTCTTTTCTCACTCTTTCCTCTCACTCTTCTCTCTCCTTTGTCCCATTGTTTCATTAAACCTCTTCCACGTGGAACTATGTTGACCTAGTGTGGTTTGGCTGGACACAAGCCCTGATTTCTATTCCAACAATGACTATGAGCAAAGGTAGTAGGAACAGGTTTCTTGTGGGACTATTTATTGTAAACAGTGTAGATTTTTAAGTGGACCCAACACAAGCTTTCAGAGAGAATCACAAGCATGGAAAGGAGGTTAGAAGTACTAAAGCATCCTGTAATCATATGAGCACATGTTTGTGTTTCTGAATCCTGGTGATCATGCATTTGAAGATACTGGGCTGAATAACCCATTTTTATTTGGAACTATAGGGCAGTGGCACCCACAATTCCATTCTCACCCTTTGCTTATGCCGATACACCTTGTGGTGTGCTTTCTGTAACCTCTACATTCTGGTCTCATCACAGCTTAGATATTTAATTTTCTTCTTGAACCATCTTTTGTTTTATAAAATGTGACCTTTTCATAACCAAAATTTTCTCTTTTGAAAATGACAAGTAGACCTCTTTGGTGACACCTCTACACCACGTCTTCACTTCCCAGACAAACTGCAGCATGATTAGCCTGCCATTATGATCAGAAGATTCTGAGGGGGGAAGTGGAGTGAGAATGTCTGGAGTAGAAGAGACAGTAGGCAGGGTAGCATAAAGAAAACAGACTCTTGGGAAGCAGCTTCAGTGAGACAATTTGTTTAATAGTGGCAACAAATAGTACTTAAATCTTTGGGGGATAGATAGGGGTTTTGGAGTAAGTGTATTCCATTTGCCAGGGCCAGGGTGCTGGGGATGCCTCCTTTGCAAAAAGAGGAATTCTAACTGCTGGTGAACATGACCTTATAAAGGGAGAAGAATTTTAATCTGGCTACCCGGCTACATGGCCTTCTCCAGTGGGCAAAGATGTGGGCAGCTATGTGTCTCAGGCTGATACAATTACATACAATGGTTTTCTGTGAGGTCTTCCTAGTTTCAATTGGAAAAACATCATATCTACTCATGCCAGTAACAGAGCTCAGAACATTCAAACTATTTGCTTGAATTTTGTTAGAAAAACATTTGCTTATGGAGGGAGGCTGCTTGAGCTAGACTCACAGATGTATATGAAAGTTCTGAATTTTCAAAACTCAGAAAAATTAGAATCTGTGTTCGGACATCCTACTTCATACCCATTAGGGTAGATGTGGGGTATATGGAAGACAACTCTGTGAAAAGTGGGATGGAGAGCCAGGCTCATGCGACTCCCCATAGACTCCTCATTTGCTGTACATGGAATTAGATTCTAGATGGCTCCTGGAACACTAGCGAGACATCTGTGTTCGCTTCTTACACCTTCAAAGAAGTCCTAACAGGTAACAATGACCTCCCCTGTCCCCTCATCAGACAAGGCTATTACTGGGGCACAGCAACAGTGTGGTGAGATGCAATTGGTTGAGAATTTAGAGACTTGGGATTGGCTGAAAGACTGGATATAAGCTTATACCTTGTGCGATGAACTCAGATCTTCACCCTGATGCTGGTCTCCATAGTCTGATTCCAGGGATTCCTAATATGATTCTGTCATCTCTCACCCATATCCTCCGTACTGTTCCCACAAGTAGATACATGCCATAGTCAAGAATATCCAAAGATATTCAGAATCCAGATTGCAGCAGTAAAAACAAGCTTGCCTGAGGGGGAAAGCAGACAGGTTACATAGTGAGGACTTAACATAAAGCCTGAACAAATGTACTTCTTCCTGTTATGTCATTCTCCCCAGCAGGACACATAACTCCCCAAAGAGAAATACCAGACATAGTACATGTATAGGAGTTCATATTCAATATTCCCATTAAACATCTCTGCTTGGACACCACCTGGATGCCCGACTTCAGCGATCACAGTACCATAGTTGGGATGCTAGCTCTGATCAATATCAGAGTTGAGTTCTCACAAAGTCACTGTTTAGCAGAATTGGGAGCTGTTGTTTCTCTGGAGTTAGGACTCATGAACTGTAAAATAAAGGCAACAACATTAGCATCACTGTTTATAAGGTTGTGATGAGGTTTAAGTAAGAGAATATTCCTGGGCGTTTGAGTAGGGATCATTGTTATGGTCATGACATAGAAATGCTGCTGACTTCCCCCATTCCTTTCTTTAGGGGAAACTGTTGAAGAGAATTAACTTGGGACTTGTTAGAGACCACAAATAATTGTGTCAAATAGATGAAGAAGCCTGACATATACAATCTGCCAACAGTGGAGGGCATCGATACCAACTGTCCTACAGGAAAGCCAGCGTTCTCACACAGCCCATTATTTGAGAGTTGTAACTCTGTGCTGACTCAGCCACAGGCAGGCAGCAATCATAGCCAAGTTTATATGCTCAGAATTGATGTGAACATATTTCTACCTTCCCAGCAGCAAAGTCAAGAGCAAAGTGTGATTGGGACATTTTTATAGACCTAATTATGAGATGCTCGGGTTTATTGATTGGCTTTTACGTAACTCAAAGTGATCTGCCCATGTAAATTTGAACGTGTGCTAATATCTTTTTGTTGCTTGGTTATTTTGGGACAAAGAGTTTGTACAAACTTTATCCACTGAGAGTAACTGGCTTGGGTGATAGTAGGTGTCCTGATGAGATTTCCAGGGGATCTTAGTGTACCTGTAACTTCCGGGATCAATATGTTCATTTTAATTATATGGTCACTTCACCCCAGGAAAAGCATCAAAAGGCATAAAGAGGGGCCTTCTCCAGCTACACTTTCAATTATCTCATTGTGTTTTTAATTGTGAAAATAAATTAGAGGACATACATTTGGCTACTACTCTGAGCCATCAGAATTCATTGTTTTCTTGTTAAATGGTACTAATTGTAGTTGTCACAAGAACCTGGAAGGAGCTTTGACTGTCCAATCAATTTTCATCTTCTTTATAAGAGGTTATTTCTTGGCTGACATTGAAATTCTTCTCCTGGAAAGTGATTATACCTATATATACAATTTGCTTCCTCTAAAATGCTCTGTGATCCTGTTACAACAATTACATTTATATTGTAGTTATGAGAATAAGTTTATATGAAATATAAGCTGATGACCTGGAAAAAATAATAGTCCAATTGACTGAGGATTGTGCCAAAGTAATAACACAAAACCTTCATGGTTTTGAGGAAAAAAATGTTGCTTGTTTTAAAATTGTCATCATATTTCTGTGTTTGTACTTTGTATTCATTGTGCTCTGTGCCAATCTTCTTTTCAGATTTCATGGGGAACAAAGAGAGATGCACGGACCATATTATGTGGAGGTAAAAACTTCTGAAATATGTTGTCTCCAATAAAATATTACACATGCCACTTCCTAATGAATACTTAAAATAAACACATTAAAAATCTTATTTTGTTAATTTGGACACTCTCTCTGTGCCCTCTAGTTACTCTGACAAAGGGTTTATCAATCTTGTTGACTTTCTCAAAGAACAAGCTCCTGGTTTTGTTGATTTTTGTATAGTTCTTTTTGTTTCTACTTGGTTACTTGGTTAATTTCAGCTATGGGTTTATTTCCATCGACTCCTCTTGCATATATATACTTCTCTGGTGTTTTAGAGCTTTCAGGTGTGCTGTTAAGCTGCTAGTGTATGTTCTATCCAGTTTCTTTTAGGATGCACTCAGATCTATGGGTTTTCCTTTTTGAACTGCTTTCACTACATCCCATATGTTTGGGTATGTTGTGCCTTCATTTTCATTAAATTCTAAAAATTCCACTTCTGAGCCTATACCCCAAAGATGCTCTAACATACAATAAGGACACATGCTCAACCATGTTCATAGTATCCTTATTCTTAAGAGGCAGAGGCTGGAAAGAACCCAGATGTCCTTCAGTAGATGAATGGATACAGCAATTGTGGTACATTTGGACAATGGAGTACTTACTACTAAGCTATTAGAAACAATGGCTTTATTAAATTCCTAGGAAAATGGATGTATCTAGAGAATATCATCCTGAGAGAGGTAACCCAGTCACAGAACAGACACAATATGCAGTCACTGATAATTAGATACTAGCCCCAGAAAGCTCTGAATACCCAAGAATCAACTCACAGAAAATATGGAGCTCTAAAAATTAAAAAAAAAAAAAAAAAAAAGGCCAAGAAGCAAAAGCCTCAGTTCTTCTTAGAATAAAAAATAAGTGTATAGCATCCTCTCATAGTTGGGTACACCTACACTTTAAACCATTAATAACTCAAGAGCTAAGAAGTTAGCCTTATGGCAATTTGTGGTAGTTAAAAATTATTATGTTTAATCTTTACATAACAAAAACTTTGACTATTTCTTTGTTACGTTTTGTTTTACATATACTTTATGATTTTTGTAAATAGTAATATTTTGATGCATATTATTAAACCTTTAGAAAATCAAGTACTGTGGAAAATATATTTATATATATTTGCACTAAAATGCTTTTAATAATCTGTATACGTATCTGATTTTTTTAAAAAATGAAGGTGAAAAAAGTTCCTTAATTTTTTTTTTTTATTTCTTCCTTGACCAAGTTATCATTGAGTAAAGATTGTTCAGCGTTGATTTGTATTTTGGGCTTTTTTTGATTTTATTGTTATTGAAGACCAGCCTTAGTCCATGGTGATCTGATAGGATGCAAGGGAGAATTTTGATCTTATTTTATTTGTTGAGGCCTGTTTTGTGACCAAGTATATGTTGAATTTTGGAGAAGGTACTATGAGGTGCTGAGAAGAAGGTATATTCTTTTGTTTTAGGATGAAATGTTCTATAGGTGTCTGTTAAATCCACTTGGATAATAACTTCTACTAGTTTCACTGTCTTTGTTCAGTTTCTGCTTCCATGATCTGATCAATGTCCATTGATGAGAGTGGGGTGTTGAAGTCTCCCACTATTTTTGTGTGTGGTGTAATATATAGTTTGAGCCTTAGTAGAGTTTCTTTTATGAATGTAGGTGGCTTTGTATTTGGAGCATAGATGTTCAGGTTTGAGAGTTTATTTTGATAGATTTTTCCTGTGATAAATAAAAAGTGTCCTTCCTGGTCTTTTTTGATAACTTTTGATTGAAAGTCCATTTTATTCGATATTAGAATGGCAACTCCAGCTTATCTCTTGGGACTATTTGCTTGGAAATTTTTTTCCTAGCCTTTTACTCTGAGGTAGTGTTTGTCTTTGTTGCTGAGATGAGTTTCCTGTATGCAGCAAAATGTTAGATCCTGTTTACTTATCCAGTCTGATAGTCTATGTCATTTTTGGGGGAAATTGAGTCCATTGATATTAAAAGATATTAAGGAATAATGATTGTTGCAACCTGTTATTTTTGTTGTTGGAGGTAGAATTATGTTTTTGTGCTTTTCTTCTTTTGGTGGTGTTGCAAGAAGTTTATTTTCTTGTGATTCCTAGAGTGTAGTTCTTCCCCCCGCCCCCCTTTTTGGAGCTTTCCATCTATTATTCTTTGTAGGGCTCTGTTTGTGAACGTATATTATGTAAATTTGGCTTTTTCTTGGAATACCTTGGTTTCTATGGTAACTGAGAGTGTTGCTGGATATAGTAACATGGCCTGGCATTTGTGTTCTCTTAAGGTCTGTATGTCATCTGTCCAAAATCTTCTTGCTTTCACAATCTCTGTTGAGAAGTCTGGTGTAATTCTGATAGGGCCGCCTTTATATGTTACTTCTCATTTTTCTTTCCTGCTTTTTAGTATTCTAAAATAAAGGGAGACATAACAAAGAAACTGAGGAAACTCAAGAAATCATCAGATCCTACTACAAAAGCCTATCCTCAACAAAATCGGAAAATTGAGAGGAAATGGACAATTTTCTAGACAGATACCAGGTTCCAAAGTTAAGTCAAGATCAGATAACCAATTGAAACAGTCCCATAACCCCTAAAGAAATAGAAATAGTCATCAAAAGCTTCCTAACCAAAAAAAAAAAAGCCCAAGACCAGAAGGGTTTAGTGCAGAATTCTATCAGACTTTCTTAGAAGACCTAATACCAATACTCTTTAAACTATTCCTCAAAATATAAACAGAAAGACCACTTTTCAACTCATTCATAGAAGGCACAATTATACTCATACCTAAACCACACAAAAACCGTACAAAGAATGAGAACTTCAGGCCAATTTTCCTTATGAATATCGATGTAAAAATAGTCAATAAAATTCTGGCAAACTGAGTCCAAGAACACATCAAAACATTCACCATGTTTAAGTAGGCTTTATTCCAGGGATGCAGGGATGTTTCAATATGCGGAAATACAACAACATAATCTACTATATAATCAAACTCAAAGAAAAAAATACACATGATTATCTCATTAAATGCTAGAAAAGCCTTTTACAAAATCCAACACCCCTTCATGCTAAAAGTCTTTGAGAGATCAGATATCCAAGGTTTATACCGAAACATAATAAAAGCAATATACAGCAAACCAACAGCCAACATCACACTAAATGGAAAGAAACTTTAAAGCAATTTCACTGAAATCAGGCACATGTACAAGGCACAAGTCAGAATGGCTAAGATCAAAAACTCAGGTGACATTAAATGCTGGTGAGGATGTGGAGAAAGAGGAACACTCCTTCACTGTTGGTGGTATTGCAAGCTGGTACAACCACACTGGAAATCAGTCTGGTGGTTCCTTAGAAAATTGGGCATAGTATTACCTAAAGATCCAGCTATTCCACTCCATGACCTAAAGTCCCTCCAACATATAACCAGAAACATGCTCCGCCATGTTCATAGCAGCTTTATTTATAGTAGCCAGAAATTGGAAAGAACCTAGATGTTGTTCAACAGAGGAATGGATACAGAATTTGTGGTACATTTATACAATGGAGTACTACTCAGGTATTAGAAACAACGACTTCATGGAATTTCTAGGCAACTGGATTGAAGTAGAAGCTATCATCCAGAATGAAGTAACCCAGTCACATGGTATGCACTCACTGATAAGTGGATAGCTCCCCCCCAAACTCTGAATACTTAAGAAACAATACATAGATATTACAAAGCTCAAAAAAGGAAGGCCAGAATGTGGAGGCATCAGTCCTTTTAAAAGAGATAACAAAACAGAAATACAGGGACAATTAGAGGGGCAGGGATTGAAGAAATGATCATTCAGGGACTGCTTCACCTGGGGATCCATCCCTTATGTGGCCACCAAATCCAAGCACTATTGCTGTTGGCAAGGAGTGCTTACTGTCAGGAACCAGATATGGATGCCTTTATACAGACTCTGCCAAAGTCATACAGATACAGTTGAGGATGCTTGTAGCTAACCATTGGACTGAACAGGGGGACCCCAATGAAAGAGCTAGAAAAAGGACTGAAAGAGCTGAATGGTTTTGCAACCTTATCAGAAAAATGACATTATCAACCAACCAAACCCTCCAGAACTCCTTGGGACTAAATCACTAACCTTTGAGTACACATGCAGAGACCCATGGCTCCAGTTGCATATGTAGCAGAGGACAGTATTGTCTGCCAGCAATGGGAGGAGAGGCCTTTGGTCCAGTGAAGGTGCATTTTCCCAGTGTAGGGGAATGCCAAAGCACTGAGTTATGGAGAGTGTGATTGGGAGAAGAAACATCTTCATGGAAGCAAGTGGAGGGGGAGGGAGAAGGGGAATTGGAGTGAGGGGGAAGGGGATAACATTTGCAATGTAAATACAGAAAATATCCAATAATTTTTAAAAAATGAAGAGAAAAGAAGAAAGGAAAAAAAATCTCATTAATTACCATCTCTCTTCTATTCTCTCCTTTCTTTACATAGGCAGCTACTATGATCCTGATTCTGATCAAAACCAAAACATCTCCATAAATTTTGTGTTCTTGTGTTAAGGGGAATAAGCCATATTACAAAAAAGAATGGCTTGAAAAAAGAATACTCTATAGATATTTCATACTTTGTGGGTTGTGAACTTCCACTCTAAGTACTCAGCCCTAGTCTGCTCCATGTGTTTGAGTAGGTAGGTGAATCTAATCAGTTGTCTCAAAGGCAATAGCTGAGAATCAAAAATAGAAAACTAAGGAAAGAAACTTTAGGAGAGTCTAGGCCTAGGGAAAGCAGATGTTTAGGAATCTGAAATAAGAAGACGTTTCCCACACCATCTTCCAGAGGTGTCTTCAAACACTGAGACAGCACTGAAGACAGGGATGGGTTGACTTTGCTACCATCGCTATGTGTTTCTTTTCTATAGAGGGCTGTGCTTCAGGATCGGCAATTCAGAAATGTGTTTCACAGGCTGTGGTTACACCTAAAATAGGCTGTGCAGCATTTCACGATAACGAAGTCACAGACCTTTCTCTAATGGACCTCAGGGTCAGAGCAAAGTCCCCTATGGGATTTCAGGCTGTGCACCTGCTGCTCCAGACTTGAAATGCATCTCAGTTTCTCAATATTGTTTTATTAGAGTGCTAGTTAGGGTTAGATCAAACCAATTATGCCACATTTTAAGTAACATATAGTAGGGACACCAGAATTAAGCAGAGCAGCAAAGCTTCGATCCCAGGTAGAGATCTAGCTTTGCCTTCCAGCTCCTGCTCTTTAAGGCTGAGCAGCAGGGTCTTCCATGCATCTCTCTGGCAGAGGCAATGATCTAGGACTATATGATCAAATGTTCTCCAATACTCAAACATATCTAGCCTGATGGGCATAGCTATCAACAGTAATAACAGGCACTCATATTATCATCCTCTTTATCTTCAGTGTAATGAAGACACACTGAGTCAATAAGAGGAAAGATGGACAAAAAATAATGTACATAGAATTCCACATTGGTCATGATTTTTAGAATGGTGACAGGATATGTGACAAGCAAGGAAAACATTATTATTATTATTAATTATTATTATTATTATTAATTATTACTTCGTATTAAGAAACAGCCTGACATGGTAGAGGCAGAGACAGTCATATGTATGTAAAAGATAATTGTGATCTGAAACAATGGCTCAGCACCTAAGCACCCTTTTCTGATCTTGCAGAGGGTCTGGGTTCACTTGCCAAAACTCACATTATTACTCATAATTGTCTGCAACTGCAGGGTTAAGTAGCAATAACCATCCTGAGATGCAGGCACCAGGCAGGTACTCACGTGGTGTACAACATGCATGTTGGCAAAACACTCATACAAAATAAAATAAATCTTGTGGTTCACAAGAATTTACGAAAAACAAAATTGACTTGCTTCTATCATTTTTGGGGGAGGGGGTAAAAGTGAAAGAGATTGAACAAATATAATGATTTCTAAAAGTTTATGGAAAAGTACATATAGTCTTTGCAATGGCCTTGGTGGTTTGGAGAATCCTATGGGGCTCTTTAGCCAACAACTCAATTATATGCAATCCAATTCCAGTACTGAAAGCTTTCTTTCATTATTTGGTGATTTCATTTAGATCACCTTCACATATTTTAAAAAGTTTCTACTGTATTAGGTTTTTATATTACCCTTCAAATGTTCCTTAGTTTTAGATGTCTCTCCCTGTATTCTCTCCTAAAATTTCTCCTCCTCTCACTGATGATTTGATTTGCCCATTACAGCCTCCTCCCAATCTATAGACAGGTATCAATTATAGTTTTATTTCATGATGAGATCTATTAGTTCCCTCTAGTCTCTCACTGTATATTAACCCTCTTGGGTTCTATGAATTATAGCTTGGTTATGATTGACTCCATATCTAATGTGCACATATAAGAGCATATTTACCATAATGTAGATGGGATTCATCACTCAGAATAATTTTTATAGTTCTAGCCATTTGCTTACAAATTTCATGATTTAATTTTTTAGCAGCTGAGCAACATTTCATTGTTAAACTGTATCATGCTTTCTTTATTCATTCTTGTACTGAGGGACATATGGTTTGCTTCCTATTTATTCTTATTATGAATAGACTGCTGATGAACATGGTTGACAAATATCTCTGTAGTAGGATGAAACATCATTTGGGTATAGTCCCAAAAGTGACCAAAAGCCGAATCCTTAGGTCAGTTGATACCTGTCTTCCTGAGAAAATCCCACACTGATTTTCCTATTGTCTGTTTGACTTTGCACTCCCACCAACACTGGATAAATTGTTCTGCTTACTCCACATCCTCATCACCATGAGCTGTTACTTGTCTTGTTGCTCTTAGGCATACTTACTGGTACAAGAATTTCTTTGATGGCTAAGGATGTTTTTAATATTTCTGTTTCTTAGCCATTTCAGTTTATTATTTCAAGAATTCTCTGTTTATATCTGTACCCCATTTTTAATTGGGTGTTTTTTCTTGATATCCAATTTCTAGAGTTCTTTACATATTTTAGGTATTATGCATCTGTGGGATGTATAGGTGGGGAAATTGCTAAAGAAAACACCTACACAACTCACTGAAGTTTGATACATCCAGGTGGTACCTACATAGAATCTTTCTGTTGCAGTAAATATTAAAATGGGGATAGCTTATCTCTTAATCAGCCCCACATTCTCACTCCGAGGGCACAGCTTCTAGTATGGAGCCAGTGCACAGGCCCTGTCACTGGGTCCGAGCCACCCCCAAGGAGATCTCACTCTGTCTGCATGACTGCCTCTGTTCCCAGTGGAATTACTGCCCCAACATGTTTTTTTTTTCTTTTCTTTCTTTTTTTTTTAACCCCGTCTCTCAACACAAACATGACTCTTAAGGCTTGATAGCTTTTTATATAGGTTTATATATCAAACTCTCAATCCATAAACCCTCTACATAATAAGATTACATCCATTAGACAAAGATACAAACTGTCCTTCCATATGAGATAAAAGACCTATAAAACCCTTAAAATGTTCATGGCTACCTAACACCAATTAAGTTCACCTGGATCCAGCTCATCCTTCCTAAGCTTCATCTTGATCCTTCTCTGTCCACTTCTCACCCAACAAAATCCAAGGAACATTTTACTGTTAATCACTTCTTCTGCACCTAATAGGTTTGATGGTGTTGTTTGTATTTGGCTTGGGTGAATGTTGACCCTTTGTGGAGCTTAACTGGAAATCTCTACAGCCTTCAAAAGCTGGAATTAGTAGAATACCCTTAGAGTACTGGGTATGTCCTTGAAAGGGATTAAGGTAGTTCTTATGTGACTGTTTTTAGCTCTCTCTCTTTCTTTCTTAATAGGCTTATTTTTTTAAATAAGGTTGAGTGGGGACTCCTTATTCTCTATTTGACTTTCTGTTCAGCTATATGACTACTCCCTATTACACATTGCTAATGTGATCTTGTGTTATCTACCACCCACCTTCATCATTGTCCAACAAATCAGACCATCTAGTTTTAAATAGAGTATCCTAAACTATGAAACAAATAAACCTTTTTCCTCTATATGTAGCTGCCATTAGTATTTTGTTATGGTATTTGCAAACAGACTAATATAACAGTCTTCTCTGTTTACCAGAAAACTAAAATATAAATTTAATAACTAGTACATAAATGTATAAAACTAGTACATAAATGTTGTAAATGACCCAGTTTTTCATATATATATTCTTAGTTAGCTATAGATAATATATGTTTAGTTTTATCTCTCCTGGTAGAAATGATGCTTCCTGGTGACAGGCAATTGTCTTGACTTCATTTAAATACTCTTTCCACCACAGAATATTCTGATCATAAGTGATTTTTATTATAGTTTTTTAATATTGCCTCTAAAATAATCTTTGTTTGATTTTTATTTGTGAGCACGTATCTATATGTGAGATGTCCATGTGCATGCATTGCCTACAAAGGCCAAAAAGAAACATTGGATCTCCTGAAGCTGAAGTTACAGACAGTTGTGAGCTATCATGTGGGTGCTAAGAGGTCCTTCTGCAAGAACAGTCAGTGCTCTAATCTTCCGAGCCATTTTTTTATCTCCTAAACAAATACATTCTGTAGTCCCTTTAATAGAGCAATTACTTTGAGAAAATTATCCATGTATAGATTTCTGAAATAAATAAATATTTATATCAATCATCTAATAGTAAAATATGAACAAAACCCGTAGAATTTCACATCCATGTAAGTATTTATTCTAGTAAACTTCCAAATTAAAAAATACTAGTAATGATATCTATTTCTTACTATGTAACTTCTGTTGCATAATATATATATAAAAAGGCACCGTCCCATGCTAACACCGGTTACTTTCTGACCCTGGCTGTCTCAGCACCTCCATGGCTAGCCCCACGCAGCAACTACCCATCTCACAGTTCTCTTGCTGCAGATTCTGCTCACATTTCCAGCCATCCACCCCCTGTAGTTAGCTGTCACAAATCCCTAAAACCAGGTAAAATCAAAGCTCTAGAGGCTTGCAATTTATCAGTCAGATTTATATTTGTAAATTCCCAACCCACAAAAAGCCCACACAATGAACTCAAAACTCAACTGATAAAACAAAGGCTACACACCTAGATGGGGCAAATACACCCTACTTACTATTTAATCATCTATCTAAGAAACCCCAATACTCACTGCTCCTAGGACTATGTGATTCTGGCTCCTCTTCCTCTCCTATAGGTTCCACCTTATCTCCCCTTTCCATTTCTTCTTTTGTCTCCCTGTACTCATCTCTTTTCCACAGCCCAAGCACAAGCTCTCACCTTATCTTGTGCCTGCCCTCATCTGTATATAGACAATAATCCAGACTTCTCTGTTTTTAACAATAGCTTGAAAACTTTGCATAAGTCTCTACACCCAAGGACAGTAGTAGACTCAATAAATCAACTAAATTTCTAAGACTTGAAGCTTTGGAATTTCATGAGATCCCATTTGTTGATTGTTGATCTTAGAATATAAGCCATTGGTTTTCTGTTCAGGAAATTTCCCCTGTGCTTATGTGTTCTAAGCTCTTTCCCCATTTCTGTTCTATTAGTTTCAGTGTACCTGGTTTTATGTGCAGGTCTTAGATCCATTTGGACTTGAGCTTTGTACAAGGAGATAAGAAGAGATTGATTTTCATTCTTCTGCATTCTGACTGCCAGTTGAACCAGCACCATTTGTTGAAGAGGCTGTTCTTTTTCCATTGAATGTCAAAGATCAACCGACCATGGATATGTGGGTTCTTCAGTTCTATTCCACTGATCTACCTGCTTGTCTCTGCGCCAATACCAGGCAGGTCTTTTTCTTTTTTCTTTTCTTTTCTTTTCTTTCTTTAAAATCACAATTGATTTGTAATACAGCTTGAGGTCAGAGGTAGTGATTCTCCAGAAGTTGTTGTTTTTTTTTTTATTGTTGAGAGTGTTTTTTGCTATCTTTTTTTAAATTTATTATAACAAAAGAATTTGCAAATTGCTTTTCCTAACTCTATGAAGAATTGAGTTGAAATTTTGATGGGAATTGTGTTGAATTTGTAGATTACCTTAAGCAAGATGGCCATTTTTACAATGTTGATCCTTTCAATCCATGAGCATGGAAGATCTTTCTATCTTCTGAGGTCTTCTTTAATTTTCTACTTCAGAGACTTGAAGTTTTTTAAATACAGATCCTTCACTTGTTTGGTTAGGGTCACACCAAGGTATTTTATATTCTTTGTAACTGTTGTGAAAGGTGCAGATTCTCTAATTTTTTCTCAGCCTGTTTGTCCTTTGAGTAGAGGAAGGCTACTGATTTGTTTGAGTTAATTTTATATCCAGCCCCTTTGTTGAAAGTGTTACCAATTGTCAAAAAGACAAAAAACAGCAACCAACAGATTGGGAGAAAAGATCTTTACCAATCCTATATCTGATAGAGGGCTAGTATCCAATATATACAAAGAACTCAAGAAATTATACTCTAAAGAATTAAATAATACTAATAAATATGGGATACAACGACTTCTCAACTGAGGAATATTGAATGGCTGAGATGCATGTAAAGAAATGCTCAACATTCCTAGTCATCAGGGAAATGCAAATCAAAACAACCCTGAGATTCTATCTCACACCAGTCAGAATGGCTAAGATCACAAACTCAGGTGACAGCAGATGCTGACTAGGATGTAGAGAAAGAGGAACATTCTTCTATGGTTGGTGGGGTTGTAAACTGGTACAACCACTCTAAAAATCAGTTTGGTGGTTCCTCTGAAAATTGGACATAGTACTACCTGAGGACACAGCTATACCACTCCCAGGCAGAAAGTAGCTCCAGCATATAACAAGGACACATGTTCTACCATGTTCATAGCATCCTTATTTATAATAGCAAGCAGCTGGAAAGAACTCACATGTCCTTCAACAGAGGAATGGATACAGAAATATACACAGTGAAGTACTACTCAGCCATTAAAAACAACGATTTCATGACATTCCTAGGCAAATGAATGGAAGTTGAAACTATCATTCTGAGTGAGGTAACCCAGTCTCAAAAGAGCCCTCATATTATGTACTCACTTATAAGCAGATACTATCCCAAGAAACTCTTACTACCCAAGAAACCATTCACAGAACTTATGAAGCTTAAAAAGAGGGAGGGCCAGAATGTGGATGCCTCAGTCCTTCTTAGAAGGGAGAAAAAAACACTCTTGGGAGAAAATACAAGGTCAAATAGAGGAACAGGGATTGAAGAAAAGATTTACAGAGACTGCCTCACCTGGAGAACCACCACATATGCAGCCACTAAACCCAAGCACTATTGCTGGTGCCAAGAGGTGTTTACTGTCAGGAACCAGACATGGATGTTTCCTCAGAGGCTCTTCCATTTGGATACAGATGAGGATGCTTGCAGCTAACTATTGCACTAAACACAGGGGCCTCAATGAAAGAGCAAGAGAATTAACTGAGGAGATGAAAGGTTCTCAACCTCATGGGAAAAACAACATTATCAATCAGCCAAGGCACTGAGGTTAAGAGTGTGATTGGGAGAGGGAATACCTTCTTTGAAGCAAGTTGAAGGGGATGAGGGAGGGGAATGGAGGGGAAATGTAAATACAAAGAATATTCAATAAAATTGAAAAAAATAAAATGCTATAATTCTTGATTCTCCTAGAGATTGATTTGAGAGGGAACGCATGTTTTTGTCTTATGTTACTCAGAGTTTGTTTGTGATCGGTTTACTCAGAAAACAACACTCTTGAATGCATATAGCATATGTTGTAATTAGGGTATAGAAATCAACTCCAAAGTTGTAGAATGCGATGGGCTATATGATACAGGACTCCTCTGTAATTAAAACTCATTTAGAATCAATTCTCTTTAGATTCTCTCTAAAAATCATTCTTGATGACTACTGATGCTGGAAATAATTATGGAGAGAGAACAAAATAATGATATTTTATGTTTCAGGAATCCACAGTTTAGAGTCAGAAATAAAAATCTGAGACAAATATTTGTCCATTGTATCTTAGTCAGGTATCTGAAGCCTGGATTTTAGCCAGGGATGCTGTGGTGTCTTGCTGGTGCGCTGAACTGATTGAATACATGAGAATAAAGTGAATTGTGCAGACAAGTATTTGGTGCCAAGTATCTATTCCCTTCCCTGCTCCGGCATTCCCTTTAATTCACTCTGCCAAACACCATAGACATGATAGATTGGCGTCGTGTTCATGGTTGAAAGGCAGATGTGGTCTTTTTCTCCAGCCTTGAGTCAAACTGTGAGAAGCATCCCTGTAGCCGCAATTACCTGCTTCTTCAAATAGTTTGCTATTCAGCTTCACACATCACCTTTAAATTTTCTATTTGCACATAACTTTATTGATAAGAATCTTGAGTTTTTCCCTCTAAAAAGAAAATTTTTCTCTGTAACACTGAAATATTTGAAGCTATGAATGCATCCCCATATAAAACAACTAATTAAACTCTGCTCAATAACATTAAGCAAACATACCAGCAGTTGTCTAGTTGGAGCTAGAAGGAAAGTCTTTGACCATTTGTCCTTCTGAATTATTAGAGTTCCTTTTGTGAGTACTGCTCTATTTGCTGAGAAGAGACATCAAGATCAAGGTAACTCTTAAAAAGAAAGCATTTAATTGGGGGCTTGCCTACAGTTTCCAAGGGCTCGTCCATTATCACCATGGTGAGGAGCAGGATGGAACTGAGGAAGTAACTGAGAGATGTTTATTTGGTAATCAAGTGGGGTTTGAAAGAGAGAGAGAGAGATAGAGGGGGTTAGGGAGGAAGGGAGGGAGGGAGGGAGGGAGGGAGGGAGGGAGGGAGAGAGAGAGAGAGAGAGAGAGAGAGAGAGAGAGAGAGAGAGAGAGAGAGAGAGAGAGAGAGGGAGAGAGAGTCTGGTATGGACTTTTGAAATCTTATAGTGACACTTCTGTCAATAAGGCCACACTTTCTCATCTTTCTAATCCATCTGGAGCAGCTCACTAAGTGGGGTCTAAGCATGCAAATATATGAACCTCTGGGGCTTCATCAAAATCATTCTGACTTCTAACTGACTGTATATTAAGGCTAGATTTTAAGATAAAAATAATAACAACAACAACAATATTCTTGAAATAAGGCCAGGAGAAAAAAAATATAAAGCCAAGAAAATTAAAATAAGGCAGCCATTTCCTCTAGAAGTGCTTTACTAGAGAGACAGTGAAGACTATGTAACCAAACTGTTGCTGTTAGGGAAAACATCTACCTCCTGGTGTGACTAGAAACACAGTTAGAATCTTAGAAACATCATATACACAATACCAAAGAAAATCCTGGGAAGAGAGTCTTGTGTAGTCCGCTTATATCTTGAGGAGAAACAGTGATCGGCATTTAAAACCATGTCCCTCAGAGCTAAATAAGTAATTCTCAACTGAATAATATGAGATGGCTGAGAAACACCTAAATCATCATGGAAATGCAAATCAGAAAGACCCTGAGATTCCACCTCACACCAGTGAGAATAGCTGGTTTCCTGAGAGGCTCTGTCAGAGCAGGACAAATACAGAGATGGACGATCACAGCAAACCACTGAATGAGAACAGGGTCCCCAATGCAGGAGTTAGAGAAAAGATTGAAGGAGCTGAAGGGGTTTGCAACCCCATAAGAACAACACCAACCAGTCAGAGCTCCCAGCGACTAAGCCACTACTCAGAGCATACAAATGGATGGACCCATGACTCTAGCTACATATGTAGCAGAGGGTGGTCTTGTCAGGCATTGATCAGAAGAAAATCCCTTAATTCTGCCAAGGCTTGATACCCCAGTGTAGGGGAATGTCAGGGAGGGGAGGTAGGAGGGGCTGGGTGGGTAGGGGGCAACCCAATAGAAGCAGGAGTAGGGAGGATGGAATAAGGGGTTTATGGAAGGGAATCTGGGAAAGGGAATAACATTTGAAATGTAAATAAAATATATCCAATTAAAATCAAACATGTATTATGAAATTATAACCTACACAGTGGCATGTGTCCCCTAACATTGTCATATTCCTAAGACCCCCACAATTGCTAAGATCTAACATAAGAAAGCAAATTCCACAAGATAATGTATTTCTGGCTAGGCTTGCTTCTTTGTTATTTTTTTTTTTTTTAGAATTAAAGTACAAAACACGTGCATTCTGAGAATTATGAGTATTAGATAGTATACATATAGTGTTAACGTTTTGCTAATTTAGGAGAATTATACCAATTCCTTTTATATTTAGCAACTCTTGATATTTGTTGCATAATTCTCTGAAATTCTAAGATGGAAGGACTATGTGAGACATGCCTTAGAAGTCACAACTTTGGAAGGAATAAAAAGTAAAGCACTAAGAGAAGAATTTAGATTTTTCAATTCTCTTCCAATGAGACATAGATGACAAAATAAGTAAAATTGGGGCTAGGGAGAGGGTTATGAGCACTGGCCCCTCTTCAAGAGCCATTACTAAGAGCTACATGATAGCACACAACCATGTCTAACTCTAGTTCTTGGGAGTCTGATACCCTCAGAAACAAGTCAATAAAGACAGATGTGTGAAATCCAACAAAGAGTAAGATCAGGAAGCGGTTGTCACAGATAAATGATAGATGTGTGTGAAAGGTGTAAGTCTACCTAACAAAGTAACTTCTGGCAATATTTAAATATTAGTAGTGTAAGCTAAACAGGGAAAAGAAATAACAGACAGTAGCTGCCTGCCAAGGTGGTAACTGTATAGCTCAATCACGTATAGGTTCTTACATTATGAAAGGGAAACACAAGAGACAGAAGCAAGTTTTTATTGCCTTGCATATAACCTGTTCATTCTCTTCCAAATAGTCTTTCTTTCCTCTTTCTTACTGATTTTGTGCCCCCAGATGGAAAACCTTAAGTATTATAGTATTGCAAATAGCTGGCTTATTAAACATAAATGTGACTGAAAAGTTTTTTTAAAGATGCATTTTAAGAAGTACTTTAAAGTGCATTCTTTGAATAATAGAGATGTTTCTTTTTTCTTTGAAAAGCAGGTTTTGTAACTGTGATGGTTGCTCCCTACTGTCTAGTTGAATGAAATTAAAATCATCTGGGAATCACTGTCCCTGATTTTAAATTTTACTACAAAGCTATAGTAATAAAAACATTGTGTTAGCACAAAAGTAGAGATATTGATCAGTGGAATCCAACTGAAGATTCAAAATTAAACACATACAACTATGAACATCTGATTTTAACAAAAGAAGCTAGAGCCCTCTAAGAAACCCAACAGGCAGATAAAAGAGTCACATGCAAATACTTCTACCCAAGCAATGGACAGAAGCCAGGGACCATGGTGGTTGAATTAGGGAAAGGCTGTAAGAAGCCGAGGAGGAGGGCAACCCCATAGGAAGACCAGCAGTCTCAACTAACCTGGAGCCCTGAGATCTCTCAGACACTGAACCACCAACCAGGCAGCATGCACTATCTGGTATGAGCCCCCCCCCACATGTACTGCAGACGATTAGCTAATGGTCTTGCCTCAGTGAGGAAGATTCACCTAACCCTGGAGAGACTTGAAGCCTCAGGGAGTGGGGAGATCTGGTGGAATGTGAGTAGGGGGTAGGGACATCCTCTTGGAGACAGGGAAAAAAGAATGGGATGATGAGCAGTCAGAGGGATGACTGAGAGGGGAAGGAAAACTGGACTATAAAACAGATTAAAGAAAAATAAACAAATAAGCCAGAAATGTACACTGGAAAAAAGACAGCATCTTCAAAAAATGATGCTGGTCATACTGGAAGGGCACATGTAAAAGAATCCAAATAAATTCAAATCTTATCATCCTTCACAAAACTCAACTCCAAATGGATCAAAGAGCTCAACACACAACCAGATAAACTGACTCTGATAGAAGAGATAAGGAAGAAGTGATTGTGAGAAACTGAGGAATAGTCTTCAACTCATTGGAACAGGACAGACCATCATTAGCACAAGATTCAAGATACTAAATGAGACTTCATGAAACTGAGAAGCTTTTGTGTGGCAAAGGACACTGTTGTTTTGATAAAGTGGAAGGCTGTAGAATTGGATAAGATTTTTACTAACTACATATTTAATAGAGCACTGATATAAAATTGTAAGGAACTCAAAAGATATAGATATCAAAAGAACAAATAACCCAGTTAAAAATGGAGTATACATCTAAACAAAGAATTTCCAAAAGAGGAAACTTAAATAGCTGAGATACACTTAAGAAAGAAAGAGTCAACTACTCTAGTCATCATGAAAATGGAAATTAAAACTATTTTGAAAGTTTATCTTACACACATCAGTTAAACACGTGACACACATGCTGGTAAGGATGTGGAATAAGGAGAATACTCACTCATTGCTGGTGGGAGTGAAGACTTGTACAATAGTCAGTGTGGTGGTTCCTCAGGATGAGGAAAATAAATTTGTCTCAAGATCCAGCTACATCACTATTGGGCATGTACCCAAAGATGCTTCCTCCTTCCACAGAGACATTTGCTCAACTATGTTTTTTGCTGCTGTATGCATAATAGTCAGAAATTGGAAACAACCTAAATTTCCATCAACACATAAGTGGATAGAAATATGTTACAGTCACACAACAGATTATTAGTCAGGTGTTAAAAAATAAAATACTGAAAGTGGAAGGTAAATCGATCGAGGTAGAAAAAATAAATCATCCAGAGTGAGATATTCTAGACCCAGAGAAACAAATACATGTTACTTGCATGCATGGTGATACTAGCTGTTAAGTCTATGATAACTAAGCTACAATACGCAGAACCAGAGGTTAGGTATAAAGTAAGGGGTTAGTGATGGTGCAGATAGATCTCAATGTGAAAGGGAAAGATAATAAATAGTTGTGAATGAATGGATGGAGGCTCTGGAACAGATATATAGGTATGAAGAGAGGGAAGAGGGAGACAATAGAGGGGCTATAGGGACTGACAGGTAAATTAAGGCATATTTGAAGCACAGTATAGAACCTCAAATATTAGAGGCTTCTGAAATATATACATGTATGAAGGTGATCTAAAAATCACCAAATAATGGAGAAGACAGTCTCAACAGGCCATCTCTTGTCACTAAATAGAGCTTCCAGGACATGGATTAAATCTTATTGAGTTGTTGACAAAGGAGTCCCACAGAAATTCTCAAACAACCCAATCCATGTTATTACCAAAGCTATAAGTTATTCTACACAAACTGATAGTAAAGTCCCATTACAGAAGACAGCATCTCCACAATATACTGAACATAGAGAAGCAGAACCTGTACTTACAGAGAACCTTAATTCTACATACTACCAAAAGAGATATGTAAACACAGACTCTTTTATGGTATCTTGCCTACGAGACATGCTAGGGTAATTGTGACCCAGAGTTTCTGAGAATAACCAGCCTGATTTGACTTAGGGCCTACTCCTTTGATCTGCTTGGGTGAACAAAAACCAAACACTGGCCATTGGTCTAAGGTAAAACCAAACACTACTGTTCTATAAAACAAACAATCAAAAAAAACATAAAAAGGCAACAATAAAATGACCTCTAATGGCATTCTGCTATATTTATTGGTCATGGCATTGTTCAGGTGTCATCACAGAAGTGTCCTACTGCAGCAGATGGGAACAAATACAGGGATCCATTGCCAGACATTACACAGAGAGTGAGAGACCTTGGAACACTCAGCCCTAAATGAGGTGTTTCCATCAAACCCCTCCCTTTAGGACTCAGTGAATCCTGTGAAAGAAAAGATAGAAAAAGAATAAGAGCCTGAGTGGATGGAGGACACCAATTAAAAATGCCCCTTAAATCAACATGAGCAAAGCTTATAAGTTCATAGAGATGAAGTCAAGCATGCATAGGACCTGCTCAGGTCTACACCAGGTCCTTTGTTTTTATATTATGGTTTCCAGTTTAGTACTTTCATGGGGTTACTGAGTGTTTGAATGAGTGAGTCTGAGTAATTCTTTGCCTTCTCTTGAGTTCTTTTCCTTCTATTTGTCTTGTCCAAATCTGACATGTTAATGTTTTGTTTATTATATTTATTACATACTATTATAATATTGTTATAATATTATTATCCAATTAAAATAAAACAACCTCGTCATACTAGGGCACATTCCAAATTATTCTTGGTGTGACCTCCTAAGGGCTCTAATGTTGCCCTACCTAAAGTTTACCACAGCCAGTGAATTAACCTTTAGAGTCTGAGCTTCAGAAAGACAATTTAGGTTTAAACTGCAGTAGTAACTAAGTCTCTCTTAATGGTGCCTTGTCCCTTCCCAAGTAAGGACATAGTATATTTATAATTTTAAGTATCTAAGAGCAAATATCTCTGATAGTGATATTATCATGTAATTCAAACACTTTACTTTGTTCCATCCCTATTTTTTCTTGTTTATTAAAACCTATGTGATACAAAAACTAAATAAGCCAGCAAATACGTTCTCTTCTTAAAAAAATCATCTGGAAGATAGGCCCCTGGTTCATCTGTTGGTGGCACCATTTGCTATGTAGGGGATCCAGGACATGGAAGCAGTGAGCTGATCATTAGAAAGCACATGTCCATTACTCTCGTTTGACTGCAGACAAGGTGTGATCAGTTGCTTTAAGGTCTTGATGCTTGACTTACCTACAATGATGGATTGTAACCTGGAGTTGTGAGCTAAACAAACCTTTCTCCCTGAAGTTGCTTTTGTCAGAGTATTTTATCACAACATCAGAAAAGAAACTGAGACAGAAATAAAGCAATATCATAATTCATGGCTAAACTGGAGTTATAGTTTGCATTTTCATTACCCAGAATGTTACCAAGGCTCCCATAGGCTCTCCTATCACACTATTTTCCAAGGGTGACGGGGTTCACAGAGTCTGCCAGGGATTCTCCAATTACCATCCTAACTTTCCAAAAAAATTCAGCAAGGAGCACCATTTCCAGATGTTAGTGATGTCTCTCAAACCTAAATAAATGACACCATTCTTCAAGCAAGGAAGCAACAGCAAGCTGTCATGCCTTCACTTTTTCTTGGAAAACTTGTTTCTAACCCCACTCTCTCTCTAGTTAAATTCAGATACCTCTGATAGTTTCCTGCAGGGAGAGTGCCTCCTTAACCTTTCCCTGTCTTGAAAAAATACATTTTGGTAAAGAGGAGAACAAGTTCATGTGTTTTCCTGTCTATAATTTTTAAAATGTGTCATATATTTTGAAACAAATATAACAATATATTGAGTACTGGTGCTTGTATTTTCATAAAAATAGGCTAATAAGTTCAATATTAACTTCACTACTAGTACATGGTAGAGGTATCTGAAACTGACCAGAGCATATTGTTTGAAACTGTGTCGGGGGTACAGATGACCTCTGCACATTTTCTACAATCTCAGGAATGCTGCTGAAGTTGAAACAAATTTGCTATCTCTCTTGAGTTAGCAATTCTGTATAGAAAGTGTTCTAGTCTGTAAATAGATTCCACTACATTGTAAAAAAAAAATTTCAGATGAATGAATTTAATGAATGATTGTACACACTTCTGAAACTTTTCTTATAATATCTCTTCTATCAAAAGGGTATAGAGAAGAGTATTGTAGTATGCCAGAGTGAGCAAGCATCTTACATGGCTCACCCTCTCCTAGCTAAGCACTAATATTGGTTGAGTCCCCATTTTGTGTAAAATGTGAACTTAAACCCAGTCTTAAACATTCACAGATGGATCATAGAAATCAAAACAGAAGATTTAAACATCAAATCAGAAATTTTGATGTATATATTAATTTCCAGTGGTATGTTCACCTTTGTATTCTTTGTGTTCTCCCTCTTTCTATTGTACATCTATATGGTAACCTTTTTAGATATCGCTCTGTCTCCCACAAGCTAACCATCTGAAGTTGTTTTTTGTTACACTTTTATAACTATGCAGTTGTGCTGGCAGCCTTTTCTGGTTGGGAGATCATTTATGTTAGTTCTTGTTTCCTGTTAATGTTCTGTAGCTTCCCCTAGACTCTGTTAAAAAGTCATGATAAAAACTGGGAGAGAATAATTTATTTGCTCCCCGTTTTGTCAGTGCTCCACTAGATGATCAAACCCATATCCCTTCTATTCTTTATTACAAAAAATATAAATTATGCCAAAGAGGAGAAAAATGGAACTGGACTATTTAGAGCTTATATTTTATAATGGTATCTAATTTTAATAATGAAGCATGTACTCTTATAGAAATGGGAAATGAAGCATCAGATGGAACATTTCAATGTAGAGATGTATGACTGATGTGCATTTTGAACAACCCATAATTACTTTTGACTACTGATTATTCTGTTTAGTAAGAACAGGTCATGTTTGTTTTAAAGTGAAGAGTAAGAATAGAGCTTGATTCTGCTCTTCTGAAAGATCTCTCTCTCTCTCTCTCTCTCTCTCTCTCTCTCTCTCTCTCAAAGTGAAGAATATACGTCTGTGATATGTAGGGTCTGAGATTCCTTGAAAAAGAATATTACACAGTGGTTACTCAAGTTTAGCATAAGTAGAATATGTCTGCTGTATTGATTCCCCAAGGGTTATGTCAAGACCAATTTGAAGGTCACTGTGTGTGGAGAGTAGGGGATTAAGTTCTTTGTAACTTGTGAATTCCTTCAGTTTACCAATCTACAGGTTGCCTTGTTTATACCTGGCCTGCTGGCTTCTTTGTTCTGTAAATGGCTCCTAAATATCTGTCTCTGTCAGCTTTCAACTGCTGTGAAAAGTACTTGAGAAAAATAACTTAAAAGGAAGAAAGGTTTATTTCGACCATGGTTTCAGTCCCTGATCTCTTGCCTCCATTGCTTTGTGGCTTGTAGAGAAGCAGTGCATCATGGTATAGGATGTGGCAGAACAACCTGCTCTTCTTATGTTGGCCAGGAATAAAGAAGATGAAAGCTGGAGAGGAGAAGAAAGAGGAAGTGGAGGAGGATAAACCCTGAAATTCCTTTCAGCAGCATGATACCAGCCACCCAACTGCTTCCTGCTAGCTTCCTTGCATCCTGCTACATCAAGGCATGTCTCCAGTGAAATGTCAGAGCAGGCTAAGGTTTTGCCTGGAGAACTCCCAGACTAAAGACCAACTGCTGACAGAAGCAGATGATGCTTTAAAAGTAGTAGGAAGAATAGGAGACAGGAAGGTCCTGGAGACACATTTGTTCCTGATGTCATTGAAGATTGTACATTTGAAAACTGCTGGTACAAGTGTGATCACTGCTTTCATAGCCAGTATGATTGTACCCTATCAAACCTGGATGTTTGTGAGCCAAAGAACCTGGCACTTGCCCACACACTTTTTTTTTTTGTAACAGCAAAGAGACAGGAAGCAAATGGCATTTTGGGAAACAATTACCTTATTTATAAAAGAGGAACATCTGGTTTCAGAAAAGTAGTGGCCTGGCTTCTGACCTCAAAATGGAAAGCATCGAATGTCAAATAAGTTTTGTAATCACCACTGTGTTGACCCTAGAGTACTGAATTTATTTGTGTGCTAGCTTCCTTTACCTTTTGGTGTTCATGGCTCCCAGTCCCCTAAGATACCATCCCTAAACTTTGCATCGTCTAGATGATCTTCTACTCTGTTGTTGGTTGCTTTTTACTCATTGTTACTAATTTTGTATTTCAACATTTTGAAAACCAGCTCTACTTGCTGCATAGAATTATTATGATATTTTATTGGTGTTCGGGTAGATTGGACAAGGGCACAGGCTCAGACTCCAGACACACTGGGGAACCTCTTTTCCTCTAAGCTGCAGCCTGGGGTCCTAGAGATCTACAGAACAAATATCAAAAATGCTCCTAATTTTATACAGTGGACTCATTTGTATTCTTCTATTAAATTCCTCTTCAATTCCTGGTGACAACTTGGATAATTTTTCATACCTGCAGTATAGAGCCATAATCCTTCACAGGGCTTTGAAACACTTTGCAGTGTCAATCCTAAATATCAACATTTATCACTCTCATACTCTCCCATACAGCTTTTGTAGCTGGCAGGCATAGACAATGTGATATCAAGAAGTTCACAACCCCTTGTGCATTCTCCTTGAATCTACAATGAAAGGCGAGTCTTGTCTGTCAGTCTTTTTCAGCATTTAGTCCCAAAGACTCTCTCCTGTCATTCTATAGGGCAATGGAAATTTATTGATATTCAGATAACTTATCCTTACACTAAAATGCATTATCATTTCTAGAGACTACCTGAGATCTGTTCATTAGGTTCATTAGACACAGAGATCTGGATTTACTCTCACCTAATTTCCTAGTGATTGTCTTCTCCTTCCCTGGATCCCTTGAGAACAGCTCCATCTCTATACATCAGTTTTCTTTTTATTAACTTAAATGAACTATAACAACAAAGTTTCATTATTTAAAGAGTTCTCTATCAAAACACTTGGTTTTCAGGACAGCTGAAGACCTTAGGCCTAAGTAATATCTAGTCTTTTGGTGGTATCTTTAGATTGAACACCTAATCTTAGCAGGAGGTTAGCAAGTTTGGGACCAATCTGGGCTATACAATAAGACACACATCCAGAAAAATCCAATGTGTTAGATTTTTAAAAGTGTGTGCTTATTTTTATCTGAGGTAGATTTATAGCATATATCAATCTGATTTTCTTCTACTCTCAGTGAATTATCCATCTATATGGACTAATTATGGATATCACCCAGATTTTTGCCACTGACAAACACTTGTGATAAACACCTTGTAAGAAGAGAAAGGCATCCTCACTGAAATATCTCAGTGGGAAAAGCGTTAGATTGAACAAGGAAACAGTAAGTGTAGGGATGGAAACGAGTAGATCTCAGACACTTCCTGGCAAAACTATCTAGATAATGGTAAGCTTCAGGTTCAGTGGGAGACCCTAGCTCATAAAGTAAGATGGAAAGCAAGAGATGTAGACATCTGTTGCCAATCTCTGGCCTCACAGTGTGTGCATGGCACATGTGTACACATCTACTACCCACTCATTCATTCACCTACAGCACCATGACTCACCCTCTCAAAATAGAAGGAATGTGAGGCAGAGAGTGTTCATTTGCGAGATATTTTAGTCTATCATTGGACAGTCACTTAGGGTCTATAGTAATGCAAGGTGACTGGAGCATATGGCAGACCAGGCCGTTTGTACCCATGGTGGCAGGGAAGGAAAGAGGAGGAGGAGTTTATGTGATGGCAACAACACCTGCCTACTTTCTCACGAGTGCCATTTTCTTCCCTCCTCTTCCAAGCTGCCATCTGTGATGCATTTGAGATTCTTGACATTTCTTCTAAAAAATGAAAAATTATATCTCTTCTCCTAATGTAGTGTAGATGTTTCTGTGTTGCCTTGGTTCTATATCAAATAACATCTTTATAAAATATACCGTGATTATTTATTTGTTTACTAGATTAATGTTTACTGAACATTTTCCAGAGGCAGGATATATACTCTATTCTTCTTTCTATTTCTATACAGTAACTAAGTGGCTGCCCCGAAGTCATTTATTCAACAATGTTTGTTTGATGAGCCAAATGACATCATCATCCTAGAATTCTAAGTCATTTGGAGAAAAGCAAGGGACAGGAGAGATAATTTGGAGGCTGAGATGTCATGTTGGACCTTAGTTCAGTTCCCAGCACTCATACTGGGTAACTCATAACTACTTGTAATCAAGAGTCTAGGAAGGTATATAAATCTTTTTCCTGGACTCTATGTTTTGTACTTATATGTACACACCTACAAATATAAACACACATTTACATATACATGATTAAAACTAAAATATTTTTCTTTTAAAGATAGAAAACCCTAAAGTCCTCTGACACTATAGATATGGATGGTTGTAAGAGGCTGTATGGGTGGTGGGAATTAAACTTAAGTTCTTTGTAAGAACAGCCAGCACTCTGAACTCTGTTGAGCCATCTCTCCAGTTTTATTTATTCCCTATTTAGGCTTCAGCTTTTCCTGATTTTTTCTACTCTGTTTCTCCTTTTTCCTCTTGTCAATCTATTTTCAGTTCCGTTCCTCAAGTGAAAGGCTTTTGAGGTAGTGGATTCTTAATAATATATAAGGTACAGCGCTGCACTTTCTGAATAAATATCAAAAGCCTGAAGACATCCACACCTTTCACAACACTTCTTGGAATTATGAAGTTTTCCAAATAAGAGTTTACAAACTTATGTTTAGTTACCAAATTGTGAGAATATAGGCTAAAGAGATGTTCCAGTGGCTCAGAGCACTGGATTCTTTCCAGAGTCCTGGGTTCAGTTCTCCATGCTAATATGACAGATGAAAACCATCTGCAACTCCAGTTACAGGAGACTGAATGTCATTTTCTAGTTTCCACACTCATCAGGCACATGCATAGTGCACCAACATACATGCAGGCAAATACTCAAACACATACAAAACATCTAAAAACTAAAAATGTTGAATTATGAGAATAAAGACATCTTAAACATTAATAATGTATAAATTGTGCACAACTGTTGACACTTTTTGTCAATAATGACAGAAGAATTATTTGTTTGATTGTGGAAATCATGAGTTTAAGTTTGAACGACTGTAATATAATAAACAGTAAACAGTGTCCTATTGAGATGGGAGCCATAGTCATCGAGGTAGATTCATTGGAGTTTATTGCTTTTTAATTTAAACAGGAAAAAATTCCTGGTCTTCAAAGTTCTTGCACTAATTAAAAATAATAAGATATAGCATAGAAAGCTGCTTAATATATCTATATGAAATAATTTCTCAAGTGTCTACTATAGTCCTATCAAATGGTAGGAATTCACTAAATGATACAAATATACAAACATTTGACATTGAAACACCAAACAATCTAGGCAAATGCATTACCATGAGTATGCCAGTCATCTGTGACAAAATATCAAGTGCTAGCCAGTTTAAAGGAAGAAAGGGTTATTTTGGATCTCAGTCCATGGTTATTACCTTTCTTGCTTCGGCACTCTTGATCTAGCTAACACCAAGGTAGAGAGTAACAAAGTCACTCACCTCCTACCTGGCAGAAACCCGAAACTTAGACAAGAAGGTTTTAGAGTCCCAATGCCCCCTTTGTGATTGTGTTCTCCAATGGCCCAACTTTCTTACAGTATTCCTTGCTTTAACTTTCTTCCAATATGCCTTGCCTTTTAATTAAGAAATTATACTTACGTATGTATGCACATATATATGAATGTATGTATGTATGCATGAGCATGTAGGGATGTGCATATGTGCATATGAATATAGGTGCTGAAAAAAGCCACGGGTCCCCAGATCTTCTGCCGACGAAGTTACAGAGATGCTAGGTGTAGGTTGTAGGAATAATTTGAATTTCCTGGAAGAGAAATATAGTCTTCTAACTGCTGAGTTGTCGCCACAGCCCACCATGTCCCACCTGTTAATAGGTCTGTCACTTCCTAATCTTGCCAGGGACTGATGAGGAAGATCCTAATGTCTCTGAATAGTCACTTAAATGAGTCTTGTCCACTAAAGCAGAATCTTAACTGAGAGAGGCTGAGTGTAGCAGTGTAGTGTACTCACTTCATGCCATCTCAGTACTGAGATCTTGTAGTTTTAAAATACTGTGGTTTGGTTTAAGGACATAATATTAATTATTCGAGGTGCAGAGTTCTGGATGTGAGTGATGTATAGTAATTCAGTAAAGGATAAACCTTTCCTTGCTCGTATGCCTGGTTAAAGACCTTGAGAAGCTGCAGAGGACATTTCCTAATTTGTTTCAGGACAATGTCACTTTGCATATTGGTATTTCCTGTACGTTGAGTTGCTCAGATGGGCTTCTGGGCTTAAGTGACTTCTATGTGTTCTTTTGAATTTGTCTCTCTCTGTCTGAAAGATGACAGGTGATAATGAGAAAGCACACTTACTAATAAGAGCAACACTGATGGCAGAAGTAAATACTGCACAAGACACAGCATTTCAGCCTTGAAGAGGAGGAAACGTACCAAAATCAATATTTTGTTTTTAAGCATGACAAAGGCTTCTACTTTAATCCTTCCAGGGCATCAGTACTTGTTAGAGTAGTGAGTGATGTGAGGGATTTGCTCTGCCCTCTGCCTTTCACCATCACACTGGTCTTTGCCATACCCCACTCCATTAAACTGAGAAATCTCTATGACTACTCTAGGCACTGACTATTCTAAGCTCACATCAGTCTTTCCATTGGGGTGGCAATGCTGTGTGTATTGCCTTAGTTTAAATTTACAACTTGGATAACGTAATGAGTTGGAAGATGTTACCTAGTAGAATATTATTGGGAGAAGAAGGTATTGGTTGTGTGTGTTTGTGGAGGAGAGAGTTGTGATTCTCAAGAAATCATGAGAAATACAAGGACACAAAACAAATCTACTAAAGCCTCTATTCTTTATTTAGGCAACAGTCAATTATAAATAATAACTGAGAGGTAATTAGATGCAACAGAGATTAATCTTTGAGGCAAGCATTTTCTCCAATCCTGCAACTCTCCTTGAGTCCTAGGTTCCTAACTGCTCCATCTTTGTTCTTTAAGATCAATTTTGGTGAAAATCTAGCCATGAGATTTATAGTGTGGAGAATTTCCATGCCTTTTTACAGTACTTAGAAAACAGAAGTCAGAAAATATAGAATTCCAGGCCAGTGGTGGGCTTTATGGGAGATCCTGTCTCAACAAAAACCTTTTTACCTGAAACAGACATACATTCTTTCTTACTCAAATATGCTTACCCAGCATAGACCATTTTTGTTTTGTTAGGTTTTTAATATTTTTAGATAATGTTTTTTTTAGTTGCCTTAACCCTATCACCACTGGGAAGAATGAAGTGAATTAGAGCATTGTAATGATTACAACTTTCTAAAAAGATATGAGTGCATCCCATTCTCACTAATATCTGTACATGAACTTACTTGATAATATAATTAAGACTCTTGAGCATTTTCTAGATATTATTTTTAATAAAAGTTACACCGACGAGAGATGGTGGTGGTGGTGGTGGTGGTGGTGGTGGTGGTGGTGGTGGTGTGTGTGTGTGTGTGTGTGTGTGTAGAAACAATGTGAACTAGGAAATGCAGAATGCAATGGTATGGTCACTAAACTAGGGATGCCACCAAGAGCCACAGGATGTGAAAAGACATAATTCCTCTACAGGATCTGGAGGATACTGTAGATAGGAGAGAGACACAGCCTTCTAATACCTGGAGTTTGGACTCCTGGCTTCTTGAATTATGAGAGTGATTAAAATTATATCTTTTAAAAGCCATCTAGCTTGAAGTGTCCCAGAAGTTCCCGGAAGTTCAGACAGGCGGGCTCTAACATAAGCAGGATAGAATTTTGGTCCCGGATTAGATATGATCTTAGAGCACTCTTCCCAGCTCTGTTCTGTAAAATGGGGATGATCACATTGGCCCCTAGATGTGGCCAGAGGGCTATTGCAGTACACAGCAGTATAATGGGAAGTGTTTGCTTGACCAGTGACAGAGCCTCTAAAGACATTCCAAGGTCCACTTTGAAACTGTTCACATGTGGCTTACTGAGCTTAAGTGGCTGAGCAGACTTAGTTCTATCAAATATTCCAATACCATTTCATGTTCTTGATTAATAATGATTTGTTTTTGCTTAATGTCTTCATTTACTTATAGTTTGAGATGGGATTATGGTTTTGCAGTGCTGCTACAGGTCTTTTGTGTTGCCCATGGGATCTTAGAAAGGATGTGTCTGAGGTAAGCAAGTAAATAGATAACAGGTGGTTTTCTAAGACATACCAGGAGGAAAAGGAGAAAAAATGAGGATGTAACCAAGTAAAGAAGAGCAAATGCAATTTCATTGCTGCCAGCATAGTGATAGAATCTCTAGTACTATATCCTATGGACTTAGTTCCATGAGAGAGATATGTGAAAAGAGCTTAATGAGGAACACTATTATCCATTTGAAGAGGATGCTAAGGATTAGCACATGCAATTTCTAAATGTTCTTTCATTAAGACAACAACTTGGCTTAAACTAAAAATTTCTAAACCCATTTTAAAATTTAGCTATTCAACTTAGGTGACTAAGTTTTTTAATTTTTAAAATTGTTTCTATTTTTATATTGGAAACATTAAGTTTAACACATTTGTAAAGTCTGAACTGAGGTATAATACCTGACATAATTCTTAAATGACACCATAGCAAACATACTATTGAGGGCTTCTGAGAAGGGGTGGAATTAATCTTCTCAGAGACAATCCCACTGTTAGCGTGTCCATCCCATGTTCAGCCTTAAATGAACAGACGTGAGAAACAGTAAATGAATATGGCAGGCTATATTTATCTTGCAACAGTAATATCTGAACAATATGAGGAGCCCTATAATTTGAAAGGAAATGAAAGGAACATAAGTGGAGTTGAAGATGGAGAAGAAGAGGTGGAAATGATCTAAATACAATATGTGCATATGAAATTCTAAAAAATACATAGAGGAAAAGAGCTAACAAATATGTAACTGTTGATCCCTACTTCAAAAGCTAATTACACCTTGCAGAATTGTAGCTTCAGTGTGGTAGACACTTAACCTTTACAAATATGGCTGAGGACCTGAGGACCAGATGGAAATATATCTAAATGACCACAGAGTAGGTTCACAGAATGAAAGATAGAGGCAATCTTTTCAAGGCTTAAACGGTCTCATTTTCTTTCATGTTTTCCCAGGAGCTTCCTACACATAAAGTATCAGTAATCAGTAGAAAGATTAATATCCAACATTGTGGAAAATGTTTTCAAACACAACAAATTTTTATAAAGATCATAATAGGGGAGATTTAACAAGTTCCCCCTCCGTCAGATGAAGAGCTAAAGGCAATTAAGCATTGCTGAAAGAGGAGTCAGCCTTCTCCAGGGATGAGCCTCACAATGAGTTGTCCTCCCTAAACACATCTACATCAGCAATGGTGAGTACTCGCTGGACTGTCTGTATGTGTGTATAGCAACAATAATTATAAAAAGTCATAAATTTGAGAGAGTTTAGGGATGTACTGGATATTATATATTTTTAGAAGGCATCATATTATACATAAAGTGACTATGAAGGCCCTGTAGACTGTGAGTTTCTGTCCTGAGGTTTGGCCTCTCTCTCAGTAAAGGAATTGCCACCACTAACTTCAAGACATGTCTCACATTGTCAAGGAAGTTCTGTTCTTAGAGAAAAATACAACAGAGAAAGGCTGTAGTTTCATCCTGACAAACTGACTGCCGGGCAGCTTGCTCCTAGAAGCCGAAGCATCTTCTGAATCCTAATGTGCTCACTGTTGACTTTCCTGAAAGAAGCCCAACGATGGGGCTCACAATTCATCCACTGTACAGGTTTCTTCAGTACCACAGTGTCCTCTCACATTCTTTTTTTCTTACCATTTTATTCTTAAAAAAGAGGGATACATTTACATATCTTTAAAGACATTCTGGCATAACATTGTACAAATAATTTTGTCAGTACTTAATTCTTTTAGAGGTTTAATAGCATGCATAGAAATTGCACTAGTTACCATACGCATGAAGTACATGAAGGACAGAATGTAACATGAAAACAGATTTCTTGTTGTTAAGCATAATGATCTGTGAATACCAAGAATTGCCACAAGGCTATTATCTTACCTCTTGGATTATTAATGATTTGAGTTCAGGAGGAATTTCTTTTCTGGTCCACTCTATTTGGAGTTCTCTAGGCTTCTTTGATGCTCATGGTCATCCCATTCTTAAGGGTAGGGAAGTTTTCTTCTTCGATTTTGTTGAAGATATTTACTGTGCCTCTTAGTTGATATTCTTTGCCCTCTTCAATTCTTATTTTCCATAGGTTTTGTCTTTTCTCATTGTATCCTGGTTCTCCTGGACATTTTGGGTTAAGAGCTTTTTGGCTTTTGCATCTTCTCTGACTGTTTTGTCTATGTTTTCCATGTTGTCTTCGCTCCTTGAGATTCTCTCTTCCATCTCTTGTAGTCTGTTAAAGTTGCTTGCATCTGTGACTCCTGATTTCTTTTTTAGGTTTTCCACCTCCAGGGTTGTCACTTGTAGTGTTTACTTTATTGCTTGCATTTACATTTTCAATTCCTTCTTTCATTTCTTCATCTCTTTGGTTCTGTTTTCCTGTTGGTCTTTGATTTCTTTGAGTGTTTTTCATGTTTCCTCTTTAAAAGCTTCTATTTGTTTATGATTTTTCTCCCGTTCTTGTTTAAATGAGTTATTCAAGCTCTTCTCAAAGATCTCCATCATCATCTTGAGGTATGATTTCAGGTCTGAGTCTTTTTTTTCTGGAGTATTTGGCATTCTGCTGCTTGCTGTGATGGGAGAGCTGGGTTCTGATGTTGCCAGGTTGTCTTGGTTTCCATTGCGTAAGTTCTTTCTCTTTTCTCTTGACATCTTGTTGTCTGTGATTACATGTGGTCTTGTTGTCAGTTATTTGTTCCTGTTTCCCCCCTGTACCTGGTCTGTGTCCCTGGATCTTTGCTGTTTTAGGTGGCAAATGGCTTGAGCGTTTGTTCCAAACACAAGGGCCTTCAGGGTGGACACTTAGTTCCTACAGCATAGTTTCTCCTCCCCTTGACCAACCAGAGGGTTGTGCCTACCGCATACTAGGCCTAGTCCTCTCGGCTCCCCGGGTACTCACAGTGCAGTTTCACAAGGCCTGTGTCTCTGGATCTCCACTGTTCCCATTGGCAAATGGCCTGAGTGTTTGGTCCCGTTCTCTCACATTCTAAAAGTCTGCCTTAATAGAAATTATACACATGGAACACTGCCAATAAATGAACTTTGGCAAGTAAACATTTTCAGCAGTGAGTTCTGAAATTTAGATTTTGATTACCTTTGGATCCTGATAATATCCTATCACAGATTCTCGCACAATGTGTTTAAGTGTTCTTCCTTTTTAAAAGACCATGAGAAATCAATAGGAGTGAGATTATGTTTTTAACAGGCTTTATGATCTTCAAGTTCTGTAGCTTGACATACTATCTGTGCCTTCAGCCTGCTTCACCTGCTATTTCTACAGAGAATGAGTGCATTAGTTAGCAGCAGGAAGAGTCATCTAGTATGTAGGCACACCATGTAGTCTGTAGGAAGACCCCACAAATCTCCTTCCATATGTATGATTGATTGTTTCTAAGGCAACTTCAGTTCAATCGATATCATTTGTGAGATTAAAGTTTTCTTTGTGCAGGTTTCATTTTCATGAATTTGGGGCCTGGGAGCTAAAAACTGGATGATTATGGTACAGAAGAGAGATGCAACTCTCAATTCAGAGGACTTGGCTTAGTCCCAGATTTATTTGTTACTTGCTTAGAGACTGAAATTACTATCAGTGGTCTGATGGAGATCAGATTCCTCGGGCCTATAACATTCCCTGCAAAGTATGAAGAATATGCTATGGATAAGCTTTAGAAAATATATGTGTTCATACTTCACAGAATATGAATGGCTGTTTTAGCTTGAAAAGTCCCAAAATCAGGCAAAAATTGTTTTTTAATGCATTCATTTATTTGGGAGACAATTCCAGGACACTGTAGAAGGATTCAGAGGAAAAGGTGGGCTGTAGGTTATATTTGAAGTAGCTTGACTAGGAAGAGTGGAAAGCAGTGTGGAATACATACCTCTGAGTTCTCTCATCTGGAATTGATTTTTGCCAAGGGCTGGCCCTATTCAGCCCTGAAGGAAAGTTGTTATATGTATGGTTTGGGAAGGGGTCATGGTGATAATGCTTAACATCTCAGTCCCCCTTTTGTGTGAGAGAAAGCCATTAGTCAGAGAAATATCAGTCCCACAAGTTGAAAGGCAATTCATACATAGGTAAATGGTGGAGGTCAGGTAATTTAAGTCAGCACTGTCAGGTTACAGGGCCATTAGAAGAGAAACATAAACACCAATCTAGTCACAAATTATTCACCTATCTGCAAGATGTACTAGGACAATAGTGGCACCAAGCTTGTGAGAGTAACCAACCAATAACCAATTTGACTTAAGGTCCACTCCAAGAGATAGAACATGTGCTCACCGCTGCTTGCGTGACCAAGAATCTAAGAACATACAGCCCAGAGATCAAGGGAAAAAATCAAACAATGCTGGTCTAAAAACAAGCAAACAAAAAGTAGTAATAAAATTATTCCTAATGATATTCTGCTATATTATAGACTAGTATCTTCTTTGGCCATCATCAAAGAAGCTTTTACTGCAGCACATGGGAACAAATATAGAGACCCAAAGCCAAAGATTATAAGAAAAAAAAAAAAAAAAAAAAAAAAAAAGAGAGACCGTGGAACATTCAGTACTAATTAGAATGTTTCCAACAAATCCCTCCCTCAGAGCTCAGGGAACCCACAGCAGTGGAGACAGAAAGAGTATAAGAGCCAGAGGGTATGGAAGGCACTAAGAAAAAAGACCTCTAAATCAACACGAACAAAGCTCAGATGAATGCACAGCCACCAAAGCAGCACTGAAGTAGCCTTCATGGGTCTGCACAAGATCTTCTGCATATATATTATGATGTCCTATTTAGTGTTTCTATTAGTAAGGTGTTATTGTTCCTGAACTTGCAAATTAGTGAGTCTCTGACTCTTGTGCCTTCTCTTGTGCTATTTTTTTTATTGGTTTATCTTGTTCAACCTCAATATTATAGTTTTTTTCTTTATCTCATATTTCATTTTGTCATATTTAAAAATAAATAAATGAATGAATACCTAGTCACTAGTTTACATCTGAACTAACATTTATACCTGTTCAGAGAAGGAAAATCAGTTCTCCCCAGTACAATGACACTGGGTACATTAACCATTCCAGAGTATAACCTATTCCTGCTCAGGAATACTTTGCCAGCACATAATCAACTGCACAATAATTTTGTGCCATTTGTCTCAGGGAAGGTTGTTGGGGATAGATGTGGTTTTATTTCATTTTCTTGGTTGGGGGTTGTCTGTTTTTTTTTGAGAAATAATAAAGTTGGATGGGGAGGGAAGGGGAGGAAATATGAAAAGAAGTAGAGGAGGGGAAGAATAGGATTGATCAAAATATAACTTTTGATTCAATTGATGAATTGAATTTTAAAATAGTTTTAAATAATAAAAAGCTATTTAAACAGAGACCACTAATAGTGAAAGAAAAAAATAGACATGCTATGCTATTTATAATTATATTGATTTTATAGTGTATAGATATTTATTAATAAAATATCCTCTGAATTTTTGGTCAAATATGGATATAAAAGCCAAAGAAAGTCATGATTTTGGAATGCATATCAAACCTCTGAAAGAATTAAGAACAGAGACACAGGAGATGTCTGTGAGCAGTTACTATAAAACAATAGGAAAATGGGGAGAGGTCAAGCTAAGCAAAAGATGTTTTTTTTTAAACAGTTGGGAAGCTCTTGTTTCAGTTGCCTTTATTCATTGAAAAGACCACCTGGAGTCTTCCTGTGCAGAAAGCTATATATACACCTGGTAGCTGACAAGAAAATACAGAGGTGTGAAGAGCAAAGGCTCTGCCTTAAAGAAATGTCAGGCTCATAGTGCTTTTCAGAGCTGGTTAAGAACTTGGGACAACAGGGTTATGTGCAGACTAGTGTCAATAAAATTTAACAATGGAATGGCAGCTACTTACATGGCTTAAAAAGCAGCTATTGAAGATGCTCGTACAAATAAGGATCTGAGATCATTTACCATACTTTCAGGCTAGCAATATAGCTCACCCATAGAGAGCATTCCCAAGGCCCTGAGTTCAATTCACAACTATACACACACAACTGAAAAAGTTCAGTTTCTATGTCTGCAGATTCATTTGACCATAGACTAAAAATATTTGGAGAAAAGTGCCTGTATTAAACATGCACACATTTTTGAGGTGTCTTTCTTCCCTAAACAATATAATATGGCCAATTTTTGCAAGGTGTATACATTGTATTAACTACTAGGACTCCTCTAGAGATTGTTTAAAGTACATATGACAGTGTGTACAGATTTTAGGCAATACTATGCCAATTTATAAATGTGATCTGTGCAGCTGGTACCTACAGGGGTGCGAGAGCTCATCCCTGCAGATACTGAAAGATGCTTATCTCTATTTATAAGCAGAAGTTCTTTGTTATCTTAGAAAACATTTTATGACAGATCTCTTTTTTTTTTTTTTCTGAAGAAAATAGACTGAGCATACAAAAGGGAACAGATGACGAACTATCTAGTATACAGCGAAGCCTGTTAGCTGGGCCCATGAGAGACTGAGGACAGGAAGCAGGAAATAAGACTTTGTCCTGTCTGTCCTTTTGGTTTTGTACTCCCTAAGACAACGACTTTGAAACACGAAACTGTTTGTGAATCAGATGTTTGCCCTGGAAATATTTATTGAGAACATTTCATATGCCCGACCAACAAAACAAAACAAAACAACAAAAACAACAAAAACCAAACCCACTGTCACCCCTTTGAAGCACATACTGGTCTGGGTAAAGAGAGTCAGAAAATAAGGTAAAATAAGAGACTTGTCAATTCCATGTCTCTGTGACTCTCTCTGAGCCTCTAAAACTAGAAATGGATCCCTGATTTATTTTCTGTACATGGAAGAGGCCAGATGTTTCTGGAAATGAGAGGAATATGCATAGAATTCTTACAGTTTCCACATCCATAGGAACAGTGACAATTCTGATTTGGGTGTTATATTGAAGTTACTAGAATTTCTTTCAGGAAATCTTAAAAGACAAGCTTCATTTCTGACATTTTTTTCCCCAGAAGTGTCTCAAATTGCCTCCCAAAGATACTGGCCATATGCCAAACTTTATCTTAATGAAATCCATAAAGAAGTTGGTAAATCTGAAGATGAAAAAAATTAATACTGGAAAAGAAAACATATTTCATGAGAGAAGACTGTTGAGCTAGAGAGGGAGTATCCAAAAGAGGTCAATTTAAAAACAAATAAAATTTAAATGTAATATGCATAAAGAAATGCATCTTAACTGTTTATCTTCTGCACTGCTACATATTAAAAACATCTTTCATTGAAGATCAAGAAATATGTAGAAAAGTTATAGATGGTTGTGAGCCATTGTATGTATGATGGGAACCAAACCCAAGTCTGCTCAAAGAGTACCCAATGCTCTCAATTGCAGAGACATCTTTCCCAGTTCTTTGTTTAGAAATCATGTGGTTGAATGGATAGGTGATCCTGAGGAGTGTACAGAAAAAACATTGAGGCTAAAGTCCGCAATATCCCGATATGTAACAGCTACCATAAAAAGTTATCAAATACATTTTTATAGACTCCTCACATAAAAATGGAAATGTAGCTTAACAATACTTTGTGTGTTAGGATAAAGAAACATTAGGGCTCTGAGAAAATCAATATTTGATTTTTTAGAATGCTAGATTTTTAGCTTAAATATCATAAGACACAGGTCTTTTGCTCCAACCGTTCTTACTATTCATCCCATTGCTTTAATGCCCAACTCTAGAAAATATTCTTTCTTAGTGGATATTTTAAAATCCAAAAGAGCTTGGACAATTATTTTACAGACTAAGAGATCACAGATACCAGCATAGACTCCTATACCCAGTAAAATCTTCAATCACAATCGATGGAGAAAATAAGGAATTCCATGATAAAAAAAATAAAGTTAAGTAATACTAGTTTATAATACCAGTCTAACAAAAGGACATATAAGGAAAACCCCAACCTAAAGAGCCCCAACATCTAGTAAGCCCCAAGAAAAAATGCCAGACCAGTATTTCAAAGAAGAACACACACATGCACATGCACACACACATCCATACATACACACACTACTACTACCACCTCTACCACCATACCACCACCATGTCAACACTATCATCACATCATTATCATCAGACCATCATCACCACCAGCACAACACCATCAATACCACCTCCACCATTATATCTTCACCACCACATAACCAGTACACCACCACCACCAGCACCACCACTATCATACCACCATCACCACCACAACAATAACAGGAATAAATAAACAGTGCTTTCTAATATATCTAAATATCATTGGTCTAATTCACCCATAAAAAGACAGACTAACAGAATGGAAGTGCAACAAAAATCTATCCTTCTGCTCCATCCAAGAAACACATGTTAACTCAAGGATATATATCACCTTGGAGTAAAGCATGAAATAACATATTTCAAGAAAATGGACCTAACAAAACAACTGGTATAGCTATTTTAATATCTGTCAAAATATATCTGAATGGAAACTGATCAGAAGAAATAGGAAAGGATAACACATACTTACCATCAAAGGAAAACCCACCAAGAGGACATCGTGATTATTAATATTTATGCACCCTAAACACAAATGCCCAAGTTCATAAAGGAACAACTTCAACAGCTTAAATCACATATTGACCCTGTCATCCCTAGAGTGAGAGACTTCACTACACTTACCAATACACAGGTCATCCATAGAAAAGCTAAACAGAGAATTGCTGGAGCTAACTGACATTATAAGCCAAATGGATGTAACAGATATTAATAAAACCATTTCAGTCCAAAGCAACACAATATGTTCAGCTCCTCATAGAGCTTTCTTTTGAATTTATCACATACTCAGGCACAGAGTAAGTTGCAGCTTATAAAAAATTAAAATATTACCCTGTATCCTATCTGCCCATCATAGATTAAACCTGGATATGAACAGAAAAAGAAACAAAAATAGCCTACAAATTTATGGAAAGTGAACCAGTCATTAGTGAATAAAAATGGGTCAAGAAAGAAATAGAAGACTTTATAGACTTAAATGAAAATGGGTATGCAACATACCCAAACTCATGGAACACCGTGAAGATTGTTCTAAGAGGGACAAGGCCCTACATTAAAAAAGAAAAAAAAGAAAGAAAAAAAAAAAAAAAAAAAAAAAAAAAGAGCGCACACTGATAACTTTTACAATAGTTTCAAATAATAAATGTATATTTTGTGGTGCTTGGACCATCTGCCACCAGGAACAGCGGAGACCCAGAGACACAGGCCTGGTGAAAAGGGGTTCCAACTAGCGACGGGGCAAAGAGATCACTGCCGAATGTGCAGAAAGTGGGCCCCTGCCTTGCTTGATCCAGGGAACCAGGAACCCGGAATTGGGCCATCTGTTCCTAGCCAGTGACTTTTGGGTGCAGAACAGGCACTAGGACCATCCACCACAAGGAACAGCAGAGACCCAGAGACACAGGCCTGGTGAAAAGGGTTAAGACCAGCCAAGGGACAGAGAGATCTCTGCCGATTGCGGGGGAAAGTGCGCCTCAGCCCAGTTTGATCCAGGGACAAGGAACCCAGCATTGGGCCCTCTATTCCCAGCCTGCGGCTTTTGGGTGCAGAACAGGCACTCAGACCATCTGCCACCAGGAACAGTGGAGATCCAGGGACACAGGCCAGGTACAAGGGAAAGGAGAGAACCATCACTGACAACAAGATGGCAAGAGGAAAGCGAAAAAACTTACCACAGGGAAACCAAGACAACCTGGCAACACTAGAACCCAGATTTCCCATCAGAGCAAACAGCAGAATGCGAAACACTCCAGAAAAAGAAGATTCAGACCCAAAATCCTACCTCAAGATGATGATAGAGATCCTTAAACAGGAACGGGAGGAAAACCATAAAGAATTAAAATCTTTTGAAGAAGAAACAAGAAAACATTAAAAAAAAAAAAAAAAAAAACTCAAAGAACTAGGAGAAAACAAATCCAAAGAGATGAAGCAATGGATGAAGGAATTTAAAATAGAAATGGACACAATAAAAAAAAAAAAAAAAAACACTAAAAGAGACCTAGAGGTAGAAATCCTAAAAAAAAAAAAAAAAAAAAAATCAGGTGTCACAGATGGTAGCATTTCCAACAGATTACAAGAGATGGAAGAGAGAATCTCTGGGGTCAAAGAAAACATTGAAAACAGACAAAACAGTCAGAGAAGATGCAAAAACCAAAAAGCTCCTAACCCAAAATTTCCAGGAGATCCTGGCCACAATGAGAAGACCAAACCTAAGGATAATAGGAATAGAAGAGCATGACAAATATCAACTAAGAGGCACAGTAAATATCTTCAACAAAATTGTAGAAGAAAACTTCCCTACCCTTAAGAATGAGATGATCATGAGCATAAAAGAAGCCTACAGAACTCCAAATAAGTTAGAGCAGAAAAGAAATTCCTCCTGACACATAATAGTCAAAACACCAATTGCCCAAAGCAAATAAGAATACTAAAAGCAGTAAGGGAAAAAGGTCATGTAACATAAAGGCAGACCAATTAGATTCACACCCGATTTCTCAACAGAGACTATGAAAGCTAGAATAGCCTGGACAGATATCATACAGACCAGAAGAGAGTACAAGTAACAGTCCAAGCTGCTATATCCAGCAAAACTATCGATCACCATAGATGGAGAGACAAAGGTATTCCAAGAAAAAATTAAATTTACAAAATATCTGACCAGAAACCCAACACTACAACGAATTATAGCTGGAAAACCCAATATAATGAGGGGAACTATATCCTAGTAAAACCAAAAAAACTCCTAAGCAAAAAAACAAAACAAAACAAAAAAACAAAAAAAAAAAAAAAAAAAAAAAAAAAAAGAAAGAGACACAGGCACAATTCAACCTACAAAACAATAATAGCAGGAAACAGCAACCACCATACCTTGATATCTGATAACATAAATAGACTTAACTCATCAATAAAAAGATATAGGCTATCAGACTGGATACATAAAAAAAAACCCAGCATTTTACTGCATACAGGAAACTCATCTCAGAGACAAAGAAAGACACTATCTCAGAGTAAAAGTTAGAGAAAAAAAACTCCCAAGCAAATGGCCCTAAGAACCAAGCTGCAGTGGCCATTCTAATATCGAATAAAGTAGATTTTCAACAAAAAGCTATCAAAACAGACAAGGAAGGAGATACATGCAAGAGGAGACGACAGCAAGAAATAATCATACCCAGAGCAGAAACTGACCAAATAGAAATAAAAAGAACCATTCAAAGAATCAACAAAAGCAAGAGCTTGTTCTTTGAGAACATTAACAAGATTGATAAACACTTAGCCAGACTAATGAGAGGGCAAAGAGAGAGTATCCAAATTAACAAAATCAGAAAAGAAAGTGGAGACATAACAACTGAAACTGAGGAAATTCAAGAAATCATCAGATCCTACTACAAAATCCTATACTCAACAAAGCTGGAAATCTGGAGGAAATGGATGGATTCCTAGACAGATACAAGATACTAAAGTTAAAACAGGACCAGGTAAACTATCTAAATAATCCCATAACACCTAAAGAACTAGAAGCAGTCATCAAAAGCCTCCCAACCAAAAAAAGCCCAGGTCCTGATGAGTTCAGTGCAGAATTTTATCAGACATTTATTGACGACATAATACCAATACTCTCCAAACTATTCCACAAGATAGAATCTGATGGAATATCACCTAACTCATTTTTTGAGGCTACAATAACCCTTGTTTCTAAAGCACAAAAAGACCCTACAAGGAGAGAGAACTTCAGACCAATTTCACTTATGAATATTGATGCAAAATACTCAACAAAATTCTGGGATGTAGGGATGGTTTAATATATAGAAATCCATCAATGTAATCCACCATATAGACAAACTCAAAAAAAAAAAAAAAAAAAAAAAAAAAAAAAAAAAAAAAACACACATGGACATCTCACTATATGCTGAGAAAGCATTTTACAAAATTTAATTCCCCTTAATGTTAAAAGTCTTGGAAAGAACAGGAATCCAAGGCCCATACCTTAACATCATAAAAGCAATATACAACAATCCAACAGCCAACCTCAAACCTAACGGTGGGAAAAACTTGAAGCAATTTCACTAAAATCAGGGACTTGACAAGGCTGCCCATTCTCCCCTTACCTATTCAACATACTACCGGAAGTCCTGGCCGGAGCAATTAGACAGCAAAAAAAAAAAAAAAAAAAAAAAAAAAAAAAAAAAATCAAAAATACAAATTGGAAAGGAAGAAGTAAAATTATTGCTATTTGTAGATGACTTGATTGTGTACTTAAGTGACCCCAAAAATTACACAGAGAACTCCTACTTCTGATAAACAAGTTCAGCAAAGTAGCTGGATATAAAAATAAACAAATCAGTAGCCTTCCTATATTCAAAGGACAAACCTTGGAGAAAGAAATTAGGGAAAAGATACCCTTCACAATAGTCACAAAAAACTATAAAATACCTTGGTGTGACTCTAATTAAGTAATGGAAAAACCTGTATGACAAGAAAATCAACCTCTAAAGAGGTTTAATCGAGGAAGATCTCAGAAAATGAAAAGATCTCCTATGCTCATGGATTAGAAAGATCATCATTTTAAAAATGGCCATCTTACCAAAAGCTATCTACAAATTCAATGCAATCCCTATCAAAATTAAAATCCAATTCTTTGTTGAGTTGGAAAGAGCAATGTGCAATTTTATCTGGAATAATAAAAGACCTAGAATAGTGAAATCTATCCTTAACAACCAAAAAACATCAGCGGGAATCACTATACCTGACCTCAAGCTATATTACAAAGCAATTGTGCTAAAAACTGCATGGTACTGTTACAGAAATAGGCACGTGGATCAGTGGAATAGAATAGAAGTTCCAGAAATGAGCCCTTATGTATATGGTCACCTGATTTTTGACAAAAAAGCTGTAAACTTTTAATGGATAAAGGACAGCCTATTTAACAAATGGTGTTGATCCAACTGGCACTCAGCATGCAGAAGAATGAAAATAGACCCTTTCTTATCTTCTTGTACAAAGCTTAAGTGCAAGTGGATCAAAGATCTCCACATTAAACCAGGTACACTGAAACTATTAGATGAGAAAGTAGGGAAAACCTTAGAACACATAGGCACAGGAGAAAATTTTCTGAACAAAACACCAACGGCTCGTGCTATAAGGTCAAAGATGGTCAAATAGGACTTAATGAGATTGCAAAGTTTCTGTGAGGTTAAAGATACTGTCAGAAAACAAAATGGCAGCCAACAGAGTGGAAAAAGATCATTACCAACCCCACATCTGATAGAGGCCTAATATCCAAGGTATACAAGGAACTCAAAAAACTAGACACCAGAGAACCAAAAAACCCCTTTAAAAATGGAGTAAAGAGGTAAACAAAGGTTCTCAATTGAGGAATATAGAATGGCTGAGAAATATCTAATGAAGTGCTCGACATCCTTAGCCATCAGGGAAATGCAAATCAAAACCACCCTGAGATTCTACCTCACAACATTCAGATTTGCCGAGATCCAAAACTCAGATGACAGCAGATGCTGGTGAGAATGTGGAGAAAGAGGAACACTTCTCCACTGTTGGTGGGGTTGTAAACTGATACAACCACTGTGGAAATCAGTCTGGCGATTCCTCAAAAAATTGGACATAGTACTACCTGGTGACCCAGTTATTTCACTTCTAGGCATTTACCCCAGGGACGCTCCAACATACAATAAAGATACATGCACCACAATGTTCATAGCAGCTCTATTTATAATAGCCAGAAGCTTGAAAGAACCCAGATGTTCTTCAGTAGATGAAAAAATACAAAAATCATGGTACATTTACACAATGGAGTACTACTCAGCTATCAGAAACAATGAGTTAACGAAACTTTTAAGAAAATGGTTGCATGTAGAGAATATCATCCTGAGTGAGGTATCCCAGTCACAAAGGAGCAGACATAATATGCAGTCACTGATAATGGGATACTAACGCCAGAAAGCTCTCAATACCCCAGAAACAACTCATAGACTGTGTGAAGTTTAAGAAAAAAAAATGAAAAGAAAAAACCATTATGCTTAATCCTTACACACCAAGAATACTTTGACTAATTCCGGGTTACATCCTGTTTTACATGTAGTTTATTCTCATTGTAACTAGTAAGTCCTTAATGCACACTATCAAACCTATAAAAAATGCCAAGCACTGACAAAATGTATATGTATACTTTTATGCAAAAATGCTTAAAATTTTTTTATTTATCTTTGTTTTTTAAAATAAAGTGTTTCAAAAAAGTAAAATATAATAAAAGTTAAAAAAGTATATTTTGTGGTAATTCTAACTAAGCAAGTAAATGACTTATATGATAAACTCTTCAGGTCACTAAAAAAAATTGAAGAATATTTCAGAAACTGAAAACATCTCTTATTCTCATGAATTGATAACATTAAATTAGTGAAAATGGCTTTCTTTTTTAATGCTAGCTACAGATTCTATGAAATCTTTATAAAAATTTCAAAACAGTTATTTATCCCTATTGAAGGGAAAATTTTTAGCTTCATATGGATACACTCACACATACAACAACAGGAATAAACAAACAGTGCTCTTTAATATATTTGAACATCGATGGACTCCTTGCCCCAATAAAAAGACATAGACTAACAGACTGGAACTGAAAACAAGATACACCCTTCTCCTGCATTTAAGAAACACACCTTAACATCATTAATAGACATCACCCCAGAGAAAACAGGTAGAAAAAGCATATTTAAAGCAAATGGACTTATCAAGCAAGCTGGCATAATCATTGTTTTGTTTCTCTTTAGCCCTACAATAACTTTGCATATATATTATTGCTATCAGTTTAGTGTCTTTATGGGATTCCTGAGTATGTGAACATGTTGATCTCTCTACCTTGTGCCTTCTCTTCAGCATTTTTCCATCTGTTATTTTCCTTTTACCATGTCTGTTGTGTTACTTTTTGTTTTATCATATTATATTTTTGTCTTAGCTAATGTTCTATTACTATGAAGATATACCACAACCACAGCAACTTTTATAATGAAAAACATTTAATTGTGACTGTGTTATACTTCCAGAGGTTGAGTCCATAATCACTATGGTGGGAAGCATGGTATCATGCAGGCAGACATGGTGCTAGAGAAGGAGCTGAGAAATCTATATCTAAATAGGCAGTCATCAAGCATCAAGAAGAATAAGTGTCACTGGGTCTGGCTTGAATATTTGAAACTCTAAATTCTACATGTAATGATACCTATCCCTTTTATGTGACACCATTCCCTAATGATCAAACATTTGAATATATTATCCAATGGTGTCATTTCTCTTCCAACCACCACAATATTATTTTATTAGTATCCCTTAGAAACCTGTTCATTTTTAATTGCAGACAAATAAGGGGTGTGTATCTGGGTGGGAGAGGAACTCGGAGGTGGAGAAGGACAGGAAATCATAATCAGGATATATTATATGAGAAAAATCCTCTGATCAATAACAAAAAAATGAAATAAGATTTCTAAAATTCATGTGTTAATACAGATGGCTTTAAAAATAAAAAAAGTTCTAGAAAAGAACTAAAAAGACTACAGTTATCAGGTCAGCTAAACATATCAGAGAAATAGAGAATTTATAGCTGTTTGCTGAAATGTAAATTCAGTTTAAGAAAGGATTGTCTTCTCAACAGATCTAAGTACAGAAAACAATTCTAGTTAATTATTACTACTTTGTTTAGATGAGAAGAAACAACTAGAAAATTCAGACAACAGTAAAATGGCAAGCGTTTTGCCTTTCCAGATTTAAAAAATTAATCAATGAAAATTGGAAGAGCTTGATTTGTTTAGACAGACAAAATTAGTGGAAAGAATGCAGACAAAAGAATGTTTTTATTTTTGTAAACCAAATCAAGAACAAAATTGTAGTTTGGTGATAATTAGGTTTGCATTTCAAAAATTAAGTTTGATTCACAACCCTTACCTTTCATAAAGCATTGAATATAAAAATAAAAAATATGCATGGATTAATTATCTATGAAAAACACAGAAAAATAAGAGCTGTAAAATGAATGAAGTTTGTAAATAGGCAGCTTACAGAGGAGGCTCACACATAACCCTCCCTCGACCGGTGCATGTTTCTACTGGTATTAGGTATCTATGCTTCTGTTGCTGTGATAAAGGACCATGGATAACACCATTAAGGAAGAAAAAGTTTCTCTTGCCTTGGTTGTTCCAGAGGGAAAAGTATCATGGTGAGGACATTGTGGCAGCAAGTAGCCAGCAAGTTGACAGGCAAAGTGAATGTGTTAGCTCATAGTGGTGATGTTTAGGAAGAGCTGTATCTAGCTGGGTCTACTATATACTAGCAAATGTGAAGCTTTTTATCTTTAATATTTGAAAGTTAGGAACTGATTTTGCTTACCAGTGAATTAAACTTTTAGTGTATTACAATGAATAAAATATTCAATAGGCTGGGCCTGGTGTTGCAGTTCTATTGGCTAATGAGGAGACTGAGGCGGGAGAATGACAAGTTCAATAATTATCTGAGTGAGTTTAAGACTAATCTGAGAAACTTAAAAAAATAGACTTTTCCTGAAACAAAACAGATCAAATAAAAGAAAACAAAAGTAATATGGGGGAATGAATGGGCAATGCCTCCTGGTAGAGAACTTGCCTAATTTCAATCTTGTATAAAGAATATTTAATCTTATGAAATTTTTTCTTGATGAATTTTGTTACTGTGGGGCTACAAATTGAACTTAGGGCCTTGGTTCTGCTTTTGAATTACATCCACATCCCTCTACTTGGCCATTGTTGGCTTATAAAAATAACAATATCATATATTACATCAAATAGTTTATTGTTTGGGAGAGGACACTGTCTAAGTATCCTTTTCTAGATTTTCTTAAGTAAATAAACAAAACACTTGTTGTTAAGTGTTGAAAATAATGTTTGGAGAGCAATAAAATGTGACAATATTTATTCCACTGAGATCTACCTTGTGTATCTTGTTGTTTAGATCTCTACTTTGTCAAAGCAGGTCATTGGCGCCAGCTACACAGTGGTTATCTCTAGCCTGAGAGATGCTCAACTGTGGTAGATGACTGTGACTTTGTCTTCTGTGTCTGCAGAGCTCCTCTGTTCTGGAGATAGATAGCCCCATTTCTCCAGCCCATAGTGATGTCCTGCAGCAGTTACTGCATTGAGCAGCAAGGCCTAAGTTTAAAGAGAAAACCATAGTTAATTACTCTTGGAGAAAAATCATTTGCTTTTAATGTAATTTGAATAGAAAAATTTTTGGGTAGCCAGAAAGGTGAGCAAAATATTTGGGGCTTTGTTATTATTATTGTTGTTGTTGTTATAAAAATAAATGGGATTTTTTTTGAAAAAAATGCTATTTTTATTGGTGACTGATATCAGGGACATTATGTTTTAATGCATTCAATTCTGTCATCATTACGTTAATGTCAAAACAAAGCTTTTGACTGATTTATACATTTTTCTTCCAAAATTCTCTTACTTTCTAGAACTGAGACAGTACCCTAGTTCAAAATTTTTTCATCCTGGACTTGTACTGACAATGGTATAAACTAAGCAAGAAAGAATAAAAACAGATTCATGTAGCCCTTTCTGCCCATTATTTCCAGGGTTCCTAGCACTTTAAAATACATGCTTCCACCGAGGAAGAGAGAGCTATTTTTACTCAGTGTTTATGTAAAAGTAATTTGTTGCCATGGCAATACAGTCTCCATGCTGTGTTTTCCAAACATAGACTTTTCTAAAGGTTTTAGGTAACCAGTCATTTCTGATATTGTACATATACAAGGGCATACTTCCCTGAGTATGTTGGGCCAACCACTGGCGAAAATGGAAGATTCAGCTTTACTCTCTTTTATGATTCATGTCAATATAAGCTGCCAGACAAGAGAAAGAGAGAGAAAGAAACAGAGAGTGAGACAGAGAGAGACAGAGTGTGACAGAGACAAAGTGAGAAACAGAGAGACATAGAGAGACAGAGTGAGACAGAGAGATAGAATCAGATAGAGAACTTGCAATCCAAGAATTCCTTGATTTAACAAGTGCAAAAGTGTAGTGTTCTGATTTTCACTTCTTTCTTAGGCGAGACTTTTCTAACACTAACCAAACCAGACAGGATTCTTCAGCATAGTATTCTCTAGTCAGTCAGTCACCAAGATGCTATTTCTCTGTGATTCTTATTTATAAAATTTCAAGTGATATTAGCAATTATTCAGTTATTTTGAAAGCCAAGAAACAAAGGTTTCATTATTTTCCCCATAAGGAAGGCATACTAGAAATAGTAAATTGAGCATAGAGAGAAAATACATAAATTCCAAGAATTGGAATGAGTCAGTGATTAATAAGAATTGCCTGAAATTCACGGGAGCTGGTTTGGGAGCCAGGCAATGTGAAGCAATTAGTACAGGGATAATCTTCCCAAAGGTAAAGAACAGTAAAGTAATGTGAAGACTAAGTTAATAGAAAGAAGCAATAATATGAAAATACAGAAAATATTAATTGTACAAAAGTCATATTAGCTATACAGAGAGATTAGATTTATTGCCATTTGTCAAGTAGAAATTCTTTCTACTTCAGGAACTTAAAGGCCAAAGTTTCAACTGGTGTTTGAAGAATGAGGTTTATTTTTGGTGGAATACCTCCTTTCAAGGTAGAAAACACATAAGAGAAAAAAGTTTTGATAAACAAGAGAGTAGGCAGAGATCCTGTCTTAGAATTGGAACTGGAATGGCATTCTTGTTTTTTACCCCAAATCTAAGCATTTACATCTGTGGATATATTCAGTCCAAACAACCAGATCAATGAGGATACATGCACTGCCTTTTCCTTCACATTTAATTGGAGGCAGGAATAATAAAAAAATGCCCAGTCTGAGAAAATACAGACTGTAAAACAAAACAAAACTATATAGCTTCTGAGTCTAATCTGGCTTTAAACACTATCATTCTGGCCACCAATAAAATGATTCAAGAGATGCTGATTTCTAACTAAATTCACTTTTTGGAATACCCTTTGTTTTGTGAGGAACATCAGCACCAATGACTTTGAGCTTTACCATTAATACTCACCCAGTAAAGAAAAAAATGTTTGAGAGAGTGGGCTGGGTCTCCACCATCAAGACTCAGGATCTACCTGCAGAAGGCTGAGCTCTCAGAATACCCCACAAGTGCTCTTTTACCTGAGTGATAGGTGAGCCTGACACACAAGCTCACCTGATATATGAGGAGGGAACACCAGGAGTTCTTAGAGCACAGGGCACATGGTGCTCTCTGGAAAGGGTCCTTTTCAGCCCAGAGAGAGGGCTAGGTCTCTGTCATCAGAATTCAGGACCAGCAGACAAAAGGCTGAGTTCCGAGAACAGCCTAACAAGGGAGCACTCTTCCACCTGAGCCAAAGAACTCAGGACCTGTAGGCAGAAGGCTGAGATTCCAGAACAGCCTCACAAGAGCTCACACACCTGAGCCCATGGAGACAGAACTGAGTCACTGCCATCAGAACTCACTGCCAGCCCAGAAAGAGCTAAACACTCAGGACCAATCTTCCTGCCAGGCCCACAAGCCCTCAGACCCACAGGAGAGACAAGTTCCAGTCAGAGACAAAAAAATCACCTATAATCACAGACAACAAGATGGCAAGAGGAAAGCACAGGAACACAAACAATGGAAACAAAGACAACCTGGCAATATCAGAACCCACTTCTACCACAGCAAGTAGTGGATTTCCCAGCACATCAGAAAAACAAGATTAGACTTAAAATAATACTTCATGATGATGATGATGGAGAGCTTCTGGAAGTGCATGAATAACTGCCTTAAACAATTACCAGAGAGCCAGGAAGAAAATCACTCAAAGAACTAGAGGAAAGCACAAACAAAGAGGTGAATGAATTGAAAACAAAAATAGAAACAATAAGGAATCACAGAAAGAGACAACACTGGACATAGCAAACCTAAGAAAGAAATCAGGAGCCATAGGTGCAAGAACCACCAACAGACTACAAGAAATGGAAGAAAGGATTTTAGGGGCAGAAGACAACATAAAAAACATAGACAAAACAATCAGAGAAGATGCAAAAATTGAGAAGATACTAAGCCAAAATGTCCAGGATATTCAGGACACAGTGAGAAGAGAAAACCAAGGGATAATAGGTGTAGAAGAGGGCAAAGAATATCAACTAAAAGGTACAGGAAGTATCTTCAATGAAATCATAGAAGAAAACTTCCCTACCTGTAAAAATGAGATGATCATGAACATACAGGAAGCCTACAGAACTCCAAATAAATTGGACTAGAAAAGAAATTATTTGTGACACATAATAGTCAAAACAGCAAATGTTCAAAACAAAGAAAGAATACTAAAAGCAGTACGGGAAAAAGGACAAGTAACATACAAAGGCAGACCAATCAGAATCACACCAGACATCTCAACAGAGACTATGCGAGGTAGAAGATCCTGGACAGATATCGTAAGACTCTAAGAACACAGATGTTAGCCCAGGTGACTACATCCAGCAAAATTCTCAATTACCATAGATAGAGAGACCCGGATATTCTAGAACAAAAAGAAATTTACACAATATCTGACCACAAATCTAGCCCTACAAAGGATAATAGATGCAAAATCCAACACAAGGAGAGAAACTACACTCTAGGAAAAGCAAGAAAATAATAATACAAGAAAACCAAAAGAAGAAAAGCACACAAATATAATTCTACCTCTAACAACAAAAATAACAGGGAAAAACATTAACTAATCCTTAATATCTCTTAACACCAATAGACTCAATTCACAATAATGAGACATAGACTATCAAAATGGATATGTAAAGAGTATCCAGCATTTTGCTTCGTACAGGAAACTCATCTCAGAGACAAAGACAGCACCTACCGTAGAGTAAAGGGCTGGGAACAAAACTTCCAAGTGAATGGTCTGTAAGGTAAAATATCCATTCTAATATTGAATAAAACAAAATTTCAACCAAAAGTTATCAAAAAAAGATACGCTAGGACACTTTTTACGATCACAGAAAAAAATCTGTCAAGATGAACCCTCAATGATGAACATCTGCATTCCAAATACAATGGCACCCACATTCACAAAAACACCCTACTAAAGCTCAAAACCATGTATTGCACCACACGCATTAATAGTGGAAGACTTCAACACCTCTCATAAATGGACAGATCATGGGAGCTGAAGCTGAACAGAGACACAGCAAAAACTAGGAGAGCCTATGAACCAATTGAAATTAACAGACATGTACAGAACATTTCATTCGTTTTCTTTTTAACTTTATTTTTAAAAAACTAAGATAAATGTACAAAATTTTAAGCATTTTGCATAAAAGTATATGAATACATTTTTGTAAGGTTGTAATTAAGTATCTGTAGGTACATATACATACACATATGTATATATGTTACAATAATGAAGGAAAAGAGGTTATTAATTTGAGGGGATATGAGAGAAATTGGGAGGGGCTGTAGAAAGGAAAGGGGGATGTGATACAGTTCTATTTTAAATAAATTATATTCCTTTTTGTTCTTGACCTTCACACAGTCTGTGAGATGTTTCTGGGGTGTTCAGAGCTTTCTGGGGTTAGTATCCCATTATCAGTGACTGCATATTAAGTCTGATCTTTTGTGACTGGGTTATCTCACTCAGGATGATATTCTCTGACCTCAAACTATATTACAAGGCAATTGTGCTGAAAACTGCATGGTACTAGTACAGAAATAGGCACAAGGATTAATGGAATAGAATAGAAGATTCAGAAATGAGCCCTTATGTATATGGTCACCTGATTTTTGACAAAGGAGCTGTAAACATTCAATAGAAAAAGGACAGCCTATTCAACAAATGGTGTTGGTCCAACTGGCACTCAGCATGCAGAAGAATGAAAATAAATCCTTTATCTCCTTGTACAAAGCTCAAGTGCAAGTGGATCAAAGTTCTCCAGATTAAACCAGATACACTAAAACTATTAGAAGAGAAAGTTGGGAAAACCTTAAAATTCATAGGCACAGGAGAAAATTTCCTAAACAGAACACCAATAGCTCAAGCTCTAAGGTCAAAGATTGACAAATGGGACTTAATGAGATTGCAAAGTTTCTGTAAGACTAAAGACACTATCATGAAAACAAAACGGCCGCCAACAGTGTAGGAAAAGATATTTACCAACCCACATCAGATAAAGGCCTAATATCCAAAATATACAAAGAACTCAAAAAGTGAGATACCAGAGAATCAAACAACCCTATGTAAAAAATGGGGTACAGAGCTAAACAAAAAGTTCTCAATTGAGGAATATCAGGAATATTGAATGGCTGAGAAACATCTAAGGAAGTTCTCAACATCCTTAGCCATCAGGGAAATTCAAATCAAAACAACCCTGAGATTCCACCTCATACCAGTCAGATTGGCCAAGATCCAAAACTCAGATGACAGCAGATGCTGGTGAGGATGTGGAGAAAGAGGAACACTTCTCCACTGCCTGTGGGGTTGTAAACTGATACAACCACTCTGAAAATCAGTCTGGTGGTTCCTCAAAAAAATGGACATAGTACTACCTAAAGACCCAGTTATTCTACTTCTGGGCATATACCCCAGAGATGCTCGAACATACAACAAAGATACATGCACCACAATGTTCGTAGCGGCTCTATTTATAATAGCCAGAAGCTGGAAATAACCCAGATGTCCTTCAGAAGATGAATGGATACAAAAATTGTGGTACATTTACACAATGGAGTACTACTCAGCTATCAGAAACAATGGCTTAATGAAATTCCTAAGAAACTAGAAAATATCATTGTAAAACAAAAGAATATACATTCTTCTCAGCACTTCATGCTACCTTCTCCAAAATTGACCATATAGTTGGTCACAAAACAAGCCTCATCAGATATAAGAAGATCAAAATATTTTCATGCATCCTATCATATCACTATGAAATAAGGCTGGTCTTTAATAACAACATAGACAACAAAAAGTCCACATACACATGGAAGCTGATCAGTGTGCTACTAAATAATAGCATTTTCAAGAAAGAAATAAAGATAGAAATTAAGGATTTTTATTTAGAAGTTAATGAACATAAAAGCACAACATAACCAAACCTATAGGATGCAATGAAAGCAGTACTAAGAGGAAAACTCATAGCTCTGAGTGCCTGAAAAAGAAACAGGAAAGAACATACACTAGCAACCTGACAGCACAGCTGAAAGTTCTAGGACAAAATGAAGCAGATACACCCAAGAGGAGTAGATAGCAGGAAATAATCAAACTCAGAGCAGAAATCAACCTAGTAACAAAAAGAGGTATACAAAAATCAACAAAACCAGGAACTGGTTCTTTGAGAAAATCACCAAAAGTTGATAAACGCTTCTCCCAGCTAACTAGAAGGCACAGAGAGAGTATCCAAATAAATAACATCAGAAATGAAAGTGGAGACATAACAACATAAACTGAGGAAATTCAAAAATCATCAGATCCTACTACAAAGCCTATACTCAACAAAACTGGAAACTCTAGAGGAAATCGACAAATTTATAGACAGATACAAGATACCAAAGTTAAGTAAGGATCAGATAAACTATCTAAACAGTCCCATAACACCTAAAGAAATAGAAGCAGTCATCAAAAGCCTCACAAACAAACAAATCCCAGGACCAGAAATGTTCATTGGAGAGTTCTATCAGACTTTCATAGAAAACCTAATACCAATACTCTCCAAACTATTCTACAAAATAGAAACAGAAGGGACACTAGCGAACTCCTTCTTTGAAGCCACAATAATGCTCATACCTAAACCACACAAAGATCCTACAAAGAAATAGAACTTTAGACCAATTTCCCTCATTAACATTGATGCAAAAATGCTCAATAAAATTCTTGCAAACTGAATCCAAGAACACAACAAAATGATCATTCACCAATATCAAGAAGGCTTCATCCCACGGACACAGGGATGGTTCAGTATAATAAAATTTATCAGTGTCATCCACTGTATAAACAAACTCAAAGGAAAAACTACATGGTCATCTCACTAGATGATGAGAAAGCATTTGACAAAATTTAATGCCCTTTCATGATAACAGTCTTGGATAAAACAGTAATCCAATGCCCATACCCAAACATATTAAAAGCAATATACAGCAAACTAGTAGCCAACATCAAACTAAATGGTGAGAAGCATGAAGCAATCCCATTAAAATCAGACACTCAACAAGGCTGCCTACTTTCCCTCTACCTATTCAATATAGTATGAGAATACCTGGCCAAGCAATTGGACAACAAAGGAAAGTCAAATGATACACACTGGAAAAGAAGAAGTCAAAATATTACTATTTGCCTGTGATATGATAGTATACTTAAGTGACCTCAAAAATTCCACCAGAGAACACCTAAATCTGATTACTTAATCAAAGTGACTGGATGTAAAATTACCTCAAACAAATTAGTAGCCTTCCCCTAATCAAAGAATAAACATGCCGAGAAAGAAGTTAGAGACAAGATACATTTAACAATAGTCAGAAACAATATGAAATACCTTTTTGTGACCCTAAGCAAGTGAAACATCAAGAACTTCTAAACTCTGAAGTAGAAAACTGATAAAAATCTCAGAAGAGGGAAAGATGTCCCATGTTAATGGATTGGAATGGTTGACATTGTAAAAATGGCCATCTTACCAAAAGCAATCTACAGATTCAATGCAATCCCTATCATAATTCTAACTCAACTCTTCATAGAGGTAGAAAGCGCTATTTGCAAAATCATCTGGAAGAACAAAAAACCTCGGATAGTGAAATCTTTTCTCAATAACAAGAAAACTGTGGGAATCACCATTCCTGACCTCAAGCTGCATTACAAAGAAATTGACATAAAAATTGAATGGCATTGGTACAGAGATAGGCATTGAGATCTATAGAAAAGAATTGAAGACCCAAAAGTGATCCCTCACCCCTAATGTTTCTTGACCTTTAACAAAGAAGATTAAAAACATTCAATGAAAAAAGGATAGTCTCTTCAAGAAATGGTAGTGGTTCAACTGTTAGTTAGCATGCAGAAGAATGCAAATCAATCCTTTCTCATTTCCTTATAAAACTCAAGTCCAAGTGGATCAAGACCTCCACATAAAACTAGGTACAATGAAACCACTAGAAGAGAAATGGGGAAAAACTTAGAACACATAGGCACAGGAGAACATTTCCTGTACAGAACACCAATGGCCTATGCTCTAATATCAAGAATTGACAAATGGAACCTTATGAAATTGCAAAGTTTTTATAAGGCTAAGTATATTGTCAAGAAAACAAAATGGCAGCCAACTGAGTGGGAAAGAATATTTACCAATCCTACATCTGATAGAGTGCTAATATCCAATATATACAAAGAATGAAAAAAATTAGACATTAGATAATCAAACAATCCTATCAAAAATGAAGTACAGAGCTAAACAGAATTTTCACACAAAAGCTTGGCTTGTGAACAAGCTTGTAGGAACATTTTCTTGATAATGATTGTTGTGGGGAAGGTGGTGGTGCCACTTCTGTGTTGGTAGCCTGAGGTGATATAAGAAAGTAGGCACAGCACGTAAGTAAGCAACACTCCTTCGTGGCTTCTACTTTAGTTACTACATACAAAGTTTTGCCTAGAGTTTCTGGCCTGACTTCTCTGGATGATGGACTACAAACAAGAAACTTAAACAAACCCATTCCTTCCAAGGTGCTTTTGGTCATGGTCTTTTATCACAGCAATAGAAACCCTAGCTAAGATAGTAGGCAACGTTATTCTTAAAAGTTAAGATGAAGGGATTCACCCAAAGTGAATTAACAATTGAGAAAAAGGACTTGCCCATGTATCTTTTATTTGACAGATGTACTTTTTATCTCAGAGGCTTACTATTGAGTAACCTCCCTCTTTCTAGCTCTTACTGAACCTTGGCCAGCTGGTTCAACTCAACTGTTCTGGACCAAACTCCTCTCAAAGATGACTAATTCAAATTGGCTTCTCTTGTCTTCTGGCTGAGTTCCCTTGCTTGGCATCAAACTAACTCTGGCAATCTGTTCTAATCTTCCGGATTATTCTCATTCTTTGGCTTGTTCTGTCTTTACCTGCAATTTGTCTCTATAAAACTGTCTGGTAAAATGGATCTTCCCCCCCTTTCTCTCTTCCTTTTCCATCCCTCTCTCCACTGATCTCTTAAGTTGCTTTTATTTCCTATCTGTTCTCATTAGAGTTGGTTGTATCCTATCTTTGACTTATTTTGTTAAATCTTTCTCTGGTTCTTTTCTTTGTCTGCCCTTAAATTAGATGTCATCTTTGGTATTAAAGGTTTATACTAAAGACATGTCTATATTCTAGCCAGAGGAGTTAAAGGTAGATTCCAGGCAGATCACAAAAACCTAGATTTTGGATGTGTTCCTTTGCTAGAGCAGCAATCTTGATGTATTATAATTCCTCTACATCCAATATTTGAATCCACATCTATAACTCTGAAATCTACATTCCACATATATAAGTCAGTACTGTGAGTTGTTAATCAATTCCTGTTGAAGCCAGTAAACAAGATTCTTCTGGAGGGTTCACACAAATGTAACAGGGTCATAACTTACTTTTTCAGTTCTCAAGATCTTCTCTGGGTTGTTTCCTTTGAGCAATAAAGTAGCACAGTATAACAGGCTTTAACTGATTTAGAGATAAAATTCAGTCTAGAATGTATCTAATTGTTCAAAAAAGGACATTTGAAAATTAAAGATGTTAATTTTTAAATGGATTTGGAGGTTCTGAATAATTCATCTCTCTATAGGTTGTCATTGCTCACAGCAAGTTTCTTGAAGTTTATAACTTCATATAAGACACTGTAGCTGCTCATATTTCAGCAGGTGCACTGGGCTTGGGTTCATGTTCCTACTTTTACCCAAGACTTCTAAGTAGCACAGCTTCTCCATGCATAGCTGTGGGCTATGCTGGGCTCCAGATGTTTCAAAGGTTTTTAGCCCAGTGTTTTCTTTGTAAACAGAGTGATCCAGACAGCACCTCTTAGTTTCTGGATCTGATAGCTCACCATCACTTCCATTTCAAATCATTTCACAGTGTAGGATATTTGGAAAAATTCATACATTAAGTCAAAGGTGTGGAAAAATGCCTTCTATCTCTTTCCTGGGAGGAACTGTAAAGTACTTGCCTAAGATGGTAAATCAGCAAGTTGAACAATTGGGGATAACATTAAATACTCACAATTACAAATCCAACCCTATGAGTGCTGCCTGTCATCTGAATTTGTATGCCCTGTGTCAAAGGTATAATTGTTGAGACCCAGTAAAAACAAGTGAATAAAAACAGTAAAGTCCAGTCTTCTCTGTTGAACCTTAATTTTCTTATCTGCAAAATGAACAGTCTTGTTAATCTCCCCAGTCTATTTTGACTCTTGAATTCTAGGCTTCTAAAGTCACATTGATTTAAAATTTGAATATAGCTTAAATTCAGCCACATAAAAATTTCTACTTGAATCACAGTTGTAATAGATTCATGGAGAAAAACTTAAGATAACTGTATATTATAATTTCTAAGAACCCCAAAAATGTACATAAAGTTCAATTTTGATTAGGATAAAATAAATTATACTCTTCAAAGGATAATCACTGCAGACTTTTGAGGCACCTGTACATACTTAATATCCCCTCTGTGTAAGAAGGGAACATGGACAGAATATCATTATGAGAGTGCCTGACAGTTCAAAGTTCTCTATAGCAGATGTGGCTAGGACTTTTGAGGACTTCTAAACAACAATACACTGAGAAATCCATCCAGGCAACACCAGAATGGAGCTGTTTATTGCTTTCTAATCCACATTCTTTCATATTTTTCCTGTGAAACACTCTCACCTCTAGATTTTTTTCTTTTGATGAGGGAATAGGACTCCAAAGCAATGAGAGAGAAGGTAATGCAGGTGTGGGGATGGGGATGACTGACAGGGTGCCATTGTTATGTCAAGTTGCAGGGACAAGGATAGCTTTCAGCCATGGTGTCTGTCACCTTCCTTCTCTTGTGACAAGCCACACACAGTTCCTTCTTTGCTGTTTTCTTATTTTCTTCCATCTCTCTTACCTTTTTGTCATCTTGCAAATAACTTTGTTTTATTTGGAGATTCACTAACAGATGTTCTCTTTTCTTCTATTTTTTTCACCTGTGCCATTTCATCTTCTGCTACTACCCTTGACAGTTTAACTCAAATAGATTTACATATATTATATACATCAGGGGGATCTGGTGTCATTTCCATTAAGGTCACATTTTCTAGGGCTCTTGGTGTCTTTTCGTCCTGTTTCTCCTGATGTCCTCATTTCTACTGACCCTGTTCTGTAGGTTGTGAGGTAGGTGGGGAAAAGGCTAGGAAAACGAAAGAGGAGGAGAGGAGGAGAGATTCCTAGAGGAACAGAAATGGACGCAGTTGTACATGCTTCTCTCAGCCCATCTCTACCTTGATGAGGTTGTTATTATTTTTTAAGGGTTTCTACGGGTCTTTTTATCTCATATAGAAGGGCAGTTTATATCTTTGTCCATTGGTTGTAAGCTTATTGTGTAGAGGGTTTGTGGATTGAGAATTTAATATTTAAACCTATGTGACAAGTTACTGGGCTGTGGAGTTGTTTGTAGCAGGGAGTGGAGGAAAGAACCATGCCCGGGCAGTAGTATCCACCCAGGACAGAAGCAGCAGAGGGGCAGAAGAGTGAACCATGCCAGAGATATTAGAACCAACATAGAGCACCAAGTTAGAGATCCCCGTGTTAGTTAGTGCCAGATGGTCCCGTGCAGGAACCGGTAACCCGTGGGGACTGAGTTGTAGAGAAAGAGTCCGGGTGCCAGCAGTAGTAAGGGAGAAAAGGTTTCCACCATTTAATATTTACCTCCACACTGTTCCACTGCTCAGCTATCCAGACTTTTCCTCTCTCTCTCTCTCTCTCTCTCTCTCTCTCTCTCTCTCTCTCTTGTGAAGTCACAGAGGGAAAGGCTGAGGTCTTGATCCAATATAACTACAATGTTGAGTTGGTATGGGAGGGATTGACTTCACATAACACATGACATAGTGTCAAAGTATCCATGGGACTACAAATCAGCAATTAAAAACCTTCACCCACTGTCTGTGTCTGGGCTTTTCTTAAACCATCTTCACTCCAATCTAAACTTGTCCTATTAAGCTCCTCTATGGAGTAGCTCATGTGTCTTAGAAAACAAGAGGCTTCTAAATATGTTATAATTTTCTACCAGCCCCATTCAAACTTAATTTTGAGCTAACCTAGGATCCTGTAGAGGATCAAGAACAGTTAAAGACACAATAAGAATTTTGTCCCAGGGTTTCACAAAGTCTTGGAATGACAGTGTATGTACAGTTAGGCTCTAAGGCCTCTAGTCATGAAGCCCTCTAATCCTACCCTGAGCAGCATATTTCATTTCTGATCACTTAGGATCTCAACACCATCACTCCAAACAAAATGGTATAGACACTTTGATTTGTGTGTGTGTGTTTCTTTAAAAAAATCCTTGTTTCTAATATAAATGACTATGATATCTCAGACATACCACTCAGGAAGAGTGAAAAATATCCTTAGGAGCCATGGTATTTATATAGAAGTAAGGATGCCATTCCAGACTCACATTTAGCCATACTTGCTTAGTAATGTCCTTAATGAAGTTTAGCAAAGCGATTCAAGAGACAGAAGGGGCTGTTTGAGACTTCTGCTTTCAGAACGCTGACCTCTTAAACATGAAGAATCAACTGTATTTTGCAAAATTAGGAGAATGTCTGAGTTAAAGTAACTATTTGTCATAAATCTTGCTTCAAAAACTTTTAGGCAGTTTTGGAAGACAGGGTGAATTCTAGAATGAAAAAAAGTGAGAAAAGGATAATTTTCCAAGTGGGAGGGAGGACGGGAGCAAGGGAGGGAGAGAGAGAGAGAGAGTGACAGAGAGAGACAGAGAGACAGAGGGACAGAGAGATAGAGAGAAGAGGAAAGCAGGGAAGGAGAAAGGAGAGGAGAGAGATAGGGAGAGACAGAAAGACAGAGATAAAGAAAAGATGTGTGAGATTCTTACCAAATACTTATTGAACTTCAAACCACATATTACTCATGTAGACAACCTAGTACTCATGGATATTTATTGCACAGTTGAGGAAACTCAAAAGTCAAAGAAGCTGGATAACACCACCAAAAATTGCCTTGTTAGTGATAGAGATATTATTTTTGGAACCCTTCTCATTGTCTCAAACCCAGGGCTTTCTCCAGTTATTCCACATTCTTCTCAGAGTCAAAGCACAATCCCTGTGATTGTGACTTTTATCTGGTATTACTTGATGTGACCAAAGGGAGGCTTAGGAGCTGTCTTCATTTCTGGAGCTAGGTTTCAGGTGATGAAGAAGTTATTCATTGAGAGTTTAACTTTGTTTTTAATTTTAGTGAATTGGTATGTGTAGTGGCCATTTCTGGTTGTCAACTTGACCATATCTGGAATTAACCACAATCCAGAACTGGGAGGCCCACCTTTGATCTTGATCTTGAGGCATAGAAGCTAAGAATGTTAGGAAACTAAGGCAAGGAGATCACTGAGCTCAAGGTCATCAGATCCAGGTGTAGTGGCACACACATTTAGTCTGGGACACATCTTCAGTTGGAGACCTACATATGGGACTGAGCATCTTGGATTTCAAAGCTGCTGCTGGCCATTGTTAAGGGATTGGACTACAGACTGTAAGTCACCAATAAATACCTCACTATATAGAGACTATTTGTAAGTTTTGTGACTCTAGAGAACCCTGACTAATACAGAAGTTGGTACCCGGAGTGGTTTTAGAGGAACAGAAGTATAAGGATGGATCTTCTAAAAATCTGGAATTGGCTTAGTTCACCACCACCTTCAACTACTGAAACCTCTCCACGTACTCTCCCTCCTGGGAGCTGGGAGAATATTGAAGATCTGTCGTTGAAAGTGTATTTCAAACTTAAAGAAGCTAAAGCCTTTGATTATCTTGATGAATTAAGTGACTCGCTTTACAAAAGTTTCTACAAGATGGGGAAAAAAGTGAAAAATTATTTTGTTGGCATGTTATTCTTGGTATCTCTGCAAAAAATAATGAAGGAAAAGAATGAGCTGTATGGTAAAAATCGAAAGGCTCCAGATGCAAGTAAACAATCAAAAGGCCACTAGGTGTGTCCTTGAAGAGAATCTTCTTCCCAGCAGCCATAGAGCTCAAGGTGCAGAAACCCAAACTGAAGTCCTCATTATAAGGTTAGCTGAATTACAGCAAAAATTCAAGTCTCAGCCTTAGTGGATGTCAGCAGTTAAAGTAAGGGCTTTAATTGGCAGAGAATGGGATCCCATAACTTGTGATGGAGATGTGTGGGAAGACCATGTTGAAGCTGAGAATTTTGAGGCTTCAGATTCTCAGGGGTTTACCTGACCTAAGGAAGTAGTACCCTCAGCCCGACCCCTTCAATTAATGCCTCTTTCGCATGGGGAAATTGATTCCTCAGAGCCTGCTAAACCAGCAGTGACTTTTGCTGAAGAAAATGCCAGACATGACAATACTGATGTTTCTCAAGATCCACCAATAGTTTCTTCTAGACCCATAACCAGACTGAAAGCAAAACAGGTCCCTAAAGGGGAGGTAGAAAGTGTAGTCCATGAGGAAATGTGATTCATTTCTAAGAAGCTTAATGACTTTGCTAATTCATTCAAGCAGAAGTCTGAGGAATATGTGTGATAATGGACTTTAAGGGTGTGGGATAATGGTGGAAGGAACATAAAACTAGATAAGACTGAGTTTATTGACATGGGCCCTCTGAGTGGAGATTCTAGGTTTAATATGGGAGCCCAAACAGTTATAAAGGTCATCAGAAGTTTGAATGGTTGGCTGAAGCGTTTATCAAAAGATGGCCTACTGAGAAGGAGTTGGAGATGCCTGATATCCCTTGGCTTAGTGGTGATGAAAGGATTTTAAGGCTCAGGGAGATTGCAATTCTAGATTGGATACATTGTGTATCTAATCCTCCACAATGGGAAAGCCCAGAAGACATGCCCTTCATAAATCTTATAAGACACAAACTAGTGAGAGGGGCACCAGCACACTTGATGGGTTTTGTTCTTTCTCTTTTTCTTATGCCAGACCTTAGGGTTGGAGATGCTGGTGCTCAATTGGATGAATTAAATGCTATAGGTTTAATTGGGCCCTGAGGTGACAAGGGCCAGGTGGCAGCACTGAATCACCAGAGACAAGGTGATTCTATATACCTCTCTATATAGAGACTATTTATAAGTTCTGTGACTCTAGAGAACCCTGACTAATACAGTACATTTGCTCAGTGTGAGCAATCACTAAGCATCCTACTGGTGAGGCACAGTGAATGAACGATAGCTAATGGCAAACCGTCTCAGTTCCTTTAGATTTGTGTGATGGAATTCTGGGCAGTAGCTCAGGGAGGATCCTGTTTCCTTCAGAGTTATCGTTGTTGGCTGAGCATCTGTTCACCCTCTTTTCTGACTTTGAATACTCATTTCTCTGTAGGATCACAGAAAACCTCTACCAAATTTAAATGGAGCAATCACTAAAAATAGGCCAAGTGAATAAATACGATGAATATCTTCTTTTAGTAACACTGGGGAGTTGCTTATAAGCCATACCTAGATTTCTGAGTGGAGCTGTCATCCTAGTCTTAGGGCAAGGCAAATATGTTTATCTTTAGCTATCCTTCCTTTTACCAGGGTTCCATGATGGACTTTGGTTCCACAGTACGGGTATGTGTGTGTGTATGTGTGTGTGTGTGTGTGTGTGTATGTGTGTGTGTGTGTGTATTTTACCAATTATTAATTTTCTACTATTGAAATGAAAGTGCTTCTGCTCCTAAATTACTCAGAAAATTGTCTCCATTTTCTGCTTCTTTCCTTTGGCACCCCCAAGAATGGTCAATCTGTTAACGGAGAGAATGTAGCCTGACTGCTACTGAATGGCTCCTGTAAGAGCATTTGAAGATGCCACTGTGGGGACAATGCAGCCCATTTCAAATGCAGATTGTCATTACCTTGAGCTTTGATGGCTTCATCTTTCTGAAAAACCAGGACTGCTTCTGCTTGTCAGACTTCAGAAGGATCCCCCAGATGTGAGACTTAGTGGGAGACAAGTAATTTGATAAAATAATTGGCTGTCTTTATATTTACAACCTGACTGCTTAGTTTAGACTTTAAAATGTTATGTTTTCTATTAACATGGTGTTGATTTCCTTTTAATATTTTATGTCTGTAAGGAGAGCATGCTAAATGTTCAGATAAGAAGCTTTTGAAGATGATCTGAATTTAGCATATGCAAGTCATTAAGCAGTCAATACAGAAGGCATCATATGTGTCAAATGCCTGATTATCACGCAAAACACTTGTCCAGGAATCAGTGTCAGCCTTTCTTTTTAACCTAATTATAGGTTCTTGGATTTTGTCCTTAACCTTTGTAGAGTCCAAGATGACATTGAATGTATTCATTTCTTATTTATAGACACAGGCTTTACTCATATATTTCATGAACATATATTAAATTAATTCCACGCTTCAGAAAATATTCCTTATATTGAACTGGACAGCTAGAGTAAACAAGAACATGAAAATTGTGTGGAAATACTAGTCTCATTTCTTTTTTTTTCAGTTTTATTTGTTTTAATTGGCCATAAATATAACATTTTTGTTCTTGTTGTTTTTGCAAAGATTATATATATAACCGAATTAAAGTCAGACCTGGGAAATCTATTCCTTCAATAGTGGTTTTCAATATTCTCCTTCAAGGAGATATATTATATTATACCTTTAGAAACCTGGTTTTAAATAGAAAGTTACAGGCTAACCATGGCAAATAAGCTAGACATCTTGCAAAAAGATTATAGTCTTACACTCTCTAATATTTAAAAGAAGAAGAAATTAAAATTAATTTCAAAAGTACTTTTTAATTATAAAATTATTTGATTTCTAACATATTTTTTTTGTATTTTATCATTCTTTTTTTTAAATGTAAAGATTTTAAACATTTCCTTGCTTAAAATTATACATTTTTGTCAGTACTGTTTTTTCAGACATTAAAATAATTTTTACATAAAACCATGTGAATATATTTTTTAGTCAGTACTTGATTTTTTTTCAAAAGCTTGACAGTATGCATTGAAAACCTAATAGTTACAATAAGCATAAAGTACATGCAAAACAAAATGCAACATGGAAATATTCAAAGTCTTTTTGTTTTGTAAATATATATATATATATATATATATATATATATATATATATATATATATATATATATATATATATATATATTTGTTTTCTTTATTTCTTGGACATCATACAGTCTGTGAGTTGTTTCTGGGGGAGTGCAAGCCTATGGGGTTAGCATCCCACTATCAGTGACTGCATATTATGTCTGTTCTTTTGTGACTGGGTTATCTCACTCAGGATGATATTTTCTAGATGCAGCCATTTTCTTAAGAATTTGGTTAAGTCATTGTTTCTGGTGGCTGAGTAGTATTCCATTGTGTATATGTACCACAATATTTGTATCCATTCATCTTCTGAAGGACATCTGGGTTCCTTCCAGCTTCTGGCTATTATAAATAGAGCCGCTATGAACATTGTGGTGCATATATCTTTGTTGTGTATTAAAGTGTCTCTGGGGTATATGCCCAGAAGTGAAATAGCTGGGTCTTCAGGTAGTACTATATCCAATTTTCTGAGGTATCGCCAGACTGATTTCCAGAGTGGTTGTATTAGCTTGCATCCCCACCAACAGTGGAGAAGGGTTCCTCTTTCTCCGCAGCCTCGCCAGCATCTGCTGTCATCTGAGTTCTGGATCTTGGCAAATCTGACTGGTATGAGGTGGAATCACAGGGTTGTTTTGATTTGCATTTCCCTGATGGCTAAGGATGTGGAGCACTTCCTCAGATGTTTCTCGGCCATTCGGTGTTCCTCAACTGAAAACGTTTTGTTTAGCTCTGTACCCCATATTTTAATAGGGTTATTTGATTCTCTGGTGTCTAGCTTTTTGAGTTCCTTGTACACCTTGGATATTAGGCCTCTATCTGATGTGGTGTTGGTAAAGATCTTTTCCCATTCTGTTGTTTGTCCTTTTGTTTTCTTGATGATGTCCTTAGCCTTACAGAAACTTTGCAATCTCATTAAGTCCCATTTGTTAATCTTTGACCTTAGAGCTTGAGCCATTGGTGTTTTGTTCAGGAAATTTTCTCCTGTGCCTATGTGTTCAAAGGTTTTCCCTACTTTCTCATATAATAGTTTCAGTGTATCTGGTTTAATGTGGAGATCTTTGATCCACTTACACTTGAGCTTTGTACAAGGAGATAAGAACGGGTCTATTTTCATTCTTTTACATGCTGAGTGCCAGTTGGACCAGCACCATTTGTTAAATAAGCTGTCCTTTTTCCATTGAATGTATACTGCTCCTTTGTCAAAAATCGGGTGACCATATACATGAGGGCTCATTTCTGGATCTTCTATTCTATTCCATTTATCCACATGCCTATTTCTGTACCAGTACCATGCAGTTTTCAGAACAATTGCCTTGTAATATAGCTTGAGGTCAGGGATAGTGATTCCCGCAGATGTTTTCTTGTTGTTGAAGATGGATTTCGCTATTCTAGGTCTTTTGTTATTCCATATGAAATTGCACATTGATCTTTCCAATTCCATGAAAAACTGGGTTGGAATTTTGATGGGGATTGTGTTGAATATTTAGATTGCTTTTGGTAGGATGGCCATTTTTAAGATGTTGATTTTTCCAATCTATGAGCATGGGAGATCTTTCCATTTTGTGAGATCCTCCTCAATTTCTTTCTTTAGAGGTTTGAAGTTCTTGTCATACAGGTCCTTCACTTCCTTAGTTAGAGTCACACCAAGGTATTTCATAGTTTTTGTAACGATTGTGAAGAATACCTTTTCCCTAATTTCTTTCTCCACATGTTTGTCCTTTGAGTATAGGAAGGCTACTGATTTGTTTGAGTTAATTTTGTATCCAGCCACTTTGCTGAACATGTTTATCAGCTGTAGGAGTTCTCTGGTGGAATTTTTTGGGTCATTCAAGTACACTATCATGTCATCTGCAAAGAGTGATGTTTTTATCTCTTCCTTTCCGATTTGTATCCCCTTGATCTCCTTTTGCTGTCTAATTGCTCCAGCCAGGACTTCCAGTACTATGTTGAATAGGTAGGGGGAGAGTGGGCAGCCTTGTCGAGTCCCTGATTTTAGTGGGATTGCTTCAAGTTTCTCGCTATTAAGTTTGATGTTGTCTGTTGGTTTGCTGTATATAGCTTTTATTATGTTTAAGTATGGGCCATGGATTCCTGTTCTTTCCAGGACTTTTAACATGAAGGGGTGTTGGATTTTGTCGAATGCTTTCTAAGCGTCTAGTGAGATGACCATGTGATTTTGGTCTTTGAGTTTGTTTATATGGTGGATTACGTTGATGGATTTTTTTATGTTAAACCATCCCGACATCCCAGGGATAAAGCCTACTTGGTCATGATGAATGATCGTTTTGATGTGTTCTTGGATTTGGTTTGCAAGGATTTTGTTGAGTATTTTTGCATCAATGTACATAAGTAAGATTGGTCTGAAGTTCTCTTTCCTTGTAGGGTCTTTGTGTGGTTTAGGTACGAGGGTTATTGTAGCCTCAAAAAATGAGTTGGGTAATATTCCATCTGATTCTATCTTTTGGAATAGTTTGGCGAGTATTGGTGTTATATCCTTAATAAAAGTCTGATAAAATTCTGCCCTGAACCTTTCTGGACCTGGGTTTTTTTTGGTTGGGAGGCTTTTGATGACTTCTTCTATTTCTTTCGGTGTTATAGGGTTATTTAGATGGTTTACTTGGTCCTGGTTTAACTTTGGGATCTTATATCTGTCTAGGAATTCGTCCATTTCCTCCAGATTTTCCAATTTTGTGGAGTATAAGTTTTTGTAGTAGGATCTGATGATTTCTTGAATTTCTTCAGTTTCAGTTGTTATGTCGCCACTTTCCTTTCTGATTTTGTTAATTTGGATACGCTCTTTTTGCCCTCTAGTTAGTCTGGCTAGGGGTTTATCAATCTTGTTGTTTTTCTCAAAGAACCAACTCTTGGTTTTGTTGTTTTTTGAATGGTTCTTTTTGTTTCTATTTGGTCTATTTCTGCCCTAATTTTGATTATTTCTTGCCGTCTACTCTTTTTGGGTATATCTGCTTCCTTTTGTTCTAGGGCTTTAACTGTGCTGTCAGGTTGCTGATGTGAGCTCTCTCCAGTTTCTTTATGGAAGCACTTAGGGCTATGAGTTTTCCTCTCAGTACTGCTTTCATTGCATCCCATAGGTTTGGGTATGTTGTGTTTTCGTTTTCGTTGAATTCTAGAAAGTCCTTAATTTTTTTCTCTATTTCATCTTTGACCCTGCTATCCTTTAACAGAGCATTGTTTAGTTTCCATGTGTATGTGGGGTTTTTGTTGTCTTTGTTGTTGTTTAAGACCAGCCGTAGACCATGGTGATCTGAGAGGATCCATGGGAGTATTTCAATCTTCTTATATCGATGGAGGCTCGTTCTGTGTCCAATTATGTGGTCAATTTTCGAGAAGGTGCCATGGGGTGGTCAGAAGAAGGTGTATTCTTTTACTTTTGGATAGTATGTTCTGTATATATCTATTAATTCCAGTTGGTTCAAAGTCTCTGCTAGATTTGCAGTGTCCTTGTTCAGTTTCTGTTTCCCTGATCTGTCCATTGGTGAGAGTGGGGTATTAAATCTCCCACTATTACTGTGTGGGGTGAAATGTATTTTTTGAGCTTTAGTAGGGTTTCTTTTATGAATGTGGGTGATTTTTTATTTGGAGCATATATGTTAAGGATTGAGAGTTCCTCCTGACAGATTTCCCCGGTAATGACTAAAAAGTGTCCTTCCTTATCTTTTTTGATAACTTTTGGTTGGAAATTTACTTTATTCGATATTAGAATAGTCACTCCAGCTTGCTTCTTGGAGCTGTTTGCTTGGAAGTCTTTTTCCCACCCTTTTACTCTGAGATAGTGTCTGTCTTTGTCTCTGATATGAGTTTCCTATATGCAGCAAAAGGCTGGATTTTGTTTATGTATCCAGTCTGATAGTCTATGTCTCTTTATTGGGGAGTTGAGACCATTTATGTTAATAGATAACAAGGAGTAGTTGTTTTTGTTTCCTGCCATTATTGCTTTTTTGGGTTGAGTTTTGTCTTTTTTTTTTTTTTTCTATTAGTTTTCTTGTTTAGGAGTTTTCTTGTTATTACTAGGCTGTATTTTCCCTCATTGTGTTGGGTTTTCCACCTATAATTCGTTGTAGTGCTGGGTTTGTGGTCAGATATTGTGAGAATTTAGATTTGTCTTGAAATATCTTCGTCTCTCCATCGATGGTGTTTGATAGTTTGGCTTGGTATAGCAGCTTGGGCTGGCACTTGTGCTCTCTTAAGGAGTGCATGATGTCTGTCCAGGCTCTTCTAGCTTTCATAGTCTCTGTTGAGAAATTGGGTGTGAGTCTGATTGTTCTGCCTTTATATGTTACCTGACCTTTTTCCCTTACTGCTTTTAGTATTCATTCTTTACTTTGGGCACTTGATGTTTTTACTATTATGTGTCAGGAAGTATTTCTTTTCTGGTTTGGAGTTCTGAATGCTTCTTTTATGCTCGTGGTCATCTCATTCTTGAGGGTAGGGAAGTTTTCTTCTACAGTTTTGTTGAAGATATTTACTGTGCCTCTTAATTGATACTCTTTTCCCTCTTCTATTCCTATTATCCTTAGGTTCGGTCTTCTCATTGTGTCTTGGATTTCCTGGACATTTTGGGTTAGGAGCTTTTTGGCCTTTCATCTTCTCTGGCTGTTTTGTCTATGTTTGCAATGTTGTCTTCTGCCCCCGAGATTCTCTTTTCGATCTCTCGTAATCTATTGGAAATGCTTGCTTCTGTGACTCTGGATTTCTTTTTTTGGTGTTCTGACTCTAGGGTTATCTCTTTTAGTGTTTGCTTTATTTTGTCAATCTCTGTTTTAATTTCCCTCTTCCATTCCTTTATTTCTTTGGTTCTGTTTTCCTCTAGTTCTTTGATTTCTTTGAGTGTTTTTCTTGTTTCTTCTTTAAAAGTTTCTGAATCTTTTTGCTTTTCCTCCCTATCTTGTTTAAGTATCTCTATCAGCATCTTTAGGTATGATTTCAGGTCTGTGTCTTCTTTTTCTGGAGTGTTTGGAATTCCGATGTTTGCTGTTATGGGAGAGCTGGGCTCTGGTGTTGCTAGATTGTCTTGCTTCTTTTGGGATATACTCTTTCTCTCTCCTCTTGCCATTTTGTTTTCAGTGATATGTTCTTGCCTTTCCCTTGTATCTGGTCTGTGTCCCTGGTTCTCCACTGGTTGAGGTGTCAGATGGGTCGAGCCCTGTTTTACGCCTCAGAGTCGTCGGGTGTGAGCAGAAGTTCCAATGTTCTGTTTCTGTTTGCTGGATCAGGCATGGCAGGGCAGGGCAAGGCAGGGGGTGCACTTTCCCTGTGCACTCCGCAGAGATCTCTCTGCTCCCCTGCGGTCTAGGTCTCCCACTCACCAGTTGCTCAGCCTTATGAGCCGCCATTCTGTGTGGCAGGTAGGCCAGGCTCCGCTCTGCATCCGGAAGTCGCCTCCGGGTGGAAACAGCAGTTCTAATTTTCTGTTCCCAATCGTTGGATCGGGCAAAGCGGGGCAGGGCAAGTTAGGGTATGCACTTTCTGTGTGCACTCCGCAGAGATCTCTCTGCTCCCCTGCGGTCTAGGTCTCCCACTCACCAGTTGCTCAGCCTCTATGAGCCGCCGTTCCGCGTGGCAGGTAGGCCAGGCTCCGCTCTGCGTCCGGAAGTCGCCTCCAGGTGGAAACAGAAGTTCTAATTTTCTGTTCCCAATCGCAGTTGCTCGGCCTCTATGAGCCGCCTATCCGGGTTGCAGGTAGGCCAGGCTCTGCTCTGAGTCCGGAAGTCGCCAGTTGCTCAGCCTCTATGAGCCGCCGTTCCGCGTGGCAGGTAGGCCAGGCTCCTAGTCTCATTTCTTTACTGGTGGGTCAGTATAAAAAAGGAATTTTTGTATTCACCTTCACTAGACTTGGAGTCATGTGGACAGATACCTCCAGGTATGTCTATGTAGGAGTTTGCTTAAAGGTTTAACTTTAATGTGGACAGCACTGTGTAATGGGATGGGGACATGGACTGAGTAAATGGGGATAAGGGGCCTGAGCTTCAGCATTCTCCACTTCCTGACTGAGCATAACATGGCCCGCAGCGTCACACTCCTGCAACCTTGCCCTTTGGCAGCACAACAGACTGTGTCCTCAAAACATGAGCCAACCCAAACCATTTCCTCCTTACATTGCATCTGTCAGATAATCTACCATCGCAATGAGAGAAATAATAATGCAGTCAGAATTCAAAGCCTTCCTGGCTTCCAACTATTAAGGGCAGAACAGATAAGCCTTCCCATTGAACAATACTTTCAATACTTCTGTCAGATGTAATTGCTGCTAATTTTTCAAACCTGAGACTGTTCCCTTGGGACACATTGAACCCTAGTTTCCTAATCCCTTTGTTCCTGAAGACGAAACAGCAACAGAGACTTAGAAATGAAAAATCAAGGCAAGGACATTTTTCTAGCCAGAAAACGTCCAGTACAAGAATTAATATTCAGTAGATGTCTTAAAGAACAGATGACTCTCCCATTTTCTCTTTTCTGCCTTTGTCAGGCACAGAATGCCTTTGACACCTCTAAATATTCATAAATAGGATACAGTGGGCTAAGGTCTTTCTGGATTATCCTAAAACCTTTTCCTTTGAAGAAGATGGTAGTCTGAGATCTATGTAAATCTACACCTGAGATGTGCATTTAATTGAAAATTAGCTAAGAAGATGAGAGCAAACCAGCCACAAAGGCAACCAGTGAGGAAAGATTACAAGACGTTTTGCTCATGATTAAATTTGGTAAAACAGTCAGGGTTCTAAACCAAGCCGTTTCCGAGGCATAAAGAAGAATGTGGAAGATTTTGAAGTAGCTGTAAATGAAGTAAATAAAGTTTTCAAAATGTTTTGGCATTGTTTTGAGGCAATGGTTCTCTCTACAGCCCAAGGAGACCTCAAGCCTTTCTATTAATTTCTGTCTTAGACCCCTAAGGGATCAAGATTAATATATACAACAATATATACAATACCATTGAAGTAGTCTAGTGAATTTGCTTTTACTAACAGATACTTTTGAGAAAAAACAGAGTTAATGTGTTGTTTCTTTGCCTCCAACATTGTGTCACTAATCTTATGAGACAGAAGGATTTAATTTTGCCTTGTTTAATGAGTAACTTTGAATACCCTTTGACCTTTAACTTCTGCATGTCACATGCTGGTGCTAAACTTGGGGACTGTGTCCCTGAGTCCTAACTTATCTTTGAGCACTAACAACCCATGTTTCTTTGACTCTGAAGGGACAACAATAATAAACCCTCTCCTGTATTTACATAAGATGCCCTCATTCCACAGCACATAAGCCTGTTGGTCAGACCATGCTGTATAGAAAGCACTTTACACATTGCATGTGCATTTTTTTTTTTACACCAGAGATAAAATTACTTAAGATAGAGAAAGAATTGCTTGAGTTCATAGCATCAAAGCTTATAGTTTATGGTTACTTGGCCCTGTGGCTTTGGTCCAGTGGCTGCTTGACACTTTGTGTAAGTGATTGTCAAGGAAGACTGATGTTCCTTAAAGCTGCTGGGACCACAGAGAAAGACAAGGAGTCAGGTCCCAGTAGCCCCTTGAATAGCATGTCCCAGTGACTGACTTCTTTTCTTTGAAGGTTCCACCATGGATAACCCACAAATGGATATTTAGAGATGATCTTAGTCAACATTCTATTGCTGTGAAGCGACACTGTGTGACCAAAGCAATTCTTATGAAAGAAAGCATTCACCTGGGTCTTGCTTACAGTTTCAGAGATTTTGTCCATTACCATTATGCCAGGGAACATGGTGGCTTGTGTAGCACTGGAGCAGTAGCTAGGAACTACTAAGCAGCAAGCAGAAAACTTAAAACCTACTCTCAGTGGCATACTTCCTCCAACAAGCCCATCCCTCCAACTCCAACAAGGCCATACTACCTGATCTTCTCAAATAGTGCCACTTCCTAATGACTAAACATCCAAATACATGAGCCTATGTGACCCATTCTCATTCAAATTTCCATATTTTACTGCCTAGTCCCAGAAGTTTGTGGCTATATCTTTATGCAAAAATGCAGTCTAACAACAAAAATCCCTATAGGCTTTCACGGGCTTGACATTGTTTAAAGGTCCAAAGTTCAAGGTCTTTTTTGAGGCTCATGGCAATCTCTTAACTGTAAACCACTGTAACATCATCATCATCATCATCATTATCATCATCATCATCATCATCATCATCATCATCATCATCATAAACCAGGTCACATACTTTCAACATACAATATCACAGAATACACACTACTATTGTAAAAGTGACAAAATATTGTATTGATATAAGATAAAAACATAGTAGGGAAAATTCCAAATTCTGCATCTCCATATCTGATATCAAAGTACTGTTTAGATCTCTGACTTCTTACAGCTTTGTGACTGCAAAACACTTTTCTCTCACAGGTTGGTTTCACACCTTGTTAAGAGCTGTCCTTGACAGATGTCATCCCTATCATCCTAGGACCCAGGTTTCATCTTCACAGTTTCATTCAGTGGTCTCTCTGGGATTCCATGCGGAGGAGCTGCACTTCTGCCTCATATCTGGCCTCAGTGGTTTCATACCTGGAGAGAGAGATTCCACAATTTTTTTCCTTATAGATAGAACCATGTGGCTAAACTTGCCAAACTCTTCTGCTTGATGGAGCCAAAACTTGGTCACCTCGTTCAATTACATTTCCTTTCTTTCTTAAAACTGAGAAACTTTATTTTATAAAATAAAGATAAGTATACAGATTTTAAAAGCATTTTTGCAAAAATGTACATGAATATATTTTGTCAGTACTCGATTATTTTTAAAGGTTTGATAGTATGCATTAAAATCTTACTAGTTACAATGAGTATAAAGTACATGTAAAACAAGATGTAACTTGGAAATAGTCAACGTTTTTTTTGGTGTGTAAAGATTAAGCATAATGGTTTTTCATTTTCTTTTCTTTTTGGCCTTTGTTTTTATTGAACTTCATATAGTCTGTGAGTTGTTTCTGGTGTGTTCAGAGCTTTCTGGGGTTAGCATCCCATTATCAGGGACTGCATATTATGTCTGTTCTTTTGTGACTGGGTTACCTCACTCAGGATGATATTCTCTAGATGCATCTATTTTCTTAAGAATTTCATGAAGTCATTGTTTCTGATAGCTGAGTAGTACTCCATTGTGTAACTATACCACAATTTTTGTATCCATTCATCTACTGAAGGACATCTGGGTTCTTTCCAGATTCTAGTTATTATAAATAGAACTGCTATGAACAATGTGGTGCATGTGTCTTTGTTATATGTTGGAGCTTCTCTGGAGTATATGCCCAAAAGTGGAATAACTGGGTATTCAGGTAGTACTATGTCCAATTTTCTGAGGAACCGCTAGACTGATTTCCAGAGTGGTTGTACCAATTTATAACCCCACCAACAGTGGAGAAGTGTTCCCCTTTTTCCGCATCCTCACCAGCAACTGCTGTCATCTGAATTTTTGACCTTAGCCATTCTGGTTGGTGTGAGGTGGAATCTCAGGATTGTTTTAATTTGCATATCAAATGATGACTAATGCTGTCTAGCACTTCCATAGATGCTTCTCAGCCATTCAGGCTTCCTCAATTGAGAACTTTTTGTTTAGCTTGAACCCCATTTTTAAATAGGGTTATTTGATTCTCTGGTGTCTAACTTCCTCATTTCTTTGTATTCTTTGGATATTAGGCCTCTATCAGATGTGGGGTTGGTAAAGATCTTTTCCCAATCTGTTGGATGTCATTTTGCTTTTTTGACAGTGCCCTTAGCCTTACAGAAACTTTACAATCTCATTAAGTTCCATTTGTTGATATTTGAACTTACAGCAAGAGCCATTGGTGTTCTGTTCAGGAAAATTTCTCCTGTGCCTACGTGTTCTAAGCTTTTTGCTACTTTCTCTTCTAATAGTTTCAGTATACCTGGTTTTATGTGAAGTTCTTTGATCCACTTGCACTTGAGCTTTGTACAAGGAGATAAGTAAGAGTCTATTTTCATTCTTCTGCATGCTGAGAGCCAGTTGGACCAACACCATTTGTTGAAGTGGCTGTCCTTTTTCCATTGAATGTTTACAGCTTCTTTGTCAAAAATCAGGTGACCATATATGTGAGGGCTCATTTCTGGATCTTCTATTCTATTTCATAGATCCAAGTACCATGCAGTTTTTAGCACAATTGCCTTGTAATATAGCTTGAAGTCAGGGATGGTGATTCCTACAGATGTTTTCTTGTTGTTGAGTATGAATTTCACTATTCTAGGTCTTTTGTTAGTCCAGATAAAATTGCATATTGCTCTTTCCAATTTTATGAAGAGTTGGGTTGGATTTTTGATGGGGATTGCATTGAATCTGTAGATTTCTTTTGGTAAGATGGCCAATTTTACAATGTTGATCCTTCCAATTCATGAGTTTAGAGATCTTTCCATTTTCTGAGATTTTTTTTTATTTCCTTCTTTAGAGATTTGAAGTTCTTGTCGTATATGTCCTTCACTTGCTTAATTAGAGTCACACCAAATTATTTCATATTGTTTTAGACTATTGTGAAGAGTATATTTTCCCTAATTTCTTTCTCTGAATGTTTTTCCTTTGAGTAGAGGAAGGCTACTGATTTTTTTGAGTTAATTTTATATCCAGACACTTTTCTGAACTTGCTTATCAGCTGTAGAAGTTCTCTGGTGACATTTTTGGGGTCACTTATGTACACTATCATGTCATCTGCAGACAGTGATAGTTTTACTTCTTCCTTTCCAATTTGTATCCCTTTGATTTCCTTTTGATGTCTAATTGCTCCAGCCAGGACGTCCAGTACTATGTTGAATAGGTAGGGGAAGAGTGCGTAGCCTTGTCTAGTCCCTGATTTTAGTGGGATTTCTTCAAGCTGTGTGCAGCAAAATGCTGGATTCTGTCTTGGAATATCTTGGTCTCTCCATCGATGGTGATTGATAGTTTTGCTGGGTATAGCAGCTTGGGCTGGCAATTGTTCTCTCTTATGGTCTGTGTGATGTCTGTCCAGGCTCTTCTAGCTTTCATAGTCTCTGTTGAGAAGTCAGTTTTGATTCTGATTGGTCTACCTTTATAAGTTACATGACCTTTTTCCCTTACTGCTTTTAGTATTTTTTCTTTTCTTTGGGCACTTGGAATTTTGACTATTAGGTGTTGGGAGGAATTTCTTTTCTGGTCCACTCTATTTGGAGTTCTGGAGGCTTTTTTATGCTCATGATCATCTCATTCTTAAGGGTAGGTAAGTTTTATTCCAGGATTTTGTTGAAGATATTTACTGTACCTCTTAGTTGATATTCTTCACCCTCTTCTATTCCTATTATCCTTAAGGTGGTCTTCTCATTGTGTACTGGATCTCCTGGACATTTTGGGTTGGGATCTTTTTGGCTTTTGCATTTTCTCTATTTCCTCTATGTTTTCCATGTTGTCTTTGACCCCTGAGATTCTCTCTTCCATCTCTTGTAGTCTGTTGTAGATGGTTGCATCTGTGACTATTGATTTCTTTTTATAAGTTTTCTCCCTCTAGCATTGTGTCTTTTAGTGTTTTCTTTATTGCTTCCATTTTCATTTTAAATTCCTTCTTCTATTCCTTCATCTCTTTGGTTCTCTTTTCCTCTAGTTTTTTTAATTTCTTCAAGTATTTTTCTAGTTTCCTCATTAAAAGCTTCTATTTTTTTTTATGATTTTCTTCCTTTTCTTGTTTAAGGATCTCTATCATCATCTTGAGGTATGATTTCGGGTCTGAGTCTTCTTTTCTGGAGTGTTAGGCATTCTGATGTTTGCTGTGATGGGAGACCTCAGTTCTGGTGTTGACAAGTTGTCTTCTTTTCCATTGGGTAAGTTCTTTTGCTTTCCTCTTGTCATCTTGTTGTCTGTGATTATACTTGGTCTTGTTGTCAGTGATTGCTTCCTGTTTCTCCTGTGTTTTTGGCCTGTGTCCCTGGATCTCCTCTGTTCCTGGTGGCAGATGCCTGAGCATTTGTTCTGCGCTCAAGGGCCCTCTGGGTGGAAACCGAGTCCCTAAGGCAGAGTTCCTGCTTGCCTGAACCAATGAGGGGGTGCGCTTTCCACAGGCTCAGCCCAGACCACTCTGTGCCCCATTACTCACAGTGCAGTCTCACCAGGTCTGCGTTGCTGGATCTCAGCTGTTCCCTGTGACAGATGGCCTTTCAGTTACATTTCTATTAACGTTTTTTGTGTATGGTTTTCTTCACTTCTTTTTTTTTATTTAAAAGAGCCTTTTTATATTTATTTATTTATTTTATTGAATAACTTTATGTAAAAAGAAAACAGAAATAAATGTACAAATTTTTAAGCTTTTTTTTTTTTTTTTTTTTTTTTTTTTTTTTTTTTTTTTTAAAGTTTGATGCTCTGCATTAAGGTCTTACATGTTACAATGAGCAAAAAGAAAAAGTAAAACAGGATGTAACCCGCAATTAGTCAATGTTTTCTTAGTGTGTAAGGATTGAGCATAATTTTTTTTTTCTTGAACTTCACACAGTCTGTGAGTTGTTTCTGGGGCAGTCCAAGCCTCTGGGGTTAGCATCCCACTACCAATGACTGCATATTATGTCTGTTCTTTTGTGACTGGGTTATCTCACTCAGGATGATATTCTCTAGATGTAAGCATTTTCTTAAGAATTTGGTTAAATCATTGTTTCTGATAGCTGAGTAGTACTCCATTGTGTAAATGTACCATAATTTTTGTATCCATCTACTGAAGGACATCTGGGTTCTTTACAGCTTCTAGCTATTATAAATAGAGCTGCAAAGAACAGTGTGGTGCATGTATCTTTGTTGTATATTGGAGTGTCTCTGGGGTATATGCCCGGAAGTGGAATAGCGGGATGTTCAGGAAGTACTATGTCCAATTTTCTGAGGAATCGCCAGAGTGATTTTCCAGAGTGGTTGTATCAGTTTACAACCCCACCAATAGTGGAAAGTGTTCCTCTTTCTCCACAAACTCTCCAGCATCTGCTGTCATTTGAGTATTGGATCTTGGCCAATCTGACTGGTGTGAGGTGGAATCTCAGGTTGGTTTTGATTTGCATTTTCCCGATGGCTAAGGATGTCTAGCACTTCCTTAGATGTCTCACAGCCATTCGATATTCCTCAGTTGAGAACGTTTTGTTTCACTCTGTACCCCATTTTTTAATAGGGTTGTTTGATTCTCTGGTGTCTAGATTTTGAGTTCTTTGTATACCTTGGATATTAGGCCTCTATCTGATGTGGAGTTGGTTAATATCCTTTTCCATTCTGTTGGATGCCATTTTGTTTTCTTGACAATGTCGTTAGCCTTACAGAAACTCTGCAGTCTCATTAAGTCCCACTTGTTAATCTTTGACCTTAGAGCTTGAGCCATTGGCATTTTGTTCAGAAAATTTTCTCCTTAACCTATGTGTTCAAAGGTTTTCCCTACTTTCTCATCTAATAGTTTTAGTGTATCTCGTTTAATGTGGAGATCTTTGATAGACTTACACTTGAGCTTTGTACAAAGAGATAAGAAAGGGTCTATTTTCATTCTTCTGCATGCTGAGTGTCAGTTGGAGCAACACAATTTGTTGAATAGGCTGTCCTTTTTCCATTGAATGTTTACAGCTCCTTTGTCAAAAATCAGGTGACCATATACGTGAGGGCTCATTTCTGGATCTTCTATTCTATTCCATTGATCCACGTGCCTATTTTTGTTTCAGTACCATGCAGTTTTCAGCACAATTGCCTTGTAATATAGCTTAAGGTCAGGGATAGTGATTCCTGCAGATGTTTTTTTGTTGTTGAGGTTGGATTTCCCTATTCTAGGTCTTTTGTTATTCCAGATAAAATTGCACATTGATCTTTCCAACTCATTGAAGAACTGAGTTGGAATTTTGATGGGGATTACATTGAATCTGTAGATTGCTTTTGGTAATATGGCCATTTTTAAAATGTTGATCCTTCCAAAACACGAGCAAGGGAGATCTTTCCATTTTCTGAGGTTTTCCTTCATTTCATTCTTTAGAGGTTTGAAGTTCTTATCATACAGGTCCTTTACTTGCTTAGTTAGAGTCACACCAAGGTATTTCATAGTTTTTGTGACTATTGTGACGGGTTTCTTTTCCCTAATTTCTTTCTCCACATGTTTGTCCTTTGAAGATAGGAAAGCTACTGATTTGTTTGAGTTAATTTTGTATCCAGCCACTTTGCTGAACTTGTTTAGTAGCTGTGGGAGTTTCTTGGTGGAATTTTTGAAGTCACTTAATTACACTATCTTGTCATCTGCAAAAAGTGATGTTTTTACTTCTTCCTTTTCAATTTGTATCTCCTTGATCTCCTTTTGCTATCTAATTGTTCCAGCTGAGACTTCCAGTACTATTTTGAATAGGTAGGGGGAGAGTGGGCAGCCTTCCCGAGTCCCCAATTTTAGTGGGATAGCTTCATGTTTCCCACCATTAAGTTTGATGTTGGCTGTTGGATTGCTGTATATTGTTTTTATTATGTTTAGGAATGGACTTTGAATTCCTGTTCTTTCCAGGACTTTTAACATGTAGTGGTGTTGAATTTTGTCAAATGCTTTCTCACCATCTAGTGAGATGACCATGTGATTTTTTTCTTTGAGTTTCTTTATATGGTGGATTACATTAATGGATTTCCTTATATTAAACCATCCCTGCACCCCAGGGATTAAGCCTACTTGGTCATGGTGAATGATCGTTTTGATGTGTTCTTGGATTCTGTTTGCAAGGATTTTGTTGTGTATTTTGCATCAATGTTCATAAGTTAGATTGGTCTGAAGTTCTCTTTCCTTGTAGGGTCTTTGTGTGGTTTAGGTACGAGGGTTATTGTAGCCTCAAAAAATGAGTTAGGAAGTTTTCCATCTGATTATATCTTTTGTTATAGTTTGGAGAGTATTGGTGTTATATCCGCAATAAATGTCTGATAAAATTCTGCATTGAACCCGTCTGGACCTGGGCATTTTTTGGTTTGGAGGCTTTTGATGACTTCTTCTATTTCTTTAGGTATTATGGGATTATTTAGATGGTTTACTTGGTCCTGGTTTAACTTTAGAATCTTGTATCTCTCTAGGAATTCATCCATTTCCTCCAAATTTTCCAACTTTGTGAAGTATTGGCTTTTGTAGCAGGATCTGATGATTTCTTGAATTTCCTCAGTTTCAGTTGTTATGTCTCCACTTTCCTTTCTTATTTTGTTAATTTTGATACTCTCTCTTTGCCCTCTAGTTAGTCTGCCTAAGGGTTTATCAATCTTGTTGATTATCTCAAAGAACCAGCTCTTCATTTTGTTGTTTTTTTGAATGGTTCTTTTTGTTTCTATTTGGTCTATTTCTGTCCTAAGTTTGATTATTTCTTGCAGTCTACATCTCTTGGGTGTATCTGCTTCCTTTTGTTCTAGAGCTCTCAGCTGTGCTGTCAGGTTGCTGATGTATGCTCTCTCCAGTTTCTTTTGGAAGCACTCAGAGCTATGAGTTTTCCTCTTAGTACTGCTTTCATTGCATCCCATAGGTTTGGGTATGTTGTGTTATTGTTTTTATTGAATTATAAAAAATCCTTAATTTATTTCTTTTTTTCTTTTTTGACCCTGGTATCGTTTAACATAGTTTTGTTTAGTTTCAATGTGTATTTGGACTTTTTGTTGTCTTTGTTGTTGTTAAAGACTAGCCTTAGATCATGGTGATCTAAGAGGATACATGGGAGTATTTCAATCTTTTTATATCGATTGAGGCTCGTTCTGTGTCCAATTATGTGGTCAATTTTCGAGAAGGTGCCTTGAGGTGCTGAGAAAAAGGTGTATTCTTTTACTTTAGGATGATATATTCTGTAGATATCTATTAATTCCAGTTGGTTCATAGTCTCTGATAGTTTTACAGAGTTCTTTTCAGTTTCTGGTTCCATGATCTGGCCATTGGTGAGAGTGGCTATTAATGTCTCCCACTATTATTGTGTGGGGTGAAATATATATTTTGAGCTTTAGTAGGGTTTCTTTTATGAATGTGGGTGCTTTTTATTTGGAACGTATGTGTTAATGATTGAGAGTTCCTCCTGACAGATTTCTTCTGTAATGAGTAAAAAGTGTCCTTCCTTATCTTTTGATAACTTTTGGTTGGAAATTTACTTTATTCGATATTAGAATAGCCACTCCAGCTTGATTCTTGGGGCTGTTTTCTTGGAAGTTTTTTTTCCCACCCTTTTACTCTGAGATAGTGTCTGTATTTGTCTCTGAGATGAGTTTCCTGTATGCAGCAAAATGCAGGATTTTGTTTATGTATGCAGTCTGAAAGCCTATGTCTTTTTATTGGGGAGTTGAATCCATTTATATATAAAGAAATAGATATCAAGGAATAGTGGTTGCTGTTTCCTGCTAGTATTTCTTTTGTAGGTCGATTTGTGTCTCTCTCTCTTTCTTCTTTTGGTTTTCTTGCTTAGGAGTCTTTTGGTGTTTCTAGGATTTAGTTCCCCTCATTGTATTGGGTTTTCCACCTATAATTCGTTGTAGTGCTGTGTTTGTGGTTAGATATTCTGTAAATTTAATTTGTCTTGAAATATCTTCATCTCTTCATCTATGGTGTTTGATAGTTTTGCTGGGTATAGCAGCTTGGGCTGGCACTTGTGCTCTCTTAGGGTCTGCATGATGTCTGTCCAGGCTCTTCTAGCTTTCATAGTCTCTGTTGAGATATCAGGTGTGATTCTGATTGGTCTGCCTTTATATGTTACCTGACCTTTTTCCCTTACTGCTTTTAGTATTCTTTCTTTGCTTTGGGCACTTGGTGTTTTGACTATTATGTGTCAGGAGGAATTTCTTTTCTGGTCCAACCTATTTGGAGTTCTGAAGGCTTCTTTTATTCTCATGGTCATCTCATCCTTAAGGGTAGGGAAGTTTTCTTCTACAATTTTGTTGAAGATATTTACTGTGCCTCTTTGTTGATATTCTTCACTTCTTAAGAATTTCTTTAATCCTTTTCCCCATGTTGGAAGCCTAGCTGTTTAGAGTCTTATCCTGAGATTACCACTTACTTTTTTATATTTAGCATCAAGTTTTTTACAAAAATTTTAATACTCATGGGAACTGACTGGAATTTGATACATTATACTTCATTGTACTCTTTTTCTTCATAATCTTTACATTCTGTATTTCTCTTTGTCCATCTTGTTTCAGCTGTGTTGTCTAGTTAGTCCAACAGTGGCTCTTTAGCAATGGAAGTTTACTATTCCTGCAGTTGTTCACTTTTTTAAAGCTGCATATCTCAGCTATCTTCAGTATATTCAGAGCCCTAACAAAATCAGCTCTCCTGCTAGTCCAAGAGTGGACTTGCTAATGAGAGCTAAAGCAGATAAAACAGTAATAAGTATTCTCCTCCCAGGTCAATTCTGTCACCTGCTAGCAGATGTGGCCAACCTTGGCAGTAGATATTCTTACTTCAAATATATCTTTATTAAAACTTTGTTTTCCTACCTCAAGTTATTTAATTAAGAGAAAAGTGTCTCACAGATGTACCCAGTCACTTGGGTTTTAGTTTATTTTAGATGTAATCAAGTTGACAACCAAGAATAGCTATCACAGGGACCATCCAGGATATAAACATCAACACAGATATTCATTGCATGGATCAGTTCAAGCAATGCATTTTGGAAATGTCAACATATCATTTATTAATATGCCCAGGTGACACAATAGATGGGGAGTTTTCCAGTTATTATAGGATTTTGCTTTCCTAGTCTGCTTGCTCATTTTCCCAAAATTGCTAAATAAATGTGTTTTTCTTACTGAAAAGTGAGGTTCTATTTTCACTCTTTTTGTGTATTATGTTTTTTGTTCTTAAACATCATTCACTGCTAGTTATACAGTAGCTTTCCATGGTTAAATGTTTCTAATGACATCTCAACCTCTGTGCATGACAATCTTGAATGGAACAGTTTATTCTCAAATGAGGAATCTGGGACATAAAGAGTTGATGTATTTTACATTTCTGTGTGGCTTCAGAAAGTTAAGATAGGAAGATGTTAAAAGTCTTAATCATTTTATTCAAGATTTGGGGTTCTCCTATCTTACAAGGTTGCCTCTGTTGTTAGTTTAATTTAATTTAGTGCAGTAAGATTTGCTTTGTCTTGAGCCAGGATCTCCCTATGAGATTATCCTGCCTCAGTCTCCATTGTTTTGTGTTTCTATTAGTGTATCATCCCAGTGGGACTACCTCTGTGCTTCTTGACCCACAATGTGAAGACAAGATGGAAGAGTGAAAGAGAGACTCCTGTACTTCCAGAGCCCTTGTAGATAGGCTATCAAGGTTTCTCTTCATCCTGTTCCATTCCCTAGTGCCTCCATACAGAGTCTCTAACTATATGTGCACAGTAAAGATCCATTAAAGAGTGACAGCTATAGGCAAATCATGTTTTATAATTCTACTTTGATTATTGTGGTGGTTTGCATATGCTTGGTCCAGGGTGTGCTACTATTAGAAAGTGTGGCCTTGTTGGAGAAAGTGAGTCACTCTGGGGCTAGGCTCCTCCTAGCTGCCTGGGGATGCTCAGTCTGTTCCTGGCTTCCTTTGGATGAAGATGTAGAACTCTCAGCTCCTGTACCATGCCTGCCTGGATGCTGCCATGCTCCTGCCTGATGATAATGGACTGAACCTCCAAACCAATAAGACAGCCCCATTTAAATGTTGCCATTATAGGACTTGCCTTGGTCATGTTGTCTGTTCACAGTAATAAAATCCTAACTAAGACACTTATTAATGATTATGTTTTCTGCTATTCTGTATGATGTTGTCCTTAGGGTCAAAAGATCCATAACTAATGAGTTGTCCTTTGTAGCTGGGAGAGATTTAAAAACATGCCAGGGCAGATGTAGAGGGAACAATACACCTGGTGCCATCTTTCTCTCTTTATCTTCTGATTTTATATTCGCATCTAGGTAGACAACTCCATGGAGGCAAAGGATGGGAATATGCTGTGGTCTTTGAAATCACTTCACAGTGTAGGCATCCAGTGTGCCAGTGTGGGTATCCAGTGTGATAGTGTGGGCATCCAGTGTGATAGTGTAGGCATCCAGTGTGCCAGTGTGGGTATCCAGTGTGATAGTGTGGGCATCCAGTGTGATAGTGTGGGCATCCAGAGTGCCAGTGTGGGCATTCAGTATGCCAGTGTGGGTATCCAGTGTGATAGTGTGGGCATCCAGTGTGATAGTGTGGGCATCCAGTGTGCCAGTGTAGGCATCCAGTGTGCCAGTGTGGGCATCCAGTATGCCAGTGTGGGCATCCACTGTGCCAGTGTGGGCTTCCAATGTGCCAGTGTGGGCATCCAGTGTGATAGTGTGGGCATCCAGTGTGATAGTGTGGGCATCCAGTATGATAGTGTGGGCATCCAGTGTGATAGTGTGGGCATCCAGTGTGATAGTGTGTGCATCCAGTTTGCCAGTGTGGGCATCCAGTGTGATAGTGTGGGCATCCAGTGTGATAGTGTGGGCATCCAGTGTGCCAGTGTGGGCATCCAGTGTGATAGTCTGGGAATCCAGTGTGATAGTGTGGTCATTCAGTGTGCTAGTGTGGGTATCCAGAGCTGTAGATGCTCTCTTTATTCTCCTTTGAACTGCTTTTCTTGTTTGACCTCTTTTTGGTCTCCATGCATTAAGATATGCTTAAAGGGAATGAGGCTTTCTTACCACAGACTAAGTATCCCATATCCAAGATGCTTGGTGGAAGTCTGGATTTGGAATTTTATTTTGAAATGTTTGAATACATGTGAGATAACTTTGGGATAGGACCCTAGTCTAAACATACAATTCATTTATATTTGCCCCCTGAAGGTCATTTTCACGAAGTTTCTGGTTCATCTTTATTTCCTTTGCAGTCTATCACATGACAGCATGTGCTGATTTGCCACTTATGACACATTGTTGACATTTGGGAAGTCCTCACAGATTTTGCATTTTTGAAATTGTAATAACCAGTCTAATTATATCTAGCAAATGCAAAAGCTATATCTCAAATGTGTGCCATCAGGTTCTGTTGGTGATGGTAAATCTGTGGTGTTTAAATATACCAAGATCATGTATCTCAGTTGGCTGTTTGCCAGAAATGTCCCAAGGTCTCTGTTTTCTAAGTTTTTGCTTCAAACTTAGTGAAAACTCGTTTTCATCTGAGAAAACAATAATAATTCACTGTTGTGTCTAAGTTTATTGGAGTCCTTATGAGATCTGGAAGTCACGTGAGATTTTGCCCTTTTATTTTTATACATAAAAATCTGATTAACAAGACTTCAGGGACTGCGTTGCTATGCAGAATTCCTTGGCTCCCTTATATTAACTATTATGTTTCTAAAGTATCAGTATTTCTTTTATAACTCAACTTTATTGTCATCATTAATAGCAGTATGTATGACCAACCTGTGTGAGCATGTGTGTGTGTGAGCATGTGAGTGTGTGTGAGCATGTGAGTGTGTATGAGTGTGTTTGTGTGAGCATGTGAGTGTGTGTATGTGCATGTGTGTGAGCTTGTGAGTGTGTGTGTGTGAGCATGTGAGTGTGTGTGTATGAGTGTGTGTGTATGAGTGTGTGTGTGTGAGCCTGTGTGAGTGTGTGAGCATGTGTGAGTGTATGACTGTTGTATGTGTGAGCCTGTGAGTGTGTGTGTGTGTGCCACAGCACATATGTAAAAGTCACAGGATAGACTTGAGGAGTCAGTTTTCTCTTTCCATCTCTATTTCTATTCCAGGGATTATTGTCAGTCACTTGGTTTGTTTGTCAAGTGCTTGAATCCGGACAGTCATCTTGCCAGCCCTGATTTTGGAATCTTAAAGGTCATTGCTGGCAAACTGATGGGAAAATGCAAGAAAAATTGTTATATTCTGATCATTATCTGCAAGCATCGCCTTGCAATTAACTAAAATGGGTTAAATTAAAACCTTATTTCTTATCACAGATAAGAGAACTAACATTCTAGTGGTTTATTGGTTATTCATAAAATCAAATAAGAGCTTCTCCATGGTTCCTGGAGTTTCATTCAGTGTCTCAGATGAGATAACACAAAGGAATCTTTGCAGCACCAAGGAAAATACCGATCTTTAGATGACAACCTTGAACAGCTATTCATATGGTACTGGTATCTTCATAGAATGTTAGGAACACTCAGGTGCCCTGAGATCACTGGAATACAAGAAAGAGAAAAAGAAAACAGAAACAAAACACCATCATTGATCATTCTTATTTATTGTTTGTTCTTGTTTATAGTTGTTGATGAGTAACCTGGCTTTTCCAGGTGACAGTGAAGTAATTAGAATCCCACTATTAAGCCACAATGGACCTAGATCCAGCAGCATTGACCTTGAATGACTTCTACCACACCTATCGACATTAATTAAGGGACAGTTCTTTCACTAAACCACAAGATCACTGTTTCATCGAGATTAGCTTACAAGCTCTAAGGGACTCCCTCCTTTCTGCCTCTCCAGCACTAAGATTGCAAAAGCACACCATAATACACAAACTAGTTTCTTATATTTTGTAATCAATTACTGAAGTTTCTCGAACTCCAGTCATAATCATCCAGCAATAAGTCCAAACAAAAAAGTTGAATAGTCTCTAAAGTGCCCATACAATCCTTACCAAGTTCACTCATTTTTAATATTTTATCTTATTTTTCTTATTACGCTGCTCACATGCATTAATAATTTGTAAACCTCTTGAGAATAGATTCTGCATACTATTCCCCTTTCTCTCAATAGACTGCCCTTTCCTAAGGGTCATATAATTTGCTTAGATGACCAATGTACATTTATAAAATGTAACACAGATGCATTTTTATGCAGTGTCAACATTTCAACTTAGTAATAATGGTCCTCAAACTTTACAGAAGAATATTCTTATATATGAAAACAGTTTAAAGTGAAAATCTACATTTGGTTAGCTTTGCCATTTTTATATATTTTACTTTATTCTGAATTAATTTCTCATTCTTCTCTTCCTGTTTCTTCCCTTCCTGTTCCTTCTCCTCTTCATCTTTATGTCTATCATGTTGAGACTTTTGGAAATGAGGTTAGATATTGTGCAAGTTTTATTGGGATAGGGTGTTTTTATTCTTCCCAGATTCCTGTATAGTGACAGACTAAATAATGCACTAATGATTTGTTGATAATTTATTCTTTGGTAGTATTTGCAGCATAGCGATATGGTATTACTTCAATCAGCCTTCAGCATTTTTCAATCGGATCAACCACAAGGAAGCATTTCTTCTCTTTATCATATCCATTTATGAGTATCATGTACCCCGTGTTTGTTATTTGATGACTTATAATTTTCCACCATCACTATATCCTCTGTTGCTCAGTTCCCCAGATTTTGTAGGAGCCCTTTTGATATTTTGTCTGTTTGTTTTTACTAAGTCATTTATTAATGAACAAAAATTCTACATTATAAGGGACACCTAACCAGCAACCAATATTAGAGAGGTCCCTTTTGCCTAGTGCTTCTGTGTCTATTGCTTTTGATCCTCTCTTGTTTTCTGGGAACCATAAAGCTGCTTGTTAACAGATACATTTTGTCATTTTTTTTCAAAAATTTCATAAGAATAAACCTGGAAAATATAAAACTTGGGTAAATTTTCAAGTAAATGCCTAAAAAATTTATTGTTTTTAATATATTTACATATATGTTAACAGTTATAATCATACTATAGATTTCCATTTTCATAAATCTTTGACAGGTTTAAGATTAAGTTCACTATAAAACTACTTAATTAACATTAGTGTCTTCTCAAAGGAATATTGGAATCATGGTTAAAGAGATTGTTCAGCAAAACATTTGAAGGATATACAGGGACAAATAGAGGACAAGGGATTGGAGAAAAGATAATCCAGAGACTGCCTCACCTGATGATACACCCCTTATGCAGCTACTAAACCCAAGCGCTATTGCTGATGCCAAATTGTGCGTGCTGCCAAGAACCTGATATGGATGCCACCTCAGAGACTCTGCCAGAGCCATACTGATACAGAGGAGGATGATTGCAGCTAATCAGCAGACTGAACATGGGGACATCAATGAAGGAGCTACAGAAAGGACGGAAGAAATTGAAAGGGTCTGCAACCCCATGGGAAACACAAAATTATCAACTATCCACACCCACCACAACTCCCAAGAACTAAAACACCAATGAGTTCACATGGAAAGACCCATGGCCTGAGATACATATGCAGCAGAGGAGAGCATTGTCTAACATCAATGGGAGGAGAGGCCTTTGGTCTAGTGAAGTCTTGTTTTCCCAGTGTAAAGGATGTCAAGGCACTGAGGTAGGAGAGGGTGGTTAGGAGAGGGAGCATCTTCATGGAGACAATGGAAGGGGGAGGAGGAATGGGATTTTGGGAAAGGAATAACATCTGAAATGTAAATGCAGAGAATTTCCAATAAAAACTTTTGGGGGTAAGGGGAAAGGGAGAGATGGTTCAGCTGTGAAGAACAGCTACTGCTCCTGTAACACAAACAAACAAACAAACAAACAAAACCCAGATTTGACTCCCAGCATCCACATGGAAGCTCAAAACTATCTATAACTCAGGTTCCAGGGAATATGAGCTCCTGTATCCACACAGTGCTTATACATGTGTGTATCTCTGTGTGTGTGTAGGTGTGAATGTGTGTTTATGTGTTCACACAATAATAAATGAATTTTTTTAGATATTTTGGAGTAATTTATTTCCTGAGAGGAGAATAAGACTAATAACTTTTTAGGAAGATTTTGAATCAAATGATTTAAAGATTTTTAAATGCTTTATATTTCATTTTGAATCAAATTTGGGTGTTACTCAGACAAGACTTTCAGTCTTTTAGTATTGCTTTAAAATTTAATGACATTTTTCTTACAGTTCTTCTTTCTAATCTTATAATCTCTGCTGTTTATAATTAAATCTAGTTTGCTTAAAATTTAGTTTTTGATTAATGTTTATTAATTGTGGCTTTAGTTTATTTCCTTACATATATACACCGGGGGGGGGGGGGAGAAAAACAATACATGCTGATAGACTTAAAACAATTTAGATATTCTCTGGGGTATATGTCCAGAAGTGGAATACCTGGGTCCTCAGGTAGTACTATGTCCAATTTTCTGAGCAATCACCAGACTGATTTCCAGTGTGGTTGTACCAGTTTACAACCCCACCAGCTGTGGAGAAATGTTCCTCTTTCCCTGCAACCTAGCCAGCATCTGCTGTCATCTGAGTTTTTGATCTTAGCCATTCTGGTGTGAGGCGGAATCTTAGGGTTGTTTTGATTTGCATTTCCCTGATGGCTAATGATGTCTAACAGTTCCTTAGGTGTTTCTCAGCCATTCAATATTCCTCATTTGAGACGTTTTTGTTTAGCTCTGTACCACATTTTTCAATAGGGTTGTTTCATACTCTGGTGTCTAACTTCTTAAGTTCTTTGTATACCTTGGATATTAGGCCTCTATCAGATGTGGGGTTGGTAAAGATCTTTTCCAAATCTGTTGGCTGCCGTTTTTGTTTCCTTGATAGTGCCTTTAGCCTTGCAGAAACTTTGCAATCTCATTAAGTTCCATTTGTCCTTATTTGACCTTAGAGCAGGAGCCATTGGTGTTCTGTTCAGGAAATATTCTCCTGGGCCTATGCGTACTAGGCTTTCCCCTACTTTCTCTTCTAATAATTTCAGTGTACCTGGTTTAATGTGGAGATCTTTGATCCATTTACAGTTGAGCTTTGAACAAGGAGATAAGAAAGGGTCTATTTTCATTCTTCTGCATGCTGAGTGCCAGTTGGACCAACACCATTTGTTGAATACGCTGTCCTTTTTCCATTGAATGTTTACAGCTCCTTTATCAAAAATCAGGTGACCACATATGTGACGACTCATGTCTAGATCTTATATTCTATTCCATTGATCCACGTGCCTATCTCTCTACCAGTACCATGCAGTTTTTAGCACAATTGCCTTGTAATATAGCTTGAGATCAGAGATAGTGATTCCCACAGAGGTTTTCTTGTTGTTGAGGATGGATTTCACTATTCTAAGGCTTTCATAATTCCAGATGAAATTGCACATTGCTCTTTCAAACTCTATGAATAATTGGGTTGGAATTATGATGGGGATTGCATTGAATCTGTAGATTGCTTTTGGTACTATGGCCATTTTTACAAGGTTGATCCTTCCAATCCATGGGTATGAGAGTACTTTCCATTTTCTGATATCTTCTTTGATTTCCTTCTTTAGAGATTTCAAGTTCTTGTCATACAGGTCCTTCACTTGCTTAGTTAGAGTCACACCAAGATATTTCATAATGTTTGTTGCTATTGTAAAGGGTATCTTTTCCCTAATTTCTTTCTCCACATGTTTGTCCTTTGAGTAGAGGAAGGCTACTGATTTGTTTGAGTTAATTTTATATCCAGCAACTTTGCTGAACCTGTTTCTCAGCTATAGAAGTTCTCTGGTTTAATTTTTGGTGTCACTAGAATACACTCTCATGTCATTTGCAAACAGTGATGTTTTACTTCTTCCTTTCCAATTTGCATCCCTTTGATTTCCATTGGCTGTCTATTTGCTCTGTCCAGGACTTCCAGTACTATGTTGAGTAGGTAGGGCAAGAGTGGGCAGCCTTGTCTAGTCCCTGATTTTAGTGGGATTACTTCAAGTTTCTCATGTATAAGTTTGATGTTGGCTGTTGGTTTGCTGTATATTCCTTTTATTGTTTTTAGGTATGAGCCTTGGATTCCTAATCTTTCCAAGACTTTAAACATGGAGGGGTATTGAATTTTGTGAAATGATTTCTCAGCATCTAGTGAGATGACCATGTGATTTTTTTCATTGTGTTTGTTTATATGGTGGATTAAGTTGATAGATTTCTGTCTAGTAAAACATCTGGGCCTCCCAGGGAGGATGCCTACTTGATCATTGTGAATGATGTGTTCTTGGATTTAGTTTGCAAGAGTTTTTTATTATTATTATTATTTTTTATTTTTGCATCAATTTTCATAAGTGAGAATGGTCTAAAGTTTTCTTTCCTTGTAGGGTCTTTATGTGGTTTAGTAATGAGGGTTATTGTGGCCTTGAAAAATGAATCATGTAGTGTTCCATCTGACTCTATTTTATGGAATAATTTGGAGAGTATTGGTATTAGGTCGTCAATCAATGTCTGATAGAATTCTTCACTGAACCCATCTGGACTTGGGCTTTTTATGGTTGGGAGGCTTTTGATCACTGCTTCTATTTCTTTAAGTGTTATGGGATTATTTAGATGGTTTACCTGGTCCTGTTTTAACTTTAGTATCTGGTATCTGTCTAGAAATTCATCCATTTCATCCACATTTTCCAGCTTTGTTGAGTATAGGCTTTTGTAGTAGGATCTGGTGATTTTTTGAATTTCCTCAGTTTCAGTTATTATGTCTCCACTTTCCTTTCTGATTTTGTTAATTTGGATACTCTCTCTTTGCCCTTTAATTAGTCTGGCTAAGAGTTTATCAATCTTGTTAATTTTCTCAAAGAACCAGTTGTTAGTTTTGTTGATTCTTTGAATGGTTCTTTTTGTTTCTATTTGGTCAATTTTTGCTCTGGGTTTGATCATTTCTTTCTTGTCTTCTCCTCTTGGGTGTATCTGCTTTCTTTTGTTCTAGAGCTTTCAACTGTGCTGTTAAGTCACTGGTATATGCTCTCTCCAATTTCTTTTTACAAGTACACCAAGCTATTAGTTTTTTTCTCAGTACTGCTTTCATTGCATCCCAGACGTTTGGGTATGGTTTGTTTTCATTTTCATGAAATTCTAGAAAATTTTTAATTTCTTTCTTTATTTCTTCTTTGACCATGTTATCATTGAATAGGGCATTGTTTATTTTCCTTGTGTATATAGGCTTTATGTTATCTTTGTTGTTATTAAAGACCAGCATTAGAACATCGTTATCTGATAGTATTACTGGGAGTATTTCAATCTTCTTATATCTATTGACACTTGTTTTGTGACGGATTTTATGGTCAATTTTCGAGAAGGTGCTGTGAGGTGCTGAGAAGAAGGTTTATTCTCTTGTTTTAGGATGATATGTTCTTTTGATATTTTTAATTGCAATTTTTTCAGTCTCTGCTAGTTTCACTGTGTCCTTGTTCAGTTTCTATTTCCATGATCTGTCCATTGATGAGAGTGGGGTTTTGAGGTCTCCCAATATTATTATGTGGGGTGCAATGTATTTTTTGAGCATCAGTAGGGTTTATGTTATAAATATGGTTGCTCTTGTAGTTGGAGCATATATATTATGGATTCAGAGTTCCTCCTGATAAATTTTTCCTTTAATGAGTAAAGAGTCCTTCCTTGTATTTTTTGATAACTTGGTTGAAAATCATCTTTATTCGATATTAGAATGGCCACTCCAGCTTGCTTCTTGGGGCCCTTTGTTAGGGAAGTTTTTTCCCAACCTTTTACTCTGATACAGTGTTTATTTTTCTCTCTGAGTTGAGTTTTCTGTATGGAGCAAAATGCTGGATTCTGCTTATGTGTCCAGTCTGATAGCCTATATCTTTTTTATTGGGGAATTTAGTCCATTTATGTGAACAGATATTAAGGAATAGTTGTTGTTGTTTCTTGCTATTTTTGCTTTTACAGGTAGAATTGTGCCTGTGTGTCTTTCTTCTTTTGATTTTGTTGCTTAGTTATTTTCTTGTTTTTTACTAGGATGACGTTTGTCTCCTTGTATTGGGTTTTCCACCTATAATTCATTGTACTTCTGGGTTTATGGTCAGATATTGTGTAAATTTAGTTTTGTCTTGGAATATCTTTGTCTCTCCATCTATTGTGATTGAGAGTTTTGCTGGGTATAGAAGCTTGGGCTGACACTTGTGTTCGCTTATGGTCTGCATGATATCTGTCCAGGATCTTCTAGTTTTCATAGTCTCTGTTGAGACGTCAGATGTGATTCTGATTGGTCTGCCTTTATTTGTTACATGACCTTTTTCCCTTACTGCTTTTAGTATTCTTTTATTGCTTTGGGCACTTGGAATTTTGACTATTATGTGTTGGGAGGAATTTCTTTTCTGGTTCACTCTATTTGGAGTTTTCTAGGCTTCTTTTTTGCTCATGATCATCTCATTCTTAAGGGTAGGGAACCTTTCTTCTACAATTTTATTGAAGATATTTACTATGCCTCTTAGTTGATATTCTTCGCCCTCTTTTATTCCTATTATCCTGAGGTTTGGTCTTCTCATTGTGTTCTGGATCTCCTGGTCCTTTTGGGCTAGGAACTTTTTGGCTTTTGCATCTTCTTTGACTGTTTTTTCTATGTTTTCAATGTTGTCTTTGGCCCTCTCAATTTTCTTTTCTATCTCTTGTAGTATGTTGAAGATGCTTCCATGTGTGACTCCTTATTTCTTTTTTTTGTTTTCTACCTCTAAGGTTGTCTCTATTCGTGTTTTCTTTATTGTTTCCATTTCCATTTTAGACTCCTTATTCAATTTCTTCATCTCTTTGGTTCTCTTTTCCTCTAGTTCTTTGATTTCTTTGAGTGTTTTTCTTGTTTCCCCTTCAAAAGCTTCTATTTCTTTATGTTTTCTCCCATTCTTGTTTAAGGATCTCTATCATCATTTTGAAGTTGGATTTCAGGTCTGAGTCTTCTTTTTCTGGAGTGTTTGGCATTCTGTTGTTTGCTGTGTTGGGATAGCTGGGTTCTGTTGTTGCCAGTTTGTCTTGGTTTTCCTGGGGTAAGTTCTTTTACTTTATTCTTGCCATCTTGTTCTCTGTCATTATACGTGGTCTTGTCAGTGATTGGTTCCTGTCTCTCCCGTGTACCTGGTCTGTGTCCCTGGATCTCCATTGTTCCTGGTGGCAGATGGTCTGAGCATTTGTTCTGCACTCCATGGCCCACCAGATGGAAACCGAGTTCCTATGGCAGAGTTTCTGCTCCCTGAACCAGTGGGCTGGTGGTGTTCTCGGCCCAGACCATTCTGCGCCCTGGCTACTCACAGCACAGTCTCTCTAGGCCTATGTCTCTGGATCTCAGCTGTTCCTGGCCACAGTTGGCCTAGTAGAGTTTATTTTGTGAACATGGGTGCCCTTATATTTGGTTAGTAGATGTTCAGAATTAAGAGTTCATCTTGATAGATTTTTTTTCTTTGATGAGTAAAAAGTTATTTTTCTCAACTTTCTTTGATATCTTTTGGTTAAAAATTAATTTTATTCCATTTTAGAATGACTATACCAGCTTGGTTTTTGGGATCATTTGCTTGAATTTTTTCCCCTGACTTTTCCATTGAGGTAGTGTGTGTCTTTGTCACTGAGGTAAGTTTCCTGTATGCAGCAAAATGCTAGATCCTGTTTACATATCCATTTTATGTCTTTCTATTGGGGAATTGAGTTCATTGATGTTAAGAGATATTAATTATAGTGATTGTTCTTTCCTTTTATTTTTGTTTTTAGAGGTAGAATTATCTTCATGAGGTTTTGTTCTTTTTTTTAAAACGACTTTATTTTGCAAAACAAAGATAAATGTACAGATTTTAAACATTTTTCGCTTAAAATTATACATTTTTGTCAGTACTGTTTTTTCAGACATTAAAATAAATTTTACATAAAACCATGTGAATATGTTTTTTAGTCAGTACTTGATTTTTTTCAAGGGCTTGACAGTATGCATTGAAAACCTACTAGTTGCAATAAGCGTAAAGTACATGCAAAACAAAACGCAACATGGAAATAGTCAAAGTCTTCTTGTTTTGTGAGTATATGTATATTTTTTGTTTTCTTTATTTCTTGGACTTCATACAGTCTGTGAGTTGTTTCTGGGGGAGTGCAAGCCTCTGGGGTTAGCATCCCACTATCAGTGACTGCATATTATGTCGATTCTTTTGTGACTGTGTTATCTCACTCAGGATAGTGTCCTGTGTTATCTCACTCAGGATAGTTATCTCACTCAGCTGGGTCTTCAGGTAGTACTATATCCAATTTTCTGAGGTATCGCCAGACAGATTTCCAGAGTGGTTGTATTAGCTTGCAACCCCACCAACAGTGGAGAAGTGTTCCTATTTCTCCGCAGCCTCGCCAGCATCTGCTGTCATCTGAGTTTTGGATCTTGGCCAATCTGACTGGTGTGAGGTGGAATCTTAGGGTTGTTTTGATTTGCATTTCCCTGATGGCTAAGGATGTCAAGCACTTCCTCAGATGTTTCTCGGCCATTTGGTGTTCCTCAACTGAAAATGATTTGTTTAGCTCTGTACCCCATTTTTTAATAGGGTTATTTGATTCTCTGGTGTCTAGCTTTTTGAGTTCCTTGTACACCTTGGATATTAGGCCTCTATCTGATGTGGTGTTGGTAAAGATCTTTTCCCATTCTGTTGGTTGCCGTTTTGTTTTCTTGACGATGTCCTTAGCCTTACAGAAACTTTGCAATCTCATTAAGTCCCATTTGTTAATCTTTGACCTTAGAGCTTGAGCCATTGGTGTTTTGTTCAGGAAATTTTCTCCTGTGCCTATGTGTTCTAAGGTTTTCCCTATTTTCTCATCTAATAGTTTCAGTGTATCTGGTTTAATGTGGAGATCTTTAATCCACTTACACTTGAGCATTGTACAAGGAGATAAGAAAGAGTCTATTTTCATTCTTTTGCATGTTGAGTGCCAGTTGGACCAGCACCATTTGTTGAATAGGCTGTCCTTTTTCCATTGAATGTTTACTGCTCCTTTGTCAAAAATCAGGTGACCATATACATGAGGGCTCATTTCTGGATCTTCTATTCTTTTCCATTGATCCACTTGCCTATTTCTGTACCAGTACCATGCAGTTTTCAGCACAATTGCCTTGTAATATAGCTTGAGGTCAGGGATAGTGATTCCCGCAGATTTTTTTTTTTTTTTGTTGTTGTTGAGGATGGATTTCGCTATTCTAGGTCTTTTGTTATTCCATATGAAATTGCACATTGTTCTTTCCAATTCCATGAAGAACTGGGTTGGAATTTTGATGGGGATTGCATTGATTTGTAGATTGCTTTTGGTAGGATGGCCATTTTTAAGATGTTGATCTTTCCAATCCATGAGCATGGGAGATCTTTCCATTTTCTGAGATCCTCCTCAATTTCTTTCTTTAGAGGTTTGAAGTTCTTGTCATACAGGTCCTTCACTTGCTTAGTTAGAGTCACACCAAGGTATTTCATAGTTTTTGTAACGATTGTGAAGGGTACCTTTTCCCTAATTTCTTTCTCCACATGTTTGTCCTATGAGTATAGGAAGGCTACTGATTTGTTTGGGTTAATTTTGTATCCGGCCACTTTGCTGAACTTGTTTATCAGCTGTAGAAGTTCTCTGGTGGAATATTTGGGGTCACTCAAGTACACTATCATGTCATCGGCAAAGAGTGATGTTTTTATCTCTTCCTTTCCGATTTGTATCCCCTTGATCTCCTTTTGCTGTCTAATTGCTCCAGCCAGGACTTCCAGTACTATGTTGAATAGGTAGGGAGAGAGTGGGCAGCCTTGTCGAGTCCCTGATTTTAGTGGGATTGCTTCAAGTTTCTCGCCATTAAGTTTGATGTTGGCTGTTGGTTTGCTGTATATTGCTTTTATTATGTTTAAATATGGGCCTTGGATTCCGGTTCTTTCCAGGACTTTTAACATGAAAGGGTGTTGGATTTTGTTGAATGCTTTCTCAGCGTCTAGTGAGATGACCATGTGATTTTGGTCTTTAAGTTTGTTTATATGGTGGATTACATTGATGGATTTCCTTATGTTAAACCATCCCTGCATCACAGGGATGAAGCCTACTTGGTCATGATGAATGATGGTTTTGATGTGTTCTTGGATTCGGTTTGCAAGGATTTTGTTGAGTATTTTTGCATCAATGTTCATAAGTGATATTGGTCTGAAGTTTTCTTTTTTTGTAGGGTCTTTGTGTGGCTTAGGTACGAGGGTTATTGTAGCCTCAAAAAATGAGTTGGGTAATATTCCATCTGATTCTATCTTTTGGAATAGTTTGGCGAATATTGGTGTTATATCCCCAATAAATGTCTGATAAAATTCTGCACTGAACCCGTCTGGACCTGGGCTTTTTTTGGTTGGGAGGCTTTTGATGACTTCTTCTATTTCTTTAGGTGTTATAGGGTTATTTAGATGATTTACTTGGTCCTGGTTAAACTTTGGGACCTTGTATCTGTCTAGGAATTCGTCCATTTCCTCCAGATTTTCCAATTTTGTGGAGTATGAGTTTTTTTAGTAGGATCTGATGATTTCTTGAATTTCCTTAGTTTCAGTTGTTATGTCACCACTTTCCATTCTGATTTTGTTAATTTGGATACTCTCTCTTTGCCTTTAGTTAGTCTGGCTAGGGGTTTATCAATCTTGTTGATTTTCTCAAAGAACCAACTCTTTGTTTTGTTGATTTTTTCAATGGTTCTTTTTGTTTCTATGTGGTTTATTTCTGCCCTAATTTTGATTATTTCTTGCCGTCTACTCTTTTTCGGTATATCTGCTTTCTTTTGTTCTAGGGCTTTTAGCTGTGCTGTCAGGTTGCTGATGTGAGCTCTCTCCAGTTTCTTTTTGGAAGCACTTAGGGCTATGAGTTTTCCTCTCAATACTGCTTTCATTGCGTCCCGTAGGTTTGGGTATGTTGTGTTATCGTTTTCGTTGAATTCTAGAAAGTCATTAATTTCTTTCTTTATTTCTTCTTTGACCCTGCTATCCTTTAACAGAGCGTTGTTTAGTTTCCATGTGTATGTGGGCATTTTGTTGTCTTTGTTGTTGTTAAAGACCAGCCGTAGACCATGGTGATCTGAGAGGATGCATGGGAGTATTTCAATCTTCTTATATAGATGAAGGCTCATTCTGTGTCCAATTATGTGGTCAATTTTCGAGAAGGTGCCATGGGGTGGTGAGAAGAAGGTGTATTCTTTTACTTTAGGATAGTATGTTCTGTATATATCTATTAATTCTAGTTGGTTCAAAGTCTCTGCTAGTTTTGCAGTGTCCTTGTTCAGTTTCTGTTTCCCTGATCTGTCCATTGGTGAGAGTGCGGTATTAAAGTCTCCCACTATTATTGTGTGGGGTAAAATGTATTTTTTGAGCTTTAATAGAGTTTCTTTTATGAATGTGGGTGATTTTTTATTTGGAGCATATATGTTAAGGATTAAGAGTTCCTCCTGACAGATTTCCCCGGTAATGACTAAAAAGTGTCCTTCTTTATCTTTTTTGATAACTTTTGGTTGGAAATTTATTTTATTCGATATTAGAATAGCCACTCCATCTTGCTTCTTGGAGTTGTTTGCTTGGAAGTTTTTTTTCCACCCTTTTACTCTGAGATAGTGTCTGTCTCTGTCTCTGAGATGAGTTTCCTGTATGCAGCAAAAGGCTGGATTTTGTTTATGTATCCAGTCTGATAGTCTATGTCTCTTTATTGGAGAGTTGAGACCATTTATGTTAATAGATATCAAGGAATAATTGTTTCTGTTTCCTGCCATTTTTGCTTTTTTGGGTTGAGTTGTGTCTGTGTTTTTTTCTTCTTTTAGTTTTCTTGTTTAGAAGTTTTCTTGTTTTTACTAGGCTGTATTTTCCCTCCTTGTATTGGGTTTTCCACCTATAATTCGTTGTAGTGCTCGGTTTGTGGTCAGATATTGTGTGAATTTTGATTTGTCTTGAAATATCTTTGTCTCTCCATCGATGGTGATTGATAGTTTTTCTGGGTATAGCAGCTTGGGCTGGCACTTGTGCTCTCTAAAGGAGTGCATGATGTCTGTCCAGGCTCTTCTAGCTTTCATAGTCTCTGTTGAGAAATCGGGTGTGAGTCTGATTGGTCTGCCTTTATATGTTACCTGAGCTTTTTCCCTTACTGCTTTTAGTATTCTTTCTTTACTTTGGGCACTTGATGTTTTTACTATTATGTGTCGGGAGGTATTTCTTTTCTGGTCTAACCTTTTTGGAGTTCTGAATGCTTCTTTTATGCTCGTGGTCATCTAATTCTTGAGGGTAGGAAAGTTTTCTTCTATGATTTTGTTGAAGATATTTACTGTGCCTCTTAGTTAATACTCTTCTCTTTCTTCTATTCCTATTATCCTTAGGTTCTGTCTTCTCATTGTGTCTTGTATTTCCTGGACATTTTGGGTTAGGAGCTTTTTGTTTTTTGCATCTTCTCTGGCTGTTTTGTCTATGTTTGCAATGTTGTCTTCTGCCCCCGAGATTCTCTCTTCGATCTCTTGTAATCTGTTGGAAATGCTTGCTTCTGTGACTCCTGATTTCTTTTTTTGGTGTTCTGACTCTAGGGTTATTTCTTTTAGCCTTTTCTTTATTGTGTCAATTTCCGTTTTAATTTCCCTCTTCCATTCCTTTATTTCTTTGTTTCTGTTTTCCTCTAGTTCTTTGAGTCTTTTGAGTGTTTTTCCTATTTCCTCTTTAAAAGCTTCTGAATCTTTTTGCTTTTCCTCCCTTTTTTGTTTAAGTAACTCTATCAGCGTCTTGAGGCATGATTTCAGGTTTGTGTCTTCTTTCTCTGGAGTGTTTGGAATTCTGATGTTTGCTACTATCGGAGAGCTGGGTTCTGGTGTTGCTAGATTGTCTTGGTTTCCTTGGGATATACTCTTTCTCTTTCCTCTTGCCATTTTGTTGTCAGTGATATGTTCTTGCCTTTCCCTTGTATCTGGTCTGTGTCCCTGGTACACTTTCCGTGTGCACTCCGCAGAGATCTCTCTACTCCCCGGCAGCCCAGGTTTCGGGTGGCAGCTGGGCAGGCTCCGCTCTGCGTCCTGAAGTCGCCTCCGGGTGGGAACAGACGTTCCTAAGATCTGTTCCTGGTCACAGATGCTCAGCCTCTCCGAGCCACCTTTTCGGCTGGCAGGTGGGCCAGGCTCCGCTCTGCGTCCTGAAGTCGTCTCCGGGTGGAAACAGAAGTTCCTAAGATCTGTTCCCGGTCACTGGATCGGGGAGGACAGGGCAGGTCAGGGCAGGGGGTGCCCTTTCCGTGTGCACTCCGCAGAGATCCCTCTGCTCCCCAGTAGCCTAGGTCTCCCACTCACCAGTTGCTCAGCCTGTACGAGCCGCCTTTCCGGCTGGCGGTTGGGCCAGGCTCTGCTCTGCCATGAGGTTTTGTTCTTTTCAGTCTGTTTTAAGATTAATTTCTTGCTTTTCCTAGGATGTAGTTTTCTTCCTCATATTTGAGTTTTTCATCCATTGTCCTTTGCAGGGCTGGATTTATCAACAGACATTGTGTAAATTTGGTTTTGTCCTGGAATACCTTGGTTTCTCCATCTATGGTAATTGAGAGTTTTGCTGAATAATGTAACCTGGGCTGGCATTTGTGTTCTTTTATAGTCTGTGTGACTTCTGTCCAGGATCTTCTGTCTTTCATATTCTCTGTTGAGAAATCTTATTGTAATCTATATCAGTTTGCCTTTATATGTTACTTCTCCCTTTTCCCTTACTTATTCGTATTCCTTTGTTTTGCTTTGTTTTGAACTATTATGTGTTAAGAGAAGTTTCTTTTATTTTCCAATCTATTTGGAGTTCTTTAGAATTTTTGTATGTTCATGGTCAACTTCTTTATGTTGTTGAAGTTTTCTTTTATGAGGTTGTTGAAGATATTTATTGGGCCTTATATTTGGGAATCTTCTACACCTATTATTCTTAGGTTTGGTTGTCTTCTCATTGTATCCTGAATTTTCTGGATGTTTTGGTTTAGTATATTTTTAATTTTTGCATTTTCTCCGACTAACATGTCAATGTTTTCTATGTTATCTTCTGCCCCTGAGATTCTTTCTTCTATCTCTTGTATTCTATTCATGACGCTTGCATCTGTGACTCCTGAAATTTTTCTAGGCTTTCTATCTCCAGTGTTCTCTCTCTTGGTGATTTCTTTTTTGTATCTATTTCCATTTTCAATTCTTTGACCTAAATGTTTCTCTTTTCCTGTAGCTCTTTTTGTGATTTTTTTGTTTTTCCTCTTTAAGGGCTACTACTTGTTTATGTGTGTTCTCCTGTAATTTTTTAATTCATGTGCTTCTTCAGGACCTCCATGATCATCATAACATATGACTTTAAGTATAAATCTTGTTTTTCTGATGTGTACATCCACTATTTGCTGTGGTGGTGGGAGAACTGGGTTCTGCTGTTGCCAGATTGTCTATTTCTGTTTTTAGATTTTTGCATTTTCCTCTTGCCATCTTGTTGTCTGTGATACTAGGTGATCTTGCTGTTTCTGTCTGTGGCTTGCCTCTCCTGTGCGTCTGCGGGCCTGTGGTCTCTTGACTGAGATTGCTCCTGGGTATTCATCTCTCTGTGGGTAGGTTGTGAGGTCTGATGGCAGTGGGCCAGCTCTGCCTTTGAGCTGTAATCATTCTTTCCCAGACTATACCATTCTACCTGTGCCCCATGAGTTCTTGGGGACCTCTCCCCTGTGGGCTCATGTGGAGAATCTATTTTTAGTTTTTTGAGGAACTGCCATCAATAAATGGCATATCAATGTACATCCCTGAGAATCATACATAAGAAATTTTCTCTCTGCATAGTGATCATAAATGTTGATATATAGTTTGTAATTGCTATTGTAATGTGAATGAGCTAATAAAATTTTACTTTGACTTACAGTTTCTCAGTGGCTAGTGATGTAATACATTTTAAACATACATAGAAAAATTTTCTTTTGTTCGAAGATCCAGCAATTAAATATAATAATTCTTTTTATTATATGTCTGGTTTCTATCTGAAACCTTAAAAAAGAACACATTCATTAGAAAGGTCTTTTTTTCTTGTAGGTTGTCTTTTCTCTGTTCATTTTGTTCACAATCCTAAGTAAGTTCTCTGGCTTCTGACCTTATATGTTTACTAGGTCAGCAGTCTTCCTTTGCACTGTATCAGGGCCATATTCCACCTCTACCCTCTCTGAGTGTTTCATTTTCTAAATGCTCCACATGTGTTACAAGGTTATTGCTCCCTCAATTGCTTTCGGGTCATTTTTGTCTTTTTCTTTGTAGGTATTTTACATGCCATCCTGCAAGTTCATTGATGCATATTATATTGTGCTTGTTATAATATACCCAGAGGATCTTATAAGTAAAGATACTTTCAAAAAGATCTAGCCTGCATGCTACTCAAAACTTGCAGTCCAGATAAAGACCGATTCAATATATTAAAAGGCTCTGTATAATAGTGATACAGTTTAAAGAAAATACAATCCAAATCACTGTGTCAAGAACCCAAAACTTCCTAGTGGCCAAATTTTTTAAAGAAAAAAAAAGATGTTATTTATTGTAATATATATATTTAAGTTGTAATTATATAATGATCTCTGATATAAAGTGCATTTAAAGCATTTACATAATAGCATATTTTACTTATATCCCCTCCTTCCTTGCTGGATGTGGTTTGGCTTAGGTTTGCACAGGCCTTGGGCATGCTGTCAAAACCACTGTGTATCCCGTGTAACCCGGCTGTGCATAGAACAGTTTTTTTGCATCGTTATCCTCCTTCGCTGGCTCTTACATTCTTTTTATCGCATCTTCTGCAGTATTGAGAAGTGAGAGTTTGGTATGTGGCTGCCATCTCTTATTTTCTTTACCTTGTTAAATGCTATTCAAACAAGAAGTGGAGAAAAGCTCTATTTTTGGAATTTAAAATTTTTCCACTCAACATTTGCCACCTTTATATTATACATGCTTCATATATATATATGTATAGGGTTTGTTTCTACCATGTTGAAACATGGAGAACACAAAAACTAGTTTTGTGAGCGTTATGGTTTAGAGGCTGAGAGAATACTCATTTTTTTCAAGGCTAAAGGGTGAAATTTCAGTTTATCACATTTCATATAAATGAACACTTACTTAGTTACATGTTTGAAAAGAATAACCCATTACAACAGGACTGTGTGACACAGCTGCTAACAGCTCAGGGGATGGGAGCCAGACACCCTTCCCCCAGTTATGGAGGAACATCTGTAGTCTTCCAAAGACAAGGACCTGCATGTTACATTTTGGTGCAGATGTAACTAGCACAACTTTTATGCTTATTTATTCATCTCCAGTGTTCTTGTTGAATTATCCCAGGGTACTCTGAGGTAATATACACTTCTGTATATGTAGATTAGAACATTTTCTAAGATGGTTTGTATGTGGTTTGGGTCATAAAAAATGTCATGCAGCATTCTTTTACTCAGTGATTCCAGAGCAAATTTAACATATGGAGGCTGAGTGTTATTCCTAAGTGTAAACTTTTGATTATAGCCACATGTCAAAAGCATTCATTTATTCTCTACCGTTGCTTTTCTTTAGAGATAACAGGCTCCATCCACAATGTTTCATATTGTTTATAAATCTCACCGATCTTGATAGAAGATTGCATGCTTCCTGTTTGCTTTATCAGAGCTGACTTATCCTAAAGACAGGAGATATCGTTTAAATGATATGGGGAATAAAGAGTGATTCATGACTTATAGGATAAGACAATATACAATGGCTCTCCTATTTCACAAAGGTTGTATTGAGACCTTACTAGTTACTTAATTCTTGTAGTTTTTCAATCAGTTTATATACATTATTCAATATTTCTTAAAAATTTCCTCTCCCTCCTTCCATCTTCCTTTTTCCCCTTCTTCCCTCCCATCCTCCTTCTTTCCTGGGCGAGAAGCCCATATAATCTCTTAGCATGAAAATGATAGTTCAGCAGTAACAAGTCTTGGCTTCTCATCATTCCTGTGTATAATCAAGCCATAATCATTCTTAATAAAGTTCAAAAATGCAAGAGAATAAAGTAGTTTGTGTGTCTTTAAAGTGGTCGGCTACCTAATCAGCAACCTTTGTAACTGTTACATCCATTGGACAGTGATTCTGCACATATTATCTGTGAAGGAATCTTTCTGTCAGGGAACGTTTAAAGTTACAACAAAAACAGCAGCAGCAGCAACAAGAACAACAAAATGAACAACAGGCAAAAGCATCCAAAATGCATCTGGAAAGTTGACATCAACATATTTCCAGTGAGGCACTGGAGTCCCTTCAAAGGCTTTCATGTCCTTTAATGTTCCTGTGGCAAAGACTACTCTCATCCCTGGAAGGAGATCCCTCACAAGGATCCGTGAGAGGCAGCCTTTAAAGCAAGGTTAGAGCAAAATATTGCTGCTCTTTCCACAGTGTTTGGAATGAAGACAATCTCATTTCAGACCAAATTATTGACCTTTACTCAGGGATTGATATTGAATATTAAATTTCTTCTTGATACTCACTTACAATAATAGGTGATTACTTAGAACAGAAGGTTTCAAAAGCAGTTGTCTGTGTAGCTAGCTGTCAACAGTCATTAGACAGGTCTGCCTGGAATGTGCTCCCTCCGACTCTCTCTGTCTAAAGAGAGGAAGTAGCTGACAGGCTGAAAACACAGGGCAACTTTCCAGAGCCTCAAATCAAGTCAGTACAGTGAGACTTTATTAGTTTTGTTAAAGCCTCATCAGTATTCCCTAAATGTCATATTCATCCCTGGTTAAATATCACAAGATGATATGATCCAAAGGCAAACAGAATGTATTTGGTGATTATTCAGTATTTATAAATATTCACTTCCTGGCTCTCCTGTACAGTAAACCAAAGCATATCAAGAGTGGAATATCATTGTTCAAGATAAGATTTTAATTTATTAAAAACTTGTTTCATTATGTTAATAGGGGGTTGTCATTAGGCATAAATTTTCCCCTTCTAAGAAGGTTCTGTTAAGTGGCGTTCTTAGACAGATGTCACAAGTATTGAGGTGACGCATCAGACAACACTCTGGCCATTTTAACCATTTCATTATCAAATGTGGCTTGACCAGGTATTTTCTCTGCCTCTACTGTTACTGTAGTTTGTCTCATTACAGAGCTGGCTTGATGGTCTCAGGATAATCACATTGTCTTCACTAGAACTTCTATACCCATCCTCTATACCTGCATCTCCCAAGTTTCTTGGTGACCATAATCCTATTAGATGTCTGGTGAAGACACAGAAGTTTTTCTACTGAGGTAAATTTGAGGAAAGTTATATGTTTTTACCACCTTGGAAAATAATAACAGGGCAGTTAACTTTTTATGAGAAATTCTAAAAATGGTTTGCAAATAGCCATCTCATTATTTTTAAAAGGTTACCTGACTAACAATTACTTTGAAAGGAACTCGGGTGTTCTTTTACTTTTCTCCTTCTCCTTGTCTCTCTTGCTCTCCTTGTTCTCAATTTCTTCCCTTCACCCCATCATTGCTGGAAAGTCACAGAATGGGACTCATACACACTAGGCAAGAACTGCAGGACACTGACACAACTTAAGCCTGAGTCATGCATGCCTTTAAACACACCAAATTACGTAGACATTTTCATTGTGCACTATGCATCTACATTTGTGGTGAGGGATCATCCATATATGATAGATACATTGCTATAGTGCTTAAATGTGGCAGTGGCCACACATTTTCCACAGGGTCAAATTCAAAACTTTCCAACGGAGGGGCAAGACTATACATATTCTGTCCCAATCACTTTACATTTGCTGCTAATTTCTGCCTGCTATTAACAGTCTATTTTACTCTAAAGCTTCTAAAAATGTGACATTTGTCTAGATTCCTCTTCTCATCACATGGAAGACCCACATTCATCCTGAGATTAGATGGAGCATTATTTATTTTTACAATACTCCTTTGCCTAGTTTTTCAGCATAAGTACAAAATTCTGAGTCCCAAACTCCTGAGGCTCTCACTTGAGTGTCTGCATGTGTAGGTTGTTTGAAATGGAGGCTTACTTTGTGTTTTCTCCACTGGACCTCAAGTTCCATTACAACAGGGCCAGGGTTTATTTGTATTAGCAAATTTAAAAAACAAATTAAAAGAAGGGGGTGTACAAGTTAATTTAGGGGAGAAATGATCATATGACATAAATATTCAAATACATAATTACAGAGTAAGCTAGAAAGTTAGACTGAATTCTGTTAAAACCAACCAAGATCATTTATTTGTTCTCAGGACATTGGATTTATTTTCTGATGTAAGTTTCAGGTTATTAATATCATGTGAGCTACATGTATAAATATTAATGAAAATCCCACAAGTTGAAGAAAATCTAAGACATTTCTCAGTCTAGTTATTTAGACATATAAATAATTATATCACATTATACTAAGGTCTGCTATTGACTGTTGACATTTTAAAAAATTAACCTATAGCTACTTATTGAAAAGAACAGAGTGGTAGTCACAAATAGCATCCACCAAGTAGTTGTGTGTAGGTATTACCATAAGATAGATTTAATCCATAATGTTTAGATACAAATAAAAAACTGGGAAGAGATTTGCAACTCAGGAACCTGTAATGCAATGTTGTGAACTCAATCAATGTTTTCATTAGCGGAATCTCCTTGAGTGAAACCAATGTCCAGGTTAAAACATGGTGTCCCTGCTGTCAAATGGAATGTCTTCTCTTGGTTCCCTTGCTTATATTTCTGCATTAAAGTGATAACTGAATTTGCATGTGTTTTTGCAGTTTCACAGCTCTTGAAATCAATGTATTTTTTCCTTTTAAAATGACTTCAAAAAAATCAAATATAGGACAAGTCAAAGAAGAGACATTTTTTGACATTAATTACAAAGCTGGGAAGTGAGCTTGATTTCTACCTATTTTACCCCCCACTATGGTTTTTCTTCTTGCATATATGGTTCATGAAAAGATGACATGAAAGAACTATCTTCCAGTGATAACATCATTTGTTCACACACGACTCAAGTCTCAATTAGTGAAATGTGCTACTTTAAAGCTCAGACTTAGCATAACTGAATCACTACTCGTCAGTCTTGCACTTTTCAGTCTTTCCTGCATAGAATAAAGGCTGTACTAAGCCATGTGTTCTGCTGCTTGTATATAAAATGATATTCAATTGTTTTCTTCCTCAATAAGAACTTATTGAGTTCTGCTATGTCTTGGGCATTTATATCATAGTGATATAATTAATTAAGAGATTTGTGTACTGAGTGATTGATGGAGAAAGGACCAGTCGATTGTGAGTGAAGCCATCCCTGAGCAGGTTATCTTGGGTTCTGTAGGAAATCAGCCTGAAAAAGATATGGGAAGTAGCCATTAAGCAGCACTTCTCTAAGGTCTCTCCTTCAGCTCCTACCTCCACATTCCTTCTTTGTTTGAGATTCTATACTGACTCACTTCATTGATGAACAGTGATATGGAAGCATAAGTCAAATAAACTCTTTCCTAAAAAAATAGCTCCTGATATCTTAGTGTGAAAGATGATAAATAAACAATGTATTACAATGTTATGGTTTTATTATGGGAGTAGGGACATGTTGGTGTGAGAACAAATAGCACCTATCTCAGCCCTGGTAACACTGGGGTAGGCACCTTTAAGGCACCTCATACCAGAGGACCATAAGTCTCATCTGTAGTTGGCTGCTGTAATCCTACATGAACCTGATCCTGACAACCCTTTCTCTAGTGAGTTAGAGTGATGTTGACTCTGCCTTTAATTCTGTTGGCAGTATGTACTTAGAGTTGCCTCTGGTGGGGTTTTCTTATCAAACCTAGTCTTTTTTACATAATAGGCAAGCAAAGCTGCTGAGCTTTAGTCTCATTTCATCTGTTAGCATATGGAGAAACATTATCTTATTTTATGTAGAAATAAATATTTATTTTAATACACTTTGGAAGAAACTCAATTACACACATGGCTATGCCTTTATTTTACCATGATTTTCAACAAATATATAATGGTATACAATGTTTTTATGTGAAAGCAATGGAAATTATAGGAATAGTAAGTAACTGTCTGCTATAGATTTTCTTTGTTGTTAGAGCACAGACGTATGAACAAAGATGATTAAATATTCAGATCCATACTTTTAGATACAAACTCATGGAAAATAAGATTTCTTTCATCAATTGGATCACTGTGATAAAAATTCAACATTGGAGTAATTATTGTAAGCTCCCTAATTATAGATATATTAGTTTCAAATATAAAGTTGTTATTTTGTAGGTAAAAATTTTAATGCTTCAATTCAAATTGTTCAAACTAAGACTATAAGATTATAATAAATGTTTTACTTAAATGCTCACAATATATCATGATTGATTAATATTTACCAGCTGAGTGCTAATAATAGAGTTGAATGAAGAAAATTTTTATGTATACTTTGCTGACCTTCCAATATGCTAATAGATTTAATAGCACATGCCTGTCAGCAATTCATAACAACCAAAAATAATGAAGGGAACTGAGCAGTTCATTTAGTAACATACTCTGTTCATCCTGTGAGAGGCAACAAGGGTGGAGATACAGCTTCATGCTGTCATCAGAAGCAGTCAGAAGAGTTTCCTTCATCTTTCAGAAATCTTGACTCAGGTAAAATCAAATTCTTAGCTTTCACATGGAAAATAATTTTCAAGAGGAGCTACTAGGAAGCACAGTTAGGTTTGATTTAAAGACATTCTTTTCAAAGAAATTTAAAAGCTGCATTTTGTTCTAGCGGGAAAAGGTCACAGTTTTCCTTGCTCTTCTTGTCCTTCACCATGTAAAAGCACACCTCTTATTCCGTTTGTCTGTCCATATCTGCCACATAAGGGTGGTGTTCAAAGCTCCATCTTGGATGCAGTAGTATGCCCTCACTGACACTGAACCTTCTTTTTGTTCTTGATTCACGTCGACTAGCCTTTTGAAACATGTAAAGGAATTTTTTATTGTTTACCATTTAATTCTTTGTCTGATGTTATATTATAGTAACACAATGGGTCTAAGGCAATGGAGAAGTTAAAATAGCTACTTCTGTTTTATGACATTTTGGTCATAGGCCTGCTTCTGATCATACATGTTGCTTACTTCCTTTAGCCTCCAAAGACTAGATTCACATAAGATTTTTTTTTAAGTTCTAGAACAGCTCAGGTAACTGGAAAGAGGACATGGGTGTCCTGTTAGGTCTTCTGAGAATATCAACAATTACTTCAAATTGCCTTATAATGTGGTCTTATAACTGTGAGCCTAAGTTTTATCAAGTGAGGAGGTAAACATGCATACCTACTTAACTAAAAATTTTAAAATCTTTAAGTACGATGTCATCCAAATTTACAGTTGTAGTGTTAGGAAGTTGGCAGTAAAGAACACTGAATTTAAAGTACTCTTGCCAAAGGCAGAATGGATATGTCTCAAGTAAGAGCTGACAGTGTGCAGTTCTGTTTCTAGCTGAAGTTTTGTCTTTAATGGAAGAACCACAAAACCCAAGTTCAGAAGAATGGCTTTCCTTTACTCAGAGACAAATAGGAGCTTTGGAAAAACAGGGATAAGTAACAGTTACACAGCTGTACCTAAAGCCTTGAGAGCAGGATTCAAGAGCAAACTTATAGTCCTGGTTCCTGAAAGAACAAATAATACTGTTGTGTATGAAAATAATGCTATTTGCATGAATTTACAAATCTGTGGTAAATCATTTGTTCAGATATAGAGACTGACTGAGAAAACAGACAAAAGCAAAACTAGACATTAAATGGTTGCTGTGAACATTTTACTTCCAGTGATTTTATTCTCTTATTGTACAAAACTTCCAGAAGCTTCTCAGAGGAAACATGGCTCATCAGAGATGTTATTCTGGGGCTAGAAGCCAGAATGTAATTGATTTGATTCCACCGAGCACCAACAGTGTAATTTCCACCATCTCCCAGAGCTGGAAAAGACATTTTTATGCTCTCTTGAGTCACCATTTTGTTATCCTTTAAAGACAGAGACTGTGTTGCCCTGACTATCCCAGACTCACTATACAGACCAGGTTATCTTCAAACTCAAAAAAAAAAAATCTGATGATTTTTGCCTCCTGAATATTATGATGAAAGAAATATCTCACCAGGCCATGCCTGCTTGTAACCATGATTCCAAGAGTTCCTTGAAAAGGGGATTTATTTATTTATTCATTAAAAAAAACTTTTAATTGATTCTTTGTGAGTTCCATATCATGTACCCCAGTGCCACTTGTCTCCTTGTCCTCTTTTGTATTTGTCCTCTGTGCTTGCAACCTCCCAACAAAAAAATTAAAAATAAAATAAAAACATAAGCAAACCAAAAGGCTGGAAAACAGGTCACTGTGGAAGGTGCAGCGGGTCACAGTGTGTCCCACAGTATACCCTCTTTCCATATACATCTGTACCTGCAAATATTTATACCATTGTGTCATTTTTATCTACACCGTCAACCCTAGATCCTCCTCTGTCATCTTGTGCTGTCCTGTGTCACAGAGATTCTGTAGGTCTGGATCTGGAGGACTGATCCTTCACAGACTCCAGCAGTTCATAGATTAGGTAGGTTTAAGGGTTGTTTAACTCAAAGCTCTGGTGCTAGGGGCTATATCATTTCTACTGACTATTTGCTGTATTTATTAACTGTTCCTTATGGAGAAAAAGAGAGATTGAGAGAGACACAGAGAGACAGAGAGACAGAGAGAGAGAGAGAGAGAGAGCAGAGAGAGAGAGAACAGAGAGAGAAAGACACAGAGAGAGACAGAGATAAAGATAGAGGGACAGAAAGACAGAGAGAGACAGAGAGAAGAGACAGAAAAAGAGAGAGAGAGAGAGACAGAGAGAGTGTATAAGGCAGAGACACACTATGTGGTTGTTAAGATTTCACTTGGGCTTATGGGTTGTATAAGACCCATCTCAGTTTCAGAGTTTTAGAAGGCTGTGCATTTTAGAATTCAGGAACTAAGTAGTGAAAGAGAGAGTGGGCAGGCATTAGTAAGTAGGAAATCACTCACCAAACCAGTGGTGCCAGGTGGTCCTCTATTTGGGGGCACTTACACTACAATTCTCCTTTATACCATGCCAATTGCCCCCATTTGTAAATAGCCTTCAGAAGCCCAAGGTGAAATTACCTTTACTTTTCATCTCCCTTCATCAGCCTCAGTCAGTTTCATCTAAGAATCAGCTGTACCCTCTGGTCACTTTTCAGAACTGTTATTTTCATTGGGAGAAAAATGAAGAATTTTCAGTATTCTGTGCAGCCTAAAAGACTGGCTGAGAAGGGAGGAGAGGGTACTGTCTCCATATTCCCTACAAGGGCTCATCTCCTGCCTGCCCCAGTCTCAGAACAAAATGTTAAAGTACAGTTTTTCTACACATATTTTAATTCAGTTAGTACCAGGCCTACTGCACAACCAATGTCCTTTCTTGTACAGCAATAGATGCTCTTTCTAAATGGTTTCCTCCCTTGTTTGAATCAAGTGCCATATTAGCATTACAAAATTTCAGCTCAGAATAGGGCCAAGAAAATCATTAATGTAATGTTAGCTAGCTACATGGCAGAGTGATATGAGTGTGTGTGTGTGTGTGTGTGTGTGTGTGTGTGTGTGTGTGTGTGTGTGTACATGCTTACTTAGTACAAATAACTTCATTAATGTATGTAATAGTTAAAATATCCCAAACTCCTACCTTTTTCTTAAACTAACCAGCAATTTAGTCAGGAAGGTATCATCTGGGTGTGAATTCACTTGAGAAAACACTTTCAATGTGGCATCTCCCAACAGAAGCTGTACAAAGTCAAGGCACCATTTTCCCCCTATTTTCACAGAAATGTGGCACAACCAAGTGTAAGAAGATGTAGAATCCAAATAAAAGCACTTTGGAATATTTTTGAAATCTCCCTTTTATATATTTGACTCCAAGGTTCTTGTTAGCTTTACATTTGAAATAGTGTTGAATACTCAATCATGGTAGAACAAGCTTTCAGGATATGCCAACAAAACAGAATCAGGAGGACCATGAATTCAAAATAGTACTGATAAGAGACAATGAGCATGGGCCTCTGTTCCAGGTCCCTCTACTCCCCAGTCGTGTCTCTCCTTGTCACGGGTCCTGCATTTTCACTTGGCTTGTTGTGTTAGTTGGAATGTGAATGTCATCCGTAGCCTCAATTATTAAACACTATTAAGTTCTTATTAAATTATAAATTGTTAAATTAATTACTAAAACAAATTATTAAGTATGGTTGGAGAAAATAATAGCCAGGAATGGACTTTGAGTGCTAATAACCTCAGCCAAGTTCCAGTTTGCTGTCTTTGTTATCATTCAGCATTGATGAAGAGATCTCAGCTTCCTGCTTCAGCTGACTGCAGCCATGTCTCCTCTGTCATATAGACTCTTGTTCTAGAACTGTGATCCCAAAAATCCCTCTTCCATAAAATAGGTCATGACCGCTCTAGTAGCAGGTCTGAATGGTCATTACAGTGTCTTCCTCTCTCCCTTTCAAGTATCTAAAGTAAAGGTTACTGCATCCCCGGTTACCTTCTTGGGCTGTGCTTCTTGAGTAGCCTGGAGAAGCAATGCAATCACTGAAACCGAGAAAGCTTAAGAGCCTGAGGTCTGGCCTTCTGAAAGATGTTAAAACCAACAGTAAGGAGGTCATCTTAGTTAGTTTACCTGCCGACTTGATGCAGCCCAGAGTCACTTGAAAAGGAATTTCAGTTGAGGGATTGCCTTGTGGTAATTGTTAGTTGGTGTATGAGGTCTTAGCTCACAGTGAGTAACAACACCTCCTGGAAAAGTGGTCTCTCCTTGTTTAAGAAAGCTAGTTAGCAGCCTGCAAGGGAGCCAGCAAAAAGCATTTCTTTGGTTTTCAGTCCTCAAATTCCTGATTGATCTCCCCCCCACCTTTTCTGCAATAATGGACTATAACCTATAAAAATAAGCTAAATAAATCCTATCCTTCCTTAAGTTTATTGTTGTCAGAGTGTTTTCTCACAGTAAGGAAATTAGAACAGAGGCCTAGGATGAATCTTTGCTTGATAAATCGCTATATAAGTCTGAACAAATGAGTGGGAGCCTTTTCTTCATCTTTATAATATGACCATGAGTACAAATGTCATCAATGTGTAAAAAATGTAAGGAGATGCTCTTTTCATGGCACATGTTTATGGACTCAGTAAACTTGTAGCTACACTAACACTGGACTCATCCAGCTTACCAGGTCTTTTATCCTGACACCAACTAGCCATGTTAGAATATAGAAGCATACTGAATATCATGATAGGTCTCAAGATACTAAAAATGATTAGAAAACATGAAACTATAGAAAAATATAGGTTCCACTGGGTTAAAATAAGGTTACATATGATTCCATCGTCAGTTTCCATCCCTGATATCCAAGACAAAGACCTCAAAGTTACCTATGAATCCCCACTCTTACTCCAGTTTCTAATCATCAGTGAATCCCATTGGCTGTCATCCAAAATATACTGTCTCCTCTCTCTCTCTCTGTCTCTCTCCCTCTCTGTCTCTCTCTCTCTCTCTCTCTCTCTCTCTCTCTCTCTCTCTCTCTCTCTCTTTTCTCTTTGTTAATGCAAATTAGCCCATCAGCATTTTTTTTCTTGCAAGGAAAACATCAGACTTACACTGGTGCACAATCATTCTGTTAAGGTGGATCTTATATTGAGAGATAGTGTATTTGTCATGTTCCTTTTTTACCTGCTGTATTAGCCAGATTGATAATAGTATCTCCACATAGCAGAAATCTACAAAACACTATAAAAGAACTACAAGCAAGGATCTCTCTGGGTGGACATTTATAAGTAAGAAAGCTGCGAATGTTTGCTTTAATAGTTATACCTTCCACAAAGGAATAGGAGTATTCTGGATCTGGTACATTTCATGAATTTTCACTGGGTGTAGCATTAATTACATATCACAAATGAAGCAATCAATTCATTGCCTTGGCACAACTACGCTATCCCTAAATATGTCCTCTGAAACTTATAAAGCTTTTCTTTTGTAATTATGTTTCTCATCTGTCAAATGTCAGTGGGCAATGGTTGACTTTACACAAAAGAGTGAACAGTTAATCACATTGTTTCTCTTTAGTGGTGTGGTAAAGATAAGTGTGTCGTTTCCTGTCCTCTGCTTCTTAGTGTTCTGAAGATGGTTTCAAATAGATTCTGTCCTTGTGCAATTTTAAATGAAGCAGATTGTTGTATTAAACCATTAACTGTAGGTGACACTTTATTATATTAGCATTTTATTCCAGCATCCGCGTTCTCACAGCAACAGCAATTTGCATTTGCACCTACTTTACACTGATATTGCTGGCTCAGTATTTATCAGGAGCTAAACAAGTATTAAAAGAAGGATGTTGATACTGGATCACATTGAGGTAAACAATTGCAAAGTCCTAGAAACTAGAATCCTTGTGTTCTGACTTCTAATAATTATTTTCATTCTTATACAAATGATATGAATAAATTATTACTAAAACACATGGGTCAAAATCAATGTGACATTAACTCAGCCAAAATAGAACAGAATAAAATTAAACAGCTGATGTGGCAAACTATTAGAAAACATGTATGAAGTCATGCGGACACAATGAGCTTATTTTCAGACTTCTCCAGAGTTGCTGGGTGTTAAAATTATAGCATGATCTTTCTTTTGTGAAAGAGGAGCTAATATCCCTAAGAACAGTCGATTCTGAATTGTTTTATGAATGAGAAATTCAGCTAAGACTCACTGGGTGAGATGCCAAATAATAAGATCATCCTCACTGTCCTTGACGTACAGAGCACAGATAGATGGAGGAAACTTATTTTGCTTGCAGATAGCATTTTGGAGATATGCTGAGTGTGGAAAGTAGACTCACCCTTTACTATCCACAACTACAGGCACACACACGCACACACACACACACACACACACACACACATACATGCACACACACACACAGTGGGGCAGGCATAGACAATATAGGGAAACAGATAAAGACAGAGATACACTGAAAAGGTAGAAAGACAGGAAAAGAGGTGAGAAAAGGAGAAAAAAGAGGAGACAAAAAATAGTGGTGGTGGTGTTGGTGATGGTACCAGAGAAATCCAAGTTCCCTTTATATTTCCTGTGTGTGTGTTTGTGTGTGTGTGTGTGTGTGTGTGTGTGTGTGTGAGTGAGTGTGTGTGTGTGTGTTATGTTTCTAATTTTGAATAACTTTTTACTTGTTCTTTGTGAATTTCATATCATGCACTTTAATCCTTCTCATCTCTCCCTCCTCTCATACGTACCCTCCAGCCATGCAACCTCCCTCAAGAGGGAGCTTTATTGTGGAAGCTGTGTTGTGTCACAACGCTTCCTACTCTGGAAGCCCTTCTGCACCTGTGTGGCACCACTTGGTGATCTCTCAGGCTAGCGTCATGTCCAGTCCCTCTGGCACCCCATTCGTGGTGTCTCAGTTTTGTTTGTTTGTTTTCAGGGAGTGTTAGGCCACTAAGTATTCAGATGTTCACAAGTCAGAACACTGAGCATAGGCATAGCCTCTCTTCTCTCTGCCACCTCCTGACTCACATGTGTCACAGCAGCCTCATCTGTAACATTTCTAGGGACAGGGATTCTCAGGTTTATTAATTAAAATTTTTTCATTTTTGATTTTTTGATGATTATGCTAGATGAAACTCATAGATGCATAGACTCATAGCTAAGTATCAGGCAGAGCTCGGGAAAACCTGCAGCAATAAATAAATAAATAAATAAATAAATAAATAAATAAATAAATAAATAAATGAATAAATAATAAACAAGGAAAGCATTTTGGAATAGAGGAGTCAAATACACAAGAAAGCATCCCACAGAACCAACTGACCAGGGCTTACGGAGGCTCATAGAGACTGAACTGACAATCAAGGAGGCTGTTTGGGTCTTATCTAGGTTCTTTGCATATACATTAGGGTTGTGTAGCTTAGTGCTCTTGTGGAACTACTTACAGTGGCAGTGGGGACTGTCTCTGACTCTTTTTCCTGTTCTGGGTACCCCTTTGCTCCTACTGGTTTCCATCAGCCTTAATATGAGGGCATATGCCTAGTCTTTTTTTTTTTTTTTTTAAATGACTTTATTTTACAAAACAAAGATAAATGTACAGATTTTAAATATTTTTTGCTTAAATTTATACATTTTTGTCAGTACTGTTTTTTCAGACATTAAAATAATTTTTACATAAAACCATGTGAATATATTTTTTAGTCAGTACTTGATTTTTTCCAAGGGCTTGACAGTATGCATTGATAACCTAATAGTTTCAATAAGCGTAAAGTACATGTAAAACAAAATGCAACATGGAAATAGTCAAAGTCTTTTTGTTTTTTAAATATGTATATACATATTTTTGTTTTCTTTATTTCTTGGACTTCATACAGTCTGTGAGTTGTTTCTGGGGGAGTGCAAGCCTCTGGGGTTAGCATCCCACTATCAGTGACTGCATATTATGTCTGTTCTTTTGTGACTGGGTTATCTCACTCAGGATGATATTCTCTAGATGCAGGCATTTTCTTAAGAATTTGGTTAAGTCATTGTTTCTGGTGGCTGAGTAGTATTCCATTGTGTATATGTACCACAATTTTTGTATCCATTCGTCTTCTGAAGGACATCTGGGATCCTTCCAGCTTCTGGCTATTATAAATAGAACTGCTATGAACATTGTGGTGCATATATCTTTGTTGTGTATTAAAGTGTCTCTGGGGTATATGCCCAGAAGTGGAATAGCTGGGTCTTCAGGTAGTACTATATCCAATTTTCTGAGGTATCGCCAGACAGATTTCCAGAGTGGTTGTGTTAGCTTGCAACCCCACCAAGAGTGGAGAAGTGTCCCTCTTTCTCCGCAGCCTCGCCAGCATCTGCTGTCATCTGAGTTTTGGATCTTGGCCAATCTGACTGGTGGGAGGTGGAATCTCAGGGTTGTTTTGATTTGTATTTCCCTGATGGCTAAGGATGTGGAGCACTTCCTCAGATGTTTTTCGGCCATTCGGTGTTCCTCAACTGAAAACGTTTTGTTTAGCTCTGTACCCCATTTTTTAATAGGGTTATTTGATTCTCTGGTGTCTAGCTTTTTGAGTTCCTTGTACACCTTGGATATTAGACCTCTATCTGATGTGGTGTTGGTAAAAATCTTTTCCCATTCTGTTGGCTGCCGTTTCGTTTTCTTGACGATGTCCTTAGCCTTACAGAAACTTTGCAATCTCATTAAGTCCCATTTGTTGATCTTTGACCTTAGAGCTTGAGTCATTGGTGTTTTGTTCAGGAAATTTTCTCCTGTGCCTATGTGTTCTAAGGTTTTCCCTGCTATCTCATCTAATAGTTTCAGTGTATCTAGTTTAATGTGGAGATCTTCGATCCACTTACACTTGAGCTTTGTACAAGGAGATAAGAACGGGTCTATTTTCAATCTTTTGCATGTTGAGTGCCAGTTGGACCAGCACCATTTGTTGAATAGGCTGTCCTTTTTCAATTGAATGTTTACTGCTCCTTTGTCAAAAATCAGGTGACCATATACATGAGGTCTCATTTAAGGATCTTCTATTCTATTTCATTGATGCACATGCCTATTTCTGTACCAGTACCATGCAGTTTTCAGCACAATTGCCTTGTAATATAGCTTGAGGTCAGGGATAGTGATTCCCGCAGATGTTTTTTTGTTGTTGAGGATCGATTTCGCTATTCTAGGTCTTTTGTTATTCCATATGAAATTGCACATTGATCTTTCCAATTCCATGAAGAACTGGGTTGGAATTTTGATGGGGATTGCATTGAATCTGTAGATTGCTATTGTTAGGATGGCCATTTTTAAGATGTTGATTTTTCCAATCCATGAACATGGGAGATCTTTTCATTTTCTGAGATCCTCCTCAATTTTCTTCCTTAGAGGTTTGAAGTTCTTGTCATACAGGTCCTTCACTTGCTTAGTTAGAGTCACACCAAGGTATTTCATAGTTTTTGTAACTATTGTGAAGGGTACCTTTTCCCTAAATTCTTTCTCTACATGTTTGTCCTTTGAGTATAGGAAGGCTACTGATTTGTTTGAGTTAATTTTGTATCCAGCCACTTTGCTGAACTTGTTTATCAGCTGTAGGAGTTCTCTGGTGGAATTTTTGGGCTCACTCAAGTACACTATCATGTCATCAGCAAAGAGTGATATTTTTATCTCTTCCTTTCCGATTTGTATCCCCTTGATCTCCTATTGCTGTCTAATTGCTCCAGCCAGGACTTCCAGTACTATGTTGAATAGGTAGGGAGAAAGTGGGCAGCCGTGTCAAGTCCCTGATTATAGTGGGATTGCTTCAAGTTTGTCGACATTAAGTTTGATGTTGGCTGTTGGTTTGCTGTATATTGCTTTTATTATGTTTAAGTATGGGCCTTGGATTCCTGTTCTTTCCAGGACTTTTAACATGAAGGGTTGTTGGATTTTGTTAAATGCTTTCTCAGTGTCTAGTGAGATGATCATGTGATTTTGGTCTTTGAGTTTGTTTATATGGTGGATTATGTTGATGGATTTCCTTATGTTAAACCATCCCTGCATCCCAGGGATGAAGCCTACTTGGTCATGATGAATGATCGTTTTGATGTCTTCTTGGATTCGGTTTGCAAGGATTTTGTTGAGTATTTTTGCATCAATGTTCATAAGTGAGATTGGTCTGAAGTTCTCTTTCCTTGTAGGGTCTTTGTGTGGTTTAGGAACGAGGGTTATTGTAGACTCAAAAAATGAGTTAGGTAATATTCCATCTGATTCTATCTTTTGGAATAGTTTGGCGAGTATTGGTGTTATATCCTCAATAAATGTCTAATAAAATTCTGCACTACACCCGTCTGAACCTGGGCTCTTTTTTTTTGGGAGGCTTTTGATGACTTCTTCTATTTCTTTAGGGGTTATAGGGTTATTTAGATGGTTTTCTTTTTCCTGGTTTAACTTTGTGACCATGTATCTGTCTAGGAATTCGTCCATATCCTCCAGATTTTCCAATTTTGTGGAGTATTAGTTTTTGTAGTAGGATCTGATGATTTCTTGAATTTCTTCAGTTTCAGTTGTTATGTCTCCACTTTCCTTTCTGATTTTGTTAATTTGGATACTCTCTCTTTGCCCTCTAGTTAGTCAGGCTAGGGGTTTATCAATCTTGTTGATTTTCTCAAAGAACCGACTCTTGGTTTTGTTGATTTTTTCAATGGTTCTTTTTGTTTCTATTTGTTCTATTTCTGCCCTAATTTTGATTATTTCTTGCTGTCTACTCTTTTTGGGTATATCTGCTTCCTTTTGTTCTAGGGCTTTTAGCTGTGCTGTTAGGTTGCTGATGTGAGCTCTCTCCAGTTTCTTTTTGGAAGCACTTAGGGCTATGAGTTTTCCTCTCAATACTGCTTTCATGGCATCCCATAGGTTTAGGTATGTTGTGTTTTCGTTTTGGTTGAATTCTAGAAAATCCTTAATTTCTTTCTTTATTTTTTTTTTTTGACCCTGGTATCCTTTAACAGAGCATTGTTTAGTTTCCATGTGTATGTGGGCTTTTTGTTGTCTTTGTTGTTGTTAAAGACCAGCCGTAGCCCACGGTGATCTGAGAGGATTCATATGAGTATTTCAATCTTCTTATATCGATGGAGGCTCGTTCTGTGTCCAATTATGTGGTCAATTTTTGAGAAGGTGCCATGGGGTGGTGAGAAGAAGATGTATTCTTTTACTTTGGGATAGTATGTTCTGTACATATCCATTAATTCTAGTTGGTTCAAAGTCTCTGCTCGTTTTGCAGTGTCCTTGTTCAGTTTCTGTTTTCCTGATTTGTCCATTGGTGAGAGTGGGGTATTAAAGTCTCCCACTACAATTGTGTGGGGTGAAATGTATTTTTTGAGCTTTAGTAGGGTTTCTTTTATGAATGTGGGTGCTTTTTTATTTGGAGCATATATGTTAAGGATTGAGAGTTCCTCCTGACAGATTTCCCCGGTAATGAGTAAAAAGTGTCTTTCCTTATCTTTTTTGATAACTTTTGGTTGGAAATTTACTTTATTTGATATTAGAATAGCCACTCCAGCTTGCTTCTTGGAGCTGTTTGCTTGGAAGTTTTTTTCCCACCCTTTTACTCTGAGATAGTGTCTGTCTTTGTCTCTGATATGAGTTTTCTGTATGCAGCAAAAGGCTGGATTTTGTTTATGTATCCAGTCTGATAGTCTATGTCTCTTTATTGGGGAGTTGAGACTATTTATGTTAATAGATATCAAGGAATAGTTGTTTCTCTTTCCTGCCATTATTGCTTTTTTGGGTTGAGTTGTGTCTGTGTTTCTTTCTTCTTTTAGTTTTTTTGTTTAGGAGTTTTTTTGTTTTTACTAGGCTGTATTTTCCCTCATTGTATTGGGTTTTCCACCTGTAATTCACTGTAGTGCTGGGTTTGTGGTCAGATATTGTGTGAATTTTGATTTGTCTTGAAATATCTTCATCTCTCCCTCGATGGTGATTGATAGTTTTGCTGGGTATAGCAGCTTGGGCTGGCACTTGTCCTCTATTAAGGAGTGCATGATGTCTGTCCAGGCTCTTCTAGCTTTCATAGTCTCTGTTGAGAAATCGGGTGTGATTCTGATTGGTCTGCCTTTATATGTTACCTGACCTTTTTCCCTTACTGCTTTTAGTATTCTTTCTTTACTTTGGGCACTTGATGTTTTTACTATTATGTGTCAGGAGGTATTTCTTTTCTGGTCCAACCTATTTTGAGTTCTGAATGCTACTTTTATGCTCGTGGTCATATCATTCTTGAGGGTAGGAAAGTTTTCTTCTATGATTTTGTTGAAGGTATTTACTGTGCCTTTTACTTGATAATCTTCTCCCTCTTCTATTCCTATTATCCTTAGGTTCAGTCTTCTCATTGTGTCTTGGATTTCCTGGACATTTTGGGTTAGGAGCTTTTTGTTTTTTGCATCTTCTCTGGCTGTTTTGTCTATGTTTGCAATGTTGTCTTCTGCCCCCGAGATTCTCTCTTCGATCTCTTGTAATCTATTGGAAATGATTGCTTCTGTGACTCCCGATTTCTTTTTTTGGTGTTCTGACTCTAGGGTTATCTCTTTTAGTGTTTACTTTATTGTGTCAATCTCTGTTTTAATTTCCCTCTTCCATTCCTTTATCTTTGGTTCTGTTTTCCTCTAGTTCTTTGAGTTTTCTTGTTTCCTCTTTAAAAGCTTCTGAATCTTTTTGCTTTTCCTTTCTTTCTTGTTTAAGTATCTCTATCAGCATCTTGATGTATGATTTCAGGTGTCTGTCTTTTTTTTCTGGAGTGTTTGGATTTCCTATGTTTGCTGTTATGGGAGAGCTGGGCTCTGGTGTTGCTAGATTGTCTTGGTTCCCTTGGGATATACTCTTTCTTTTTCCTCTTGCCTTTTTGTTGTCAGTTATATGTTCTTGCCTTTTCCTTGTATCTGGTCTGTGTCCCTGGTTCTCCACTGGTTCAGGTGTCAGAAGGGTTGAGCCCTGTTTTATGCCTCAGAGTCGTCGGGTGTGAGCAGAAGTTCCAACATTCTGTTTCTGTTTGCTGGGTTAGGGATGGCAGGGCAGGGCAATGCAGGGGGTGCACTTTCCGTGTGTACTCCACAGAGATCTCTCTGCTCCCCTGCAGCCCAGGTCTCCCACCCACCAGTTGCTCAGCTTCTAGGAGCCTCCGTTCCGGGTTGTAGGTGGGCCAGGCTCTGCTCTGCCTCCGGAAGTTGCCCCCGGGTGGAAACAGAAGTTCTACTTTTCTCTTCCCAATCACAGTTGATCAGCCTGTAAGAGCTGCCGTTCCGGGTGGCAGGTGGGACAGGCTCCACTCTGCGTCCAGAAGTCGCCTCCGGGTGGAAACAGAAGTTCTAATTTTTTGTTCCCTATCGCTGGATCGGGCAAAGCAGGGCAGGGCAAGTTAGGGTGTGCACTTTCCGTGTGCACTCCGCAGAGATCTCTCTGCTCCCCTTCAGTCTAGGTCTCCCACTCACCAGTTGCTCAGCCTCTATGAGCCGCCGTTCTGCGTGGCAGGTAGGCCAGGCTCTGCTCTGTGTCCGGAAGTCACCTCCGTGTGGAAACAGAAGTTCTAATTTTCTGTTCCCAATCGCAGTTGCTCAGCCTCTATGAGCCGCCGATCTGGGTGGCAGGTAGGCCAGGCTCCGCTGTCTGCCTAGTCTTATTATAACTTGGTATTTTATGTTTGGTTGGTATCTCTGGGAGATCTGCCTCTTTCTGAAGGGAGGGAAGTGTTGTAGTAACCTCTCCATCCCAAATAAACCCTTGCAATAAAAACACAACTCAGTTAACATGAATACAAGCAAAGTGCCTAGATTGGGTAGATCTACCACTACACAACACTACTCCTCTCCTAAGAAATCCCTTATAACTTGTGGTTTCTCCAGGCCATGTGCTTCAGCTTCATCTTCTTTCTTCCTTCTCTGAAGACCCCCTCTTGCTATCCTCAACTCTCCACTTCCATCTTCCAGTCTCCCTGCCTGTCTTAGTTAAGGTTTTATTGCTGTGAACAGACAGCATGACCAAGGCAAGTCTTATAAATAAAAACATTTAATTGAGCCTGGCTTACAGGTTCAGAGGTTAAGTCCATTATTATCAAGGCAGAAGCATGGCAGCATCCAGGCTGGCATAGTGCAGGAGGAGCTGAGAGTTCTACATCATCATCCAAAGGAAGCCAGGAACAGACTGAGCATCCTCAGGCAGCCAGGAGGAGTGTCTCCAAGCCCATCCCCACTTCCTCCAACAAGGCCACACCTTCTACTAGTGCCACTCCCTGGGCCAAGCATATTCAAACCATCTCACTGCCCAATCACTGACTCTTGCCTTTATTTTACAAATTAAAATGGGAAGAAGATTCTGATGATGTCATTGGAGTATGTGGATGCAGCCCTTTTTGGGGAAGAGGAAATAGCATCAAAATACAAGCAGCTGCAGGACAATCCACAACATTCCCCCCTTTTTGTCCATTTCAAAGGCTCTTTTCTCTCAAATATAAAATGAGTACAACTATTACTATTCTACAATTTATGAAATATAAGACACACTTAACACCCAGTCCAACAATTTTGTTCATTAAATAATGCACTCTCCCATCTATCCTAAATGGCTACAATTTTACACCTGACTTATATCCTGATTTTAGATTGTATGTCATCTGAAAGCTATTCTTTTCGACCTATATTATCTTTCTCAATGCTAAATAACTGGGTTAGCTATGAGACTACCAGTCTTCAACCATGTCAGAAACCCAAGAATGACTAATATTATATGAGAAGCACAAAACATAGCTTCCAAAACTTAGCCAATTTATAGAGACTGTTGATGATCTGGACAGTTTCTCATTTCTCAAAACGTCAGAGTATCTGTCTTCAGCCTTTTGGTCCAGGATGATATTTGACAGACCTTTGTAATATAGAATTTTGAAGGGCTGATGATTCTGGCTCAGCAAAAACTATCAGTTGACTATTTTGTATAATGTATCACTTTCTGGACAGTATTTTGCTGTTGATGAATTGAAGCAATTCTTGCTTAGAAGCATCTCCATTGATGCTCAATTTCTTCTTATAATCCAAGAAAGAATTATGTTAGAATCATAGAGGTCTCTAGGTAAATAAACTTTAATAAATAAATGTCCATAAAAATTATATCCTGACAGCTTTAAAGATTATCTATCTACACAAAGCATTTCTGAACTGTTAAGCCTTGAATACTCTTGGTCATTTCTAATTTAAAAATCTCAAAAATAATCTTTTAATTGACTCATAACCATGAGTTTGCAATCTGGCCCTTAACATGTATTGTTTAATCAATTAAAAACAGTATATAATAGCAGTTATAAGACTCGGTCTAAGCATTATATCCTGAAATGTATTATATATGCACAATGCCTATATGAAAGTATCAATATTAATCTCAATTTTAAATCAATAAGAAATTATACCAGTGAAACCTTAAATTTGTATCAAATAAATTCTATACTAATGTAAAGAGTATAACTTCAAATTTGTATAAATGACAAAGTTTTTACTAATGTAAGATATAACTACATAATATTTTGATATAGAGTAAATTTGCTAACCTATCTCTATGTCAATTTCTCTAAGTTCTACAATATTACAATTTCTCCCTTTCTCTTCCACTACCTTTCCTTTTACATAAGAAAGAGAAAAAAGGTAAGAAAAGGTAGCAATCCCTGAGTTTAACCTTTTTAGTTCCCTCCCTGCCCAAAGCTATATTTGTAAAATATCCCTGAAATGATAACATATCTATAGTTCATAAGTTAACCATAACTATCCACTCCAACATAAGGAAGTAGGGTGGTAGATCCTTTATGAGTGCTTCCAGCTGAATTTGGGGTGAATAACACCCTTCAGCGGGCTCAAGGGTAAATTAGCTCATATGCCTTCCAGTCATGATATGCTGAGAAAATTCACTGCTTAGCTGACACCTTAACTATGACATTCTAAAAGGCTGGATAGGCCATCTAACTCTTCTGGAAATTTTCTGGAAGCAAGACTTTAAAAGAAGCAGCTTTGATGTAGTTGAGGTAGACTCAAACAGAGCTGGAATAGAAGATCCAAGAAACTCAGCATCCCAGAGTGTAGATATTTCAGGGCTGGCTGTCTTTCTTTTCTTTCATCCTGTAGCACACAAAACTTAAAAGCTTTATATTGTTCTTTTTTTTTAACAACTTTACTTTACAAAACAAAGATAAATGTACAGATTTTAAGCATTGTTTGCATAAAATTATACAATACATTTTGTCAGTACTTTTTTTCAGATTTTAAAATAATTTTTTACATAAAACTGTATGAATATATCTTTTAGTCAGTACTTGATTTTTTAAAGGTTTGATAGTATGCATTGAAAACTTAATAGTTACAATGAGCATAAAGTACATGTAAAACAAAATGTAACATGGAAATAGTCAAAGTTTTCTAGTTGTGTAAACATTTTTTTGTTTTGTTTTGTTTTCTTTATTTCTTGGACTTCATATAATCTGTGAGTTGTTTCTGGGGCAGTGCGAGGCTCTGGGGTTAGCATCCCATTATCAGTGACTGCATATTATGTCTGTTCTTTTGTGACTGGGTTATCTCACTCAGAATGATATTCTCTAGATGAAGCCATTTTTTAAAGAATTTGGTCAAGTCATTGTTTCTGGTGTCTGAGTAGTATTCCATTGTGTAAATGTACCACAAGTTTTGTATCCATTCAACTTCTGAAGGACATCTGGGTTCTTTCAAGCTTCAGGGTATTATAAATAGAGCTTCTATGAACATTGTGGTGCATATATCTTTGTTGTGTACTAAGGTGTCTCTGGGGTATATGCCCAGAAGTTGAATAGCTGGGTCTTCAGGTAGTATTATGACCAATTTTTCTGAGGTATCGCCAGACTGATTTCCAGAGTGGTTGTATTAGTTTGCAACCCCACCAATAGTGGAGAAGGGTTCCTCTTTCTCCGCAACCTCGCCAACATCTGTTGTCGTCTGAGTTTAGGATCTTGGCCAATATGACTGGTGTGAGGTGGAATCTCAGGGTTGTTTTGATTTGATTTCCCTGATGGCTAAGGATGTCGTGCACTTCCTCAGATATTTCTCAGCCATTCAATATTTCTCAACTGAGAAAGTTTTGTTTAGCTCCGTACCCCATTTTTAATAGGGTTTTTTGATTCTCTGGTGTCTAGCTTTTTGAGTTCTTTGTATATCTTAGATATTAGGCCTCTATCTGATTGGAGTTGGTAAAAATCTTTTCCCATTCTGTTGGCTGCCGTTTTGTTTTCTTAACAATGTCCTTAGCCTTACAGAAACTTTGCAATCTCATTAAGTCCCATTTGCTAATCTTTGACCTTAGAGCTTGAGCCATTGGTGTTTTGTTCAGGAAATCTTCTCCTGTGCCTATATGTTCTAAAGTTTTCCCTACTTTCTCATCTAATAGTTTCAGTGTATCTGGGTTAATGTGGAGATCTTTGATCCACTTACACTTGAGCTTTGTACAAGGAGATAAGAAAGGGTCTATTTTCATTCTTTTGCATGTTGAGTGCCAGTTGTACCAGCACCATTTGTTGAATAGGCTGTATTTTTCCATTGAATGTTTACTGCTCCTTTGTCAAAAATCAGGTGACCATATACCTGAGGGCTCATTTCGGGATTTTCTATTCTATTCCATTGATCCACATGCCTATTTCTGTACCAGTACCATGCAGTTTTCAGCACAATTGCCTTGTAATATAGCTTGAGGTCAGGGATAGTGATTCCCGCAGATGTTTTCTTGTTGTTGAGGATGGATTTTGCTATTCTAGGTCTTTTGTTGTTTCATATGAAATTGCACATTGATGTTTCAAATTCCATGAAAAACTGTGTTGGAATTTTGATGGGGATTGCATTGAATCTTTAGATTGCTTTTGGTAGGATGGCCATTTTTAAGATGTTGATTTTTCCAATCCATGAACATGGGAGATCTTTTCATTTTCTGAGATCCTCCTCAATTTTCTTCCTTAGAGGTTTGAAGTTCTTGTCATACAGGTCCTTCACTTGCTTAGTTAGAGTCACACCAAGTTATTTCATAGTTTTTGTAACTAATTTTAAGTGTACCTTTCCCCTAATTTCTTTCTCCACATATTTGTCCTTTGAATATAGGAAGGCTATTGATTTGTTTGAGGTAATTTTGTATCCAGCCACTTTGCTGAACATGTTTTTCAGCTGTAGGAGTTCTCTGGTGGAATTTTAGGGGTCACTTAAATACACTATCATGTCATCGGCAAAGAGTGATGTTTTTATCTCTTCCTTTCTGATTTTTATCCCTTTGATCTCCTTTTGCTGTCTAATTGCTCCAACCAGGACTTCCAGTACTATTTTGAATAGGTAGGGGGAGAGTGGGCATCCTTGTCGAGTCCCTGATTTTAGTGGGATTGCTTCAAGTTTCCCATCATTAAGCTTGATGTTGGCTGTTGGTTTGCTGTATATTGCTTTTATTATGTTTAAGTATGGACCTTGGATTCCTGTTCTTTCCAGGACTTTTAACTTGAAGTGGTGTTGAATTTTTTCAAATGCTTTCTCAGCATCTAGTGAGATGACAATGTGATTTTGTTCTTTGAGTTTGTTTATATGGTTGATTATGTTGATAAATTTCCTTATATTAAACCATCCCTGCATTCTGGGGATGAAGCCTACTTGGTCATGATGAATGATCGTTTTGATGTGTTCTTGGATTCGGTTTGCACGGATTTTGTTGAGTATTTTTGCATCAATGTTCATAAGTGAGATTGGTCTGATGTTCTCTTTTTTTGTAGGGTCTTTGTGTGGTTTAGGTACGAGGGTTATTGTAGCCTCAAAAAATGAGTTGGGTAGCATTCATTCTATTTCTATATTTTCAATAGTTCATAGAGTATTAGTGTTATATCCGCAATAAATGTCTGATAAAATTCTGCCCTGAACCCGTCTTGACCTGGGCTTTTTTTGGTTGGGAGGCTTTTGATGACTTCTTCTGTTTCTTTAGGTGTTATAGGGTTATTTAGATGGTTTACTTGGCCCTGGTTTAACTTTGAGTTTTGTATCTGTCTAGAAATAGTTCATTTCCTCCAGATTTTCCAGTTTTGTGGAGTATAAGTTTTTGTAGTAGGATCTGATGATTTCTTGAAATTCTTCAGTTTCCGTTGTTATGTCTCCACTTGCCTTTCTGATTTTGTTAATTCAGATATTCTCTTTGCCCTTTAGTTAGTCTGGCTAGGGGTTTATCAATCTTGTTGATTTTCTCAATGAACCAATTTTTGGTTTTGTTGATTTTTTCAATGGTTCTTTTTGTTTCTATTTGGTCTATTTCTTCCCTAATTTTGATTAATTCTTAACGTCTACTCTTCTTGGGTATATCTGCTTCCTTTTGTTCTAGGGCTTTTAGCTGTGTTGTCAGGTTGCTGATGTGAGCTCTCTCCAGTTTCTTTTTGGAAGCACTTAGGGCTATGAGTTTTTCTCTCAGTACTGCTTTCATTGCATCCCATAGGATTGGGTATGTTGTGTTTTCGTTTTCGTTGAATTCTAGAAAGTCCTTAATTTCTTTCTTTCTTTATTTCTTCTTTGACCCCGCCTTCATTTAACAGAGTGTTGTTTAGGTTCCATGTGTATGTGTGCTTTTTGTTGTCTTTGTTGTTGTTAAAGACCAGCCATAGACCATGGTGATCTGAGAGGATGGATGGGAGTATTTCAATCTTCTTATATCGATTGAGGCTTGTTCTGTGTGCAATTATGTGGTCAATTTTTGAGAAGGTGCCATGGGGTGCTGAGAAGAAGGTGTATTCTTTTACTTTACGATGATATGTTCTGTAGATATCTATTAATTCCAACTGGTTCAAAGTCTCTGCTAGTTTTACAGTGTCATTATAATGTTTCTGTTTCCATCTGCTGTCCATTGGAAAGAGTCAGGTATTAAAGTCTCCCACTACAATTGTGTTGGGTGCAATGTATTTTTTGAGCTTTAGTAGGGTTTCTTTTATGAATGTGGGTGCTTTTTTATTTGGAGCGTTTATGTTAAGGATTGAGAGTTCCTCCTGACAGATTTCCCAGTAATGAGCAGAAAGTGTCCTTCCTTATCTTTTCTGAAAACTTTTGGTTGGAAATTTACTTTATTCTATATTAGAATAGCCACTCCAGCTTGCTTCTTGGGGCTGTTTGCTTGTAAGTTTTTTTACCCCCCTTTTACTCTGAGATAGTGTCTGCGTTTGTCTCTGAGATGAGATTCCTGTATGCAGCAAAATGCTTGATTTTGTTTATGTATTCAGTCTGATAGCCTATGTCTCCTTATTGGGGAGTTGAGTCCATTTATGTTAATAGATATCAAGGAATAGTTGTTTCTGTTTCCTGCCATTATTGCTTTTCTGGGTTGAGTTGTGTCTGTGTCTTTTTCCTTATTTAGTTTTCTTGTTTAGGAGTTTTCTTGTTATTACGAGGCTGTATTTTCCCTCATTGTATTGGGTTTTCCACCTATAATTCGTTGTAGTGCTGGGTTTGTGATCAGATATTTTGTAAATTTTGATTTGTCTTGAAATATCTTCATCTCTCCATCTATGGTGATTGATAGTTTTGCTGGGTATAGCAGCTTGGGCTGGCACTTGTGCTCTCTTAGGGTCTGCATGCTGTCTGTCCAGGCTCTTCTAGCTTTCATAGTCTCTATTGAGAAATCGGGTGTGATTCTGATTGGCCTGCCTTTATATGTTACCTGACCTTTTTCCCTTACTGCTTTTAGTTTTCTTTCTTTGCTTTGGGCACTTGGTGTTTTGACTTATGTGTCAGGAGGTATTTCTTTTCTGGTTCAACCTATTTGGAGTTCTGAAGGCTTCTTTTATGCTCGTAGTCATCTCTTTCTTGAGGGTAGGGAAGTTTTCTTCTATGATTTTGTTGAAGATATTTACTGTGTCTCTTCGTTGATACTCTTCTCCCTCTTTTATTCCTATTATTCTTAGGTTCGGTCTTCTCATTTTGTCTTGGATTTCCTGGATATTTTGTGTTAGGAGCTTTTTGTTTTTTGCATCTTCTCTGGCTGTTTTGTCTATGTTTTCAATGTTGTCTTATGCCCCTGAGATTCTCTCTTCAATCTTTTGTAGTATATTGGATATGCTTGCTTCTGTGACTCCTTATTTCTTTTTTTGGTTTTCTGCCTCTAGGGTTATCTCTTTTAGCCTTTTCTTTATTGTGTCAATTTCCGTTTTAATTTCCCTCTTCCATTCCTTTATTTCTTTGTTTCTGTTTTCCTCTAGTTCTTTGAGTCTTTTTAGTGTTTTTCCTATTTCCTCTTTAAAAGCTTCTGAATCTTTTTGCTTTTCTTCCCTTTCTTGTTTAAGTATCTATATCAGCATCTTTAGGTATGATTTCAGGTCTGTGTCTTCTTTTTCTGGAGTGTTTGGAATTTGATGTTTGCTGTTATGGGAGAGCTGGGTTCTTGTGTTGCCAGGTTTTCTTGGTTTCCTTGGGATATACTCTTTTGCTTTTCTCTTGTCATTTTGTTGTCAGTGATATGTTCTCGCCTTTCTTTTGTATCCGATCTGTGTCCCTGGATCTCTACTGGTCTAGGTGGCTGATGGGTCCAGCCCTGTTCTATGACTCAGGGTCGCTGGGTTGAAACAGAGGTTCCAAAGTTCTGTTCCTGGTCCCTGGATCAGGGAGTTCGGAGGGTGTGCCCCACGTGTGCACTCCGCAGAGATCTCTCTGCTCCCTGGCTGCCCAGATCTCCCACTCACCAGTTCTCAACCTTAGGAGCTGGCAGTCCGCGTGGCAGATGTGCCCGGCTCTGCTCCAAGCCCTGAAGTCCCCGCCGGGTGGAAACAGAAGTTCCAAATTCTGTTCCTGGTCCCAGTTTCTCAACCCCTAGGGGCTGGCAGTTTTCATCTATATAGTTCTTTAAAGACATTCACATGGAGTGTGTAGGGTGTACAGATTAGTTAATGAATATCAATAGAGAACAATGACTATCTTTCTTCAGAGGTCAGTTTGATCACAAAATCAAACTGCAATATAATTTTTCATGCATGTGTCTTAAAGTATATCATGTAATAACAAGTGATGAGTATTTGTGCCCAATATCACTGTCTGTGTGCAGACATTTTAGTCTCAGCCAGTTCTAGAACTGTCTCCATATACTGAGACATAAGTGTTACCACATATACATCACCTATTTGTTAATTGTGTCAGTCACCCTTTTTTTCTCTGTCGACAAGGTCTTCAGGAGATCTCCCTTTGCCATGTCTGATCTTTATCAACGTGGAAGGAATCCAGAGATTTTCTATTCCTATGAAAACATAGGCACAACCCCAACCCAGTATAACACATTTTCCATTTCGATGTCAGAACACTCTTACTATAAACAGGCTGTTTAAGTGGGATTTTTTTCCCATAATCCAATGTCTTTCAGCATCTGTGTTGTTCTTTTCATTAGCATTTAAAAAATTTAAGGTTAGTAAAGCACTGTGTAATCTATCTTTGGGGGCTTTGTTGCCCTTTTTTGTCTGTTAAGCATCTCCTTTATAGTTCGATTAGATTTATTCACAATTTCTTGTCTTGTAGGATTGTGTGATATGTCTGTAATATGTTTTATATTATAATATTCAAAAAACTGTTTCATATTATTAGAGATGTATACATTTAAATTGTATGGGTATTTCCCATAATGGCCATAACTTATAACAAATGTGTAATTACAGAATAAGTATTTTCTGATGCTAAGGCAGATGCTCATTAAAATCCTGAATATGTGTCTGTAGTATATTGCACATATTTCAGTTTACCAAATCCTGTAAAATAGAAGACATCCAACTGCCACGTTTTATTTCTGCGGGTATGCTTATGTTAGTTTCTATAGGCAGAGTTTGGTTATATAATGAACAAGTAGAACATTGCCTCACAATCTCCTTGGCTTGTTGTCAAGTAATAGAGAAGTCTTTCTTTAAACTTTTGCTGTTAACATGGTGTTTTAACGATGGAATTCTGAAGCCTCTTGTACACTTTCTATCAATAACTGGTCAATTTCATTAATACCTTGCACCGCAGTGCCTGGCAGACCTGTATGAGATCTTATGTGTGTTATATATATTGGATAACACCTATTTATTATCATTTGTTGTAGCTGAATAAATAGTGAAGTCAATTCAGAATCTTCTGAAGAAGTTCATCAGTTTCTTTGTGTAAAACAACCCCTTGTACATCTTGAAAATCAGTTACTATATTAAGAGATTCTTGAAAATCTGACCACACCATGAGTATTGTATATAATTCAGATTGTTGAACTGACTTATGGAGATTCTCAGCCACCTTACTTACATATTCTGATTTATATCCTGCCTTTCCTCACTTATTGGTATCAGTATAAAATGTATTAAAAAATGTAAGGGCTACAGATACCAGAGTTAACTTTATTATAGGAGGAAGAATCCAATTAGTTCCTTTTATGAACTGAAGTTGCTTGATTTTAGGGTATCTGTTATTAATCTCTTCCAAAAATCACTGCATGCTCTTTGCTGGTGTTCATCTTATGCCCATAATGAGGCAATTTCTGCATTTGAAAAACGGTACCACAATTTCAGCTGGATCCAGTCTGACTAATTATCAAAGTCTCATTTTTCCTGTTAATATCAATTCAGAGACCTTCTCAATGTATGTTCTTAGTTCCTTACTCTGTTTATGTGCTAAAAACATTAATTCTAATATATAATCTTGCCTCTGCGTGAGAATTCCTGTAGGGGACTGAGTAGAAGGTAAGATGACTAAGATGCAGGCCATCTTTGGATCAATACGATCTAGATGTATATCCTGCAATTTCCTTTCTACCAAAGGTAACTCTTTTTCAGCCTCAGCTGATAGTTTCCTTGGGCTATTTAAATCTTTATTACCTTGTAAGATTTGAAATAAATTGCTTATTTCTCGAGTGGCTATGTCAATTGCAGGCCTCAGACAGTTAGTATCTCCCAGTAGCTTCTGAAAATCATTAAAGGTCCTTAACTTTTTTCTTTTTTCTAATTTGTACCTTATGTGGCCTAACCCTTTGTAGACTTATTTTTCAGGGGCAATTTGCAATCCCCAGCAAGGCAAGTTTTTTTTTTTTTTTTTTTTTTTTTTGGTGTTGTTGTTGTTTTGTTTTATTTAACTTCATCAAACATATTTTCCAGGATATTTCTATCTGGATCAGCCAATAAGATGTAATCTATAAAATGATAAATAATAGATTGGGGAATTTTTTTGTGATTCATCTCCAATGGCTGTTGTATAAAATTCTGACACAAGGTAGGGATATTTAACATTCCTTGTGCCTGAACTTTTCAATGATAGATTTTTACTAGGTGATCTCTATTAAATGTAGGTATTGAGAAAGCACCTTGTATGACTTGAGTGAATGGTTCATGTTTTTTCCCTGATTCTGTGATTTCTTTCCGGGCACTTAAGGCTGACAATTGACATAATGTCAAAGTTTCTTCATCATATATAGCCTGCACCTCTACCTCAGCAAAGCAACCTTTACCAAGTAGCTTATCTGTGGAAATCTCTCTACCCCAGTTCTAATTTGTGATATCTCTCTTGCCTCTTCACCATGAGATTCATTGTAAATTTACAGCGGGCTCTAGTATTTCTCTTATTATATCTTTCCTGTTTGGGGGATTTACATTATGTTTGATAGCCCAAGAGGTCAAGATTTGTTTTACAAATGGCTAATGCATTACAAAATTTGTGACACTTTCCTTAAATTTCCTCAGTTATAGCACATCCACAGGAGGCTGTCATTCAAATTTTTTCATAACTTTGTGGATGATCATCTTCTGGAGGTCCGTGTTGTACATTAACCGGATAGACTAAAGTTTGCTTTCTAATCACCTTCGGGTGGCTTTCTCTAATTTTATCCTCTGCCTATACCTGACTGTTTTCTTTAACTAAGAAATTTAAATTCCTCCCTTAAGGTTTGTGTCTATGCTTCATATCCCCCCCCTTGTTGCTCTGCCTGTTCCTTGAGCTCCTTATTTTCTGCTCAAGGTTCAGCCTCTACATTTTGAACTCAGGACCGCTAAAGAGCAGTCAGTGCTCTTAACTGCTGAGCCATCTCCCCAGCCCTGTGTCTCCACATTTTGAATTTTTCTTTATATTGCAACTCTGATAGTCTTCTGTCCATTATTTTTTGATTGATTAATTTAAAAAAGTTATTCTCCAAGCATTGCATCCTAACCTCATTATTTTTTTTTTTTGCTGCTCAGTCTGATCTGCGAACTGTTATATGTTTTGTTTTAACATTTTTCCACTTCCTGTCTCCCACCTTCATTTTTGTCTTTCTGTCTCTTATTCTGATCTATAATTTTCTGTGTCTACATTTCTGGTGTTTCTTCTAGGCTGGGTTTCCAAGTCTTACATTTCTCTTTCTGTTGTTCATGCTGCTCTATAATTTACTGTATTTTCTGTTCTAAGCTCTGCTTCCCTAATCTTAGCTTCTCTTTATGGTCTGATATTGCAGCATCTCCCTTGTTTGGATTTGATAGCTCTAGATTTTGCTTCTAAATTTTATCTCTATCTCCTTTCTGTTCTGTCTGATCTGTGCATTGTCAAACGTTTTTCTAGAGTCTCTTCTTGCTTCTGTCTCCAGCCTTCTCTCCTTTTTCTGTTACTTATTTTGACCTATAAAATTCTGAACCTTTAGTTCTAGTATTTCCTCTAGGACCTATTGTCAAGCTAGAAAATCTTGTGCCTTTAGTTCTAATGTTACTCGTAATTGATTTTCTAAGGCAAGGATTTTTTTTTTAATCTAGGATCCTGTCTTTTAAGAAGATGTAGTAAATCAAGAAAATAAATATTGCAATATTGATAAATGATAAGTTGTCTATTTCCTTAAAACTTATCACTGCCAGACCATTTAAAATATCATCTCATAAAGCCCAAAATATATTTATTGTGGTTCTCATTTTTAAGTACCAAAATACCTGATCCAGAGCCTTTTCGGGCAAAGGGGAGAGGGCAGGATAAAAACTAGAAAGAGAGATGAGAGGAAAAATTTTGATCCAGTGTAATATATAAAGATAAATTTTAAAACAAGCTCAGAAGAAAGCTCAATGACCCTTTTATTAGAGTTTGAAAGAAAAACTAAAAGGTTAGCAAACTGAAAATTCTAGCAGCTACCAGGAGTGTGATGGAGAAGAATAGAAGAAGCAATAACCATTTCAACTAAGCACTGATAAAATTAGTATGTTCGGCAATGGAGATGAGTGCAGTGGGAGGGAGCTTCAGGGAATGACTGAAAAAGCAAAAATGTCAAGGTAAATATTAGGCCTTCTAGGTTAGAATTCAGAAAATTATGAGGCAGGTTAAGTGAACAACTGCATTATTTCATTAAGGAAATGATTATTTCTCCCATACATAACCTGGGCATGCCAAGAGCGAATTACCCTTCCAAATGAGTTCACTCTTGGCAAGATGGTTGATTGGCTCTGATAGGTTATCAGGGGAGGCAGCAGCAATTACAAAATAATAAACAATAAATCAAACAAGCAATTATTTATTTTGTACTCTGGTACATTAACTCCCACAGAAGGAGACCATAGAAAACCAGTTTAGAAAGTCTTGACTTTATTCAGAGCCGAATATAATCTATTCTTTTGGCCAGAAGAGGGTAATTTTTTCTTAAAGAAGCCTCTACAAAGCCCCAGGAAGGCCATCTTTTCATTAGACGTTTTAAATATTAAGGTAAGGAGAACACGGACCTTCCCTTTCTAGTCTTACCAGGGAAATAAGAGGTAGAATCCATAAGGTAACAGTCTGTCCACAGTGACCTACAACTCTGATGCCCAACTGTCCCCTCCCAGAAATCAGGAAGAAAAACCTACATCCCAAATGCTGAGTTTAACCTGATTATTGTACAAACATGAAGCCAGTGACATAAACCTAAAATAAACCCTTTCCAATTCTCATTGTAATGTTAAAAGCAGAGATAACTTTAAGATCCATTTCCCTTCTTAATGTCACCCCAGGCAAAAGTATTTTGCTTTCTAAATGTATATTGGGGTTAGGCAATATTCCCCCATACACTTTGTGCATGCCAGTGGGAAAAAGGAAAAGAACAAACAAACAAACAAACAAACAACATGACAAAAGAAGCTCAACATAAACCTGTGATGCTCTTTGCACTCAAGTTTTCAATTTAGAGCAAGAACATTGACCAATCTCTTATAGTGATCCAGGCATTGCAGTGTTGAACCCTCTGAAACCTAGCTTTAGGCATACCCATAGGTCTAATGGGTATTTTTTTTTAAGTGTCATTAGATTCCTCTGACTATTTGTCCTAATGTCTCTTTTCAGTAGTTTAAAGACATATCTGCATGCAACTCAGCCATTCTTGACATGTCTGTAATGCATACTTCCAAGAATGCAGAAGAGGCAGAGAGCAGATGAAGCAATTTGTACTGTCAAAGGCCAGCTTCCATAGGTCAGGGGAAACTAAAGTGAGGGCCTAGAGTCAGTGACTGTTCACTCGGCAGACTTTTCTTTGAGAGGAAACAAGCTTGACTTGCTGAGGCCATCACTTCCTGTGACAAGTGAGAAAGTATCTGAATGCTTTGCAGGCTGACTACAGGGACAAAGAAAAAAAAGAGAAGGCAGATTATACACATAGTCAGTAGATGAAACAAAACAAACTCCAACAATGTCACATATACACAAACATACATTCTTGTGTACATACATACATAAAACAACATATTCACACATTGGGAGGATGAAGCAAAGCTTCAATCACTTTATTTTTCCTCTCACAAATATCCCAGCAAAACCTTTCAAGCAGTACAAAAATCACAATGAATTTTTTAAGGGAATAATTACAATAAGTATATATAAGAAAAAAACATGTTCCCCCATACAATCGCATGATCAAATTTTCTATGTATTCTGGGTGAAAAAACATATGTGAAAAATATATGATTCCCAAGAACCCATATACATTTGTAACTAAGCAAGTTGTTATAGAGTAACAAAATGTGAGCAAGCAAAGTATTTTTCTCAGTCAGTTTATCTTACTGGCAGGCTGTAATTTGTGGTTACAAAAATTAATTATTTCAGTATTAATCTTATAGGGGATCTTTTTTTTATAAAACAACTTTATTTTACAAAACAAAGATAAATGTACAGATTTTAAACATTTTTTGCTTAAAATTATACATTTTTGTCAGTACTTTTTTTTCAGATTTTAACATAATTTTTACATAAAACTATATGAATATATTTTTTTAGTCAGTACTTGATTTTTTACAAGGTTTGATTGTATGCCTTGAAAACTTAATAGTTACAATGAGCTAAAGTACATGTAAAACAAAATGTAACATGGAAATAGTTAAAGTTTTCTTGTTTTTTAAATATTGTTTTTGTTTTGTTTTCTTTATTTCTTGGACTTCATACAGTCTGTGAGTTGTTTCTGGGGGAGTGCAAGCCTCTGGGGTTAGCATCCCACTATCAGTGACTGCATATTATGTCTGTTCTTTTGTGAGTGGGTTATCTCACTCAGGATGATATTCTCTAGATGCAGCCATTTTCTTAAGAATTTGGTTAAGTCATTGTTTCTGGTGGCAGAGTAGTATTCCATTGTGTATATGTACCACAATTTTTGTATCCATTCATCTTCTGAAGGATATCTGGGTTCCTTCCAGCTTCTGGCTATTATAAATAGAGCTGCTATGAACATTGTGGTGCATATATCTTTGTTGTGTATTAAAGTGTCTCTGGGGTATATGCCCAGTAGTGGAATAGCTGGGTCTTCAGGTAGTACTATATCCAATTTTCTGAGGTATCGCCAGACAGATTTCCAGAGTGGTTGTATTAGCTTCCAAAAGATTCAATCTTTTGGAATAATTTGGCGAGTATTGGTGTTATATCCCCAATAAATGTCTCATAAAATTCTGCACTGAACCTGTCTGGACCTGGGCCTTTTTTTGGTTGGGAGGCTTTTGATGATTTCTTCTATTTCTTTAGGTTTTATAGGGTTATTTAGATTGTATACTTGGTCCTGGTTTAACTTTGGGACCTTGTATCTGTCTAGGAATTTGTCCATTTCCTCCAGATTTTCCAATTGTGTGGAGTATAAGTTTTTGTAGTAGGATCTGATGATTTCTTGAATTTCCTCAGTTTCAGTTGTTATGTCACCACATTCCTTTCTGATTTTGTTAATTTGGATACTCCCTCTTTGCCCTCTAGTTAGTCTGGCTAGGGGTTTATCAATCTTGTTGATTTTCTCAAAGAACCGACTCTTGGTTTTGTTGATTTTTTCAATGGTTCTTTTTGTTTCTATTTGTTCTATTTCTGCCCTAATTTTGATTATTTCTTGCCGTCTACTCTTTTTGGGTATATCTGCTTCCTTTTGTTCTAGGGCTTTTAGCTGTGCTGTCAGGTTGCTGATGTGAGCTCTCTCCAGTTTCTTTTTGGAAGCACTTAGGGCTATGAGTTTTTCTCTCAGTACTGCTTTCATGGCATCCCATAAGTTTGGGTATGTTGTGTTTTCATTTTCATTGAATTCTAGAAAATCCTTAATTTCTTTCTTTATTTCTTCTTTGACCCTGCTATCTTTTAACAGAACGTTATTCAGTTTCCATGTGTATGTGGGCTTTTTGTTGTCTTTGTTGTTGTTAAAGACCAGCTGTAGACCGTGGTGATCTGAGAGGATGCATGGGAGTATTTCAATCTTCTTATATCGATGGAGGCTCGTTCTGTGTCCAATTATGTGGTCAATTTTCGAGAAGGTGCCATGGGGTGGTGAGAAGAAGGTGTATTCTTTTACTTTAGGATAGTATGTTCTGTATATATCTATTAATTCTAGTTGGTTCAAAGTCTCTCCTAGTTTTGCAGTGTTCTTGTTCAGTTTCTGTTTTCCTGATCTGTGCATTGGTGAGAGTGGGTTATTAAAGTCTCCCACTATGATTGTGTGGGGTGAAATGTACTTTTTGAGCTTTAGTAGGGTTTCTTTTATGAATGTGGGTGATTTTTTATTTTGAGATTATATGTTAAGGATTGAGAGTTCCTCCTGACAGATTTCCCGGTAATGAGTAAAAAGTGTCCTTCCTTATCTTTTTTGATAACTTTTGGTTGGAAATTTACTTTCTTCAATATTACAATAGACACTCTAGCATGCTTCTTGGAGCTGTTTGCTTGGAAGTGTTTTTCCCACCCTTTCACTCTGAGATAGTGTCTGTCTCTGTCTCTGAGATGAGGTTCCTGTATGCAGCAAAAGGCTGGATTTTGTTTATGTATCTAGTCTGACAGTCTGTGTCTCTTTATTGGGTAGTTGAGAACATTTATGTTAATAGATATCAAGAGATAATTGTTTCTGTTTCCTGCCATTATTGCTTTGTTGGGTTGAGTTGTGTCTGTGTTTTTTTCTTCTTATAGTTTTCTTGTTTAGGAGTTTTCTTGTTTTTACTAGGCTGTATTTTTCCTCATTGTATTGGGTTTTCCACCTATAATTTGTTGTAGTGCTGGGTTTGTGGTCAGATAATGTGTGAATTTTGATTTGTCTTCAAATATCTTTGTCTCTCTATCGATGGTGATTGATAGTTTTCCTGGGTATAGCAGCTTGGGCTGGCACTTGTGCTCTTTTAAGGAGTGCATGATGTCTGTCCAGGCTCTTCTAGCTTTCATAGTCTCTGTTGAGAAATCGGGTGTGATTCTGATTGGTCTGCCTTTATATGTTACCTGACCTTTTTCCCTTACTGCTTTTAGTATTCTTTCTTTACTTTGGGCACTTGATGTTTTTACTATTATGTGTCGGGAGGTATTTCTTTTCTGGTCCATCCTATTTGGAGTTCTGAAGGCTTCTTTTATGTTCGTGGTCATCTCATTCTTGAGGGTACGGAAGTTTTCTTCTATGATTTTGTTGAAGATATTTACTGTGCCTCTTAGTTGATACTCTTTTCCCTCTTCTATTCCTATTATCCTTAGGTTCGATCTTCTTATTGTGTCTTGGATTTCCTGGACATTTTGGGTTAGGATCTTTTTTTTTTTTTTTTTTTGCATCTTCTTTGGCTGTTTTGTCTATGTTTGCAATGTTGTCTTACGCCCCTGAGATTCTCTCTTCGATATCTTGTAATCTATTGGAAAGGCTTGCTTCTGTGACTCCTGATTTCTTTTTTTGGTGTTCTGATTCTAGGGTTATCTCTTTTAGCATTTTCTTCATTGTGTCAATTTCTGTTTTAATTTCCCTCTTCCATTCCTTTTTCTTTTGGTTCTGTTTTCCTCTAGGTCTTTGAGTTCTTTGAGTTTTTTTCTTGTTTCTTTTTTAAAAGCTTCTGAATCTTTTTGCTTTTCCTCCCTTTCTTGTTTAAGTATCTCTATCAGTGTCTTGAGGTATGATTTCAGGTCTGTGTCTTCTTTTTCTGGAGTGTTTGGAATTCCGATGTTTGCTGTATCTGGAGAGTTCGGTTCTGGTGTTTCTAGATTGTCTTGGTTTTCTTGGGATATACTCTTTCTCTTTCCTCTTGACATTTTGTTGTCAGTGATATGTTCTTGCATTTTCCTTGGTCTGTGACTCTTCTTCTCCACTGGTCCAGGTGTCAGATGGGCCAAGCCTTGTTTTATGCCTCAGAGTCATCGGGTGTGAACAGAAGTTCCAAAGTTCTGTTTCTGGATGCTGGATCAGGCTCGGCAGGGCAGGGCAAGGCAGGAGGTACACTTTCCGTGTGCTCTCCACAGAGATCTCTCTGCTCCCCAGTAGCCCAGGTCTCCCACCCACCAGTTGCTTAGCCTCTACGAGCCTCCGTTTTAGGTGGCAGATGGGCCAGGCTCCGCTCTGCGTCCTGAAGTTGACCGTTGCTCAGCCTCTATGACTCGCAGTTTTGGGTGTCAGATGGCCCAAACTCTGCTCTGCGTCCTGAAGTCACCAGTTGCTCAGCCTCTATGCACTGCTGTTCCGGGTGGCAGATGGGCCAGGCTCCACTCTGCTTCCTGAAGTCACCTCCGAGTCGAAACAGAAGTTCTAATATTCTCTTCCCAATCGCTGGATCGGGCAAGGCAGGGCTGTGCAAGGTTGGGTGTGCAATTTTAATGTGCACTCCACAGAGTTCTCTCTGCTCCCCTGCAGCCTAGGTCTCCCACTCACCAGTTGCTCAGCCTCTATGAGTCACCGTTCCAGGTGGCATATGGGCCAGGCTCTGCTCTAGGTCCTGAAGTCGCCAGTTGCTCAGCCTCTATCAGTACTTGATTTATTTAAAGGTTTGATAGTATGCATTGAAAACTTAATAGTTACAATGTGCATAAAGTACATGTAAAACAAAATGTAACATGGAAATAGTCAAAGTTTTCTTTTTGTATAGAGATTTTTTTGTTTTGTTTTGTTTTGTTTTCTTTATTTCTTGGACTTCATACAGTCTGTGAGTTGTTTCTGGGGCAGTAAAAGCCTCTGGGGTTAGCATCCCATTATCAGTTACTGCATATTATGTCTGTTCTTTTGTGAGTGGGTTATCTCACTCAGAATGATATTCTCTATATGCAGCCATTTTCTTAAGAATTTGGTCAAGTCATTGTTTCTGGTGGCTGAGTAGTATTCCATTGTGTAAATTACCACAATTTTTAATTCCATTCATCTTCTGAAGGACATCTGGGTTCTTTCCAGCTTCTGGCTATTATAAATAGAGCTGCTATGAACATTGTGGTGGATATATCTTTGTTGTGTACTAAGGTGTCTCTGGGGTATATGCCCAGAAGTGGAATAGCTGGGTCTTCAGGTAGTATTATGTCCAATTTACTGAGGTATCGCCAGACTGATTTTCAGAGTGGTTGTACTAGTTTACAACCCCACCAACAGTGAAGATGGGTTCCTCATTCTCTGCAACCTCGCCATCATCTGTTGTCATCTGAGTTTTGGACCTTGGCCAGTCTGACTGGTGTGAGGTGGAATCTCAGGGTTGTTTTGATTTGCATTTCTCTGATGGCTAAGGATGTCGAGCACTTCCTCAGATATTTCTCAGCCTTTCGATATTCCTCAACTGAGAATGTTTTTTTTGGATCTGTACCTCATTTTTTAATAGGGTTATTTGATTCTCTGGTGTCTAGCTTTTTGAGTTTTTTGCATACCTTAGATATTAGGCCTCTATCTGATGTGGAGTTGGTAAAGATCTTTCCCCATTCTGTTGGCTGCCGTTTTGTTTTCTTGACGATGTCCTTAGCCTTACAGAAACTCTGCAATCTCATTAAGTCCCATTTGTTAATCTTTGACCTTAGAGCTTGAGCCATTGGTTTTTTTGTTCAGAAAATTTTCTCCTGTGCCTATATGTTCTAAAGTGTTCCTCACTTTCTCATCTAATAGTTTCAGTGTATCTGGTTTAATGTGGAGATCTTTGATCAACTTACACTTGAGCTTTGTACAAGGAGATAAGAAAGGGTATATTTTCATTCTTTTGCATGCTGAGTGACAGTTGGACCAGCACCATTTGTTGACTAGGCTGTCCTTTTTCCATTGAATGTTTATGGCACCTTTGTCAAAAATCAGGTGACCATATACCTGAGGGCTCATTTCTGGATCTTTTATTCTATTCCATTGATCCACATGCCTATTTCTGTACCAGTACCATGCAGTTTTCAGCACAATTGCCTTGTAATATAGCTTGAGGTCAGGGATAGTGATTCCCGCAGATGTTTTCTTGTTGTTGAGGATGGATTTTGCTATTCTAGGTCTTTTGTTGTACCATATGAAATTGCAGATTGATCTTTCCAATTCCATGAAGAACTGTATTGGAATTTTGATGGGGATTGTGTTGAATCTGTAGATTGCTTTTGGTAGGACGGCTGTTTTTAAGATGTTGATTTTTCCAATCCATGAGCATGGGAGATCTTTCCATTTTCTGAGATCCTCCTTAATTTCTTTCTTTAGAGGTTTGAAGTTCTTGTCATACAGGTCCTTCACTTGCTTAGTTAGAGTCACACCAAGGTATTTCATAGTTTTTGTGACAATTGTGAAGGGTACATTTTCCCTAATTTCTTTCTCCACATGTTTGTCCTTTGAATATAGGAAGGCTACTGATTTGTTTGAGTCAATTTTGTATCCAGCCACTTTGCTGAACTTGTTTATCAGCGGTAGGAGTTCTCTGATGGAATTTTTGGGGTCACTTAAGTACACTATCATGTCATCGGCAAAGATTGAAGTGTTTATCTCTTCCTTTCCAATTTGTATCCCCTTGCTCTCCTTTTGCTGTCTAATTGCTCCAGCCAGGACTTCCAGTACTATGTTGAATAGGTAGTGGGAGAGTGGGCAGCCTTGTCGAGTCCCTGATTTTAGTGGGATTGCTTCAAGTTTCCCACCGTTAAGTTTTATGTTGGCTATTGGTTTGCTGTATATTGCTTTTATTATGTTTAAGTATGGACCTTGGATTCCTGTTCTTTCCAGGACTTTTAACATGAAGTGGTGTTGAATATTTTCAAATGCTTTCTCAGCATCTAGTGAGATGACCATGTGATTTTGTTCTTCGAGTTTGTTTATATGATGGATTATGTTGATGGATTTCCTTATATTAAACCATCCCTGCATCCCAGGGATGAAGCCGACTTGCTCATGATGAATGATCATTTTGATCTGTTCTTGGAATCAGTTTGCAAGAATTTTGATGAGTATTTTTGCGTCAATGTTCATAAGTGAGATTGGTCTTAAATTCTCTTTCCTTATAGGGTCTTTGTGTAGTTTAGGAAAGAGGGTTATTGTAGCCTCAAAAAATGAATTGGGTAGCATTCCATCAGCTTCTATCTTTTGGAATAGTTTGGAGAGTATTGGTGTTATATCCGCAATAAATGTCTGATAAAATTCTGCCCTGAACCCACTTGGACCTCGGCTTTTTTTGGTTGGGAGGCTTTTGATGACTTCTTCTATTTCTTTAGGTGTTATAGGGTTATTTAGATTATTTACTTGGTCCTGGATTAACTTTGGGATCTTGTATCTGTCTAGGAATTCGTCCATTTCCTCCAGATTTTCCAGTTTTGTGGAGTATACGTTTTTGTAGTAGCATCTGATGATTTCCTGAATTTCCTCAGTTTAAGTTGTTATGTCTCCACTTTCCTTTCTGATTTTGTTAATTTGTATACTCTCTCTTTGCCCTCTACTTATTCTGGCTAGGGGTTTATCAATTTGTTGATTTTCTCAAAGAACCAACTCTTGGTTTTGTTGATTTTTTCAATGGTTCTTTTTGTTTCTGTTTGGTCTATTTCTTCCCTATATTTGATTATTTCTTGCCATCTACTATTCTTGGGTATATCTGCTTCCTTTTGTTCTAGGGCTTTTAGCTGTGCTGTCAGGTTGCTGATGTAAGCTCTCTCCAGTTTCTTTTTGAAAGCACTTAGGGCTATGAGTTTTCCTCTCAGTACTGCTTTCATTGCATCCCATAGATTTGGGTATGTTGTTTATTCATTTTCGTTGAATTCTAGAAAGTCCTCAATTTCTTTCTTTATTTATTCTTTGACCCTGCTATTGTTTAACAGAGCATTGTTTAGTTTCCATGTGTACCTAGGATTTTTTTTGTCTTTGTTGTTGTTAAAGACCAGCCATAGACCATGGTGATCTGAGAGGATGCATGGGATTATTTCAATCTTCTTATATCTATTGAGGCTTGTTCTGTGTCTAATTATGTGTTCAATTTTTGAGAAGGTGCATTGGGGTGCTCAGAAGAAGGTGTATTCTTTTACTTTAGGATGATATGTTCTGTATATATTTATTAATTCTAGTTGGTTCAAAGTCTCTGCTAGTTTTGCAGTGTCCTTGTTCAGTTTTTGTTTCCATGATCTGTCCATTGGTGAGAGTGTGGTATTAAAATCTTCCACTATTATTGCGTGTGGTGAAATGTATTTTTTGAGCTTTAGTAGGGTTTCTTTTATGAATGTGGGTCCTTTTTTATTTGGAGCATATATTTTAAGAATTGAGAGTTCCTCCTGACAGATTTCCCCGGTAATGAGTAAAAAGTGTCCTTCCTTATCTTTTTTGATAACTTTTGATTGGAAATTTACTTTATTCGATATTAGAATAGTCACTCCAGCTTGCTTCTTGGGGCTGTTTGGGTGGAAGTTTTTTTTCCCACCCTTTTACTCTGAGATAGTGTCTGTCTTTGTCTCTGAGATGAGTTTCCTGTATGCAGCAAAAGGCTGGATTTTGTTTATGTATCTAGTCTGATAGCCTATGTCTCTTTATTGGGGAGTTGAGTCTATTTATGTTAATAGATATCAAAGAATAGGTGTTTCTCTTTCCTGCCATTATTCCTTTTGTGGGTTGAGTTGTGTCTGTGTCTTTTTCTTGTTTTAGTTTTCTTGTTTAGGAGTTTTCTTGTTTTTACGTGGCTGTATTTTTCCTCATTATATTGGGTTTTCCACCTATAATTCGTTTTAGTGCTGGGTTTGTGGTCATATATTGTGTAAATTTTGATTTGTCTTGATATATCTTCATCTCTCCATCTATGGTGATTGATAGTTTTGCTTGGTATAGCAGCTTGGGCTGGCACTTGTGCTCTCTTATGGTTTGCATGATGTCGGTCCAGGCTCTTCTAGCTTTCATAGTCTCTGTTGAGAAATCGGGTGTGATTCTGATTGGCCTGCCTTTATATGTTACCTGACCTTTTTCCCTTACTGCTTTTAGTATTCTTTCTTTGCTTTGGGCACTTGGTGTTTTGACTATTATGTGTCGGGACATATTTCTTTTCTGGTCCAACCTATTTGGAGTTCTGAAGGCTTCTTTTATGCTAGTGGTCATCTTATTCTTGAGGCGAGGGAAGTTTCCTTCTAGGATTTTGTTGAAGATATTTACTGTGCCTCTTAGTTGATACTCTTCTCCCTCTTTTATTCCTATTATCCTTAGGTTCTGTCTTCTCATTGTGTTTTGGATTTCCTGGACATTTTGGGTTAGGAGCTTTTTGTTTTTTGCATCTTCTTTGGCTGTTTTGTTTATGTTTGCAATGTTGTGTCACGCTCCCGAGATTTTCTCTTCGATCTTTTGTAGTCTATTGGAAATGCTTGCTTCTGTGACTCCTGATTTCTTTTTTTGGTTTTCTGCCTCTAGGGTTATCTCTTTTAGCCTTTTCTTTATTGTGTCAATTTGTGTTTTAATTTCCCTCTTCCATTCCTTTATTTCTTTGTTTCTGTTTTCCTCTAGTTTTTTGAGTTCTTTGAGTGTTTTTCCTAATTCCTCTTTAAAAGCTTCTGAATCTTTTTGCTTTTCTTCCCTTTCTTGTTTAAGTATCTCTATCAGCATCTTTAGGTATGATTTCAGGTCTGTGTCTTCTTTTTCTGGAGTGTTTGGAATTCTGATGTTTGCTGTTATGGGAGAGCTGGTTTCTGGTGTTGCCAGGTTGTCTTGGTTTCCTTGGGATATACTCTTTCGCTTTCCTCTTGCCATTTGTTGTCAGTGGTATGTTCTCGCCTTTTCTTTGTATCTGGTCTGTGTCCCTGGATCTCCACTGGTCCAGGTAGCAGATGGGCCCAGCCCTGTTATATGCCTCAGGGTTGCCGGGTGGTAACAGATGTTCCAAAGTTCTGTTCCTGGTCCCTGTATTTGGCAGGTTGGAGGGCGCGCTCCATGTGCACACTCCGCAGAGGTCTCTCTGCTCCCTGGCCACCCAGATCTCCCACTCACCAGTTTCTCCACCCCTAGGGGCTGGCGGTTTGCGTGGCTGATGGGCCAGGCTCTTTTCTGCTCTCTGAAGTCTCTGCCGGGTGGAAACAGAAGTTCAAAAGTTCTGTTTCTGTTCTCTGGATCAGGCAGGTCGAAGGGCGCACTCTGTGTGCGCACTCCGCAGAGACCTCTCTGCTCTCAGGCCGCCCAGATCTCCCACTCACCAGTCTCTCAACCTTAGGAGCTGGCAGTCCTCTCCTTCTTCTTCTATCTGTTGGCTTTTGTCCTACCATGAGAAAAAGACTAAAATCATAAACACATTGAGTTCTGAGTCTTCAGATGAAAGCAGGGACCCAAACATAAAACCACAAATTTTGGTGAGGAAGCCCATTACTAGCGCCTGCCTGTTCCTTCATGTCCTGGGGTTGGTATAAGATATTTATTTTCATTCATTGATACTTAGTATCCTGACCTAGAAAAGAAGGCAAATGAAATCCTTTGAGGGTCTTCTTTTGTTTTCTACAATCAAGAATCACAGACTAAGTACCTAAGCAATAGGAAATTACTGTCACAATATAGCCATGTTAGCAGCTTTTACACACTGAAGCCTGATATCAACACTGGCTTTCTTCAAGCCTCTATCTTCCACATGTATATGGCTCTCACCCCTGCCTTCCCATGAACATTTCTCTGTGAGAGTCTACACCCCAATTTCTTCTTCCTCTGAGGATACCCTATATATTAGATTAGGTCCTAAACATATGATTTCATTTTCTTCTTGAGAGCAGTAGCTTCAACCATAGATTCTGAGGAGTATGAGTTTGGAGTTTATATATTTTTATATGTGAGAATAGTATTTAATATGCTTGATGATATGTTTATTAAAATTTACTAAGTATAAACAGAATGGATTGATGACATTTTTGTCGGTTGTATTAGTTTAATTTGATTATATTGACTCCCCCATCATCCTCTGATGTCTTACAACTTCCCTTTCCATTCAGGTTAGGCTTTGCTCTTCTTTATTTTTTTTTAACTTTAATTTTTATTGAATTCTTAGCACTGTCATAAATAGCATTTGTCCAAACATTTTTCAATGTCATTTAGCCACTTTCATAATTCCTTGAAAATTCTTAAACATAAGCCTATTTTACCATGAGAAGCTCATATTTCTGCAGGAACGAGGACCACATTCAGCTCTGTACTTACTCCTTAGTATCCACACATTGTTAACCATAGTCTATGACTACAGATAGACTCTGTCTATCCTGGACCCCTGGGGGTTCCCAGAGACTAAGCCACCAACCAAAGAACATATACAGGCTGATCCATGGCCCACCCAGCACATTGTAGCCTAGGACTTCCTTGTCTGGCCTCAGTGGGTGAGGATGTCCCTAATCCTGTAGAGACTTAATACCCCAAGGAAGCAGGATGGGGGGGCACCCTCTCAAAGGCAAAGGGAAAGGGGGAGGGGAGAAGTCTGGGAGGGGTGATTGGGACCGGAAACACTTGGAATATAAACAAATATAACAATTAATCAAATATAAAATGAGAGGCTTACTGATTTCTTCATGATCATTCAGAGGTGAATCCTGGACTATGATGTGATCCCCATGTGACTGCACTAACTCCAATAAGTGTCATCCACATGCCTGTTTATCTGATGGGCCATTTGCAATGTAGACTCATATATAATTACTTGCTTGTAGTTTTTTATTAAACTAAATTTTTTATTTCTTCATACCAAATTAAAGTATTTCTCATATTTAAATTAATTATGTTAATTGTATACTTTCTTTTTTTAATGACTTTATCTTAAAAAACAAAGATAAATGTACAGATTTTAAACATTTTTTGCTTAAAATTATACATTTTTGTCAGTACTGTTTTTTCAGATATTAAAATAATTTTTACATAAAACTCTGTGAATATATTTTTTAGTCAGTACTTGATTTTTTCAAGGGCTTGACAGTATGCATTGTAAACCTAATAGTTACAATGAGCGTAAAGTACATGCAAAACAAAACACAACATGGAAATAGTCAAAGTCTTCTTGTTTTGTAAATATATATATATATATATATATATATATACATATATATATATATATATATATATATTTGTTTTCTTTATTTCTTGGACTATAGTCACCAGTTTTCTTTGCTGACTTGCCAGGCTGCAGAGATGAAGGATGTCTCCCAGAGACCCACCAGGGACATGGGTAACCTACACTTGGAGCCATGACAATGTGCTAGTATGTGGTGGCCAAGGAGGAGACAAAGAAAAGTGGAGCACCTTTGGCATTATGAAGAGAGATGGAACAGGAGACTTAAGAGTGGAGAGAAAGAGCCTGCTATGAGTGGCTAGCTGTGCCACCTGGGGCCATGGTGAAGTCTCAGTCCAAGAGACTAATGAAGGCCTTATCTGAGCCCATAGCTACACAGTACCAGGAGTCAGTGCCAATAGTGTCAATGTCCATAGCTTGTGTGTGGACATTGATATATATAATGTGCAGGAGAACTAAGAGGTCACAGGCAAGCAATCAAATGTGGAACAGCTTTCCTAGGGCAGAAGAGGCACTTTTTCAGGGTAGAGATCTCAGTTTCATTGAGACATCAGAAGCTGCGTTAACAACAAAAAGGAGTTTAGGGAGAAATTTGGTTATTCTCTCAATAGTGACACTTGCTGGTTTGTGGTGGCCATTATGTTCAGTATCCTGAAAATCATGTGGTGAGATCCTGGCAGCTGGTGTTGAGGATTCGAATGTTGTTTCAAGCAACATCCCTGCCTTTCAGAAGATTCTTGGGGGCAATCCCAGATGGCTCATTTAGCAGGAAAACTCATTTCCCTGTTGCTCCAATCACTTCCTAGAATCCCCAATGCTCATCAGACAAGAACCACAAGTATGTAGTTGCTCCCCTGTGTCTGGTTTGCAAGTATGTGAGCACTTTCAGTCGAGGAGTGCACCATTAGGATACAGGCTATTCATCCTGTTTATAATTAATGTTGTGGTTTGGCGGGCTTTAGTTGATAAAACTAATCCAGTGGAGAAGTAGAGTGTCTTCACAGGGTAAGAAGCTATGAGTTAAAAGCATCTTAGGCAAGTTCTGGAATCTAACACTCATCAGACTCATTCTTCTTGATATCCTGTATGAACAACAGGAAAATTCTAGATTAGGATGTAGAACTATGGTGGAGTTAATTTAAGAACTAGAATATTTGAGTGAAGTTGAGGTTGAAAGGAAGGACTAATATTTGATAGAGTGAGGAGTGTCTTAAATGGTAAAATGAGTCAGAAATATGTGATATAATAGAAAAATGTGATCCTGTGGCTGGGAAGGCATTGACCTTTATAACTTTAGTTTATCCTTTATGCAAATGTTAATATGCTCAGTTTCATTTGAACACAGAGTCCCTTAGTGTCATATTGAAGAAACAGTTAGCAGATAACAAGTCTCAAACTGCAGACAGAGCTCTTTCATATTATCTCAAGGAGTTGTCTTTCTTTTATTAGTAATTTTTTCAGCACTGGGAAATGAACAAGAATCTTTTAAAAGATGAATAAAATGATCAGGTTTGTGAAAGAAAATATTGGAGACAGAAGATGATATTTGATGTTTGTTGCCATGGAGACAGGAAGCCTATAGACCATCTCAGACCGGAGGGGAGATCATGAGAGAGATCACAGCAGAAGAAAAGAGATGGGAGGGGTACCTAATTTATTGATACAACAGATACTACCTGAATATCTTTGATAATCTAGGCACTTAGTCATATGTATAAAAAGCCAGTTACCTAGTCTCAAGAAATTTATATTCTAGTGAGGAACACAGCAAGAAGCATTTATATCATAATATGAATCTTTTATCTGAATCCTAGCAAGGGAAACAGCTCAAGTAAAAAAAAAATGTTAAGAATCAAAGCATGAAGGAAGTTAAAGCAGGTGATGGGGGTTGCTAATGAGGGTTTCTTTAGAGTAACACTGAACAGTTCTGATGCTAAGAATTGGCAGATTCCTTGGTCTTACATTTTAAAATGGTTATTCCTTTGTGTCTTTGGGAGAGTGTGGCACATGTGTGCAGGTGCCCTCAGATGTCAGAATACAGTATTTTCTAGACTCAATAGGTTGAGTATGATCTAATGACCTAGAAAACTAAACTTGGATATTCCAGAAAATAAACAAGCATTTACTATTAACCATGGAGGTTTGATAAAGCTCCTTTGTTTTTTATTTTTAATGACCAATAGTTGCTGTGTAGAAATAAGGTGTTAGTTATGATGTGATTTCAGGAACACAAGTGAATGATGTCTATGCCTTAATTTAGATAGCCATTGCAAAGACAAAACATTAGCAGTCAAGATACAGAAAATACATCAAACTTCAGCTTTTGAGAGAAAGGAGTTCAGAAAATTTCTTTACAAGTCCTTTTATCATTGGATTTTTTAAAATTTACATTTCAAATATTATCTCATTTCCCAGTTTCCCCTCCAGAAATCCCATATATAATCCCCCTCCCCCTGATTCTTTGAGGGTGCTCCCCCACCCACCCAATCACCCCTTTTCATTTCCCTACCCTGACATTCCCCTTACACTGGGGCATTGAGCCTTGACAGGACCAAAGGCTTTTCCTCCCACTGACGATACAAATTCTTAAATAAGAAAACCATTCTATGAGCCATGATCTATCTCCGTATCTATCATTTTGGTTCCTTGATGGTATCATTACCTGTGCTGTGACAAGAAAAGAACAGTGGAGCACCAGTGGAAGAGGGTACAGCTCATGGCAGATGTTACACAAACAGCCATGCACAAATGTATCAAACCATGACTGGCAGAGACAGTAACTCCTGGAGGAGGTTATAAGATACTAGCAGTACATCATCACCACTGAAAGTAAGTATTTTCATCTGTTGTTTTCCCAGAGGGCTTGGATAGTGCTGCAGGAGAGAGTTAGGGTGTGTGACTGACCCTATAACAGAGCACAGTTGAGTGGCAGACCCCCACCCCACTTGCCCCCACCCCCCCATTCCTGATTGCTCAATTTTCAGAAATACAAGTGTGAAAATACAGAAAAATCCTGTCCAGGACAGTTCTCCTCTAACTAATCTATGCTTTGTCATGAGGGGTTTGTAAATTACCTGACAGTGGACAGATAAACAGGAGAAAAAAATATTAATACACAAAAAGCTTTAGATGAAGGGCTCTCTGAACAATTAGAGACTGGGCTTAAACTTCAACTTAAGGGTAAGGGAGGGGGCTGCAGGGGATCGTATGGGTGACAGATGCGCTTTAGGGGATCCGAGTAAGAGCAGGGTGGCTTGTGGTAATTTTGCTGATGACCGCTGCGTGTGAGGGTGGGACAACAGCATCACCTAATTCGAAGCAGGCTCCGAGGGAGAACTGTGGCAGTTTTATTTCTGGAAGATTTTTTCTTCAAGCAAGAGAAACCTTAGTTTCAGGTCCCAAGGAAACTGGGGAGAAATAGCTAATTGTGGTACTTATTAGCATACAAAAATGTCTGCTTGGCCTCTAGGTTCACTCAGGACCTGGGGCTCCCTCAGCACTTCCCATCCTGCCTTAAACCTCTCCATCTTAGGCTTCACTTCCCCTACTCCAGCTGTGCTTTCTTATATAATCTTGCCATTTCAGCCTCTAACTTCTCTCAGCTCTCTCCCTCATGGTCCCCTACTCTAGTTCTCTTGGTCCATGGCTCCTTTCTTGGTTTGCTTGACCTCTCTCCTATTCTTTCTTTCCTTCTTCTCTTTCTTTCTCACTCTAACCTGCTCTTGCACCTCGCATGGCCCCCTTCATTCTGCACTCTTTCAAATGCTTCTGGCTGTACTCTCCCTCATATGTACAATAAAATTTTTCTTAATCATACCTTGAACAGTCATGTCCTTATTTCATTCACTTTGCAAGGTTTCTCAAGTGCATCTCAAATGGAATCATCTTCATTTAAATTAATGTTCTTCTTGACTCTAGGGTTCAAGGGTCCCTTCCACACTATTTAATGAGGTCTAGTGAGGAAACTCAGTGTCTCATTTGAGTACATTTGTAAGAGTCCAGGCAGCATGTACAGATGCAGAGGCTATGGTAGAGTCCACAGGGATGTGGCTCTTCTAATCTCAATGTAACTTTAGCTTCAACGGGAACTAGAATTGGATTGGCAAATCAGTCACTAAGTGGGCAGAGAAAAAAAAATAAAACTACCTGACTGTATTTTTCTGCTCCAAACTCATTTATCTCAGGTCTGTCTTACTTAAATAGTTCGGTGTGACAAGTTACTACAGAAACGAGAAAATCAGTGGAGGATGCGGTGAATTGCAAGCCTATGTCCAGAGTGTATGTCCTTTGTTTCATTATCTGCTCTGCAACTTACTTGACATCTTAAACAATTACTTCACCCCCATGAGCTTTAATTTCATCATGTATATAAAAATAAGCAACAAAATTAATCCCCACTTCCTGAGTGCTTAACTGTGTGTATTATTTTAGGCCCTTTAAGTGAGGTATCCTTGGTTACTAAACAAGTGGTAAGACATTCAAAAAGTTGTCAGGGATCGTGTGTTCAGGAAGTGACAATGCCGCAGTTATAGTTCAATCTTGTCTCTTAGTCCTGATGTTTTATGGCTCTGATGGGCTATACGGGTGTCGCAGAGACTGGATTGAATTAAATGAGAACAAGTGAAGAAACAGAAACGAATTAAGGGCTATCATAGTACCTAGCATGTACAGAACACTGAGCAGATAACACCTGCTCCACAAATATCTGACCATGAATGGTCAGTCCATTTCTTTAAGGTTTTGTTCCCATGCTCTTCGAGTGATTCTTGACCTTCAGTGGATTAAATGTCACAAAACAGAAATTGTGTACACATATCATCATGCAGAGTATTAAGTAAAGATACAAAGATTATGTGCTTATAAAAGATTGACTAGTCTCATCATTGTTCAAAGAAATTCAAAGAGCAAAAAATGAACTGAGGCAGGAGTCACTGAAAAAATATTAATAGAGGTAGAAATAAAGTCAGAGGAAATTTATATAGAGTTTCGCTGTTAACAACATATCTTCAAAGTCTTCATTTATAATGAAGCTTAATCCATATATCAAAAGAACGTGACCACTCTGTCCTGTGAATTGCTTTGAGGAGCATAACGGGCAATTTAAATGAGACATCCTTAAGTCCTATGTCCCTTTGTTAAGTGCTTCGACTGAATTTGAACAAAAGTCCATCCGATCTTCCTGTCACTTTACAACCTTTGCAGTTTTCAAGAAGTTTTTGGAATGAAGCTGAGCCAGATCAGAAAACTACAAGAGAAACTGAACTAGATGCCAGAGCACAGGGACAATTTTAGGGGGATTATTGTGACTGACAGCAGCTGAGTTGGAATCCTCAATCCCCGAGACTCCATATGCATGTGGCATGACCATGTGTTATATATTTGTAAAATATCAAACTGTACATGTAGAAAAGTAAATTATATCTAAATAAACTCGACTTTGAAATACTTTTTTAAAATGTCGAAGGTCTTTACTGTTTTCTGTTTTAAATACTGTGAGGTCTGTGGAACCACTCTGTCTCTTCCAATAATGCCCCACCCCATCTTACCACAGCTCATCTATCTCTCTTTGTACTTCATTAATTGGCAGGTTGTCTTCAGCATAAAGAACAATGTTTAGTTGTTTTTGTTGTTTTGTTTGTTTTAGTTTCTGTGTTTTATCTGAGCCTGACATCTTACCTTTGTAATCTTAGCTTTTGTCATTGCCTGGGTAGGACTTTCATTAGTCAGCAACTATTTGCTGCTATATCTCTTCTCCTTCCTCTCTCTCTCTCTCTCTCTCTCTCTCTCTCTCTCTCTCTCTCTCTCTCTCTCACACACACACACACACACACACACAGAGGTAGAGAGTGCACTGGGTTTTTACTCAATACCTTTGCTATGATACATACAATTTACAAAAATGCCTCTTTGCTTCACCTGTGTCCAGAGCCACAGGCACAGCAGGCACATTGCCATTAGTACTCTTGACCTGCCCGCAGAGAAGGAAGCCCTCAGAAGAGAGGCAGGAACACTCTCCTACTGAGACCAGGGGCCTCCATCTGCACCCAGAGCTAGAGTCAGAAATCACAGCCTGCTAATAGAGAGCTGCACACCCAAGACTGATCTCCCTGTGGAGCCCATGGGCTACAGACATACAAGAAGACAAGCTCTATTGAGAGACAACAAGAGGCAAGCACAAGAATCTAAGCAAGAGAAACTAAGACAACATGGCAACATCAGAACCCAGCACTCCCACCACAGCAAGTAGTAGATATCCCAACACACCAGAAAAACAAGACTTGGACTTAAAATCATGCCTCATGCTGACAAGGGCCCTGAGAAGCACATGAATAACTCCCTTAAAGAAATACAGGAGAACACAAAAAACAAGTACAAGCCCTTAGAGAAACACAGAAAAACAGATGAAGGAATTGAACAATTCAGAATCTAAAAACAAAAATGGAAACAAAAGAGAAAACACAAAGAAAGACAACAATAAGATAGAAAATCTAAGGAAGAGGTCAGGAGTCATAGACATAGGCATCAGGAACATAATAAAAGAGATGGAAGAGAGGATCTCAGGGGCAGAAAATAACATAAAAATAATATGACAGGCAGAGAAAATGTAAAAATTAAAAAGTCAGTAACCCAAAACATACAGGAAATTCAGGACAGAGTGAAAAGACCAAACCTAAGGATAATAGGTATAGAAGAGGGAAAAGACTCCCAACTGAATGGCCCAGTCAATATTTTCAACAAAATTGTAAAAGAATACCTCTTTAACCTAAAGAAAAAGATGAAGGTGAACATACAAGAACCCTACAGAACTTCAAATAGATTGGAACAATATATTTCAGGAAAAGAGCAAATTTACACAATATCTGTCCACAAATTTAGCCCTACAAAAGATAATAGATGGAAAACTCCAACACAAGGAGGGAAACTGCACTCTAGAAAAAGCAAGAAAATAATCCTCTTGCAAAAAAAACCAGAAGAAGAAAGACACACAAACATAGTTCTACATCTAACACCAAAAATAACAGGAAACTACAATCACTATTTCTTAATATGTCCTAACACAAATGAACCCAATTCTCCAATAAAAAGACATAGACTATCAGATTGGATAAGTAAACAGGACCCAACATTTTACTGCATACAGAAAATTCACTTTAGCAACAAAGACAGGCACTACCTCAGAGTAAAAGGTTAGGAAATATTTTTCCAAGAAAATGGTCCTAAGAAACAAGCTGGAGTAGCCATCCTAATATTGAATAAAATAGAATTTCAACCAAAAGCTGTCAAAAAAGGTAAAAAAGGACACTTTTTACACATCAAATGTAAAATCTATCAAAATGACTCTCAATCCTGAACATCTATGCTCCAAATACAAGCAAACCCACATTCAGAAAAGAAACTGTACTAAAGCTCACAGCATATATTGCACCACAAACAATAATAGTGGGAGACTTTGGCACTCCACTGTCCTCAATGGACAGATCATGGAAGCAGAAACTGAATAAGGACACATTGAAACTAACAGAAATTATGAACCAAATGGATTTAACAGACATCTATAGAATATTTAATCCTAAAACAAAAGAATACACCTTCTTCTCAGCATCTCACAGCACCTTCTTCAAAATTGACCATATAGTCAGTCACAAAAGTGGCCTCAACAGATACAAGAATGTTTAAACAGTCTCCTCCATTTTATCAGATTACCATGGACTAAGACTGCTCTTCAATAATAAAAACAACAACAACAAAAAGTCCACATACACATGGAAACTGAACAATGCTCTACTCAATGGTAGGTTGGTCAAGGAAGAAATAAAGAAAGAAATCAAAGACTTTGTAGAATTTAATGGAAAGGAAAAAAAAACATAGCCAACTTAGGGCCCACAATGAAGGCAGTGCTAAAATAAAAACCCATAGTTCTGAGAACCCCTGAAAAGAAATTAGAGAGAGCAAACACTAAAAGCTTGACAGCACTCCTGAAAGTTCTAGAACAAAAAGAATGAGATGGCAGGAAATAATCAAACTCATAACAGAAATCATCCAAATTTCTAATAGAAAGAACTATAGAAAGAATCAAGAAAACCAGGATCTGGTTCTTTGAGAAAATCAACAGGATTGATAAACCCTTAGTCAGACTAACTAAAGGGCACAGAGACAGTATCCAAATTCACAAAATCAGAAATAAAAGAAAAGACATAACAACAGAAACTGAAAAAAAAAATTCAAGAAGTCATCAGGTCCTACTACAAATGGATATACTCAACAAATCCTGAAAATCTAGAGAAAATTGACAATTTTCTAGACAGATACCAGGTACCAAAATTAAATTAGGATCAGACAAACCATCTAAACAGTCTCATAATCCCTAAAGAAATGGAAGCAGTCATCAAAAGCTGCCCAAACAAAAAAATACCCAGGACTAGACGGGATTAGTAATAATTCTATCAGACCTTCATAAAACTCCTAATACCAATACTCTCCAAACTATTCCACAAAATAGAAACAGAAGGAACACTACACAACTCATTCTTCAGTCAAAAACACTTATTCACAAACCACACAAAGACCCTACAAAGAAAGAGAAATTCAGACCAATTTCCCTCATTAACATTGATGCAAAAATACTCAATAAAATTCTAGCAAACCGAATCCAAGAACTCATCAAAATGATCATTCACCATGATCAAGTAGGCATCATTTTAGGGTTTCAAGGATGGTTCAATATATGGAAATGTATCTTGTAATCCACTACATAAACAAACTCAAAGGAGAACAAACCACATGAACATCTTTTTAGACGCCGAGAAAGCATTTGATAAAATTTATCCCCCCTTCATGTTAAAAGTCTTAGATCAGGAATTCAAGGCTCATACTTAACTATAGTAAAAGCAATATACAACAAACCAGACAGCAAAAAGAGGTCAAAGGGATACAAATTGGAAAGCTAGAAGTCAAATATCACTATTTGCATAATATATGATAGTAAACTTAAGTGATCCCAAGTATACTACCAGAGAACTTCTACAGCTGATAAACAACTTCAGCAATGTGGCTGAATATAAAATTTACTTGAATAAATTAGTAGCCTTCCTCTACTCAAAGAATAAACAGGCTGAGAAAGAATTTACAGAATCTATACCCTTCACAATAGTCACACACACACAAAAATACCTTGTTATAACCCTGTCAAAGCCAGGGAAGGATCTCTATGACAAGAACTTCAAGTCTCTGAATAAAGAAATTGAAGGAGATCTCAGAAGGTAGAAAGATCTTGGATTAGAAGGATCAACATAGTAAAAATGGCCATCTTGCCTCAAGCAATCTACACATTCAATGCAATCTCTATCAAAATTTCAACTCAGTTCTTCATAGAGTTGGAAAGAACAATTTGCAAATTCATTTGGAATAATAATAAACCCAGGATAGCAAAATATATTCACAACAATAAACAAACTTCTTGGGAGGATCACCATGCCTGACCTCAGTTGATTAATGATCAATTGTGATACAAACTGCATGACATTGGTAAAGAGACAGACAGGTAGTCAATGGAATAGAATTGAAGACCCAGAAATAAATACACACACCTCTGGTCACTTGATCTTTGACAAAGGAGCTGAAAACATTCAATGGAAACAAGACAGCTTCTTCAACAAATTGTGTTGGTTCAACTGGCACTCAACATGCAGAAGAATACAAATAGGTCCTTTCTTATGTCCTCATAAAAAGCTCAAGTCCAATTGGATCAAAGACTTCCACATAAAACCAGGTACACTGAAAGTATAGAACAGAAAGTGGGGAAGAGTTTAGAACACATAGGCACAGGGAAACGTTCCTGAACAGAACATCAATGGCTTATGCTTTAATATCAAGAATTAACAAATGGGACCTAATGAAACTGCAAAGCTTCTATAAGGACAAAGTGGCAACCCAGAGATTGGGAAAAGAGCTTTTCCAGTCCCACATCTGATAGCAGGCTAGTATGCAATATATACGAAGAACTCAAGAAGTTAGACACTAGAAAATCGAATAATCCTATTCAAATATGGGGTACAGAGCTAAACAAAGAAATCTCAACTGAGAAATATTGAATATTAGATAAGCACCTAAAGAAATGCTAAGCATCCATAGTCATCAGAGAGATGCAAATCAAAACAACCCTGAGATTCCACTCACACCAGTCTGAATGGATAAGAGCAAAAAGTCAGGTGATGAGGTGGATATCTGTGAATTCGAGGCCAGCCTGGTCTACAGATTAAGAAGACGAAGGGGATGAACGTTGCTGACCCTGCCTTCCCTGTTTTGTTTTGTCTTTTTTCTAATTGTTTAGACTGGATGTGATGCCGCAGTTTTCCAGTTCTTGTTTATTTTCATACAACCAATTCATCAGTTTTGTAATTGAACTCTGGACTTCACAAACAACGGGTAAGCACTCCAGCATGAACCTTCCTTCCCCTGCCCTAACTGGTAAAAAAAGCAAACCAAAATCAAGATATAAAAGTCTTGGCTCCTCCAGCATCATATTTGGCTCCACCGAGCTGTGCTTTCTGCTATGATGATAATGGACTGAACCTCTAACCTGTAAGCCAGCACCAGTTAAGTGTTTTCCTTTGTAAAAAGCAACAACAAACCAAAATCAGGTGACAGCATATGCTGGTGATTATGTGGAGAAAGAGAAACACTCTTCCACTATGTGTGGAGTTATAAGCTGATACAACTACTCTGGAAATCAGTCTCACAGTTCCTCAGATAATTGGACATAATACTACTTAAGGACCCAGCTATACCACTCCTGGACACATACCCAAAAGAAACTCCAACATCTAACAAGGACACATGCTGCACCATGTTCATAGCAGCCTTTTTATAATCGCTAGAAGCTTGAAAGAGTCCAGTTGGCCTTCAACAGAGGAATGGATACAGAAATTTTGGTACATTTACAGAATGGAGTACTACTCAGCTATTAAAAGCAATGACTTCATGAAATTCCAGGCAAATTGATGGTTTTTGAAGCTATTATACTGAGTGAGATAACTCAGTCACAAATGAGTACTCATGGTATGTACTCACTGATAAGCAGATGCTAGCCCAAAAATGTCTTAACACTTAAAAAATATCTCACAGAAATTATGAAGCTCAAAGAGAAGGAAGACCAGAAGGAGGATGCCTTAGTACTTCTTAGAAGGGAAATGTTTGCATTGAAAAACTGGATGGACATGATGATGTATCTGTAATCCCAGTACTGGAGAGAGAAAGACCTGAGGATTCTGAGGAATAAAAAAAGAAATAGGAAGCAAGAAAAATTAGAAGTTAAACTAATACAAGGATAACTATATTAAATACACTTCAATGGTCTATGTGTCATTGAAAATTTATGAGAAAAAATTAAAAATTTCATTGAATCGAGAACGCAAACACAACTCAGAATCTTAGTTATTACCAGAAAATTTCAAGAAGGAAGTTTATATCTGTTAGTATTTACACTGAAAACTCAGATAGATAAGACAAACCTATCATATCACATTTGTGTAAAGCAAGAAAACAGAAAACTAAAAATGTCCCAAGAGCAGGCAGTAGAATAAGAGGTCCCTGTTTTACCAGGGGCCTCATAAAGGTGCTGAACTGAAGCTATAGCAGGTCCTGTGCAGGCTGCTTCAGTCTCTCTGAGTTTGTATGAGCTTTGTTTAGTTGTTTTAGAGAGCCTTGTTCTCCTGTGGTTATCCATTCCTTTTGTCTTTCTGACTCCCTCTGCTTCCTGTTCTCCAGGGCTCTCTGAGCTCTAAGGGGAAAAAGATTTGATGGAGACACCTTTCTCTCTCTCTCTCTCTCTCTCTCTCTCTCTCTCTCTCTCTCTCTCTCTCTCTCTCTCTCTCTCTCTCTCTGTCTCTCTCTGTCTCTGTCTCTGTCTCTGTCTCTCTCTCTCTCTCTCTCTCTCTCTCTCTCTCTCTCCCTCTCTCTCTCTTTCAGAGGTTTTTCAATAGGCCTCTGTATTTGTTCTCATCTACATCAGGAGGAAGTAAGCCTCTGATGAGAGCTGAATAGGGCACTGATTATGAGTACATCAGAACATAGTTTTAATTTTATTTTGTTATGTTTTGTTGCTATCTCTTAGAAGCCTATTCTTTTCTAATGAAAGACAGAAATGGAGTAGCTCCAGGTGGGAGAAGAGGTAGGGATGAACTGGGTGCAGAGGGGAGGGAGAAGCAACTGTAATTAGATTACATTCTATGGGAAAAGAATCTGTGTTTAATTAAAGTAGGAGAAAAGGAGGGGGAGGAGGAAGAGGAAAAGAAAGAGGACGAGAGAAGAACTAAACTCTACTTCAGCTAAATTTCCTTTATTCTCTTAGTGAAACCATATCAATCTAACTTCTCTTGACTAATCTTTGGCTGACAAGACATATTTATGTTGTCTCTATGAATGTTCATGATACAGCTTCGGTATGTATCAAATAGTGAGGCCTTTTCCTTCACTTCCTACAATGTAGATAAAAGACTTTAGGCTTGGAATCAATCTACTCTTCAAGTCTCTTAAAACAACTTAGAAAAAGTTATTACACCCTGTCAAACCCAGGATCACTCCAACATCTCCCAGGAGTTTTATTAAAATAGCCAGTTTTAATTTTGCTTCCAGCTAAAAGAACACAGTGCAAGTGTTTGCATCACAAACGTGAGGCTTTAGGTTTCTGCATAGAATCTAAGGCATGAAGGGCTTTTCCTAAATAGATTGGCAGGAGCATATGACTCAAGCTTGCTGGAAAAGTTTGTTTCCAACCTAGGTATGTTCTATGCTGTATCACATATCTCCCATAGGCTTTTCTCTGGCTCCTTGTGCAGGGGCTAATATTGTCTGAGTAGTTTTTATGATTGCTAAATATTTCCAGTATCCAGAAATGGGCAAAGATTAAAAGCAAGTGCTAGCATATCTCAGGAATGGAATCAGAGCTACACTTTGATATTCAGCCAAAGTCTCTGTAAGACCCTTCCTAAAGACATGTTTCTGTATTCGGTTTCCTGATTTAATGCTCCAAGGCATTAATTCAATGAAGACAACAAGCAGATGGCTAGTACCATCTAGTGGCAGCAAAACAGCAAACAGACAAAATGATGATAAAAAACAAAAATCATGCTTAATGACCTTTCCAAAATGAAGAGAGGAGGTGGAGCGATTATGCTTCCTTCAAGGCTGGGGTGTACCATGAAAATATAGAGAAGTCAGCACTAGGGTACCTGCCACAAAGAGAAGAGTCAAGAGGTTAAGTTATTTCAACGTCTTAAATTGGGATGGTTGGTTTTAGGGACTTTGTTATATAGGGCACTCTTCTGCTTCTTTGGTGGATGGAATCTCATAACAGCAATAGTTTGCATTACATTTTTCAAATGCTTTTAGCAGCTGCAGCTGTATGCTGCTGAGCAAAGACTCATAATGAACATGTGTTAGTTAAGACATTTATTTAATTTTCAAAATTACCCCTTGAGCTAATAACATTGGTCTGTCTCATTTACATATGAAATCTAGGCCCAGAGAACTTGAAGACTTTACCAAAGGTACGTCGTTTGTAGGGGTGGTAATGGTGGTAGGAATCACAAAGGAGTGGACTGAAGCCATCACACATTTATGGCTTCAGCATCCTACAAGCCTTTAGAAGGCTTATGATTCTTTAAAGAAAGCTGGATAAACAAACGTAGAAATATGTTCTTGGGACTCTGAAAAATGATTAGTTTTAGAAATGATTTACTAGCTGCAGAGATGGTTCAGTGGATAAAGCACTGGCTACTCTTCTAGTGAAATCAGGTTTGATATCCGGAGCACACACAGCAGCTCACAACTATCTGTAACTCCACTTCCAGAGGATCCACCTCCCTTTTCTGTCCCTCTCAGGTATCAGGCATGAATGTGGTGCTCAGACATACATACAAACAAAATATGTTTTCTAAGGGGTTGGAAATGGTCTCTGAAGAGCACAGGGAGTACATGGAGCTGAGAAGCAGGCTGAATGTCTAAATGTAAACATAGACACCACGGAGGAATGTTTTACTTGAATTGAAAGAATTCAGATATATTTCAGAGCAATCTCACCCTTGGGATCAGCAGATAATATGATTACGATGCCAAACCTTAAAGAATGTACTTTTTAAAATTCTTAACTGATACAATCTAGGGACTCTCTACTTGTTGATATGTTATTTGTTTAGTGGTCAAATAAAAGTGTGTTCTCTTTCATTATCTAGTTCCTGCTTGATAGAAAAGATGTGTTGATACAGCCCTACAGTATCAACTGTTAATTGATTCAGGGACTGCAGTAAGCCTAGGAACTAAAGGTGGAGAACAGCCAAGGAAGGAGAGAAAAAACAGAGGTGAGGGATGAGAGATGTATGCACTGTGGTTCCTGTCACAATACTGCGTGAAGATAATAAATTGTGATTGTTAACAGTTACACAGACTAAGAACTCAGGCTTCTAGTAATGAGATCCTGGGTCCAAGAAATAATTTCCCATATCCCTGTTTATCAGATGACACCCCTATACACATAATTATTACTCTAAGAAGGAGTTTGATATTGTATGGTAGGATAGCAGTTACATCATTTTACATAATAAATACATTGTTCTAGAAGAAAAGATTTGCCTGAGAACACCTTAAGCGATTTTTTAAAAAAGTAATCTGGTAAATTTGACTAAAATTGCATAACCTAACACAAAAACTCTGGGTACAGTGCCATACACTTTTAATTTCAGTATTTGAAGGCAGATGCAGACAGATCTCTGTGAGTTCAAAGCCAGTCTAGTATTCACAGTCAAAGCAAACAAAAAATGACTAAATAAAATAAAGTAAAATAAGCTTTTGACAAAACTTGGATTATTAGACTTCTGTTGGTCTCCATATGTGAGGCATATGATTTCAGGTAAAGACCTAAACATCACTTTTAATACCAACAATTATTATGCTGTAAAGAATAAAAATTATACATAGGTGTAAAGGTGTGAAAAACCTAAAAGACATGCTAAATATAGATGTATTTTGTTACTTTTCTGGTACATTCTTATTTTTTAAGTTATAAGATGAATACTTGTCCTTTTCATTTTTACCATTTCTAATTTAGAATTGGTACTTTCTATTCTACCCATTTGCAGTAACTAGTATTGATAGTTGGTAATAAATTCCTCTAAACATTGGTTCTCCATGTTCCCAATGCTGCAACCATTTGATAACAGTTCCTCATGTTGTGGAGAGCCTCAACCATAAAATGACTTTTGTTGTTACTTTATAACAGTGATTTTGCTACTGTTATGAATGATAATGTAAACTATCTGTGCTTGACTCACAGGTTGAGGACAATTGTATCTAAACAGTACTCACATGTAAGAGTCTTTGTCTTTTCTATTTAATCAACTGAAAGATGGTTCATTCTTCCTCTCATTTGACATTCTTACTTATGAGTGAGAATAAACATTTTTTTCCTTGGTCCTGGTGAATTGTATTTTTCTTCTACAAGTTGCTGCTAGATTTCTTTTCACTGATTATTAACCATCGTGAAATGAATCAAATATTTATCTCTTCTGATAACCCAATGTTAGTAGTTCCCCAACTTTTACATCTTCCTTTACTAAGCTATCCCTTTATGCACATTATTTCACAGCACAAGTAACTTGAATTAAATGAACCAAACTTTTAAAGTGTGTCAGAAAGGCAGATGAATTCCTGTGAATTTCAGTCCAGCCTGGTCTTCATAGAGATTTTCAAGCCAGCCAGGGCAGTGAGTAAAGGGGTTGTAGGGCAGATGGAGAGAAAAAGGACAAAAAGGGATGGAAGGAGAGGGGAAAAGGGAGGAATAAAGAAAGAGGGAGGGAGAGACAAAGGGAGAAGAGAAGAAAGTAGAGAGAAATATATTAGACAAATTCACAAAATGTCTTCAAAAGGTAATAGAATTGTATTTTCTTGTGTTATTTCCTGTCTTTAAGTATACATTTAACATACATATAGAATTAAGCTTGAAGGAGTTCATATGTGCCCTAAACTTTCCTGGATGGAAACCAAAGAGGAAACATTATACTCAGAGAGCTGACATATTAGCTTGGGGACAATGTAGAAAGGTGGGCTACATTTCCAGGGCTGGCTTTCTGCTTTGCTTCTTTCATGTGTAAAGCCCCAAAAACACATCTGTGATGATGGCAGTTTACAGCAAAGATGAAAGGCAGTGGGCTGAGCTCAGTAGTCAGCTTTCAAAGCACTTCTTGTGTTTTTCCTTTTGCTGGGAATGGGTTATAGAATTCAATTTACTGTCTTAAAGATCTGGGCCGAAGACAAGGCAGTGGGCTCCTACTGATCACACCCTGTCTTCCTGCTGGGCAGGTCTGCGCCAGAATCCCTCTTCTTTGTTCACTGGAGTTTGTATTAAATACTGGATTTCAGATTTCCTCGGATTATTCTTTTTATATTTTCCAGCTTAAAAGTGTCACAATTATTATTTATTGGTAAGAGAAATTCATTTAAAATGTGAAAATATATGCATCTCAGTGATCAGGCTATATCCAGTTTTAGCACATATGGGAATAGTATCCTGGACTTCAGCAATGAAAACGGTTAAAATGGAAGCCGGGGAAGAGAAATGTGTTCAGCCTTGCAAATTAAGAGAGCTGAGCACAACAAATGAGAAGAATGCCAAAACCCAGAGATCGAAGGAAACTAGTAACATTTCAAATGGACCTGTTAAATCTAGTATGATCTGCAGGTTTGCTAGTACATCCTAGTCATCCCAATATTTGGTAACTGAGACCGGGATCATGAATTTGACAATACCCTAGACTATGTGATAAGATTCTGTCTCAAAAGCACAGCAAAAAAAGCGACATTCCAACGCACACACGCACACACATAATATGTGTGTGTGTGTGTGTGTGTGTGTGTTTAAAAATACTATAAAATTATATTTAGGATTTTGAATGTTTATGACACATTTTAAGGAAAATAGACAAGTTTTAAAGCAAGTAGAAGAAAACATTGATGATGCTGTTCCCCCTTCAAGTATGCCAATCAGCATCTCCTCAGTAGTCATGCCCATACCGAGGCTGTCAATTTTCCTGATTCAGCAAATCTAAGCTTCCCTTAACTGCAGCTTTTCCTCTTCCTTGTAATTCCCTGTAGAATACTCTTGACATAACTACAGCTGAGGTAATTAATTGAAACTTGTTTGAAACCTGACAGAAACTGGGCCAACCCTTAAAAAGAATACCCCAAGTAACAGAGGTCATAAAGTAAGCACAGTTTTAAAAGGCAGATTAAAAACCAGAGCTTCCTGTAGCACACCTGCCATCCTCAGTGGTGTTTTCTGAGCAGTGTTCACTGTGCCCTGTAGTGCTACATTCAGGAGGGTGTAGTATATACATTCAGAATGTCTTCTTTTCTCATGGGCATCTCTCAGCCCACCCAAAGGTTGTGCTTAATCACGTTCCTTCCTATTAGATACAGAAGCTTCGGGTCTTCAGCTTTCACTGTTGGGTCTATTTTCTTTTTTTCAAATGTTTTTTCTTAGATGTTTCTTCTCTTTGTGGAATGACCTGCTAACCATCCATTAGCTCCATGTCTGCCCCATTGCTCCCTAGAATTTCCAGTGCCTTTAAATGTTTCCTTCCTCAACTATGTTTTTTTATCACTTATTTTAAAATAACATTTGAAAGATTAAAACTGTTAAATGTTAGTAAATGTAAGAGACAGATCACTTAAAAATAAAAAAGAAAGAAAGAAAATGTGTTGAACAGTTGGGGCCCATGACCATCCACCCACAACTCTGACAGTTTAAGGCTTCTGGAGAAGGAGTCATTTACTTTAAACATTGATTCTCTGGTCGATCCACCACACTCCAGAAGATGGCCCCATCCCAGGAGGGTGTGGATGGCATAAAGAAAACTCAATGGGTTATACATTTTTTTAAGTGCATGAAGTTTGGAGGAGTTGGTGAATCAAGTAGGAGTTAGGTGGGCAGGGGGGAGTTAGAGATGAATATTATTAAAATACATTGTATGTATACAATTCTCAAAAACTTATGAAACTAGTGTATTTTTAAGCTGTGTTGAACATAAATGGATGGGCCTGTTTCTGGACTCAATTCCATTCAATTGGGATTGTTTCCTGCTTTCAGCTTTTATGATCTAGAGAAGTCTCCTAGGTCACATAGATCATTTTCCTTTGGAATATAAACTCTCTGATCCTAACCCCCCCCCCCAATTTCCCTCCCCTTCTACTCTCCTATTCAGGTCTCCCCCTGCCTCCCAATATTATTTTGTTCCTCCTTCTAAGTTTATGTTTCATATAAATATAATCAAATTAAGGAACATCACCCTAAGGTGACCATAATGTCTGAGCTATTTGGAAACCCAAAGATACTTCTGGAACTCTTTAAAACATTCATTTTATTTGTTTACATCCCAAATACTACCCCTCCTCCCAGAGCTTTTCACCCCATTCTTTCCTCTTTATCTCTGAGAGTGTGCTCCCTCACCCACCAGCATTACCTTTCTCTGGGGCATCAAGCCTCTATAGGATTAGGTGCATCCTTTCACACTAGGGCCAGGCAATGCAGTTAGTCTTCTGCTACATATGTGCCAGTGGTGTCAGACCTGTCCATGTACGATTATGTGGTTGATGGCTCAGTCCTGCAAGCTGCCCAGGAGCCAGATTAGTTGATACTGTTGGTTTTCCTATGGGGTTGCCATTCCCTTTCAGTTCCTTTAGGTCCTTCCCTCCAACTCATCCATAGGGGTCCTCAACCACAGTTCCATGGTTGGTTTTATCTGCATCTGTCTCAGTCAGATAGAGTCTAAGAGGACAGCCATGCTAGGCTTCTGTCTACAAGCACAATATAGCATCATTAAATATTAGGGTTTGGTGCTTACCCATGGGATGGATCCCAAGGTGGCCCAGTCATATAGCTCAGCCATTCCTTCAGTCTCTGCTCCACTTTTGTTCCTATATTTCATAAAATTCTCAGCCAAGACATTTTAACGTGGACTGGTGTTCCCATCTAGGAGCCCTGTCTAACTACTCCAGATAGTCTCTTCAGGTTCCATCTCCCCACCGTTGGGCATTTCAACTAAGATTACCCACATTTAGTCTTGGATGCCTTTCATATCCCAGATCTAGAGGTTCTCCCACCTCTACCCTTTGGTAATTTCACATTTTCGTTCATTCTTCTGGCCCCCTGGACTTCTCTTCTGTGACATCCAATCTCTAATACTGCCTCCCCAATTCTCCTTCTCCATTCAGGTCTCTCCCTTCCTCTGCCTTCCACGATTATTTTGTCCTCCTTCTAAGTGGGACTGAACCATCCTCACTTAAGCCCTCTTTCTTGTTTAACTTCTTATGGTCTGTGGGGTATATCATGGGTATCATTGTTTTTTGGCTAATAACAACTTATTAATGTGTACATACTATGTATGTCCTTTTGGGTCTAGGTTAAGTCCCTCAGGATGATATTTTCTGGTTCTATCTATTTGCCTGAAAACTCATAATGTCCTTGTTTTTAATACTTGAGTAGTATTCCATTGTGTAAATGAACTACATTTTCTGTAGCCATTCCTAGGTTAAAGAACATGAGTTGTTTTTTCTGGCTATTGCTAATAAGGCTGCTTTGAACATAATGAAGCATGTGTCCTTGTGATATGGTGGAGCAACTTTTAGGTATATGTCCAGAAATGGGATTAGTGCTACCTGAAGACCCAGCTATACCTCCTGGAACTTGTTACTAAGGGAGTCTAAAAACGGCAGTCACTCAGACTGCCCAGGTGTGTACCATCTTTGCTCTGCTTCTGCTTTTGCCCTATAACAGCTTTCCTAGTGAATTTCTTCCACAGAGCAAACAAACCACAACTGCTTGGGAGATGATGGGCACATGAACAGTTGCCTACTTAACAGAGAGATTTTTAATTATATTTTCAATGCACAGAAGTTTGTCTTTTAACTGTGGATCAGAGTTACAGAAACCTCACTGGAATGCTCCTGCTACATAGAGCTTTAAATTAACTTTTCAATTTCATTCTTAGCTCAAGTTCCCATTTTTTAAAGCTTGGATTCTGTACCAACACAAAAATATTTTCCTTACAACCTCTAATTTGGAAGTTTTGGAACAGATACACGTTTTTAGAAATGCTAAGTATTCTGGAAAATAGCTTGGATGATTTAAATTTTTTATTAAAAGTTAAATATACAGTTATTAGATGATTTAACAATTTTATTCCTGAGTATTCAGCAAACAGGATAAATACATATATATACACAGACATAAGCACCAATATCTCCCCAGTCTTAATTATATTACCAAGAAAGGAAAGAGAGAAAGAAAGAAAGAAAGAAAGAAAGAAAGAAAGAAAGAAAGGAAAAGAAAGGAAGCAGGAACGAAGGAAGGAAGGAAGGATGGAAGGAAGGAAGGAAGGAAGGAAGGAAGGAAGGAAGGAAGACACTAGCAACTACTCAAACATTTAGCCTAGGAGAGGATATGAATACACTCACTGTGTACACACAATGAAATACTCTTTAGAAACAAAACCAGGTGTCAACCAACACTATCAATACACACTCTCCAAAGCATTTGGTTGTGAGGAGGAAGTCAGATACAAATGTGTTTGTGGTCTGACCCTACTAATAGGAAACTCTAGAAAATGTGGTCTTCCACTTTGGTAACTGCATACAGAAACTGAGTGGGGCAGGTTGAGTTGTGAAAGGGCTGGATGAACTTGGGGCTTTTGGATGTATCCTACATGATAATTGTTGGCTGCTAATTACAATTGTCAAAACTCAAGTAATTCTACATTTAAGATGCATGCCCTTTATTGTTTGGACATTCATTTTCAAAAAAACTTAACAATTAGTGATTTCTTTTTGCAAGAGTTGTTTGTATAATTTGCATTTTTAAGTAAGAAACACCCACATAGTTATAAATATTACAAAGGTATGGGGGAGAGGGAGAGGAAGAGGGACTTACTCATCCTACAAATTACACACAAAATTTTAGAAGTTTCTTTGACATATGCTTTGGTTTCCAGCTCCAGCTAGTGCCCTAAAAGAAGAATTAACCTCCTCGACATTGAGAGCACTTTACCAGCCTAAGGAAAGTATTATCTGGCTCCTCGTTAGCGTCTTCTGCTTTAGACAGTGTGCAATTGAAGCTGAGAGAGTCAGTTGCCCATACTCTGGCCAAATTCCAGGTTTCTGCTGCCAGATCTTACAAGCCATCTCTTCTCCTGTGTGCTTTACTTTTGTTTTCACTATTAATGTGATTTTAAAAGTAATGGAGACAGATTGTGTGTTCAATATTCTTGCTTAACTAGATGTTTGCACGTGTAGAAATGAAATTGTATTTCTTGAGAAACATGAATATTCAGGTATTTCTTTTGATTGGCAATGTTTCTCCAACTTGGATGATTTTATTCCCTTGAAGATTACAGCAATGCCATAGAAAATGAATTATCATTAGAAAGTAAGTCCCACCTAAAATGACAACCATGAAAAAGTATCAAAAATTTAAAGCCATAGTCACAGTAAAGAAAAATGTCAAACCCAAAAGGTTTGTGTGTGTGTGTGTGTGTGTGTGTGTGTGTGTGTGTGTGTGTATGTACTGTCACATATTTTTTCATCTTACTCTTCATTTACCTTGATGCTCTGAGTTGTTCTCCTGTTTTATGAGCTCAGCCAAAAACACGTTTGATACGGCACTCAGTTACATGTTGGATAAGCCACAGAACAAATCTATAGAATAAAGCTTGACACTTGTTATGATTTAGAAATGCCTAAAAGGCACTTCTGTGAAGATCCTGAGGGGCATTCAACCAAAATTCTGTAGGAATATGCAGGATGACAATAAAGGAGGCTGCTACATTCATGTTGGGTTTTGTTGCTCTCTTCCTTCTAATTGGCTAAAGGACATTTTTCAAAGGCAGAGTCAGTACAAGATTGTGGTGCTATCCTGTTTCCACCCCTGGTCAATCATCATAAACTGACTCCTGTTGTTTCATTATATCCTCTGTGTTGGAGTATCCTCTCTTAGAAGCAGAAAAAAAAGCTCATTAATATTCAGAAATCTTAGAGGTGGAAAGCTCATAAAGTTACATAATTCTCAAGGTTGGTCCACGAGGTTATAAAAGCAGTAAGCATCTCAGGAGAGAGGAGAGTCTTCAGTAGAGTCTGTCTTCAAGGAGGGAAGAGAGTTTTGGGAATGCAGCTGTTCATCCCTTCTGTTGATGAAGCTGTCTTTGAGTAACATGTGCTCCTGTTTGACACTGCTCATCCACGTTCCTATAAATATCACCAGCAACCGCATTGCTTCACTTAGAGAAACTTGGATAAAATAATTTCTTTGGTCTGTTGTTGTTGCCAATGTGAGATGGGTTTTTCACTGCCCAAGGAAACTCAGCAAACTATTGCTGTGTACTAATTTAACTATTCCATTGCCCCCTGGCATTATTGCTTCCTGAACTCAAAACAAAAACTTAAATGTTTCTCTTGAGGAGCAACTATTTCCAAAATATTAAATATGATATTTGTTTTTATAAGCAAAGCTGGTCATTATGAAAACAAAATAACCCGTATTAGCTTTCTCACACTGTGACAAAATGCATGAGACACACTACTTAAAAGGAACAAAGATTTGTTTTGACTAAAATTTTGATCCATGGTCATTCAGCTATATTGTTTTAGGACCTATGATAGGAAACACATGATGAGTGGACAAGTTGCTCACCTTACACTGAATAAAAGAATCCAGATTTCCAGTTCTCCTCAGTGTCTACCCCAATAGTCTAACTTCTTCCATTAAGCCCAATCTCATCAAAGCTTCATCATTTCATAATGCCACCATCAGGTAGGGACATGTCTTCATTTCAGTATTTGAGAGACATTTAAGATAAACCAAAATATAAGAAAAAAACTATTAAGGATTGCAGGGAATCTGAAAACTAAGAGTTGTTATGATGTGAAACATTCCAGGTGCCTCATACCTTGTTTTTCATAAGGCTCTTGAGATGCTACAAGTGGAGTGGGCTTCCTGTCCACCTCAAGAGTAGTGGAAACAGAAGATCTTCAGAATCATAACCTGCATCTTGGATGAAGACATAAATTTCACACATGGTATAAGATTGATAGACCTCCAGAATTTGTCCAAAGCAGAAAGTGTATCTCAAGGAAAAAATCATGTTTTAGCATCATCCCAATACCCAAGAAAAGATAAATGATTTTATTCTAATGTTGGTTGGACAAATATGAGTCCATGTAAATATTTAATCTAATGAAACCGACAGGACACCAAGAGAAATTCTCTACCGTGACTCTCTCAACAAAGTAAAAAGGACAAGAGACCAATGAAGTGCTGCAATGCTAGTTATTCAAGCACACTGTCAAAGTCCATGGAGACCACTGAGTTCTATTTATACTCTACCCAAATGTCATGTGTCCTCCCATGGCTTCAGCGAAACACCAGGTGAATCTGCATAACATGACACATCCAGAAATTTCCACTTCATGTTTTGATGTTTCAGGTTGATTATAGTAGTACAATTTATGACTTCCCTCTAAGGCTCTTCAGGCAAGGAACTTCAGACGTTTTGTCACCTAAACATTTCCAGTCCCTTACTTAAAGCCTCCTCAGCCCACAATAACACTCATAGCTTTGGAGACACTTGGTGGATCTTCTCTCTTCTCCATTTCTTTCATTTTTGATAACTCATATCTGTAAAGTACTTTCTTTGTGCTAGATACTGTAATCGAAATGTGACAAGCATTATCTAAATTAATTTCAATCATGTGCTTTGCAGTGATTGTGCTTATTCTCTGTTAAAAGGGTCCATTTAAAATGTACATGCAGATTGTTAGAGAGATGGTCAGCACCTTAGAGCACTGGCTGCTCTTCAGAGGACACAGGTTCAATTCCCAGCACCCACAGAGTGGCTCATAACCACCCATCATTCCAGGTCAAGGGGATCTGATGCACTCCTGGTATTCATGTACAACCAGTGCATGCATGGTGCACAAAAAGGAATGCACACAAAATACCCATACACATACAATCTTAAAATAAAACAAAAATAATTGCTATGATACTGGCCCAGATCACCAAGCTGGGGGGGATGGAACCTAAGACACTCATGGAATTCCTCTCTAATAGTACGTAGCGATTCCTATGACCAGGCTGCTCTTCAAGGTCATTGCTACTGCAGACTGGGGCAGGAGATAGTCTCTGTAGGATGCTCTCTCAGTCTTTCTTCAGGCATGTCTGAATCTCCTTAAACTCACCAATGTAGAAGGTTCCCGGGGAACTATCATGCCCAAGAGACCAGTCCTCAGAGTCTTTGCTGAAAGCAATTCTTTTTCCTTCTAATTCCATCCTGCCTCCTCATTTTGTCCTTAGTACCGGGAAGGAGGCAGGAAATCTAACAGAAAAGCTTCTTTTATCCTGTCTCCTTCTGAAACAAAACAAAACAAACCCACAACAAAACAACAACTGAGGCCCTGATACTCTTTTGGACTCAGTTTGTTCCTGTAGTGCCTAGGATCTTACCGTGTACTGTGCCTATGCCATATAAACAAAGCCTCTATTAATTGCTCATTGTATCCGAGCGCACAATATGTCTGGCAGAGGATAAAGAGTCTAACAGGTGCTTTTTTATAAAAAACAGCCAATTTATGAGGAAACAGAGTTACATACTATACCATTTTAAAAGTTTATTTACTTAAATGTATATGTATGTGTGGCTGCGTGTATGTTTGGGCACCACATGTATGCAGTACCTTTGACTGTGGAGACCAGAGGGGGTCAGGTCCCCCAAAACTAGATTTCCAGATAGTTATGAGTCTTCATGTTATCTTAACCCATGCACCATCTCTCCAGTCACCAAACTACATAATTTTAATTTTTAATTTTATTCATTTATTTTACCCTAGTTAGATTACTAAATCAAGGACATCAGGGCACATGTCTATTTCACTTTTGCCTTTGTTCCCCTGGTAGTGAACATAGTGTCTAAATGAGATATTTGTTAAGTGGATGAATGAACAGGCAATATAGTTATTAACATAGGCACTTTGTTCAGAAAACAGGTGCACCATGGGAAAGGTTTTCCTAACTACATACTTAATGCTCTATTGCACATTTGGAAAAACATGATGTAAAAAATGATATGATCCAGGCCACAGATTTGAGATGCTCTGGCTCATTACAGCAAAAATTACAAGTTGATGAAATGATTATGACACAAGTAATCATTGGTCTCAAATGTGTTGAAAGGCATTCTGTTAAGGAATAGGTGACAATTAAAGACTGAAATCGAGTGTTTAAGGTACAGCCCTTCTCTGTTTTTGACCAAAAGAAGCCTATATAATCCCAATTATATGTACACTGTAAATAAGGAAGTTAATTTTGGACCAAAATTAATTTTTGAAAACATTTGAAACCAATGTTTAAAAACCATATTGTGGAGAGCCGGTGTGGCAACAGTCCAAATATGGTGCTTGGGACTCTGGCATGGTCTTGTGACTAGCACCTAATTTCCTCCTGGCCCCCCCCCCCGAGATTAGCCACTCCCACCATGCAAGCTGGGCAGGTGCACCCATGATGCAAGATCAGGCCAGATGACGCGGACCTATGAACTGCAGCCACACAACATGGACTGAGAAGGTGGAGTTGGGAGAGGATAAAAGGGGCTGCGCTTGGGGGTGGAGAGGACAGAAAGAGAAACAGAAAGGAGACAAAAGATTTTAACTTGCATGCTGTAAGGTTCCTGAATAAACCGCTTTGAGAAGAATGCTGTGTCATCGCTCCTTTTCTGCTGGTCGGAGACGGTAGCGACACCATATGTGTATGGTGTATCTACATGGATGTGTATACACTGTGTGTATTCAGTATAGTAGAAGCCTGAAGAGATTGTCAGATCCCCCAAAATTGGAGTTACTGGCTATTGTAAACAGCCATGTGAGTTCTGGGAACCAAAACCCAGTCCTGTGCAAGAAGAGTCTTATCCACTGAGAGATCTCTGCAGTCTCCCATACATACATACATAATGTATATGTGTGTGTGTGTGTGTGTGTGTGTGTGTGTGTGTGTGTGTGTGTATAGTGTAAAATTAAGAAATGCTATATATAGCATTTATATTATTACATGTATGTATGTATGTATGTATGTATAGCATCTCATAATTTTACATAGTTGAACTCTCATTCTGTGGCAGCATCAAATAAATAAAAATGGCTGGGGAATTCAAAGAAGAGCTTGGAGTTACAGGTGACTTGGGTTTAAGAATCTGCTCCACACAGCTCCCCTCAGCCCTGGTGTCCTTGCGTTAGTTGTAGGTAATAACACCTACTTCTCCAGGCTTTTGGGGTGTTTAGCAGAATAACGTGGTAAGGCTTCCACATGGAGAAAAATATAAAGTAAGTGTTTCATAGATAGCCATTATGATTGCTCTTAAAAAAATAGAAGAAACTAACAATAAAATAGTTTGGAAAAACACAGGTTCTGGAGGAAATAGAGATGTAAGGACAAAATGTATAAACTATGTCTTCCATGAATGATGTGTCCTAAACAATTCATACAGTCTGCCCAAAATAGCAATTTCATATTACAAGTAAATATTAATTCAACTGTCCAAACAGGACCATGTTGTCTGCATGCGTGAATTTGTGCATCATTCCATGTTTTGATCTGAAAGGCATGGACCAATTACCCTGAATGTGGCATCATGATTTAAAAGCAGGGCATAAAGAGCATCCTGAATGGTGACATTTAAAAGAGGACTTTGGTCTTTTGAAGGGCTATGGTCTGGTGTTTCTCACAACCCTTTTTATTATCAGAGTTTGAGGAGTATCCAGAGCCCACTCAGTGTAACACTGATTTATATGAAGCTGAAGTCAAAATTTTTTTTCAAGTAGTAGTGCAAATCTCCTAGGAAAACACCTGCCATCCCACAGTATTCTTCTGCCATGGGAAGCATGCTTAGGCACAGCTGTGACACATGGATTGGTGGGAAGTTCCAGATTCACAGGGAAGTCTCAGTGACAGGTGTGTCAGAAAGTGTAAAAACAGAGCTTTGCAATTGTATCCTGAAATGGCTGGTGACGGTCAGAAATGTCTAGTTATCAAAGCCTCATAATTACTTACCTTTAAGAAAACTTTTAAAGACGTATTTTTTCTTACACTAATGAATGCCTTGCTTGTATGTAGGTTTATGCACCCATGTGGATACACTGCCATCAGAGGTCAGAAAAGGGAATTAGAGACCCTGTTACAGGAGTTATGGTTGTGAGCCATATGGGTGCTGGGACTAGAGCCCAGGTCCTGTACATGAACAGTCAGACCTTTTAACCACGGAGTCATCTCTCTAGCTCCATCACTTCTACTTCTTTTGGATCTTTCAATGCTTCTGATGCACAGAAGAACCTGATACAGGTCATCTCGCCTCTGAACTGAGAGCAAATGGAATATGGAACAACTGTGGAACGTGGTAAACTAAGGAAGGTGATGCCTAAAGAGAGATGCTAATACTGCTTAGTACTGACCTGTTTTTATGAGAATATGTTCTGTGTGCTTTACCACCACATTTTCCTGTTTCCATACAACTATCTGGTACCCTATTTTGAGACATACAAAGCTATCATGTCATTGCTGTTAAAGACACTGCCACTGGGTTTTTTTCTCACCTAGTGCTGGGAGCTGGTCTTCAGGCTCTTAAGAGTTATGGTTTCATGTAGAATGCTGGTCCTGGCAGGCTATGGAAAACAGTCAAAAAGGACACCTTAACAATATTAGAATTCACCTGGATACATATGTAATTTCTAAACTATGTTTTATGTTTACTATGTGAAATAGTCCACATCCAAGGAAGGTTGAGAATATACAATTTTCAGATCCTCTCTTCAAATTCATTTTTTAAAATTTTATTTATGTGTATGAGTGTTAGTGTTTTGTTGCTTGTATGTGTATAACACATGCATGCAGTGTCCATGAAGATTCGAAGAGCATGTCAGATTCTGCTGGGACTAGAGTTACAAATCATTTTGAGTAGTGTTGGAGCTGGGAGCTAAGCCCAGGTCCTCTGCAAGAGCAACCAGTGCTCTTTACTGCTGAGCCATCTCCCCGGTCCTAGTCTATTTTTAGTTTTAAGAAAGATTTAGGACTCTAAGAATTAGTCTAAAACAGTGGGTTGCCCCTTGGTTTGAAAACTCTTTGGTAATGGAGAAAGTAAAGGTCGCATAGACTAGATTCAAATCCTACTTCAACTAAGGATTAGTGTGCTCAGGCAACTCAAGATCTGCACAGCCTCATCTTTTCATTAGCTTAGTATTATACACATATATTGTATTGATTAGAAAACTCACTAATCACTTTACTAATTCAGTTAAAATGCATGGAGAATTTATAATGTGCCAAAAATGCTTTTAGTCCATGAACACAGGACAACTAGTAAAAATGAGTCATATTCTAGTAAAATGAGATTAAACATTTAAGTACCTATGTTGTTTATACACACACACATACACACACACACAGACACACACACACACACACACACACACACACACAATGACACAAGAAATAAAAGGAATAGAAGCAGAAGGTGAATATCCATGGCTCAATTGTAAACTAAAGTTATAGGGAAGGGGATATATTAGCTATTAATTATTGAATAAACAATTATTCCCAAAATAGCAAGTTGAATGATATACAACACTCATTCATTATTTCAAGGTACCTATGGCTTGAGAATATTAGTTTCACACAGCCTTAGATTTCTCTCATAAGCCTGCAATCAAAAAATTGGAAAGACTCATTGAGATTTCATTTGAAAGCTCTTCTAAAGAAAAAGTCATAGAATTTTAAGCTTCCTTGTGTGGCTGTTGGCTAGAAATAGTTCCTATCTGGCACCAAATACATTCTGGTAGCCTCAGAACATTGTAACTGACAGCCAGAGTCTGCCTGTCCCTTGTTTGTTATGGGCTTATCTTAGAAAACCAGCAGAAATTAGCTACAAGGTTGAAGTGACAATTTTGAAGCTGGAATCATGAGAGTGCCCTTCACCCTCACAGACCAGTGTTGCTATCTTCCATTTGTTAGGAGCAAGTTAGACAGGGGTGAGAACTTACGTGGGTGAACGTTTCAGGTTGTAGGACTAAGAATAGTTTTGTTGACTTCATGACATAGAATTTTCTCATGGGGTGCAGGGGCGGAGGGGGGCTTGTGAATGACTCAGTAACTCAGGAAAGAGTTTTCCCAGTAAGTCTGGACTGCTGCAGCCGAGGACAGGAGGCAGAGATTGCTAGTGGCAGTAAAGAACTCGGATGACCTCTTCGGATGCTTTCTGAATGAGATGAGAGGTCATTAGAAGACCTTGGTGACTAAAGTTGCAGAAATGAATAACCTCTTAAGAGGTTCTGGATTTTGTGGCTGGGGGAAGAGGAAACAAACATGGCACTGGGAATGTCAGGAGGGTGTGAGTAATGAGGGTTTCTTCTCGGGGAACGGCAATAGTACCTGGGAAAGTGGATGCATTCATTCAGTGTCAAGCATAATATTACTATTCCTGCTTTCACTTTCCCACTAATTACAACTAATTGCACACATAAGGATTGCTTGTGGAACTTTTTCTGAATATGCACTGGAGGTAGGTTCTGCCCCTAGGTGCTGATAGTTTAATATGTGTTGAAGAAAGTGTGCTGAGACAAAAATCTGCTTTTTAACATTTTAATTGATTATTTGGATGTTAGGTGTTCCTGGCATCATGATGAGGAGTCATATCCTTGTGAGTGTTATTTTTAATTTTTACAGAGCAGGAGGTAGATGAGATGTGAAGAAAGCCTCACACCAATGGAATTATATAAGTCCTTCCACAGTACAATCTTACATGTCCATGGAGGCTTTAGTGGTTCTGCTGTGGAGAATACAATCACTTTCCTCCAACACTATCTTATAAACAGAGTAGTGAGAACAGGCTTCTTTCTTTACCCAAGTTTTCCAGCTCATTCCACAGTCAGACCTGCAAATATGTCTGTTTTAATCAACCTTAAAGATTGCCTTAAAAGAAAATGTGCTGCACAAATTACCAGTGCGGGTATAAGAAATCAGAATTTTGTTTCTCTCAAGTACTGTTGACAATGGTAGCAGATCAGATTTGGCGCATTTTTTAATGACATAATGTTTCAAAAATGGCTCATGTATGTGCTAAATCAGGAATGCAGCTTTAACAACTCATTTTCACCAAGAAAATGTAAAATTGTACTCCACTGAGCCAGAGATGTTTGTATAACGTGCATGTGTGTGAGCTTATAAACATGCATTGTAGTGCAGGGTTTTGTGTGTGTGTGTGCGTGCATGCGTGAGAAAGCCTTGTTGCTTCCATGTTACATAGATATCTGCTTTGTACTGAATCATTTCCTCCCACAGAAGGTTGTTAAGACTGAGGAAGTAAAAAAATAGAGGTTAGGAAGTAAACTGAACTGGCAAGTCTTAGGAAGTTTCTAAAATTTACAAGATCCATAATCACCACTCCACTCCATTTCTCGGGTCTTTTTTTTTTTTTTTTTTTTTTTTTTTTTTTTTTTTCCAGAACTAACCAATTAGGCAGGAACTTTTCCATAAGTGTTATCGATAGATGAGGTTTCCTGATATGGATCTTTCTGAAGATAAGGGCTATAAACCCAGAGGTAAAGGGGGCCACAAAATAAAGACTGTTGATAGTTAACACAGCAGCAGCAAGAGAAATAAAATAAAACAAAAACCAATTCTGTGATTCTCTGCTCAACAAATTGATAAGGAGTAGGAATGTGATAGCCTACAAATATCACCATAGCAACTAACACCAGAGATAAACTTTTATACAAACATCGGTCCTGTTTTCTACTAAGGCGGCAGCAGAGATCTACAGACCTGAGTATGAATTTCTGGCAACTTTTACAGGCTCAGTGTTCTCCCCGCCCCCAACCCTAGGTTGGTCCCCGATTGGTCCCCTTTGGAAACTTATTTGCATACCTACTTTTAGCTAATCAGAGTGAAGTTAGCTAATATCTTAAATTTACCAGGCTTGGAATCAGAACTTCTGCAGAAGTCAATGGAGGAAGATGAAGGCAGAATTAAGGGCTTTCCTCTCAGCCATCTCACTCATGACAGAAGGAAGGTTGTCTTTAACACTGGGCTCCTTTTTTCCTAGTGTCGGGAAATGCTAGGGCATTGAGGTGGGAGAAGATGGTAGGGAGAGGGAGCACCTTCATGGAGGCAATGGGAGAGGGAGGGATGGGATTGGGAGGGGGGAAAGGATGGGATTGGGGAACAGGGTATAACATCTGAAATGTAAATACAGAGAATATCCTAAAAGCAAAAACAAAAGTGCTGATTTATCCCATGGCTGAAGCTTTTGCTTCTGGCAAGGAACTTGCTCAGATTTTCGTTGCTCCAGCCTCCAGATCTAGACATACATCTGTGGGTATGGAAGGTCCTGCCTTAGCCCCCAACTCTTCATTTTACCTATAGATGGGAATCTGTCATTGCAGGTGCTTACAGCCCAGGAGACTCTCAACTTCAGCCTTCAAGCCATCTTAGAAAGGAGGTTAGTGTGGGGTGGGGGCTATTGCTCCTGCCTCTCTCATTGGCAACCTACATTTTGCAAACATGCTCGCTTTCAAGTGACACAAAGCAGTCTGCTGGGATCACAGTTATTACAACTGCAAAGTCTTGTAGAGGTACCTCCAAGTCTGCTTAAGGGTTAAAAATTCATAGTCCTCTGACTGCCATAAAGGATCTCAAAATTTCTATTTTCCTACTTATAATGTTAATCCACTCTGAGAATACAAGACTCCTTGTTTTGTCTTCTCTTCTTGCCCATCCTACTTTTAGAGAAATGGGCACAAACTCCTACCCGATTCCCATGAGTGAGTATCATTTATTCACAATGCTTTTTACCATGTTTTTGCCTTACTACAGGTGTAAAAGAGATGAATTTGAAGTCAGCTAATAATGGACTGAAATGTCATTTTTCCTTTAAGTTGATTCACTCTGGTGATTTGTCACAGTGATATAAAATGGCTAATGGAGTACCTACTCTTCTGGAGATGGTTCTCTCAGACATGCCAAGATATGTCTGGCACCATTTACTGTACTATATTCTGTATTTGTGCTGCGTATGTGTACAAACGTATTCTTTTTTTTCTCCTACAACTTTATTTTAAAAAAAGAGATACATGTACAGATTTTTAAAGGCATTTTAGCTTAACACTATATGAATATATTTTGTCAGTACTTAATTCATTTAGAAGTTTGATGGTATGCACTGAAATCTTACTAGTTACCATAAGCATAAAGTACATGTAGAACAGAATGTAACATGGAAACAGTCAGACTTTTCTTGGTGTGTATAAATTAAACATAATGATTTTTGAATACCAAAAATTTCCACAAAGCTATATTCTTAGCTCTGGAATTACTAATGATTTAAGATCCAGATGTACTACACCCAGAGAGGGTGCTATACACTTATTCTTTTTCCTAAGAAGGACTGACGCTTTCACTGTTTGGTCTTGAGCTTCATATGACCTGTGAGTTGTTTCTTGAATATTTATAGCTTTCTGGGGCTAGTATTCAATTATCAGTGATTGCATGCGAATGTACTTTTATAAGCAAATGTGAGCCACTCCTCATTCCAAGGCAGAAATAATGAATCTGGATTTAGAAAAAGTTAAGATTAAAAAAAAATCTTTAAATATATGAGATCCTTAGGCATGTGTAAGTGGACAGAAGAGCTTAACAGAGTTTGGGCCTGAAGAACTGCAAAGAGGAATGTGACTGCAACCTTAATTTATAACTTCGTACTTTCTTGTTCCAGATTAATGTGCAACAACAAAGAATAACCTACCTTCCATGAACTTCCATTTTTAAAGAGACTGGTGGTAGGATTTAATAACCTGATAGGTGGTCTTGTACCCTTGGCTGGTCCCATAGAGTCCAGTGGCCTGCCACAGCCATCGATATGTAGGGATATCCATTCAGCTAGCTGGGTACTCGACTTTCTGTATAGAGCAACTTGACCAGTCTTCTTAATCAGATAAAAACAACTTCATAACCACTTTTAATAATCTGAGCAGGAGGAAGTAAATGGAGCTGCCTAATGTTCACAGTGGTTTAAGAAACAGCCGTAAAAAGAATACAGAGTGAAGATGCTGGAAAGCGATCATGGGCAAGCAGGGATGCGTGCTGCTTCTCACCATGCTCACAATTAAGGCATAAGCTTTGATGGAAAGTTTGCCTGAAGTTTAGACTTCTTTTTCTCCTTTTGATATTTCCCACTGGAAATAGCCCTAGAGATGGTAAGTACTCATTTATAGACAAAATTCAATATGCTCTGTTGGAGAAGTTGATGTCCCATTAGAATCCTGAAAACAACCCGATTCTGAAAACTTACTTTCCAATAATGACAAGTTTCTATGTAATTTTAAGTATTACAAGACAATTGTATTTGGAGACAATAAAGAGATATCCTTGCTAGAGGCCTGGACTCAGTTTTTTTGGATCAGACTAGATCTACTTCTTTTTCTAATATCTCAAGCTAGTCCATAAATCATAGGAAGGCTTATGTATGGAGTTTATTGCCAAAGTGTGGGTGAAAATAAATGAATAAAACATTAATTATTGATTTTTATAAACAAAATTAATAATACCTTTTATTCTATAGTAAAAACTATGTCCTAACTTTAACCTTTCTTTGAAAACGCCATGAAATGCACACAGATTCTTTGTCATCCTTTCTTAATTAAACCTGTTAAAATAATGTTGCATCCTTCAGAGGGGTGGCTCCTGATGTGAAGACCTCTATTAGGGCTTCTTCCTCAGGGAACCCTGGGTCGGAAGTGAGCAGCTCAGCTCTACAAGAGTTGACTAACTATATCTGATGGAGCCTACAGGAGACTTACTAGTTTTACTCTGTGATAATGATGGCCCATATGGAATTCAAACCCAAGGTAAAGTCTTCCTTAATCACATCTACATTCGTAGACTATGGGAAACACATTGAAGTGTTTCAATGTCATTTTTACAAAAATCTTTGTTATTCATTGTTTCTCTTATGTCTCCCAGTCTTTAGGAGTGTGAGATGTGGCTCTATCCCAAGAGTGAGGAATGTCTTTATAAGGCTTTTCCTCAACCTTCTTTACACCCTAACCCTAGTATGAAGGGCAAGACCCTAGACCCCAGGTGTCCTTGGCTAAGGATGTTTATGGATGGCTACAGGTAGCTTATGTCGTGGTTATACAGAAAAGTTTGTGCTCTGGAAATGTCCAGCTTGACTTCTTAGAATGCATAATCTCTGAGCAATTGTATTTTATAGTTGTTTCCTCAAGGTTTGTGGGTATTTTAACAGAACGTTTTTCCACCAAGCCACTGAATTCTCCAGGTAGATAAGCATGTGCTAACCTGGATTTCTCTGCATCTCAGAGTGCAGACAGCCTTATTGTTGCTGGGTCATGCCGATGATTATCAGATCTAATATAGAAATACTCTATGTATCTTCCATATAACTGAAAACAAAGTATTTTCAAGTAACTTTCTAAGATATCTAAACAGGTTTATACATTAATCTTCTTAGAAAACTGTTACAGCTTTTCCCCTCTATTATAGGTGATTTCATTTTTTCTAGCATTTTTATTCTATTGGTATCGACTATTCTATAAAGTCATCAATGCTATGTTATTTTGGGATATTTTGATACTTTTGTTCATTCTGTGTATAATTCCTGCTTTCCACCCTGTTTCTCCTTTGAGATTCCAACAACTGTTGCATAGGTCTCAATATTCTCATTCACACACACACAGGATAATTTTGGTAGCCAGTCTGGTGTTGACAAAATATGTTTGCATGTGATACAGGCTCCATGCCAAATCTCAGACAATTTAAAAAGTACAAAGACCTTTGTCAGGTACAGCAGATTCTGCCTGGAATGTGCCCAGTAAGAAATTGCGGTAAGAGGATCAGAAGTTTGAGGCTATCCTGGGCTAAACAGACAAACCCTCCATCCAGTTTGGAGCATCTTTAAGGATCTTGCTGAAGGGCCAATAACTTTGCACTGTTTTGATACATCTCTGTGTCTTGAATTGTATTTAGGGCTCATTGTTTACTTTGTAACTTTAAGTATAGATTTGGATGTTTCTTTCATGATTGAATGATGTAATCATATTTTGTTCTTGCTGATCTTCAGTTATTTCATCCTCTACCACCTGTCCAAAAACCAACAAACACCAGCTGGTGAAGGAAGAGGGGGTGGTATGTTCTGGGTAAGGACCTAACCCAATCTGCATTTTCGTGGTGTCTTCAGATGGGCTGAAATGCCAGAGTACCTCTCAGTCTGCCTCTCAGACTAGATGTTGTTTCTGCTTCTAAGCCCCTCCTTCATTTTCTCACCATACTCTGTCCCTGCTGCTGCTTGCATGGCTGAAACCACAGCATATGTCTTACCTATTCCACCAGCCTCAGATTTGTTGAACTCCTTCTTGTGTCTGGCCTCCTCTGCCTTGAGATACACACATAAAAAGAAGCACCTGTTTGGAAAGGGTTCTTTCCACAGTCAGTAGAAAGAAACATAATGCAGTGTGGATCAACGGTATAACAACAGGACAAATTAACAGGGTAGACACCCAGAGGAAGACAGAATTTTTTTCTTAACGACCACATTTCCCCATTTTATACACATTGCAACATCCTAGACAAGTATGGCTCTCTAGTTCCCCTTCCTGGCTATTCTGCTCACTTCTAATATTTCATCTTTTGGATTTGTCCCAAGACTGCATTTTCTAAAAGAAGGTATCTTTGACCATATTTTACTTCCAAGGTTACCCGCGACAATCTCATACCACTCACAGCCCAAGAGTGTTAGGAGACCAGAGTTTAGACCAATAATTCATACCAAGTTCCAAGACTCAAATTGTCCTCACCCTTGGTTGCCTGTATTGTTTGTTATAAAATATGCACCACCCACTTCAGGTGCTCATACAAAAAGTTTCCAGAAACATCATGTTTACTTTTTGATTTATCCTTCTTGTGGGTTCATGTGTATATGTGTCAATTTGGATAGATATATGTGTGTATTCCTCTCTCTCTCTCTCTCTCTCTCTCTCTCTCTCTCTCTCTCTCTGTGTGTGTGTGTGTGTGTGTGTGTAAATGAAAGCACAACCTTGAGTGACATTTCTCACAAACATTATCCATCTTTCATTGACCTGAAACCCATAAGTTAGATTAGACTGGCTACCCAGCAACAACTACCAGGATCCTCTTGTCTCTACCTTGGTAGCAATGGAATTATAATTGCATGTTATTACATCTGGAGGGTTCTGTGGGTAACTCCAGCTCTCATTTGTGCATGACAAGCACATTTTACCAACTGAGCCATCACTCCAAGCACTGATTTTTCATTTTCTAAAGAAGCTTCCACTTCTGCCTTGAGAAAATTGTGGGGCAAATTGGCCATTTGTATTTACACAGCATCTCATAATCTCTCCTTCCATGCTCCATTTAAGTAAAACTAAAACTATCCTTCTTTACAAATCTCATCAGTTTTATAACCCTGTTAGAGGGAGGATGTCTCTGTTCATGTCACCCAAGCTTCATAACTCAGGGTTCAGGCAACTTGAGATGGTTCTACTCATTTGCTCCTGTCAATCTGTGCCATTAAAAACTCTCCTTTCTCTCTTTTTGAGAAATAAGACCTATGACAAAATTTTTCCTCCTTTGTTGCCTTCTTTTTCACAGGTGTACAGCTCCAGTCTCTTTCTAGAGCCTAGATAACTTTGCTTGTACTGATTTCTACAATATTAATCACATCCCCAGTCAGGGTAAAATTTAAATGTGGTGCCAAAGAAAAATTTCAAAAAGAATAATATAGAAATACCTGAGAAGCCAACAGGCAGCTCTGGGGAATAAGAATTGTTACAGTTTGAAGGAGCATGTTCCTGTACAGTCTAAGGTGTTTAAATACTTGGTCATTGGTTCTATTTGAGGGAGATGTAGAAGTTGGAGCTTTGTTGAAAGAAGTATGTCACTAAGGGCAGGCTTTGAGCATCCAAAGCACATGAAGTGCACTCTCTCTGCTTTATGTATAAGAGTCAAGTGTGAGCCCACAGCTTCTGCCACAGCTGCTATGCCTGCGACCTTTATCCCCATTGTTATGGACACTTATGCTCTGGAACCATAAACCCAAATAAACCCTTCCTTCTAAAAGTTAGTTGCCTTGGTTATAGTGAGTTGTCACAGCAACAGAAAAGTGACAAACACAAAGACAAAAAAACAAAGTACCTCGTATTGTTTATATTGGACTGACAGAATTTCCAATCCCCTCTTTGTAGTTAACAACAGACTTCCAACACACTGGGGAGATAAGCTCTGCTCACCCTCCTCATATGTTAGCAGGAAACTAGAAACTCATATTTCAAACCACAACTATGACACAATTAGTGAACTAGAAATAGCTTGAGGCTTTAAAATCTCAAACCTTGACTATAGTGACACACTTCTTCTAACAAGGCACACTTGCTAAGAATTTCCAGACAGCTACTAACTAGGGACCAAGCTCAATGCCTCACAAATGCCAGAGACTCTGAGGAGGTCAGTGGGAGTCATCTCTGATTCAAACTCCATAGCTAAATAAAACCCTTTATTCCCAAGTTGTTTTGCTTCTGGTGCTTAACCCAGCCATAGGAAAGAAACTAAGCCAATAATGAATCTTGTTCTAAATGTCTGAGAGGTTTATGTTAACAAAATATACAAAGGCCTCTATCTTTGCTCTCATTTAAAGGACTGAATGAGCCTAACTTTCTTTAAAACTAGTGGCCTTGGTCAGTCGATGCTTCAATTGTCATCTCAAGATCTTTCATTTTTATTTCTATTTATTTTATTTTTTTTTTTTTGCTGTTCACCTTTTATTTGTTTATTTTTTAAACTTTATTTTAAAAAACAAAGATAAAAGAAAAAAGTTTTAAACATTTTTGCATAAATGTATACAAATACATTTTAGTCAGTGCTTGGCTTTTTTCTTTTCTTTTCTTTTTTTAAAGGTTTGATACTCTGCATTAAGGTCTTACTAGTTACAATGAGCAAAAAGTACATGTAAAACAGGATGTAACCTGGAATTAGTCAACATTTTCTTGCTGTGTAAGGATTGAGCATAATGTTTTTTGTTGTGTTTTCTTTTCTTTTCTTTTTTTCTTGAACTTAACATAGTCTGTGAGTTGTGTCTGGGGTAGTCTCAGCCTCTGTGGTTAGCATCCCACTATCAGTGAATGCATGTTATGTCTGTTCTTTTGTGACTGGGTTATCTCACTCAGGATGATATTCTCTAGATGCAACCATTTTCTTAAGAATTTCGTTAAGTCATTGTTTCTGATGGCTGAGTAGTACTCCATTGTGTAAATGCACCAAAATTTTTGTATCCATTCATCTACTGAAGGATATCTGGGTTCTTTTCAGCTTCTGGCTATTATAAATAGAGCTGCAATGAATGTTGTGGTGCATGTATCTTTGTTGTATATTGGAGTGTCTCTGGGGTATATGCCCAGAAGTGGAATAGCTGGATCTTCAGGTAGTACTATGTCCAATTTTCTGAGGAATTGCCACACTGATTTCCAGAGTGGTTGTATCAGTTTACAACCCCACCAACAGTAGAGAAGTGTTCCTTTTTCTCCACAACCTCGCCAGCATCTGCTGTCATCTGAGTTTTAGATCTTGGCCAATCTGACTGGTGTGAGGTGGAATCTCAGGGTTGTTTTGATTTGCATTTCCCTGATGGCTAAGGATGTCGAGCACTTCCTTAGATGTTTCTCAGCCATTACATATTCCTCAATTCAGAACATTTTTTTGGCTCTGTACCCAATTTTTAATAGGGGTGTTTGATTCTCTGGTGTCTAGCTTTTTGAGTACTTTGTATACGTTAGATATTATGTCTCTATCTGATGTGGAGTTGGTAAATATCTTTTCCCATTCTGTTGGCTGCCATTTTGTTTTTTTGACAATGTCCTTAGCCTTACAGAAACTTTACAATCTCATTAAGTCCTATTTGTTAATCTTTGACCTTAGAGCTTGAGACATTGGTGTTTTGTTCAGAAAATTTTCTACTGTGCCTACGTGTTCTAAGGTTTTCCCTAATTTCTCATCTAATAGTTTCATTGTGTCTGGTTCAATGTGAAGATCTTTGATCCACTTATACTTGAGCTTTGTACAAGGATATAAGAAAGGGTCTATTTTCATTCTTCTGCATGCTGAGTGTTAGTTGGACCACCTCCATTTGTTGAAGGAGCTTTCCTTTTTCCATTGAATATTTGCAGCTTCTTTTCTGAAAATCAGGTGACCATATATGTGAGGGCTCTTTTCTGAAATGGAATGGAATCTTCTATTCTATTCCATTGATCCACAAGCCTAATTCTGTACCAGTACCATGCAGTTTTCAGCACAATTGCCTTGTAATATAGCTTGAGGTCAGGGATAGTGATTCCCGCAGATGTTTTCTTGTTGTTGAGAATGGATTTCACTATTCTAGGTTCTTGTTATTCCAGATGAAATTGCACATTGATCTTTCCAACTCAATGAAAAACTGGGTTGGAATTTTGATGAGGATTGCATTGAATCTGTAGATTGCTTTTGGTAGGATGGCCATTTTTATGCTGTTGATTCTTCCAATTCATGAGCATGGAAGATTATTTTATTTTCTGAGATCGTTCTTGATTTCCTTCTTTAGAGGTTTGAAGTTCTTGTCATACAGGTCCTTCACTTGCTTAGTTAGAGTTACACCAAGGTATGTCATAGTTTTTGTGACTATTGTGAAGGGTATCTTTTCCCTAATTTCTTTCTCCACATGTTTTTCCTTTGAATATAGGAAGGCTACTGATTTGTTTGAGGTAATTTTATATCCAGCCACTTTGCTGAACTTGTTTATCAGCTGTAGGAGTTCTCTGGTGGAATTTATGGGGTCACTAAACTACACTATCCTGTCATTGACAAATAGTGATATTTTTACTTCTTCCTTTCTGATTTGTATCCCTTTGATTTCCTTTTGCTGTCTAATTGCTCTGGCCAGGACTTCCAGTACTATGTTGAATAGGTAGGAGGGGAGTGGGCAGCCTTGACTAGTCCCTGATTTTAGTGGGATTGCTTCAAGTTTCCCACCGTTAAGTTTGATGTTTGCTGTTGGTTTCCTGTATATTGCTTTTATTATGTTTAGGTATGGACCTTGGATTTCTCTTCTTTCCAGGACTTTTAACATGAAGGCGTCTTGAATTTTGACAACTGCTTTCTCAGCATCTAGTGAGATGACCATGTGATTTTGTTCTTTGAGTTTGTTTATATGGTAGATTACATTGATGGATTTCCTTATATTAAACCATCCCTGCATCCCAGGGATGAAGCCTACTTATTCATGGTGAATGACTGTTTTGATATGTTCTTGGATTCGGTTTGCAAGGATTTGTTGAGTATTTTTGCATCAATGTTCATAAGTGAGATGGGTCTGAAGTTATCTTTCCTTGTAGGGTCTTTGTGTGGTTTAGGAACGAGGGTTATTGTAGCCTCAAAAAATGAGTTAGGTAGTATTCCATCTGATTCTATCTTGTGGAATAGTTTGGAGAGTATTAGTGTTATGTCCACAATAAATGTCTGATAAAATTCTGCACTGAACCCGGTGGACCTGGGCTTTTTTTGGTTGGGAGGCTTTTGATGACTTCTTCTATTTCTTTAGGTGTTATGGGATTATTTAGATGATTTACCTGGTCCTGGTTTAACTTTAGGATCTTGTATCTGTCTAGGAATTCATCCATTGTTCTAGAGCTTTCCACTGTGCTGTCAGGTTCTAGGGTATGCTCTTTCCAATTTTTTTTTTTTTTTTGGAAGCATTCAGAGCTATGAGTTTTCCTCTCAGTACTGCTTACATTGCATCCCATAGGTTTAGGTATGTAGTGTTTTCATTTCTACAAAATCCTTAATTTCTTTCTTTATTTCTTTTTTGACCCTGATATCATTTAATAGAGCATTGTTTAGTTTCCATGTGTATAATATGGGCTTTTTGTTGTAATTGTTGTTATTAAAGACCAACCTTACACCATGGTGATCTGAAAGGATGCATGGGAGTATTTCCATCCTCTTATATCAACTGAGGCTCATTCAGTGTCCTATTATGTGGTCAATTTTCGAAAAGGTGCCGTGAGGTGCTGAGAAGAAGGTGTATTCTTTTGTTTTAGGATGATATATTAATACCAGTTGGTTCATAGTCTCAGTTACTTTTACAGTGTCCTTGTTCAGTTTCTGTTTCCATGATTGTCCATTGGTGAGAGTAGGGTATTAAAGTCTCCTACTATTATTGTGCGGGTTAAAATGTATTTTTTGAGCTTTACTTGGTTTTCTTTTATGAATATGGGAGCTTTTTTATTTGGAGCATATATGTGAAGGATTGAAAGTTTCTTCTGACAGATTTTCCCTGTAATGAGTAAAAAGTGTCCTTTCTTATCTTTTTTTTTGATAACTTTTGGTTTCAAATCTACTTTATTCGATATTAGAATGGCCACTCCAGCTTGCTTCTTGGGGCCATTTGCCTGGAAGGTTTTTTTCCAACCTTTTACTCTGATAAAGTGTCTATCTTACTCTCTGAGATGAGTTTCCTGTATGCAGCAAAATGCTGGGTTTTGTTTATGTATCTTATCTGATAGCCTATTTCTTTTTATTGGGGAGTTGAGTCCATTTAGGTTAATAGATATCAAGGAATAGTGGTTGCTGTTTCCTGCTATTATTGCTTTTGTAGGTTGAATTGTGCCTGTGTGTCTTTGTTCTTTTGGTTTTCTTGCTTAGGAGTTTTCTTGTTTTTACTATGAGGTGGTTACCCTCATTGTATTGGGTTTTCCACCTATAATTCTTTGTAGTGCTGGGTTTGCGGTCATAAATTGCGTGAAATTAGTTTTGTCTTGGAATATCTTCATCTCATTATTTATGGTGATTGATAGTTTTTCTGGGTATAGCAGCTTGGGCTGGCACTTGTGCTCTCTTAGGGTCTCCATGATGTTTGTCCAGGCTCTTCTAGCTTTCATAGTCTCTGTTGAGAAATCAGGTGTGATTCTGATTGGTCTGCCTTTATATGTTACATGACCTTTTTCCCTTACTGCTTTTAGTATTCTTTTTTTGCTTTTGGGTACTTGGCATTTTGACTTTTATGTGTAGGGTGGAATTTCTTTTCTGGTCCAACCTATTTAGAGTTTTGTAGGCTTCTTTTATGCTCATGGTCATCTCATTCTTAACCGTAGGGAAGTTTTCTTTCAGGATTTTGTTGAAGGTATTTACTGTACCTCTTAATTGATATTCTTTGCCCTCTTCTATTTCTATTCTCCTTAGGTTTGGTCTTCTCATTGTGTCCTGGATCTCCTGGGCATTTTGGGTTAGGAGCTTTTTGGTTTTTGCATGTTCTCTGACTCTTTTGTCTCTGTTTTCAATGCTGTCTTCAGCCCCTGATATTCTCTCTTCCATCTCTTGTAGTCTTTTGGAAATGCTTGCACATGTGACTTCTCATTCTTCTTTTAGGTTTTCTACCTCTAGTGTTGTCTCTTTCAGTGTTTTCTTTATTGTGTCCATTTCCGTTTTAAATTTCTTCTTCCATTCCTTCATCTCTTTGGTTCTGTGTTCTTCTAGTTCTTTGATTTTTTTGAGTATTTTTCTTTAAAAGCTTCTCATTCTTTATGCTTTTCCTCACATTCTTGTTTAAGGATCTCTATCATCATCTTGAGGTAGGATTTCAGGTCTGAGTCTTCTTTTTCTGGATTGTTTGGCATTCTGCTGTTTGTTGTGATGGGAGAGCTGGGTTCTCGTGTTGTCAGGTTGTCTTGGTTTCCCTGGGGTACATTCTTTTGCTTTCCTCTTGCCATCTTGTTTTCAGTGATTGGTTCTCACCTTTCCCTTGTACCTGGCCTGTGTACATGGATCTCTGCTGTTTCTGGTGGCGGATGGTCCCAGTGCCTGTCGTTCACCCCAATAGCAGCAACCGGCTGGGAACAGAGGGCCCGATGCCAGGTTCCTGATTCCCTGGATCAAGCCTGGCAGGCGTGCACTTTGCGAGTGCTCTGCTGAGATCACTCTGCCCCCTGGCTAGTCGGAACCAGTTTTCACCCTATTCTCACCTGTCCTTCATTTTTTTTTTTTAATTTTCAAAATGAAAAGACAATGACTTAATACAGAACCTTAGCATTTGTAAATCTTCCTGCCATTGACATTTATAAATTTTATTGAGAGGTGCAGGAGGGTAGCAGTTAAGTCAGATACCCAAAGAAAAGGGTCCTGAATGTCTTATGTTATAAAAGATACATTTCAAATAAGTTAATTATCTTTGCAGCTATTGCAAAGTCTCTTTAATTCCATTTACCATAAAGCAGTTACTCATCCTCACGAATTTGGAAATTTGGAAATGCATTGGAAAGTCCTGTAAAATATTTCATTTACAGTCTACCCAAATACTTCCAAGTGTTTCTATTTATCTATATAATTTTAAAGTTTTATACCAAAGGTTATGGAGTAAAAAGATCAGCTGTCAACCTGAGGTATTATTGTGAAAAGTTGCCTTTTAGGAGAGAGATAGAGCCCAATAAAAGCCAGTTAGATTATTAATGGTGTGCCCTTAAAGGAGTTATTAGGATCTTCTCCCCTGTCTCTGTCTCTGTCTGGCTCTCTGTCTCTCTCTGTCTCTTTCTGTCTCTCTGTCTCTCTTTCTCTTCTTAATGTCTAGAAGGAGGTGAACAGATTTGTTACATCACACAGTTTTTGTCTTAGTGTCATGCTTCACATGGTTCCCAAGCTATGAAGCACTTTGCTGTACACCAAAGTCTCTGGAGGCATAGGACACAACAATCCTTTCTGCTGTCAATCTAACTTTTCTCATGTATTTCTTGACTGATAAAAATGAATGAATATTCAGTACTCTTAAGAGCACATTTGATCCCTATATTTGATTACATCTAAAGTTTTTGGTTTGCACCCTCTTGGGGGAAGGAAGCACTCAACTTTTATTTCAAGGCAATGTTTCAGTTCCTAGGAGTGTCACTAAGTACACATGAGAAAAGAAATCTTTACTTTTTTTTCAGATCCTGCTGGAAGAGAGACTGTCTCACCAAAGTACATCTGAAAGCACAGGTGAAATCACCACTTTTTTGCAACTTCCTGGCCCAAGAGGAACCCGCCCAGAGCCCTCAGGTCACAGGAACTGAGGATCAGTTGCGCACAAGACTTTTCCAGTTTCAACTTGTGCCCAGAGCTAACCCTGTGCTACAACTTTGTACATACAGAATCGTCTGGGAGAGAATTGGTCCTTCAAAACTGATGCAACACCTGAGAGCACAGGTAAGAGCACCATTTGTGCTCTGAGATACCTGCTGGAGCCCTCAGGACACAGGAGCCAAGGAGAGAGCTGGGACAGGATCCATCAAGTCTCTGCTTGTGCCTGAAGGTGACCCCATGCTACAGCTCTCTATACACAAACCATGCTGGGAAAGAGCTAGTCCCCCAGTAGTGTTGATACACAGGCTTATAAAAGGGTCAAGCCACTGTCAGAATCAACAAGATCAGCTAGCATCAGAGATAAGCAGATGGTGGGAGGCAGTTCCAAGAACTTAAGCTACAGAAATTAAGCCACTTGGCATCATCAGAACCCACATCCCCCACCATAGCAAATCCTGAATACCCTAACAGTGGAAAAGCAAAATTCTGATTTAAAATCACATCTCATGATTGTTATAGAGGACTTTAAGAAGGTCATGAATCACTCCCTTAAAGAAGTACAGTACAGCAAAGGTAAACAAGCACAAGCCTTTAAAGAGGAAACAACCAAACAGACACAGGAATTCAACAATACCATGCAGGATCTAAAAATCAAAACAGAAATAATAAAGAAATCACAAGGAAGACAATCCTAGAGAATTGGGGAAAAGCTCAGGAGCCATAAATGCATGCATCAGCAACAGAATACAAGAGATAGATGAGAGAGTCTCAGGGGCAGAAGAGACCATAGAAAATATTGACACACCAGTCAGAGAAAATGCAAAATGCAAAAAGCTCCTCACCCAAAAAGTCCAGGAAATCCAGGACATAATGAGAAAATCAAACCTTAAGTTAATAGATGTAGAAGAGAAGAGAGAGTCCTATCTTATAGGGCCAGTAATTATCTTCAACAAAATTATAGAAGAAAACTTCCCTAATCTAATAAAAGAGATGCCCATACAAGAAGCCTAACTCCAAATATATTGAACCAGAAAAGAAATTCCTCCTGTCAGGTAATAGTCAAAACACCAAATTCATAAAAAAAGAAAGAATATCAAAAGCAGTGAGGGAAAAAGTCAAGTAATATATAAATGCAGACCTATAAGAATTAAACCAGACTTCTCAACAGAGACTATAAAATCTAGAAGATTCTGGGCATCTGTCATTCAGACACTAAAAGAACAAAAATGCCAACCTAGGCTATTATATCCAGTAAAACTTTCAATTACCATAGATGGGAAAGCCAAGATATTTCAGGACAAAATCAAATTTACACAATATCTGTCCACAAATCCAGCAAAGGATAATAGATGAAAAACTCAAATACAAGGAGGAAAACTACACTCTAGAAAATCCAGAAAGTAATCTTTCAACTAACCCAAAAGGTGATAGCCACACAAACAAAATTCCACCTCTAACAACAAAATTAACAGGTAACAACAATCATTGATACCTAATATCTCTCAATATCAATGGACTCAAGTCCTCAATAAAAAATAGATTAATAGTCTGGATAATTAAAGATGACCCAACATGTTGCTGCATTCAGAAAAAAACACCTCAACAAGAAATGCAGACACTACTTAAAAGTAAAAGACTGGAAAACAATTTTTCAAGAAAATAGTCCCAAGAAACAAGATGGAGTATCCATCCTAATTTTGAAAAAAAGTCTATATTCAGCCAAAAGCTATCAAAGATGATAAAGAATATCAATTTATACTCATCAAAGGAAAAATTCATCAAGATGAAATCTCAATTCTGAATATCTATACTTCAAATGTAAGGACAGTTATATTCAAAAAAGAAAGTTTACTAAAGCTCAAAGCACACATTGCACCTCAAACAATAATAGTGGAAGACATTAACACCCCACTCCCATCAATGAACAGATCATGGAAAAAGAAACTAAACAGAGAAATAGTAGAACTAACCGAAATTATAAACTAAATGGATTTAACAGATATCTATAGAATATTTCATCCTAAAACTAAAGAATATATCTACTTTTCAGCACCTCATAGTACCTTCTTCAAATATGACAACATAATCTGCCACAACACAGACCTCAAAAGATACAAGACGAGTGAAATAATCCCATGCATCCTATCAGATCACCATGACTGTTATTCAGTGACACCAAAAATGACATAGACTTGGAAACTGAACAATGCTCTACTCAGTGATAGCTTGGTCAAGGAAGAAATAAAGAAAGAAATGAAGGATTTTTTTAGAATTTAATAAAAATGATGACACAACATACCCAAACTTATTGAATACAATGAAAGCAGTACTAAGAGGAAAGCTCATAGCTCTGTGTGCCACCAAAAAGAAACTGGAGAGAGCAAACACTAACAGCTTGATAGCACACCTGAAAGCTCTCAAACAAAAAGAAGCAGATATACCCAAGAGGAGTAGACAGCAGAAATAACCAAACTCAGATTTGAAATTAATCAAGTAGAAAAAAGAGAACTATACAACAAATAAACAAAACCAGGAGCTGGTTCTTTGAGAAAATCAATAAGATTGTTACATCCTTAGCCAGAATAACTAGAGGGCACAGATAGAGTATCCAAATTAACAAAATCAGAAATGAAAAGGGAGACATAACAACAGAAACTGAAGAAAGTCAAGCAATTTTCAGATCCTTCTCCAAAAATGTATAACCAACAGAATTGGAAAATCTAGAGAAAATGGAAAATTTTCTAGACAGATGTCAGGTAGCAAAGTTAAATCAGAATCCAGTAAACCATGTAAACCATTCAATAACCCCTAAAGTAATGAAAATAGTTATCAACAGTCTCCCAACAAAAATAAAAAAAAAATAAAAAAAAAAAAAAAAAAAAAGAAAGAAAATCCCAGGACTAGATGAGTTTAGTGCAGAATTTTATCAGACCTTCATAAAAGACCTAATACTAATACTCTCCAAACTATTCAATAAAATAGTAACAGAAGGAACACTGCCCAATTCCTTCTATGAAGTCACAATTACACTTGTACCTAAACCACACAAAGACCCAGCAAAAAACAAAAATATTTCAGACCAATTTTCTTTATGAATATCAATGCAAAAATAATAAAATTCTCGAAAACTGAATTCAAGAATGTAATAAAATGATCCTCCATCATGATCAAGGGACCCAGGAATGTCTCAGTATAAGAAAATCCATCAAGGCAACCCACTATATAAACAAACTCAAAGAAAAAAAACACATTATCATCTCAGATGCTGAAAAATCATTTCACATAATTGAATACCCCTTCATGTTAAAAGTTTTGGAAAGATCAGCAATTCAAGGCCCATTCTTAAACAGAGTAAAAACATCATACGGCAAACCAGTAGCCAACATCAAACTAAGTGGAGAGAAACTTGAAGCAATCCCACTAAAATCAGGTACTAGACAAGGCTTCCCACTCTCTCCCTACCTATTCTATATAGTAATCGAAGTCCTAGACAGAGCAATTAGATAACAAAAGGAAGTCAAGGGGAAACAATTGGAAAGGAAGAAATCAGAATATTATTATTTGCACATGATATGATAGTATAGTTAAGTGACCCCAAAAATTTCACCAGAGAACTTTTACAGCTGATGAATAACTTCTGCAAAGTGGCCGGATATATAATTAACTGAAACAAATAAGTAGCCTTCCTCTACTCAAAGGATAAACAGGCTGAGAAAGAAATTAGGGAAACAACAACCTTCACAATAGTAAAAAATAACATAAAATAACTGGGTGTGACTCTAACCAAGCCAGTGAAAGATCTCTATGACAAAACTTCAAGTGTCTGAAGACAGAAATCAAAGAAGATCCTAGAAAATGGAAAGATCTCCCATGCTCATGGATCGGCAGGATTAATATAGTAAAAATGTCCATCTTGCCAAAAGCAGCCTACAGATTCAATTCAATTCTCATCAAAATTTCTACTCACTTCTTCATAGAGTTAGAAAGAGAAAATTGCAAATTTATTTGAAATTACATCAAACCTAGGATAGCAAAATCAAATCAAAACAAACAAAAAACCCATAAAATGATAACCAAAAAACAAAACTATTCTTAACAACAAGAGAACTTCTGGGGGAATCACCACCCCTGACCTCAAGCTGTATTACAGGGCAATAGTGATAGAAATTTTATGGTATTGGTAAAGAGAAAAGAAGGAATATCAATAGAATAGAGTTGAAGAACCAGAAATGAACCCACACAACTATTATCACTGGTTCTTTGACAAAGGAGTTAAATTTATCCAGAGCATAAAAAATAGGATTTTTAAATTGGTGCTTCATCCAACTGGATGACAGCATGTAGAAGAATGCAAATTGACCCATTATTATATTTTTGTACAAAGCACAAGTCCAAGTGGATCAAGGACCTACACATAAAACCAGATACACTGAAATTAATAGAAGAAAAAGTAGTGAAGAACATCGAAAATATGGGCACTGGGAAAATTTTCCTGAACAGAAAACCAGTGGCTTATACTTTAAGATCTAGAATCAACAAATGGAACCTCATGAAACTGCAAAGGTTTTGTAAGGAAAAGGACACTATCATTAGGACAAAACAGTAACAAACAGATTGATAAAAGATCTTTGCCAATCTTACATCCGATAGAGACTAAGATCCAATGTGTACAAAGAACTCAAGAAGTTAGACTCCAGAGAATCAAATGCCTTATTAAAAATGGAGGACATAGAGTCTCTGCGGCATCTCTGTCCACTCCGGTTGTCCTGACCCGGTTGCTGTGTGAAGGTATGCAGCGCTGGCCAGGTTTCCTGCACAAGTCGGCTCTGGGCCCAGAGGGGCAGAATGGTAGGAAGGTCATGGGAGCCCCAGTCCCCGCAGTCAGCGAGCCCCAGGACGGTGACGATTTCCAGAGCAGGATCCTAGATGTGCCATTACAACATTCGGATTTCTTCAACGTCAAGGAGCTGTTTTCTGTGACGAGCCTCTTCGAGGCCCGAATACACCTGGGACATAAAGCCGGTTGCCGCCATAGGTTTATGGAGCCATTCATCTTTGGGAACAGCCTGGGCCAAGATATCATTGACCTGGATCAGAGAGCCTTGAATCTCCAGCTGGCTTTGAACTTCACCGCCCATGTGGCCTACCGCAAGGGAATCATCCTGTTTGTGAGCCGGAATCGTCAGTTCTGTCACTTAATTGAGACCACAGCCCAAGCCTGCGGGGAGTACTCCCGGAGCCTCTAGTTCAAGGGTGGCTTGCTGACTAATGCACAACTCCTCTTCGGGCCTACAGTCCGCCTGCCGGACCTCATCATCTTCCTGCACACGCTCAATAATGTCTTTGAACCCCATGTGGCCGCGAGGGATGCGGCCAAGATGAACATCACCACAGTGGGCATTGTGGACACCAACTGCAACCCCTGCCACATCACCTACCCCATCCCTGGTAACGATGACTCGCCCCAAGCAATCCAGCTCTTCTGCAAGCTCTTCCGGACAACCATCAATAGGGCCAAGGAGAAGAGGAGGCAAATGGAGGCCCTCCATCGGTTGCAGAGTCCCAAGGGCTCCGAGGGCAGTGGGACATCTGCACCTGATAAGAACCATTCCCCATGACAGGAAGCTCTTTGTCCAACCTTGGTCTATGTCCCCATTCCCCCATCCTCAGCCTCAGCACCACAGTCCTGTATTCCCTAAATATGGCCACCCCAAAGTCCAATCAACCTGAGCTAACCCTTGTCTGTCTCTTTTCTGGGAACAAACTCAGGTAAAGTGCATATCCACATGGCCGTTGTTTTCCATTAAGAATTGAACATCCCTAGCCAAGTGGATCTCCCCGCGGCCCCCCTCCCCCACACACATGGGTTCCATTCCACTTGTCTTTTCAGTCAGAATTAATCCTTCTGTCTGCTAATTAACCCTTCATTCTATGAAGAAGATTCCAAGCAAGACCATACTGATGTCCCTCAGAACCCCCAGAAGTCTGGGGAATATGTGTGGGGATGGATTTTAAAAGGACCGGGTAATGGTCAAGGAGGGTAGACAGGAGGGGGTTCGGGAGCACCCCCATCAAAGCATGGGGAGGGAGAGATGTGATAGGTGTTTTATGGATGGGAAATTGGGAAAAGAAATTGTATATTTATGTTAGGTCGATATATGATTGGACAGTGGAGAGAGGTAAGTGGAGAAAAGTTAGGAAACTGGAAGAAGAACAGAGATTTGGAGGAGAATCAAGATGGAGCTGGAGAAAGCAGACTTGGATCCTGATGTACATAATTGTCAATAAGTAGATAGGAATATTTTAAGGGATTCTATAGGTCTTTTATCTCATAAAAAGGGGCAGTTTGTATTTTTGTACTTTTGGTGTAATCTTATGTTATAGTGGGTTCATGGATTGAGAGTGATATATAAACCTGTATGAAAAGCTATCTGGCCTTAGAATTATATTTGTGATTGGCATTGGGGTAAAGCTACATGCTGGGGTAAAAACACCTGGGCGGGCGGAGTGCACGGCACAGGAAGGGAAGCTCGTGGAGAGTGTAGCTCGTGGACTGAGTGACAGTCTGTGTGCGCCTCTCGAAACTAGAGCGGCATCTACAGAGTGAGACCTTGGAGTTGTTAAATAGATAAGCCTTTAGATGTAAATAAAATATATCCAATTTTACAAAAGAAATTAAATCTTAACTTCATGAGTGCTGAATTGAGTGAAGGAGGAATGTGGGAACATCCTGTTTGAGAAAGGAGCATAGAATTTAGACAAAGTCAGGGATGATTATCACATTATGAAAAAACGCTAAATTGTTTTGAGGTTGTGGCATTGCCCTGATGAGAATTAGTTGTAAAATTAGGTGTAAATTATTCCTAAGGCTGCTGGCCTTAGAACACTTGGATGAAGGAGTTAGCAGAAATATTAAGTGAAATAGCCTGGGAAAATCTACTTTGACTTGAAAATTCCAAACAGCATGCTGAGTGATTATACAATTCCCATTCATTTGTATTCTAAAAATAGTCTGTATGTGTTCAACTAGCAATGGGCATCTAGACACACTTCAACAACTTCCCCACAAAAACAGAATGTCTTTATCCCACTATGGGTTTGTGGAGTGTTTTCTCAAAATGGCAAGGATCAATTGTTCTATATTCTGCAGTAATAGAAAGATATCTGTAGGGTTTAAAAATGTTTTTATGTGTATCTGTGTGGCTGTATATGTGCCATGTGGATCCAGTATCTGAAAAGGCCAGAAGAAGGCATCAGATCCCTGGAAACTGGAATTACATATTAAGTTCACTGTCCTACAAATGTAGGAATCCAACATAGGTTCTTTGCAAGTAGGCAGTGCTCTTAACCATTGAGCTATCTCCAGGCTAAAGGTTTTTCTGGAACAAGACAACGGCTCTAAAGAATGATGATGCAGGGTGTTCTGCTTCACTATCTGTGCATATTTATAGCAGTAGAGAAGGGATTGGCATGTAGAAGTAACCCAAGTAACCATAGTTAGCAATTATCTTATATAAACATTGTCTGATCACTTGGAAACTTGAGACTGGCTAAAGTTTTACTGTTGTGATTGGCTGATATAGTGCTTGGCTCTGAATCTATACTCAGTCTAGAATAAAGTGTTTATACGTCAGGATAGGTTACCCTTTATTCCATACAGTAGATGCAGCCAGTGAAAACAAATGTCTCTGCTATGGAGAGACATGTAGACCAACCTTCTCTAGTTCATCAGAAACCAATGAAGTTTGTCTATTCCTCTAGAATTTTAAGCTACTTTTATACTTGTAAAATAAATACTCTGGAGTTTTGTTTATTTTTCAGATACATACATCATTTGTATACTCCTTTCAAAAAAGTTTCTGTCATCATGTTATACTTGTCATCAGAAAAATTAATTCAAAGAAGTACATAAGCTAGGGAATGTTAGACAATTTAGAAAATTTGGCAGAGGGGCGAAACAGATTGAAATTAAAAGCATGACATAATAATGAGACCACACCCAGATTCTAGGACATACAGAGTGTGTCCTGGCTTAGAGGCATGATAGAAAAGTATAATCTGCAACAAGCATTTATCTTCCTAGTTCAACAAATAATTAGTCTCCAGGTAAAACCCATTCAGGAAACTGAAAACAAAACAATTCTAATTGTTCTTAGAGAACATAGTTTTTAGTAAATCTTTTCTACTTATTTATTATCCCACTGCATCTGCTTTTGAATAAAAATGCACAATAAGAAGAAATTATCTTCTTTGTCTCAGTCTCCCTAACCCCTAACACTAACAGGCTTTTTTTCTTCTTTCAACAGAACTGCTTATTATCCTGTGAAATCCTGATTTTTCACATAATGAAATTATGATAATTCACAGAACTAATAATGATTTTTATACAATGAGCTTGCAGTCTACATTATTTTAAGGGAATGCTTTTGTAAGGTATTCCAAAATACCATTTTGTTCTGAGTATCTTTGTTGAGATTCTAGTCAATAAATCTACTTTCATGTGCCAATCTTCTACTCATAAATCCAAAGAAGGGAGTTTCCTATACCTACATCCACATTTCCCTCTGTAAACTGTTCTATGGCCTGTTGCTAAGACCTTCATTTTCGATTTGAAAAAGTAGAAAAAGAGACCTAGAGAGACTTAAAAACCAAATAGGAAAACTTTCCCAATGTAGCAAAACCTATGGCTGTTCATTAATGTGCATCATGTGTAAGAGCTGCATGATATATATTTTGCAATGAATAAAAGACTGTGAAAATGTCATTTATTTACACAAAGTAATATAAAAAAGCATAATTGAGAAAAATTGGAGCATTTTTGTCCTTAGCAGGAGCTGCATAAAATCCTGTAATGTCTACACAAATTTAGATAATGTACTAAAATGAATACATCTTACATTAGAATAATTGAGAGTCATTATTTTCCAAAGCAATAGGGCAATTATTGAATGAAGAAAAACTACCCTAGAATTACTCTGATTTTCTATTGTAATATGAATATGGAATGTAGGAGACAGAGTCACTTTCTGTGTCAGAATATTTGGAAATGTGGCTGTCAGAGAAGGGGGGTCTTAAAAGAACCTTTAAATGATTAGAATTCCAGTGATATGTTTAAAACAAACATTAAATATTTGCTATTCAATTTGTGTTATCAAGGTTCACACGAAGTCATTTACCATTCTCAGGTGCTTTATGTGATCTTTTCCCTCCTCAGACATTGGCGAATTAATCACAGAAAGCACATGGCAATTTTCCTTCTTTTACTAGCCTAACCTCCACTTTCGTAACTTTGGCACATGAGCCCAGAGTGAAAGGCAGGGCCACAGAGGTAGTACAGTGTAGAAACAGCCTTGGGGCTTTCTGTGAGCCCAGGCCTTTGTAAAGATGAATCTCCAACATACTGTTTAGGTGTGTGTTACCAAATTGTAATTAAAACTTCTCTGATCAAGTGTCTAATTCAGTTTGTACCAGCTAACTGCAGTGTGTTTGTACTTCAAATTAAGGATTTCATACATTATGAACTCTTCAGTTGCCATGTGTTTATTCTTATGGGAACAATATATCATACTATCTAAAATTGACAGTACTGTGAAAACTATCCCTTATTTTCTATAGGGATAGACAGATATTTTCCAGACATCACCCAATGACGGAAAACTATAGGGTCTGATTTGTTTGCCTGGGGCTTGACCTCAGAGAAAGTACCTTTCATGTTTCTCTAAGTATCTCAGATAGAATTGGTTTTGGTGAGTCATTGTTTTGACTATTCCTCAGTGTCAGATTCCTCATTTATAAATACTATATAATAATTATGTTAACACGGTAAAAATTACACATTTCGAAACTGGGCAGTAAAATGTTTCCTCCTTTGGTTCATTCAATACTATTGCCAGCAGAAACAACTTGAAGACTACTCTTGCTATTAGAACAATTCCTCCCTCCCAGGCTATCATCTTTTTCTAGCCCACTCATTTCATTTTTTATTGGATATTCCCTGTAATTACATTTCAGATGTTATCCCCTTATCCCAATACCATTCCACTCCCCCACCCACTGCCTCCAGGAAGGTGCTCTCTCTCCCAAACACCCTCTCCCACCTCAGGACATTGGCGTTCAACTACACTGGGATAGTGAGCCCTCACTGGACCAACGGTCTCTCCTTGATGCCAGAAAATGATATCCTCTGCTGCATATGCACCCTTTCAGCTCCTTTAGTTCTTTCCCAGTGTGTTGGTTGTCATTTTTTTCTTTTTGATAGTGTCTTTACCTTACAGAATCTTTGCAATCTTATGAGGTCCCATTTATCAATTCTTGATCTTAGAGCATAGGCCATTGGTGTTCTGTTCAGGAAAACTTTCCCTGTGCCTATGTGTTCTAAGCTCTTCCCCACTCTCTCTTATATTGGGTTCAGAGTGCCTGGTTTTATGTGGAGGTCTTTGATCCACATGGACTTGAACTTTGAACGAGGAAATGAAAAAGAATTGATTTGCATTCTTCTGCATGCTGACTGCCAGTTGAACTAACTAGCATCATTTATTGAAGAGGCTGTCCTTTTTCCATTGAATGCTTTTGGTAACTTTGCAAAGGATCAAGTGTCCATAGGTTTGTATGTGTTCATTTCTGAGTCTTCAATTCTATTCCATTGACTACCTGTCTGTCTCTGTTCCAATACCATATAGTTTTTATCAAAATTGATCAGTAATACAACTTGAGGTCAGAAATGTTGAGTTCCCCTAATGTTTGTTTATTGTTGAGAATACTTTTTGCTATCACGAGTTTTTTTTAAATTCCAAATTTATTTGCAAATTGCTCTTTCTAACTATAAGAAGAATTGAGTTGGAATTTTGATGGAGATTGCATTCAATCTGTAGATTGCTTTTGGTAAGTTGGTCATTTTTACATTGTTAATCCTTCCAATCCATGACCATAGGAGATCTTCCCATATTCTGAGATCTTCTTCAATTTCCTTCTTAAGAGACAAAGTTTTTTTATACTGATTTTCATTTACTTGTTTAGGGTCACACCAAGTTATTGTATATTCTTTGTGACTATTGTGAAGGGTGTAGATTCTCTAATTTCTTTCTCAGCCAGTTTATCCTTTGAGTAGAGGAAGGCTACTAATTTGTTTGAGCTAATTTTATATCCAGCAATATTGCTGAAGTGGTTTCTCAACTGTAGGAGTTCTCTGATGGAATTTTGGGGGTCACTTATGTATACTATCATATCATCTGCAAATAGTGATATTTTGACTTCTTCCTTTCCGATTTGTATCTCTTTGTCCTCATTTTCTCTCTGATTTCTTTGGCTAGAACTTCTTGTACTACATTGAATACGTAGGGACAGAGTGCCCATAGAAATGTGGAATTCAAGATTGTTACATGCTATTTATTTTTCTTTGTAGGTTGGAGGTAAGAAATGAACAGCATAGCAGGACATGTCTAAATGCTACCAAGCACCATCTCTTTTCCATAATTGGAGTTCAAGCCTCAGCAATGCTAGCTCTACTTATCCTAAAATATGTGAGAAGAAAGAATATTGCCTGTCCTTTAAAGAGAGAAGCAGAGAGCTCTTGGAGCTGTGTATTCTATAACCCAAGGACAATCTGTTCTTACAAAAAGGAAAAGAAAAGAAAAGAAGAGAAAAGAAAAGAAAAGAAAAGAAGCTAGAGTTGAAATCTGGAGAAGTGGTTTAGTGCCTATAATGCATGTACTCCTGAGGTGGATCACCAGTGAAGTACTAGAACAAAACAATTCCCAAAGAATTAGAATTTGTATTTTTGGACATTGCTTTACTGAGTTTTTGGTTAATTAATAATATTGCTTGAAACATGGAAATTTTGTGATGCATGTATCCTGTTTCGGGAGATGGCTTAGAACATATGGAATGGACAAACTGCACTAGGTTTGCAAATGTTTCATACTGTGGCTGAGAAGCCAGCATGGGCATGAATACAGTCTTCACAGGAACAGTTATTGACAAGGTGATGAGAAAGAGAAGGAGAAAGACCCAGGAAATTGATGGTAGACACTAGTGATTCCCAATCTTTTTTTGGTAGAACCAATTATGGTGTAATGTTACAATAGGAACAGCTGACTGAGATGGGGGTTGTGGATCTGCTTCTTAGGTTGGCCATGTTTCCAGATAAAATAGAACATAGCCACTTATTTCTTTTTTTATTCTCTGTTGTTATGTGCATGCATGGTTGTATGTATACCAAGTGTGTGCAGCCAGAAGAGGGCATCAGATCTGCTGGAACTGGAGTTACAGATGGTTGGAAGCACCATGTAGATGCTGAGACCTGAATTCAGATACTCTGCAAGAGTAGCCAGTGCACTTAAACATTGAACAGTCATATCTCTATTCTTGGTGAGCCATTTATTTAAAATCCTGATTTAAATAGGCAAATGCTTTCTAAATCTGGTCATAAAAGTAGCTAGATAGGAAGGGAACCAGGCAAGGTACCATGAGAGGTTTTTATATTTTTCTGCTTTAATTCACTCTCCTTGTTACTCTGTTATCTTCCCTCCTTATATGTGTATCTAGGATCATGACACCTCTACTGACCTTGGAAATAGCAGGTGGGGGAATTTCTTATTGTGCTTAGGATAAGACCCTTTCATGCTGAGTGCATAGTAGGAAAAATAAATTTATCTTCCTCATCTATCCTCCTGGTCAGGGCTCAGAACAGCTCTGGGAATGTTGCTTAATAGGTCACATATTCCATCTGTCAAGTCATAAATAGTTATTTGGAAACAGTGGTTCTAAGGTGATGTGGCATTTGCACCAATGTGATGTGGCACAAATGTAAGAGCTAGCTAGAGACATCACATCTGTCTGAGTTGAAAGTCCACACACTGTTTCTTTGTTAAACTCCATTGCCTAGAATAGATATTTTTTTTTGCTAATTTATTCACTTTCTGTACTTTTTAATCCTTTACCATTAACTGTGCTCACAGTACTAAAAGAAAGGGTGGTTTTCTGTGATTCTGAATAAGAGGATGAACTTGACTTTGGGAGTGTGGAGCAGGAAGCTTTTCCCCAACACCAGAGTGGACATGGGAAGAAGAGACATCACTACAATGAAGTGTAAGGAATAACACAGAAGCATGAAGGAGCACTCGAGGAAGGTGACAGGGAAGGGGACTGCTTACACAGTTGGGGTTGAAAAAGGGAAGAAGTGATTGCAGTAGGAAGGTTTAGGAAAAAAAGAGGGGGAAAACAAGAGGTCATCCATGGAATATAGGGAACTGATAATGACAATTCATTTCTTTATCAACAAACCAGGACAAAGCACCTGCTGCCTATGTTCTTGATGAAAGCAGGGTTAGAAAGTTGACCCAAAGTTGTTTTTTTTTCATATCCAGGTGATAATAATTTGGTTTTGTTTGTTTTTGCAGCCTGATGTTTCATAGCCATCTTTCTCTTTTTGATTGGGTATATTTTATTTACATTTCAAATGCTTTCTCCTTTCTCAGCTTCCCCTCTATAAACCCCCTATTCTATTCTGCCTTCTGCTTCAATGAGGGTATTTTCCCACCCAGCTTCCCACCCACCCACCCTCTCCTGCCTCCCTACTCTTGATGCCTCCCTTACACAGCCAAGCCTGGGGAAAACCAAGGGATTTTCTTCCTACTGATACAAAACAAGGCCATCCTCTGCTACGTATGCAGCTGGAACCATGGGGCTGTCTATTTTTACTCTCTGGACAGTGGTTTGGTCCCTGGGAGCTCTGGTTGGTTGGTGTTGTTGTTCTTATGGTGTTGCAAACCCCTTCAGTTCCTTCAGTCCTTTCTCTAACTCCTCCACTGGGGACTCCATTCTCAGTTCAATTGTTGGTTGAAAACATCCACCTCTGTATCATTTGTCAGAGCCTCTCAGGAGACAGATATATCAGGCTTCTGTCAGCATGCATTTTTTAGCATCAAAAATATTGTCTGAGTTTGGTGACTGTACATGGGATGAATCTCCAGGTAGAGCAGTCTCTGGATGGCCTTTCCTTCACTCTCTGCTTCAAATACTTTGTCTGCATATTTTCTTCTGTGAGTGTTTTATTCCCCATCATAAGAAAAACTGAACTATCTGTACTTTGGTCTTTCAGCTTCTTTAGCTTCATGTGGTCTGTGAATTGTGTCTTGGGTATTCTGAGCTTTTGGGCTAATATCCACTTATCAGTGAATACATACCATGTGTGTTCTTTTGTGACTGGGTTAACTCACTCAGGATGACATTTTCTAGTATCATCCATTTCCCTAAGAATTTCATGAAGTCATTGTTTCTAATAGCTGAGTAGTATTCCATTGTGTAAATGTACCACACTTTCTGTATCCATTTCTCTGTTGAATGGCATCTGGGTTCTTTCTAGCTTCTGCCTATTATAAATAAGACTGCTATGTGCATAGTGGAACATGTGTACTTGTTATATGTTAGAGCCTGTTATGATACTTAATTGGAAACATTGATTTTGCTGCTTTCCTTGTATATTTTTACATTTTTAAAATTAAAATTGTGCTTTGGAAATAGGTAGATACAGGGAATCCAAGTGTTGGACACAAGGAAAACACTAATAAACTTAGGTGGAAATAAATTGACAGGATAATTGTTTATTATGATTGAAGAATATGACCCAGAGGTCAGGGGATGTCAAAGACATGACTGAAGGAGGGGCTATTGGTAAGACTGACAGAAAGACAGACAGACAGACAGGACTGTGCAAGAACTGCTGCACCTACTACTTCTTTTATTGATTTGTAGATATGCAAATTTTCTCAAAAAATTATTATGGACTGCAAATTTTGTCCAAATTATTATTTTATCTTACATAAATCACAAATTAAAAGAGTGAAGTACTAGATTAGAGAGGTAACATTAAGGATTTTTACGATCGAAATTCTTGACATTAACTGAATAGATTAATGCCACAGTTTTTTAATAGTCCGTAAAAATAAATGCTCTCTCAAATAAATTATTTTCAACTTTAATGTAGTTCATCAGGTTGACAAATTAATAATTAATGTCAGACAGCACAGCGCTGAAGATTTGGAAGCACTGATACTTCTTCACAGAAATTGGCCTAAGACTGGCAATTTCAACTTAATAACTCAGACTGTTCTACAGTCTGCAAATGACATTAATTTATGGCTCAAATGGAAATAAACTTTCCTTCTGAATTTCATTAAATAAATTTAAGAATAGTTCAGAAAAGGTTATTAGATAAGCAAAATGAAGTCATTTATGTAAATAAATTGGCTCCCAATCTATCTATTATCTGAACCATCATTTTCATAAATATGTAGATGTTTTTTGTCTGCTTACCATTAACTCTTATTTCTTGTCTAAGACGGCTCTATTCTGCTTAGAGGCATTATAAGTTCCTTTGAGTGAGAGTTTATCTAATAGTTTAGTGTCTGCCTTGCACATAGGAATTATTTTAACAATTACAATTAAGGTCATCATGAAAACTATGCAATTTTTATATTTTCGAGAAATTCTCTACCTTCAGTTTAGTTACCATTTTGTATGTATCATAAAGTCATACTATAGAAGTCCTATGAGTTGCAACCTTTTCTTTCCTATATTGTATATTTTCTCAAGCCACTTCTGTGTCTTTAGCCTTGTGCTCAGTGCCCTTGGAGATTGATGGGATACTATTAGCAAATGTTCAGGAAAAATTTATAGTCTCATTTATTCGATGTTCCTACATTGGATACAAGTGAAATTCAGCACATATGCAAATGCCAAGCTGTATGATCCAGGCAGTGATTGTGGAATGTCAGAGAAAGACATATTAAACTCAAGTTTACAAGGATGCTACAAGGAAGGATGTTCTGAGATAGCAAAGGGTTCACGAGACATTTCATGAGTGAAAACTGCTGCCAGAGGGATGCTGAGAGTGAAGAGGGAGGAAGAGCTACTTTCCTTCAGAGTTGCAATGCTGACCAGGGGATAGGGTTTTGTCTCTAGTTCTCAGGGTAATCTTAATTTCCTAAATGACAACTCCCTTTTCTGCCCACTGACCTTTGCATTTACAAGCTGTCACTTGACCCCTGGATATCCTCAGATTCTCAGAGGCTTACCTTCATTGTGGTCATTTCATTTTTACTCCCTCCATGTCAAAGATACTAAATTTAATAACACTGATTATCCAGCTGCAAATTTAAAAAAAGAAAGAAACTGGAGCTCAGAGATTAAAAGAACCCAAGTAGACCTGTGTGCAGTGACTATGGCCATATCTCCAACATTACTTTTTAATGGCTGGTTGCTTAAAAAAAACTTCTTTGTTATAAAAAGTAAGAAGTATTTGCATATGCTTTCTTATCTTTGTGCTTTTATAAAATACTTTACCTTAATAGAACAGCTTATAAATTATGTCACAGTGAATATGTTGAAGTTTGTCCAATGAATCATCTTAATATTCACAAATATGTATTCTGTCATTTATGATATTTGAGGAGGTACTTCAACCTGCTGTGCTTAAGAATGGATCTAGAATTTCTTTAAATCTAATCACCCATTTCTGCTGTCATTTGTAAAATTATAGTGTCTCTTTAAAAACACAGCTGTTGTGCTCCCTTTCAGCTTTGATACAGATTGCACTGGGTCTTTCCTAAAATTCTTATGAAATATTCCTTTCCTCAGCACCCTAGAATGTGAACTAATCAGAAAGAGTATAGTTACAGATATTATTACTTATGGTAAGGTAAAATATTTTGGAGTAGGGTTAAAAGCTAATTTGATAGTCTGGTGTTCCTATCAAAATGAAATTTGGATACAGAGTACATACACACACACACACACACACACACACACACACACACACACACACACACACACACACAAATACCACATGAAATGTAGAAATTAATTGGAGGCATTTATAAGCCAAGATGTACTGACAATCACTAGCAAATCTCTAGAGACCAGGAGAAGCCCTTACATGCCTTCATTTACCCTGGCACAAGACTCAGTTTCTAGAGCTGTAAGACAGTAATCTGGTCTCAGCCACCAGCCTGGGCACTCTTTTAGAGTGGCTGGAAGAAATCTTGTGTGATCCATATCCTCATTACCTTGTGTGCATGCTCCTAGTCCTTCTCCTTCCAGGTTCCAGCTTCCCAGTCCCTCAAGACACAGCACAAATGTCACTCTTGGCCTGTGCTTTTCCTAGAAAATCATTGTCCTCTTCATTTGCTCCTAGAATATGGCCCTCCTGCCTATTGATTCTAAACCACTTGGATATATTTGTCAAGAACCAGTCTCAGCTCTGTCTGGGTTTTAACAGAAGGGGTATCTGGGAGTAGCAAAAACAGACAACTCGAAGTCAAAGTGTGGGTCCAAGCTAGTGGCCTATGTTCTGCTGGAGGTGCCTTTTCAGACTGTGCTCTGTGAGTATTTCTGTTCGGCTCTGCTATAACAGCTTTTTCTTGCTGTTCTAAAAACTCTCTGGTTGTGGCAGCCAACTTATCACTTGAGACAGCTCTCTCTGTTAGTAAAAATTCTAAATTCTTTCTGGATATCTCATGGGTTTTCTGATCAAAGTCAGAAAAGTTGCTATGGAAAAATCCTTGAATCTTCTGACTAAGTCACAAATCTTGTTAGAAAAATTCTAATAGTAATTTTTAGGTTTTCTGATCAATTTCAGAAAGAGAAAAAATTCTAAATGATACATCTATATATATATATATATATATGGCATATATATGACCGAATATATATAATATTCGGGCAGCATTTTTTGGAGACTGCTAGAAAACATTCTAAAAAAACTGTGTCAGCTGTTTAAGTAACCAAGGTCAGAAATCCTATTAGAAAAAAAATTTTTAAATATCTATAAAAAATTCTTAAGTAGCCATGTTGGCTCTCTATGGATTTTCCAACTAAAGTCAAAAATTCTGTTAGAAAAAATTCTTGAAGAGCTGTTTTTGCTCTCCAGAGATCTCCAGACAGTTCAGCTCTCTCTAGAGAAAAACTCTAAAACAAAACTGCTGTTACCTTTTGCTAGTTTATCTCATGTAATCCAAAAGCCAAGTTTTTCATTTACATATCAATTCAGTTATTTATTCCAGGTTCCCTCTTGATCATCCCAAGAATCAGCACTCCATGACCCTTGCCTCTTGAAGTTAGACTACACTCACCCCATGCCTGGGCAGTTGCCAGGTTGAAGGGAAGTGCCTAGACATCACTCCAGAGATGGGAAAGCTTTGTCTGAGATGTGAGAATGCAGGAGCTGGTTCTGTGTTCTCAGATTCTTGGGCATCCAAGCACTGTTCAGAGCAAAAGAGCAGAGGATGGAGTCAGGTGCCACACACTGGGGACAGCAACTAGCCCGGGACCAGGTGGTGGTGGTGGTGGTGGTGGTGGTGGTGGTGGTGGTGGTGGTGGTGGTGGTTGGTTGGGGGGGGCAGGGAACACAGCTCCACCTTATCTCATGGGTGATGTCCTTGACTTGACAGAGGCAGGTTGGTGGCCATCGTGTCTGTAAATGCAGAGAAGCCATATATTGAAGAATTAAGTCACCACTCTGTTGTCAAATGTCTTCTCCATGGCTTCCCACTGCAGATCTTTGATGAAAGAGACAGTCCATGATTCTAAACAGTTTATCGGTTGTTCATGGTGGAAAATGGATGCATATTGTACCATACTCACTTCTTAGGGTGGGCCTCAGATTAAATACCTTTTGTAGGAAGGAATGTCTGGGAAGGGAATCTTATTGACTAAGCCCTCTGGGCCTCTAGGTACCTCATTAGCATGGGAAATTCTGGTTTGAGCCTATGTGACAAGAGGACACATTTCTTTTATGTGAGGAGCATGGCACATGCTTCAAGTCAGGAAACTGCCTAAGCCTCAGGTGTGTGCCTACCAAGTCTCTGATTCTCAACCTGCTCTACCTTACCAAACTTCTTTGCATGGTATTTTGTTTCACAGAGGCCTGCACTTACTGGCTCTGTCCCAGGGGTAGGAACCCTGTCATTCTATCCCTACCAAGGCCATGTGGGATTTGGCAGCTATTGTGTCATTAAACTGTATTCTCAGGCTTAAGAGGAACAATATTCATCCTTACCTTGGCAGCCAGTAAATGTGCATTTGAATGAACAACCCAATGACCAGTTTCCCTGGTGGTTTTCTCTTGACTTATTACTGGCACAAAGTATTAGAGCAGTGGCTATGCTTGCTGCCTGAAATCCCATAGGTAGCTTTCTGTGGAGGAGGGCTAAGTGTGGGATAAAGGGGTCATTAGCATCTCTTGACAGCATTTTGCTAGAGGCTCAGATGAGATCAGCATGCACTGAGCAGCCCATGCAAATGGCATTAGATGGAAGCACCCTGGCTCCCAGCATCCAGTTTTAATTTTATTTTGATGCCTGAAGGAGTGGGAGGGCTATCATACAGTGAATACACCCTGGTTTTAATTGGAAAGCTCAGCAGTTCAGCACTCTGAATACTAGCAGTGGTTAATATGATACACAGAAATTTTTAGCCAGCATCTTTACTGTAGAATTATTTCTTTCACTCCAAATTTAAAAAAAAAATGATTTTATGGGTATTTGAAAAGAAAATTCATCAATTTTTAAAATTTTTAATATCTATATTATATGTGTGTGTTTGTGTTTGTGTTTGTGTGTGTGTGTATGTATGTGTGTTCTTCCATGGGGTTTCATGAGTACTAAGGGAGACAGATATCTTTAAGGCCTAAGTGATCCAAAGTCTCTCATTATCTGGTTGAGAGTCTCTCTATTTGTTCTGTTGTAGGAGGACGCTTCTGTGATGATGCTGAGCAAGGCTCTGATCTATGAGTATAGCAAAATATCCTTAGGAGTCATTTTATTGTTTCAGTTTTCTTCTTCTTGTTGTTTCCTTATTTTGTTTTTAGAACATTAATATTTGGTCTTACCATAGGTCTCCATCTAGTCTCATGTTCTTGGTCACCTAAACAGTGTCATGTATAGATTCTAGCGTGTGTGATGGATGGGCCTTAAGTCAAATAAGATATGTTTATTTTTTCTAGTACAAGCTTGTGCCACCTTTGCACCAGTATATTTTCCTGCTAGGGATCCATTGTCAAGCCAAGGGTTTGTGGCTGGGCTGTCATTTATGTTTTCCTTTTGGTAATACGAAGCGTACAGTCCTGCAGCAAAGACCTTCGGACATAGGAGAGAGGGCTCTATGCAGGCACCAGCCTGGCTGCTCTATATTCAATGGGTTGCTGGGCAGTGAAGCTTTGCCATCAGTTTGTGTGGAGCAATCTAGAATATTAGTAACAGCCTGGGCTGTTTAATTTCACTGTCTCTCCCAATATTCCTTTCCTTGTCCCCTTGTCCCTGCCCCTTCCTACTTGATTCTCTCGGGACCCAGCCATCAATTTATAACTATCAGTTCTATTTACCTTTCCTAACAAGGTCTATCTGTTTCCCCCTAGGCCCTTACTCTGTCCCTAATTTTTTTGGTTCTACATATTTCAGCTTAGATATTATTGACATAACAGCTAACATCCACGTTTAAGGGTAGACACTCACTCAGAATGGTTTTTTTCAAGTCTGTCCATTTACCTGCCAACTTCATTTTCTTTTTTTAAACAGTTGAGTAATACTCCATTGTACAAATGTAAAACATTATTTTCTTTTCTGTTGAGGGACATATTTTCAGTTTTTGGCTATTGTTGCTTCTTTAATTTGTTTCTCAGTCTTTGTAATTTGTAAAGGCATGGTGGTACACACCTTTAATCTGAGACACACCTCCTGTGGGAGACCTCCATAAGGACATTGGAAGAAGGAAGGCTCCATCTCTTTGCCTGCTTGCCTTGTGGGACTGAGCAACTGCTAGATCCTTGGGCTTTCATTCATAGCTACTGCTGATCATTGTTGGGGAGTTGGACTACAAACTGAAGTCACCAACAAATTGGGAGACTACCCATAAGTTCTGTGACTCTAGAAAACCCTGACTAATACAGTTAGTAAGTTTGTTTGCTAGTTAGTTAACTAGGTTAGTTAGTGTTGTATGCACCTACTTTTCTGAATGTGTTTATCAGCTGTAGGTGAAGGGCTCTAGCTGGTCCAAACTTGGCAAACATGGCATCTATAGGTTTTGCTTTATGCCCTACTCCTCTTTGCTAAATAGCATTCCTAAATACTTTCCTAACACTATTACCTAAGGTGCATTCTCCTATTTGGCCACTGACGCATTCCTAAAAGAAAACACCAAGGTCTAACTATCAAAATGTATTATTCAGCTAATATGCCGATTAGGACTTACCAAGGCACCCAGTACAGACTCCACCTTTTCTCCTTAAAAACTCATTCCTGAAACAACCCTCTGCTTACTACTTACTTGCTGTTTACTGTTGCTCCTGTCTTTGTAGCCCCCAGGCTCCTCTCTCCCCCCACCCCCACCCCGGAGTCCCTGTGTTTGGTGCATAAATACTAAACAGTGCCATGTCCTCTGGATAGATGTTTCCTTTGATGATTAATATATAGTATCCCTTCTCTATTTCTTCTTGTTTTGGTTTAAAGTCTATTTTTTTCAGATATTAAAATGGCTATACTAGCTTGTTTTTTCAGTTCATTTGCTTGGAATATCTTTTTCCGGCCTTTTACTCTGAGGTGATATGTTAAGAACATAAAGAAATGCTTAACATCCTTTCTTAGTAATTAGGGAAATGCAAATCAAAACAACCCTGAGATGGCACTTCACACCAGTCAGAATGGCTAAAATCAAAAGCTCAGGTGACAGCAGATGCTGGCAAGAGTGTGGAGAAAGAGGAACACTCCTCCATTGTTGATGGAATTGCAAGGTGGGACAACCACTATGGAAATCAGTCTGGTGGTTCCTCAGAAAATTGGACATAGTACTACCAGAGTACCCAACTATGTAACTCCTGGGCATATACCCAAAAGAAGCTCAAACATATAAGTGGGAAACATGTTCCACTATGTTCATAGCAGCCTTGTTTCTAATATCGAGAAGTTAGGAAGTACCCAGATGTTCTTCAACAGAGGACTGAATACAGAAAATTTGATACATTTACACAGTGGAGTACTACTCAGCTATTAAAAACAATGACTTCATGAAATTCCTAGGCAAAAGGATGGAACTAGAAAATATACTGAGTTAGGTAACCTAATCACAAAAGAACACACATTCGCCCAAAAGCTCAGAATACCCAAGATATAATCTAAAGACCACATGAAGCTCAAGAAGTTGGAAGGCCAAAGTACAGATGGTTCAGTCCTTCTTAAAAGGGAAACAAAATATTCACAGGAAAAAATATACAGACAAAGTGGGGAACACTCTCATAGAGTCAAGGGTAGGAAGTTGGGATAAAGAGATTCCAGAGGGGAAACCGGGAAAGGGAATAACATTTGAAATATAAGTAAATCAAATATCCAAAAACATTGTTGTATAACTATAAGAAAAGAAAGGTCTATTTGTTTTATCCTATAATTTTGTTGATATTTTTGTGGTAGTGATGGTTGTAGTGTGTGTGTGTGTGTGTGTGAGTGTGTGTGTGTGTGTGTGTGTGTGTGTTTCTTATTTTGAATTGCTGATTTAGGATTATTCTTTTTTGTATATTCTGGAGTGTATTTAAGCTCTTCAGATTGGAATTTTCTTTCTAGAGCCTTCTGTAGGACTGAGGTTGTAGACCAAATTTGCTTTAGTTTTATCATGTAATGTTTTATTTCTCCATATACCATGGTTGTTTTACTGGGACTAGGACTGGTTTCTTAGAGCCTGTAGAATAGTTGTCCAGGCCATTCTTCCTTTAAAAGTTTTCATTGGGTATTATTTTAATAGCTCTGCCCTAGTATGTTACTTGGTTTATCCTCTTGAAGCTTTTAATATGGTTTCTTTGTTTTGTACATTTTATGTTTAATTATTATGTTTCAGGAAGGCTTTCTTTTCTGGTTCTATTTTGTGTTTTGTAAGCTTCTTGCACCTTGATAGGCTTCTCCTTTAAGCTAGGAAAAAATTTATTTTGGTTTTGTTGAAAATGTTTTTTGTGTCTTTGCCCTGGATTTTTTTTCTCCTTTCTGTATTCCTATTACTCTTAGATTTGATCTTTTCATGGTGTCCCAGATTTCCTGAATTCTTTGAGCCCACAGTTCTTTAGATTTAATATTTTTCTTTGACTGAGGTACCCACTTCTTTTGTCATGTATTTAATGCCAGAGAGTTTTTCTTCCATCTCTTGTATTATGTTGCTGAGGCATGCTTCAGGTCCTGTTCGAGTTACTAAATTTTTAATTTCTAGATGTCTCTCAGTTTGTGTTTTCTTTATTGTTTCCATTTCTTTTTTTAGATCTTGAACTGTTCATTCATTTTCTTCTAAAATTTGTGTTTTCATACATTTCTTTACAGAGTTTATTTATTTATTCTTTAAGAGCCTCTACAACTTCATAAAGGTCTTTGTCTTGTGCTTCAGCTATGTCGTAATATTCAGGGCCTACTGGGTAAGTTTGCTGTTCTCTAGTAGAGACATATCATCTTGGCCATTATTAATTCTGCTTTTACTCTGGACTCCAGGGATCTGGGTTTGGGAAGATTGTAATACTAGGTGCTGGTTGTCTTTGTTGGGTGGATGTTTTATTTCTTGGTTTCTGTTACTTTCTCTTGTTCCTTGAAAAGTGTGGTGACTCTGCACTGCCTCATAGAATATTGTCATGGGATCATTATTTGTATGGCTACTGGAGGTTTTACATAAAATTTGTTTCTAAATATTGGAATCTGACAGTTATGAATTGGAACGGGATGGTGGTGTGGTTAGCTGAATATAGCTACAGAAGGGAGGAAAACAATGTTCCACCAGGAATCTGCTGAGATCCCTGAGAATAGGGAGAGGAAGTGAAGAAAGGTTATACAAGCTATTCTTTACAGAGCTGGAATGAGTCTGCAGGTGCAGTTCCACTTGTGTTATGAACAGACAATGTGGTCAGGACCAAGACTTATACATTATCGGTGTCTATTTCACTTTCAAGAATTGTATTTTGCCAATTCATATATAGTAGATTTTTTAAAACTAGTTACTTATTCTGTTTAAAGGTACAAAATTATACATCTAAAACAAGTGCTTGGGAGAGATAATCTTGGCAGTGCCGATCCTGCACCTAGAAAACTGTGAAAAGCTGCTCTTCACCCTTCTTTGACCCATGTTTTAGGCTTATATATCTTGATGCCAAGTCTTTTGGGGAAGCAGTAATTGATCAGAAGTCAAACAAACTTAAATGCTCTGCCCACCCTGTATTAGAAAAAGTTCCCAGTAAGAACATCCTCCTGCATGAGACCCTTCTAAGCAACATTGCAAACACTGGGCAGGATGTTTCTGAGCAGTAAAGATACCAGTTGTATGAGTCATACAAGATAAACACACACTTGTCAGAGAAAACTCAGTATTTCACAGCTGTGCAATATTAAGCAGACAGTGACTTTTATTACCTAGTGTATGAAGTTGGTGCCTTAAGTTTTTAATTTAATTTAAATGGCTGTGTGTGGTTTCCTGTATGGCTGTATGTATCTTTTAAAGAGACCAAAAGGGTGTGAGTCTCCATGTGGGGGCTGGGAACTGAACCCAAGTATACTGCAAGAGCACCTGTGATTACATCCACTGAGCCACGTCTGCAGTCCAAATGATTTATTAATTATATTAAACATAGTATTGACATATCATTGAACTATTATAATTATCATTATGAAAAGTGAGTCTCAGGGAGACTCAGGTTTGAATTCACAAGCTAAGGAAGATTACAATGTCACCTGTCCAAGTACGCCTTATTTTCTACCTCTTATTCCTAAGCAGACCAAATGGTCTGGTATCAAATGGTCAAATGGCATCAAATCCTCTACTAAGGTTTTGTAAACAAATATAGGTATTTATAAAAGGTTGTGTAGTAAAACTTACAAATAAATACAGATACACATATAAAATTTATATAAAATACATTTATCATATACAAAAAATGCATTTGGTAACAAGAATTATGCATGTATCCAGTAGTATGTGTCTGTGTGTCTGTGTGAGTGTGTGTGTGTTTTATATATATACTATGAAAAGGGCACTGGACTTTTATTTATGGTTTTGAGTGAGACAGCATATTCTTTGTAAGTTTTGTTATCTCCAAAATAGAATTAATGATAACAATCCCATTGTGTGTTGAGAACTGGCAAAATTTATCTTTGTAAAGTTTTTGACTGCCTGGCACATTGGCAATATTCAATTTATGGAGACTGCTTCTTTACTTCAGGTAATTAGGGAACAGATAGAAATAGCATACTGTATTTAACCACAAGGCACACCCTCTAAAGATTTACACAGATTTAACATGTTTCTATAGGCGATATTGTGAGCAGAGTAAAAAAAAATACAAAAAAAGTAATCATTTTAAGAACAATGATGTGCAACTTTCAGCTATTCCAAAGGGTGAAGGAAAGCTTTTAATGTATAATCTGCCTCTTTTTCTTTCATTTTTGTTGGATATTTTATGTATTTACATTTTAAATGTTATTTCCTTTCTCCCCCTTTGTCACATCCCTTCCCCCTCCCCCTACTCCTATGAAAATGCTTCCACTCTGCTCACCCACTCCCACCTCATTGCGCTGGCATTCTCCTACACTGGGGAAATGACCAAAGGCCTCTCCTCCTATTGGTGACAGACAATGATATCCTCTGTTACATATACTCCTGAAGCCATAGGTCCCTCCTTGTGTACTCATTGGTTGGTGTCAATTTGGCCTCTTTATGTAGATATATTCTTAACTGTTTCAACTCATCTATCCATTGGTTTCCAGATTAGAGGCAGTAAAGAAAGCAAGCAGTGGGGTAAGGACTCCTCCATCTGGAGCAGGGCCTAGAACTTGACTCATGCTTCACATGCTTTGGTAGCATTGCTGGGTAGTGTTTCCTCCTTAGCTCAAAACTGATAATGGTCAGTTTCTAGTTGTAATTCCCATTCTGCTTGCACTCCTGTCCTGGATGGTAAAGTAAGAGAGTGCTTTCCCAGGGCCCCTTGCAACTTGCTTCCAAGAAGTTTAGATCAGTGGAAAGTATCAACAAGAGGTTGAAGACAGGTGGGAGAGAAAATGAAGGTGTGACTTGCTACCTTACTCTTCTTGGAAGAAACAGTGTCGTCTTCATCATGAGTCTATATCCTACCAATAGAGATGCTTCACTAGAGTTCCAATTCCTGCCTGGTACCATTGTTCCTACATCTCTGTTCGCTCCAGGTGACCTGTCCCTAGCCTCTGGCAATGTCACATCACCCTATTATTATTATAATGTAAAGACAGAATAATGGTAGTTTAATGCTGTTCTGTGTTTTATTAGAACCCTCCTCTTCCAACCTTCACTATCTTTTGATTCTTTTCTTTCACTGAATAGTTTTTGTTGAAAGAACTAGGAAATTTTCTAACTGAACTTTATGAAATAATAAGACAATTCTATATAGACTTTTTGGTGGGTAGGAAGTGTCTTGATCAGACTCAATACCTCATTCCCAAACCAGCCTCCATTGCCTACAACACTTCACCCTTCAGGTGAGCTCTCATCCCAGCTTTAGAACATGTCCCTGACTTATGGGTTGATTTTGAGCAATAATGTCTTCTTTTTTTTTTTTTCAAATTGTGAGTGTGTGGCCAAGCTATACAGACAGCAGACAGTTTGGTGTTAGTAATAGACTTAGTGGAATAATTAAGTCAAACTCACAGCAAAATGAGTCTGCTCTAATTTAGAAAGTACAACACAGAATTGTCAGTCCTGCCTTAAAACACTGAGGGACATGATTGCTTAGAATTCACTGTAGGCTAATTGACAGTATTTTTGTTACTTTGTTGAACCCACCCAATATTTTTGTAGGGTTTTGAGTTGTGTTTGTGATGATGATGATGATGATGATGATGATGATGATGATGATGATGATGATGATAATGATGATTAGACAGGGTTTCTTTGTGTAGGCCTGGCTGTCCTGGAACTCACTCTGTATTAAGGCTGGCCTTAACAGTATAGATCTGTGTGCCTTTGTCTCTCGAGTGCTGAATGCTGAGATTGAAGGTGTGTGACACTATAGTTTTTATTAAAATTTAAAGATTTATTTTATGTGTTTGTTTGGCTGAGTGCATATCATCACATGCATTCAGTGCCTGTAGAAGCTAGAAGAAGGTGTCAGATTCCTGGGAACTGAATTTATAGATGGTTTATATGGCCATGCTGGAGCTGGGAACTGACCCCAAGCTCTCTGTGAGAACAGTACTCTTAACTGTTGAGACGTTTCTCCAGTGTCAAGTTGTTATATTCTTCTTCAATATTTGTCTAGACTTCTAAAACAACATTAATGTTTGTGTTTTTCATTCTCAAATCTCTGTATGTTTTCATCTCTATTATAACCACTGGTTCTGCTCAGGACCTTTTGTGCTGACAGCCCATTTACCTCTACCCTTTATTGCCTTCAAACACAGGCCCTTGGCCATTTCCCGGCGTGGGAGAAGCTTTCCATGTCTTGTGTGTTTTGTCATTAGATCTTCCAACAGTAAGAAACAAGTTGTATTAACATCTCATCTTAAACTAAGTCTCCAAGAAGTAATTACCCATTAGTTATGCCTGCCCGTGAAGCAATTATTGGAATAACAACCCACATTTTTCTCAAGGAAAATAGCATTGATATAGGGAATAAAGGGCAACTTCCATTGTTTCTGCCCAACAGTCTCTGCTGGCCTTCTATTTCTAGGTAGTATTCAGGGTCTGAAATGGAACTACTGATATGTTCATGTGTGATCTTTCATTCTAATGAGAGAAAGCTTTCAAAATGATCTACTCTGTTCTGGAAGAACACCCTTTAGGAGTTATATCTAATTCTCTACCCCTTGGTATTAGAGACAGCAGAATTTCTGACGATCCTAATGTTCTTTACACAAATTTGTCTACCAGGAAGGGGGGCTGCTGCAGACACAATCTGCACAATTATTATTGAACCCCTTATTGAAGTAAGTCTCTTTTCTCTCCCATTGAAGGAACAAGAGCTGGCAGAGGGTCAGAAATGCCTGTTTCTACATGAACATAGTTTAGGGAATGAAAATGGTGCCTTCTTTACATACCTTTTGCAAGAGATGAAGTGAACAAAAGTTTAGATTCTACTCCTCATGGGCTTTAGCCAGGTTTTCCAAAGTGTAGATCCAAAGTCCCTCCCCCTCGCCCCCACACCCAACCCTACCACTAAAATTGCAACACTATTTCTTAGTACCTGAATTTAACTTTCCCCTTTTCAAAATACTTTTGCAAGCTCAAGGAATTATCTTTATTGACTTGTCTTTCTCTTAACTTTCCTCCTATTCAGTTCTATGACATTTTAAAATGACAATACTGCTCTGTCCTATAGTGTTCTGCGATCTGTCCTCTCTAGTCCACCATGACATGAAATTGAATACAGATAGTCATAATTTTCAGTACTACTGAGTCTGTTTCCCCTGAAATAGACTTTCTCTTTTCCAAGTTTAAATTGCTAAATATATCTTTTATATATAGCATTTTAACTCTTAGAACTTTGAATTGTAAAATTGATTGCATAGGATCATCTCTAAGAAAAACAAAAACCCAATTTCTTAAGCTGTATTTTCTGGAGATAGGGTAAGTTCACTGAGTTTTCTTTTCCTTACTTTTCTTTTCTTTTCTTCTTCTTGTTCTTTTTTATTCTTGATATTTTTCCATATTTAATCCCTTGCTTCAATAACATTGTTAAGAAACATATTCTAAAGTCTGGAGAACTGACTTGGTATTTAAGAGCACTGGCTCCGATAGGGCTGCAGTTTGATTCCCAGCTCACTCATGATGGCTAACAGGCATTTGAAACTCAAGGTTTAGGGGATCTGATGCTCTCAGATGAAATTGTATATATATATACATGTGTGTGTGTGTCTGTGTGTCTGTGTATGTCTGTGTCTGGGGGGTGTTATACAGACATACATATAGGCACACACATAAATATAGATAAATAAATATTTTAAATGCTTTTTAAAAGGCTGATATATAACAGGAATTATAGCATTAGTGGTTTCTACAATTGATATCTCCTAGTATAAATCAAAGTAGTCTCTTATTGGGACCAAAAAAAAAAAAAAAAAAGGTGCTCAGTGGGAGCTGGAGTATAGATACATGGCTCCTTTAAATAGGGGTACTTGCTAGGCAAGAAGGAAAATCTAAGTTTAAGTCTCCATCACTCATGTTAAGAAATGTGGCCTGGCCTCACATTCCTGAGACTCCAAACCTTAGAGCATGTAGCAAGTGGTAGACAAATCATGGAGGCTTTGTGGTCATTCAGGCTAACCCACATAGTGAGCTATTTATTTAGTGAAAGACTATATCTCAAGGAAATAAGGCAGAGATTGATAGAGGGATATATTACTTGTCATCTTCCTCTGATTGCCACATGCACACAAATAAGGATAAACACATATACACAAATAAATACATCATACTCATCCACGTCTGTGCACATGGGCATACAAACAAATGCAGACATGCACACATAAGGACTCAATCGTCAAAGAGCAATCCACTTTTTATAATCTACAGCAATGTTCTGTAAATTCTGAATATAAAACTGTCTTTAAGACACTAGAGACCACAAAGAACACATGAAATCTGCTGTGTCTCTGGAAGAATCCAGTCCCTTAACACGGAATTCTCATATGTGCCTTGAAAATTTTTTGTTTTTGTTTTACTTGGTTAATGAAGCACTTTCTAGTCAAGGAAAAGGAGCAAAGCCTTCAAGAGCTCCCAGTCTTCCAAATATCCAATGTTTACTGAGGTAGGTGGATGGGAATGGGTGTCACCTGTTTCAAATATCTTGGGAGAATTTGCCTAACAGAAAGTGACATACTAATTTTCCTTATATGTGTTTGCACACACACACACACACACACACACACACACACACACACACACACACACACACACATTCCTTTCTCTCTATTTCTCCCTTTCTCTCTCCAATCCTCCCTTCTTCCTTCCCTCCCTCCCTCCCTTTCTTCCTTTCTCTTCTCCCTCCTCATTTCCTCCTTGCCTTTTCTTTCCTCCCTCCCAGGATCTTGCATGTCCTAGGCAAGTTTTCTACCCCTAAATTATTGAGTGTAGGATGGGTGTCCAGTTTGTTCTCTGACACTCATCTGTGTTCCTTTATCAACCATCTTCCATGAATCCAGTCAATATACTAGCTTGGGTATATTAAACATGTTCAAAAGTAAAAGTATAGGATCAAGAATAATATTTTTAATTTTTCACAGAGTGTCACTCTGTAGTCTTAGCTAGACTGGAACTTGGTGTGTAGACAAAGATGACCCTAAACTCATAGAACTCCATCTATCTCAGTCTCGAGTGCTGAAATTGAAGGTACCCAGGCCCAGGTTTAGTTTAAATATGAAGACATGTGTTGTGGTAAATATTAAAATGTGGCTTAATCCTTTATCCTGCACTTTGCCAACTCCCACTCGGGACCATCTGGCACTGCAGGGACATCTAACTTGGTGGCCTTCCACTGTCTCTATGAACTCCAGCATGGTTCATTCTACCACCTGTTTTGTTTCCGTCCTGGGTGGATAAGGCCACCCTGGCATGTTGTTTCTGCTCAATTCCCCTTGGCATATTGTTGTCAAGCCTTAGACACATACATCCCCACTCTGTGGTGTGGTTTAAGCATTGTGCTACTATACCCTTTGAACTCAGTTAGGTAGTCACCTCAACAAGCACATCAAACTACGCTGATCCAATAGGTATAATATAATTTGCTAACCTTTATATGTCAAATGATCTTGTACAACTCTATCCCTTATAAAACATTCATAACAACCTTATTTATAAAGAGATGCACCAAGAGAAACATAAAGATCTGCATCCACCTTTGCTTCTCCTGGAATCTATCCTCCCCCAATCTCTACCTACTGTCTTCTCTTCTACTCCTAGACGTTTCTCCGCCTATCTCACTAAAGTCTAATAATATATCACTTCAACATAAACCTACAGTCATGTATGCAACCCTTGCCTTTAATTTTCCTTTTTTGTCACAGGGTAACCTTCTCTGGTTTTAACTTTCTAGGCAAACCCCTGTTTCTTTCATTCAGCCAAGTACACTTTTCTTAGAACCTACACTCTAACACTCTTCTAGGAAATCTGCAAGTATGCTGAGTTCTCAGCTAACAATAGCAAATGAATTATTTCTCAAAAAACAGCAGTTATGTGACTGATGAGATGAGCCAGTAGTTAGGAGCACTGGATGCTTTTACAAAGTACGTGGGTTCAATTTTTAGCACCAACATAGCAGCTTACAACTCTCCCTAATTTCAGTTTCTGGGAATATATATTTCCTTCTTGCCTCCACAGGTGCCACATACACATGAAGTACAGACAACAATGTAGGCAAACACACACACATTCATACACTCACACTAAAATTAATATATCTATCAAAAGTTTATGCTTTTATTGTAGTTTGATTCATTTAAACAGATATTTAGACACTTTGCATATATGAGACTATGTATTTCCTGTATAATTGTAGGGAGGACCATAGGCAGCTCGCATCTTCACTAGTACATGTTCAGAAGATAATCTATTATCATATACTAAAACACTTGGCTCACTGTTGTTGATGAGGTGTAAACTAATCCAATTATTTAATTTTCGACTCATTAATATTTTATTGCGCAGGTAAACATTCCAGTCTTGCATCAAATATTTAAATCTAGAACAGACGATTTTAATGGAAAACTGAAGATATTAACATAAAATTTATATCTGTCTTTCAAGACTAGGTAAAGTAAACATTGAATATGATAATAAACAGGTTACTAGCAGTAGAGGTTTTCTTGTTGTTGAGGATGGATTTTGCTATTCAAGGTCTTTTGTTATTCCAAATGACATTGCACATTGATCTTTCCAGCTGTATGAAGAATTGGATTGGAATTTTGATGGGGATTACATTGAATCTGTACATTGCTTTTGGTAAGATGGCCATTTGTAAAATGTTGATCCTTCCAATCCAATGAGCATGGGAGATCTTTCCATTTTCTGAGACCTTCCTCGATTTCCTTCTTTAGAGGTTTGAAGTTCTTGTCACGCAGGTCCTTCACTTGCTTAGTTAGAGTCACACCAAGGTATTTCATATTGTTTGTGACTATTGTGAAGGGTATCTTTTCCCTAATTTCTTTCTCTGCATGTTTGTTCTTTGAGTAGAGGAAGGCTACTGATTTGTTTGAGTAAACTACATATATCCAGCCACTTTGCTGAAGTTGTTTATCAGCTGTAGAAGTACTCTGGTGGAATTTTTGGGGTCAGTTATGTATACTATCATGACATCTGCAAACAGTGATATTTTTCTTCTTCCTTTCCAATTTGTATCCCTTTGATTTTGTTTTCCTGTCTAATTGCTTGGGCCAGGATTTCCAGTACTATGTTGAACAGGTAGGGGGAGAAGGGGCAGCCTTGTCTAGTCCCTGATGTTAGTGGGATTGCTTTAAGTTTCTTACCGCTAAGTTTGATGCTGGCTATTGGTTTGCTGTATATTGCTTTTATTATGTTTAGGTATGGGCCTTGGATTCCTGTTCTTTTCAAGGTTTTTAACATGAAGAGGTGTTGAATTTTGTCAAATGCTTTCTCGGCATCTAGTGAAATAATCATGTAGTTTTTTTCTTTGAGTTTGTTTATATGGTGGATTACATTGATGGATTTCTATATATTAAACTATCTCTGCATCCCAGGGATGAAGCCTACTTGATCATGGTGAATGATTGTTTTGATGTATTCTTGGATTTGGTTTGCGAGGATTTTGTTGAGCATTTTTGCATCGATGATCATAAGGTAGTTTTGTCTGAAGTTCTCTTTCTTTGTAGGGTCTTTGTGTGGTTTAGGAATGAGGGTTATTGTGGACTTGAAAAATGAGTTAGGTAATGTTCCATCTGACTCTAGTTTGTGGAATAGTTTGGAGATTATTAGTATTAGGTCGTCAATAAATGTCTGATAAAATTCTGAACTGAATCATCTGGACCTGGGCTTTTCTTGGTTGGGAGGCTTTTGATGACTGCTTCTATTTTTTTAGGTGTTATAGGATGATTTAGATGGTTTACCTGGTCCTGGTTTAACTTTAGTATCTGGTATCTATCTTGGAATTCATCCATTTCCTCCAGTGTTTCCAGCTTTGTGGAGTATAGGCTTTTGTAGTAGGATCTGATGATTTCTTGAATTTCCTCAGTTTCAGTTGGTATGTCTCCAGTTTCCTTCCTGATTTTGTTAATTTGGATACTGTCTCTTTGCCCTTTAGTTAGTTTGGCTAGGGGTTTATCAATCTTGTTAATTTTCTCAATCAAACAGCTTTTGGTTTTGTTGATTCTTTGAATGTTTTTTTTTTTTTTTTTTTTTTTTTTTTTTTTGTTTCTATTTGGTCAAATTCTGCTCTTAGTTTGAGTATTTATTGCTGCCTACTCCTCTTGGGTGTATCTCTTTTCTTTTATTCTAGAGCTTTCAACTGTTCTGTCATGTTCCTAGTATATACTCTCTCCGGTTTCTTTTTGGAAGAACTCTCAGGTATGAGTTTTCCTCTCAGTACTGTTTTCATTGCATCTCATAGGTTTGGGTATGTTGTGTTCTCATTTTCATTAAATTCTAGAAAATACTTAATTTCTTTCTTTATTTCTCCTTTGACCATGCTATCGCTTAATAGAGCATTGTTTAGTTTCCATATTTATAGAGATTTTTGTTGTCTTTGTTGTTATTAAAGACCAGCCTTAGTCCTTGCTGATCTGTTAGAATGCATAGGAGTATTTCAATCTTCTTATATCTATTGAAATTTGTTTTGTGTCTGACTATATGGTCAGTTTTGGAGAAGGTGCCTTGAGGTGCTGAGAAGAAGGGGTATTCTTTTGTTTTAGGATGAAATGTTCTGTAGTTGTCTATTAATTCCAATTGGTTCATAACCTTTGCTAGTTTCACTGTGTTCTTGTTCAGTTTCTGTTCTCATGATCTGTTTATTGATGGAAGTGGGGTGTTGAGGTCTCCCCATGTTATTGTGTGGGATCCAATGTATTTTTTTGAGCTTTAGTAGGGTTTCTTTTATGAATATTAGGTGCTCTTGTATTTGGAGCAAATATGTTAAGGATTGAGAGTTCCCCCCTACAAATTTTCCCTGTTATGAGTAAAAGTGTCCTTCCTTATATTTTTTGATAACTTTTGGTTGAAAATCTACTTTATTCGATATTAAAATGGCCACTCTAGCTTGCTTCTTGGGGCCGTTTGTTTGCAAGTTTTTTTCCCCAGATTTATACTTTGAATTAGTGTCTGTCTTTGTCTCTGAGTTTTGTTTCTTGTATGCAGAAAAATGCTGGATTCTGTTTATGTATCTAATCTGTTATCCTACATGTTTTCATTTCGAAATTGAGTCCATTTATGTTAAGAGATGTTAAGGAATAGTGGTTGCTGTTCCCTGCTATTTTTGCTTTTCGAGGTAGAATTGTTCCTTTGTGTTTTTATTTTTTTGGTTTCCTTGCTTAGATATTTTCTTGTTTTTACTAGGATGTGATTTCCCTCCTTGTATTGGGTTTTCCACCTATAATTCATTGTAGTGCTTGGTTTATAGTCAAATATTGTGTAAATTTAGTTTTGTCGAGGAATAACTTGGTCTTTCCATCTATGTTGCTTGATAGTTTTGCTGGGTATAGCAGCTTGGGCTGACACTTGTGTTATCTTAGGGTTTGCATGATGTTTGTTTAGGATCTTCTAGCTTTCATAGTCTCTGTTGAAAAGTCGGGTGTGATTCCGATTGGTCTGTTTTTATATGTTACATGACTTTTTCCCCTTACTATATTTAGTAATCTTTCTTTGCTTTGGGCACTTGGTGTTTTGACTATTATGTGTCCGGAGGAATTTTCTTCTGGTTCAATCTATTTGGAGTTCTATAGACTTCTTTTAAGTTCATGGTCATCTCATTCTTAAGGGTAGGGAAGTTTTCTTCTATGATCTTTGAAGATATTTACTGTGCCTCTTAGTTGATATTTTTCGCTCTCTTCTATTCCTATTATCCTTGGGTTTGGTCTTTTCATTGTGTCCTGGATCTCCTGGATATTTTGGGTTAGGAGCTTTTGGCTTTTGCATCTTCTCTGGCTGTTTTGTCTATGTTTTCCATGTTTTCTTCAGCCCTGAGATTCTCTGTTCTGTCTCTTGTAAAGTCTGTTGGAGATGCTTGCATCTGTGACTACTGATTTCTTTTTTAAGTTTTCCATCTCCAGGGTTGTCTCTTCTAGTATTTTCTTTATTGTTTTTATTTCCATTTTAAATTTCTTCCTCAGTTCCTTCATCTCTTTGGTTCTCTTTTTCTCTAGTCCTTTGATTTCTTTGAATGTTTTTCTTGTTTCCTCTTTAAAAGTTTCTATTTCTTGATGCTTTCCCTCCCTTTCTTGTTTAAGTATCTCTATCATCATCTTGAGGTATGATTTCAGATCTGAGTCTTCTTTTTCTGGAGTGTTCGGCATTCTGCTGTTTGCTTTGATTGGAGAGCTGGGTTCTGGTGTTGCCAGGTTGTCTTGGTTTCCATTGGGTACGTTCTTTCACCTTCCTCTTGCCATCTTGTCTTGATTACACATGGTTTTGTTGTTAGTGATTGGTTCCTGTCTCTCCCATGTACCTGGCCTGTGTCCCTGGATCTCCCCTGTTCCAGGTGGCAGATGGCCTGAGTGTTTGCTCGGCATGCAAGGGCCCTCTGAGTGGAAACTGAGTCCCTGTGGCAGAGTTCCTGCTCCTGCTGAACCAATTGGCGGGGGGTGGGGGGGGCTTTCTGCTCACTCGGCCCAGACCTCTCTGCACACTGGCTACTCGTGGTCATTCCCACCAGGTCTCTGTCCCTGGATCTCTGCTGTTCCACGTGGCAGATGGCCTGAGCATTTGTTCTGCATGTATGGGCCCTCAGGTTTTAAACCGAGTCTCTATGGCAGAGTTCCTGCTCCCCAGATAATCCAATTATTAACTAAATAAAATTCAGCCTGTAATTTTCAAATGATGCTTGTAAAATGTTGGAATAATGTCACAATAGAAATCTTTCTACCATAAGCTGGTGCTGTGTTAAAACCCTCTGATTCGCGAAAAACAAAAACATGTGCCTGATTGTGTATAACCAAAGCATTCACCACAAGCTGTGTCACTTAAACTTTCAGTGAAAGCAACTTAATAAGCAGAAAAATACTAGTACTCATAACTGGGTATAATGTATTGCCATGAATGGAGAAAGAAATACACTATTGTGAAAGTGGAAATAAGCATTGTGTTCTCAGATGGGTGCCAACATGTATGACAAAATGAGATGATCTCCTGACTTGCATGGAGGAAGCCCAGGACTGGATGAATAAAGGTATACATATGTGTTGGTCCAACCTGCCCTTGCCTCCAAAGTATAAACTCTGCCGTACTGAGGCAATCAATTTTTGAAATTTTATATTTTGTCTTATTTCTCTTGCAGCTTAACTTCAAATCACTAGGTTGCATAGGCTTTGGCAGATGTATCCCGCCTACAGCCCACAGATATCTCAGGGTAGCTATGAATGCAACCACATATTTGTATAAGACAAGGTCCATTTGTGGTTACAAAATCAAAAGGGCAGAGAAATCCAATGACAGTCCTCATTCATGGTTCTTACTCTGAAATGACTTTCTCTGTTGAAATATCAGGGTGAGGTTTCTCATCACTGTTTCCAGAGGCAGGCTTCTTTCACTCCCTCCTTCATAGACTGCTACAATATTTGCATTTCTTTGGCAAGATTTTGGTAATGCTGACCTCTGTTGATGTATCCATACTCTTTTATTACCTATTACCTCAATTTAAAGTTTTATTTGCTTGCACTTGGGTTTTCTAAGCAAATTCCAGATATGCCATTTCATATGCAGATACTTTTCTGTGCATAAAACATAAATGATATAGTTTTGTGTGTTTGTTTCAGAAGGGAGAAACTGGAAACTATTGACCTCTATGAATGCACTAAATGTTGGATTTCATTCAGCCTTAGGATCCCTGTTAATGTGCACAATACCATTTGACATGCACAATTGGGACTTCATTTTCTGCTATCTTGGAGAATGTTCTGAATTAAAAAGATACAATGTTGTATTTTAGATTTTTAGTGAACTTCTCAAGAGGTTATGTTGTTTCCAACACTAGAACATGGAAGCAGTGTGCCATAAAGAAAAACACTTAAATTTAGACTAAGAAAGTCTCGATTCCAACTGGGATTCTTCCATTTCAGTGAAGTTTCCTAAATCTTAGCTGCTACAGCTATACTATGAAGAAAAACCTGGCTGTGCTGCACTGCAAATTACACCCATGTTCTTCTCATTTCGATTTGCATCTATTTAAAAAACTTAATCTTAAAATATGGCACCAGATATGTTTACCTGAACATACATTTCAGCTAAGCCAGAAGAATTAACTGTTATTTTTTTAATCCAAGAAAAATAACATGAATCCTCCCCGCCCTCAGACACATAAGATTCTCATAAAGATTAACATTTTAAGTAAGATAATGAATGTGAAATTCTGGCTCATGGCAGAGCACAACAAATGGCATCTATTATTAGCTTGTGACCAATTATCTGGAGGCAAGATCCTGTAACTTAGGAAACTGGTCCTTTTTATACAGGATGAGACTCATGATTCACACAAAGTCACAAGCGGCTAATCTTTGACTCGATGTTATTCCAGCTAAAATGTGTACCAATTATAAAAAATAAAATAATTCCAATGGAGAATAAACTATTATCATTTGCAATTATAGGCAGAAGGAGTGGACATGGTATGCACCAAGATTTAGGTATGAATCCTTATTTAATAAGCAAATGTGACAGCGGTGGGAGAAACTGTCTCAAGCAGCATAAAACATTCTCAGTGCTATGACGAAGCAGAGATTTATAAAATTCTAATTTAACTTTCTAGATCTCTCTTCTGAGGTCTAAACTAACCTACTGGACAATGTAGTAAAAGAGACAACCTCAACTGGGTTGCATGTTCTGTACTCCCTTAGCTGGTGAGCAATCTCCAAAGTCCTGCTATGGTACTTTTAGCTCAGGAGTTCCACCTGTTAACTCGGAATATTTTCATTCACTCGAGAAGTCTGCCCACAGCTGAAAGGAGCCAAGCCACATCACAGAAGATGGTGCGGATATATCTCTACTTCCAGAGCAATGCAAGCAAATTTTCCATGAACAGCTGCCATCCTCATGGAGCTTCATTCACACCCTGTGTTGTTTCTGAAAGTACATTCAGGAGTCAGGCTAGGTTTTCCTGGTGACAGATTGCAGTTTGGTATTATTAGAAAGTGTTAGTTGAGGTTGTTGAAAACCCCTTGCTTTCCTCTGCCCTCTGCCTGCCAATATTTATTAATCCTCCATAGTGTCTAGAGCTGCATCTCCCCATCCTCCCGGCCAGCAAAATCCCTTTCCAGTCCTGGTTTAAGAAAAGGATTTCTTTTCCTTCCAAGGCAGTGACATTCAAGCACATCTTTAAAATGCATTGCCAGCCACTGTGCATGTATTCATTGTAGGACAGAGACATGTGTGGACTTGTCAGAAAAGTCTTCTTAGTCTGAAATCCATCTCAGCAGTGACTGTGCAAGCCTAGAAATATGGTATGGATGACAGCTCCTCCTCAGAGCATCATTTCCAGAAGGCAGTGGAACTTGCCTCATCTACAGAGTCTCTTTTGCTTCTGGCAGTCAGTGTTGGGAGGACGAGCACCAAGAGGCCATTGGAATGAACTTTCTGTTCATGTCATAGTGTAGACAGAGAGGAGTAGGTGGGAATGACTCAGTGAAAGGCATCTGCTCACACAGGGAGACTGATATGACTTACCACCTGCTCTTCTGAGCAGGGATGTGATTCACTGTTAAGAGAGGCTGGTTTCTAAGGCAACCACTGAGGGGCAGGCAGCAGCAGCTTGTGTGAGCATGGTCTCATATGGTCACTGGTTCCCTTGTCTAGTGACTTCCATAGTTGGCTGGTTACCTCCCAAGAAATGTTTTTTTTTTCTTTGAATGCCATTGCAGAATGTAGAAAATATACTTCTCTCTCTGTGTGTGTCTGTCTGTCTGTCTGTCTCTGTCTCTGTCTTTCTCTCGTTCTCTCTCTCTCTGTCTCTCTGTTTCTTTCTGAAGGTTATTTATAGACACACACATGTGTTAGTAGCAAAGGCCTTTGTCTATCTACAATTAGCAACTGATTTCTGTTCTGAGTCATTTTGCATACCAGCCACATTGAAAATGCCCTGTTCATGGCAGAAAGGAAGAATTCAATTGGAAAACTGTAAAAGAGAAAGAAAAATGCCGAGTCTTACCTGTCATGGTGGTACATACCTTTAATTTTAGCATTCAGGATGTAGAAGCAGGTAGATCTCTGCATTTTAGGTCAGGAAGCTCTACGTACTGTGTTCCAGGCATGAATAGAGTAGAGTCTCCATCTTAAAATAAAAAATAATACTGATATTATGGGGCCTAGTTACATGATCATTCTCTCACTTATGGTGTTTGCAAGATGCTTGCTAAAACCTGTTCCTTAAATATCCCTAGAAGTTCCATCTGTTAAAAACATTTCCCCAGACTTGTGATCCTGAAACTGTTGTAAACTGATGAAGGTGTAGCCCAGTGAGAAGTTTTGGTCACTGGTGAAAAACAGGGAACAGAGTGTGGGAAGATCTCTAAGCATGTGGTGGAAGTCTAGTTGCTTTCTACGTCTCTGTCTTACGCTTCCCCAGCATCAAGTAAATGGTTAAGTTTCTCCAGAAAAGATCCCTATGTATACTCAAATGTAATGAAGCCATGGAGCTAAGGATTGAAGGGTCCAAATCTGTGAGCCAAAGGCCACTTTTCCTCTTCGTAGTCCCCCCAATTCCCTACCATTTTGGTACAATAATAAAAAAACTTTTTAATAGGATAGACATTGAAGGAAAATATTCATAAATCTATTCCATTCTCTTCCCAGAAGAGCATGTGTGTTGGGACTGAGGGGTGGGAGCTTCCCAGAATGCAATGCTTTTGGAACTTAAAGACAACAGAAACATCAGTTACTGTGGGTATTGTACCAGAGAATACTTTCCACTCTACTAGACTAAATAGGATGCCAATTAACCCTGCAAGATATTATGTAAGTCCTTACTCAACACAAATTGTTGAAAAAAAATTGAATATGATTATTGTATTGTTTGGAAGTGCTGCCAAAACACTCTATAAGTTTCTTTTTCTTTTTTTTAACTTTATTTAAAAAACAAAGATAAATGTACAGATTTTAAGCATTTTTTTGCATAAAAGTATAGATATATTTTTGTCAGCATTTGGTTTTTGTTTTTTAAAAGGTTTGATAGTGTGATTATGATCTTACTAGATACAATAAGCATAAAGTACATGTAAAACAAGATGTAACCTGGAAATAGTCAAAGTTTTCTTGGTGTGTAAAGATTATTATTATTTTTTTTATACAATGAGCAGACAGTACATGTAATACAGGGTGCAACCCGGAATTTGTCAATGTGTTCTTGGTGGGTAAGGATTGAGCATGCCTTTTTTTGTTTGTTTGTTTTGTTTTCTTTTTTTCTTGGACTTCATACAGTCTGTGAGTTGTTTCTGAGGGAGTGCAAGCCTCTGGGGTTAGCATCCCACTATCATTGACTGCATATTATGTCTGTTCTTTTGTGACTGGGTTATCTCACTCAGGATGATATTCTCTAGATGCAGCCATTTTCTTAAGAATTTGGTTAAGGCATTGTTTCTGGTGGCTGAGTAGTATTCCATTGTGTATATGTACCACAATTTTTGTATCCATTCATCTTCTGAAGGACATCTGGGTTCTTTCCAGCTTCTGGCTATTATAAATAGAGCTGCTATGAACATTGTGGTGCATATATCTTTGTTGTGTATTAAAGTGTCTCTGGGGTATATGCCCAGAAGAGGAATAGCTGGGTCTTCAGTTAGTACTATATCCAATTTTCTGAGGTATTGCCAGACTGATTTCCAGAGTTCTTGAATCAGTTTACAACCCTACCAACAGTGGAGAAGTGTTCCTCTTTCTCTGCAACCTCGCCAGCATCTGTTGTCATCTGAATTTGGATCTTGGCCAATCTGACTGGTATGAGGTGGAATCTCAGGGTTGTTTTGATTTGCATTTCCCTGATGGCTAAGGATGTCCAGGACTTCCTTAGATGTTTCTCAGCCATTCCATATTCCCCAATTGAGAACATTTTGTTTAGCTCTGCACCTCGTTTTTAATAGAATTGTTTGATTCTCTTGTGTCTAGCTTTTTGGGTTCTTTGTATACCTTAGATATTATGCCTCTATCTGATGTGGAGTTGGTAAAGATCTTTGCCCATTCTGTTGGTTGCCGTTTTGTTTTCTTGACAATGTCCTTAGCCTTACAGAAACTTTGCAATCTATTTAAGTCCCATTTGTTAATCTTTGACCTTAGAGCTTGAGCCATTGGTGTTTTTTCCAGAAAATTTTCTCTTGTGCCTATGTGTTCTAAGGTTTTCCCTACTTTCTCCTCTAATAGTTTCAGTGTATCTGGTTTAATGTGGAGATCTTTGATCCACTTACACTTGAACTTTGTACAAGGAGATAAGAAAGGTTCTAATTTCATTCTTCTGCATGTTGAGTGCCAGTTGGACCAGCACCATTTGTTGAATAGGCTGTCCTTTTTCCATTGAATGTTTACAGCTCCTTTGTAAAAAACCAGGTGAACATATACATGAGGGCGGATTTCTGGATCTTCTATTCTATTCCATTGATCCACATGCCTATTTCTGTACCAGTACCATGCAGTTTTCAGCACAATTGCCTTGTAATATAGCTTGAGGTCAGGGAAAATGATTCCCACAGATGTTTTCTTGTTGTTGAGGACAGATTTCCCTATTCTAGGTCTTTTGTTGTTCCATGTGAAATTGCACATTGATCTTTCCAACTTAATGAAGAACTGGGTTGGAATTTTGATGGGGATTGCATTGAATCTGTAGATTCCCTTTGGTAGGATGGCCATTTTTAAAATGTTGATCCTTCCAATCCATGAGCATGGGAGATCTTTCCATTTTCTGAGATCTTCCACAATTTCCATCTTTAGAGGTTTGAAGTTCTTGTCATACAGGTCCTTCACTTGCTTAGTTAGAGTCACACAAAGGCATTTCATAGTTTTTGTGCCTACTGTGAAGGGTACCTTTTCCCTACTTTCTTTCTCCACATTTGTCCTCTGAGTATAGGAAGGCTACTGATTTGTTTGAGTTAATTTTAATCCAGCCACTTTGCTAAACTTGTTTATCAACTGTAAGTGTTCTCTGGTGGAATTTTTGGGGTCACTTAAGTACACTATCTTGTAATCTGCAAAGAGTGATGTTTTTACCTCTTCCTTTCTGATTTGTATCCCCTTGATCTCCTTTTGCTGTCTAATTGCTCCAGCCAGGAATTCCAGTACTATGTTGAATAGGTAGGGGGAGAGTGGGCAGCCTTGTCGAGTCCCTGACTTTAGTGGGATTGCTTCAAGTTTCCCACCATTAAGTTGATGTTGGCTGTTGGTTTGCTGTATATTGCTTTTATTATGTTTAGGTATGGACCTTGGATTCCTGTTCTTTCCAGGACTTTTAAAATAAAGGAATGTTGAATTTTGTCAAATACTTTCTCAGCATCTAGTGAGATGACCATGTGATTTTGTTCTTTGAGTTTGTTTATATGGTGGATTACATTGATGGATTTCCTTATATTAAACCATCCCTGCATCCCTGGGATGTAGCCTACTTGGTCATGGTGAATGATCGTTTTGATGTGTTCTTGGATTTGGTTTGCAAGAATTTTGTTGAGTATTTTTCATCAATGTTCATAAGTGTGATTGGTCTGAAGTTCTCTTTCCTTGTAGGGTTTTTGTGTGGTTAAGGTATGTGGGTTATTGTAGCCTCAAAAATTGAGTTAGGTAGTATTCCATCTGATTCTATCTTGTGGAATAGTTTGGCGGGTATTTGTGTTATGTTCGCAATAAATGTCTGATAAAATTCTGCACTGAACCCATCTGGACCTGGGCTTTTTTGGTTGGGAGGCTTTTGATGACTTCTTCTATTTCTTTAGGTGTTATAGGGTTGTTTAGATGGTTTACTTGATCCTGGTTAAACTTTAGGATCTTGTATCTGTCTAGGAATTTTTCCATTTCCTACAGATTTTCCAACTTTGTGGAGTATAGATTTTTGTAGTAGGATCTGATGATTTCTTGAATTTCCTCAGTTTCAGTTGTTATGTCTCCAACTTTCCTTTCTGATTTTTTAAATTTGTATACTCTCTCTTTGCCCTCTAGTTAGTCTGGAAAGAGGTTTATCAATATTGTTGATTTTCTCAAAGAACCAGCTCTTGGTTCTGTTGATTTTTTCAATGGTTCTTTTTGTATCTATTTGGTCTATTTCTGCCCTAATTTTGATAATTTCTTGCCATCTACTCTTCTTGGGTGTATCTGCTTCCTTTTCTTCTAGGGCTTTCAGCTGTGCTGTCAAGTTGCTTATGTAAGCTCTCTCTAGTTTCTTTTGGGAAGCACTTAGGGCTATGAGTTTTCCTCTCAGTACTGCTTTCATTGCATCCCATAGAATTGGGTATGTTGTGTTTTTTTTTTTCCTTGAATTCTAGAAAATCCTTAATTACTTTCTTTATTTCTTCTTTGACCCTGCTATCATTAAACAGAGCGTTGTTTAGTTTCCATGTGTATTTGGGCTTTTTGTTGTCTTTGTTGTTGTTAAAGACCAGCCTTAAACCATGGTGATCTGAGAGGATGCATGGGAGTATTTCAATCTTCTTATATTGATTGAGGCTCGTTCTGTTTCCAATTATGTGGTCAATTTTTGAGAAGGTGCCATGGGGTGCTGAGAATAAGGTGTATTCTTTTACTTTAGGATGATATGTTCTGAAGATATCTATTAATTCCAGTTGGTTCAAAGTCTCTGCTAGTTTTACAGTGTCCTTTTTCAGTTTTTGTTTTTATGATCTGTCCATTGGAGAGAGTAGGGTATTAATGTCTCCCACTATTATTGTGTGGGGTGAAATGTATTTTTTGAGCTTTAGTAGGGTTTCTTTTATGAATGTGGGTGCTTTTTTATTTGGAGCATATATGTTAAGGATTGAGAGTTCCTCCTGACATAGTTCCCTGGTAATGAATAAAAAGTTTCTTTTCTTATCTTTTTTGATAACTTTTGGTTGGTAATTTACTTTATTTGATATTAGATTTGCCACTTCAGCTTGCTTTTTGGGGCTGTTTGCTTGGAAGTTTTTTTCCCCACCTTTTTACTCTGAGATAGTGTCTGTCTTTGTCTCTGTGATTAGTTTCCTGTACGCTGCAAAAGGCTGGATTTTGGTTATGTATCCAGTCTTATAGCCTATGTCTCTTTATTGGGGAGTTGAGTCTATTTATGTTAATAGATATCAAGGAATAGTTGTTTCTGTTTCCTGCTGTTATTGCTTTAGTGGGTTGAGTTGTGTCTGTGTCTTTTTCTTCTTTTGGTTTTCTTCCTTAGGAGTTTTTTTTTTTTTTTTTTTTTTTTTTTTTTTTTTTTTGTTTTTGTTTTTGTTTTTACTAAGATGTATTTTCCCTCATTGTATTGGGTTTTTTACCTATAATTTGTTGTAGTGCTGGGTTTGTGGTCAGATATTGTGTAAATTTAGATTTGTATTGAAATATCTTCATCTCTCCATCTATGGTGACTGATAGTTTTGCTGGGTATAGCTGCTTAGGCTGGCACTTGTGCTCTCTTAGGGTCTGCATGATGTTTGTCAAGACTCTTCTAGCTTTCATAGTCTCTGTTGAGAAATCGGGTGTGATTCTTATTGGTCTGCCTTTATATGTTATCTGACCTTTTTCCCTTACTGCTTTTAGTATTCTTTCTTTGCTTTGGGCACTTGGTGTTTTGACTATTATGTGTCTAGAGGTTTTTCTTTTCTTGTCCAACCTGTTTGGAGTTCTGAAGGCTTCTTTTATGCTCATGGTCATCTCATTATTAAGGGTAGTGAAGTTTCCTTCTACGATTGTGTTGAAGATATTTACTGTGCCTCTAGTTGATACTCTTCTCCTACTTCTATTTCTATTATCCTTAAGTTTGGTCTTCTCATTGTGTCCTGGATTTCATAGACATTTTGGATTAGGAGCTTTTTGTTTTTTGCATCTTCTCTGGCTGTTTTGTCTATGTTTACAATGTTGTCTTCTGCCCCCGAGATTCTCTCTTCCATCTCTTTTAGTCTATTGGAAATGCTTGCTTCTGTGACTCCTGATTTCTTTTTTAGGTGTTCTACCTCTAGAGTTATCTCTTATAGTGTTTTCTTTATTGTGTCAATTTCTGTTTTAAAATCCCTCTTCTATTCCTTCATCTCTTTGGTTCTATTTTCCTCTAGTTCTTTGAGCTTAAGTTTCTTTTTCTAATAGGTAACCTTCCACACTTGGATTTTATTTGTTCTTATCAATAGTTAATAAGAGCTTCAAATAATGTTATTATTGAAAATGATAAGAAACGTACCAATTTAGCCAGTTTTAAAATTACCACATGTCCTGATTTGTGTATTTTACATTAAAAATGTTATTATGTATTTCCCCTTAAGATTTTTTTATACAATTAATTCTGTTGTTGAAAGGACAAGAGAATACTGTAAGGACTCTGAATAACCTATGCATTTGTCCTTACATTCAAAAGACTTAAGCAGCTGTTTGTATAATACACAATTCTTTATCAAAATTGGATAGGGCATATGTCCTTTGGGGAAAACAAGGGAAGATTTCATGAAAACTCAACAGGCTTTAGAGTGTGGTTGAATATCACAGTATGTATGCTTTTTCCAACAAGGGAAAGACAAGCTCAACGGATATTAATTGGAATGTTACAAAAACATTGCAGTATAGGTTTAAGTATGTGCTCCAGATAGATGATAAGAGCCAAACTAGTTTATGCCTTGAAGGGTCCTGGAAATTACCAATCCATGGAAAAAACTCAGTTCTTTCTCTTTCATGCTAGATAAGTACTTACAGTCTTACTTACTTACTTACTTAAGTACTTACTTACTTACTTCCCTTTTCTTCCTTCCTCCTTTCTTCCCTTCCCTTTTTTCCTTCCTGTCTTTTTTCTCTTTCCCATACCTTTTACTCACTTTCCTTCATTTCTCTTTCCTTCCTTTCCTCTTCTTTTCCTCCCCCTTTTTCCTCCCTTATCTTATGTAATAAAAGAAACATGGAGATAGGAATTAGTAGTGATGTTATCAAACCTCTGTGCTAGATGGTTTCTTTTAGGCATGTAGATAATGTCATTAAGAAAAACACAATATTAGCACAGTGCATGTTACGGGGAAGCAGATTCTTGTGTGAAGATTTGTTGGCAGATTTATTGGAGATTGCCTTTGGGATCCACATCATTGAGTTTTCAGCAACATCAGGCAGAGGGGTAGGGGTCTGGGAAGAGAGACATGTCTTAAGATGTCTAGACGGGGTTCCACAGTTGGACTGATTATGCTTAGTTGTATCAGACTGAGCCAGTGGAGCCAGTCTTAATTCCCACACTAACCAACCATTGGATTAAAGAAATGGAGTGTGGCCTTGGTTAGTTGTCTTCAGTCCGGTGACTGAGTATTTTAGTTCAGTCTTAACCAGACTGTTGATCTCTCGAAATTACCAATTTCTTATAGATTATGCCAAATGGGAAGGAATTCCTTTGGCTTGTAACTTTCCTCTATATTACACACTCATTGCAACAGGGAATTAGCCTCCTTGAAGGCTTCATTAATGTACTAAGAATGTAAATCTTATCCAGGGCTTATTTGATGGTGGTGTTATTGCATGAACCTCTGGAATAGTCTCCTTGCTTCTAGACTTGCCTGTTTTGTGGTTTCATTGTTATAGAGCAGCCTGAGTGCCACTCTCTGCATACTGGCCACTTTGAGATGAGTCCTGTTTTTCTGACATGCATCTCCACTGCCATTACTTATTCTACCACTGCAGGCTGGAAGCCAAACAACCAGAAACTGACATTTTTCAGACCATGAGCCAAAATAAACCTTTCCTGCTCTAAGTTGATTGTTTTAGGTATTTTATGACAATGACAGGAAGCTAACTTATACACTTGTTGAAGATTTTAATTCCTTCATTAATGAGATAATTAGTGTGAAATTAAAACCTATTGATGGGTAAAGTTAAAGTAGTATGTTTGCATGTGTGTGTGTGTGTGTGTGTGTGTGTGTGTGTGTTGAATACTGCTTAAATTCAGTAGTTTTCAGCTTATAGGTCATGACCCCTACCATGATCACAATAAGACATCCTACATATCAGATATTTATATTTCAATTTATGACAGTAACAAAATTAAAGTTATGAAGTAATAGTGGAATAGTTTTATGTTTAGTGGTCACCACAACATCAGGAATATACTAAAGGTTCACAATATTAGGAAAGTTGAGAAGCACTAGTTTAAATGAATGGATAAATTGCAAGATTATCATACTGGATTCAGACAGCAAATAATTTGACCACGTGATTTTTTTAAAAAAATTCTGTGGTCAAGAATGATGTCCAATGTTGTTACTTGTAACTCATTATTAAATTCAATTGTCCAAACACAATAAAATTCATACAAACCTCATAAGTAGGATAATCCACAAAGGTGTATGTATACTGTGGATACCAGGCCATCCACTGAGGACACTTATGGATCTCCAGCTCATTTCAAAGACTTCTGGGATGCTTTCTTCTAAAAGAAGAAACAAGAGAAAAAAATGCAGTTTTCTTGACAGAGCTAGTTTATGACTCTTTTCCTGGAGATATAATATATTGTAAACTTTCACAGACATAATTTTATAAACATTATTTAAAAGCTTGCATGTACAAATATTACATGTCAACATTAAGAAATTGTTAAGAAGTATAAATCTGAGTCTATTTCAATGAGAATTTTGCTATTTCAAAAAAAAAGTTTTGGTTTGAGAAAAATATGTCTAGTCATTCCTTCTGGGATGTATGAGTTTATTATAAGTTAGTCAGTAGATGAATGGATACAAAAATTGTGATACATTTATACTACTCAGCCATCAGAAACAATGACTTAACCAAATTCTTAAGAAATGGCTGCATCTAGAGAATATTATCCTGAGTGACATAACCCAGTCACAAAAGAACAGACATAATATGCAGTCACATCATTGGGATGCTAACCCCAGGGGCTCGGACTGCCCCAGAAACAACTCACAGACTGTATGAAGTTCAAGAAAAAAAGAAAACAAACCAAAAAAAAAAAAAAAAGCAAAAAACAAAAAAAGTCATGCTCAATCCTTACACACCAAGAAAATGTTGACAAATTCCGGGTTACATCCTGTTTTACATGTACTTTTTGCTCATTGTAACTAGTAAGACCTTAATGCAGAGTATCAAACCTTAAAAAAAAAGAAAAAAAAAAAAGCCAAGCACTGACATAATTGTATTTGTATACATTTATGCAAAAATGTTTAAAATTTCTTTCTTTTATCTTTGTTTTATAAAATAAAGTTTAACAGAAAGCACTACAATCAAACTAAGATAGAGCTACACTCAAAAGTTAACAATTCAACTAGCATATTAAATCTAAGTGATTTAAGGCAGCAAAGCTATAATGTGGGCTGTGTCCTGAATCACCCATCCTTCAGATGGGTTTGATGAGTCTCCAATTCACTGGCTGTAGGAACTTATTTTAAAGTAAGAGATGGCACAAATGCTCAAAAAACTACACAGACCACAAAAGCCTCTGCAATAATGGTTAGGAGTTCGTTGGGAAGAGGGGTTTCAAACAGAGAGAGAAAGTGGGATAATGGGTGTCCTATGATTATCATGTCTGTATTCATTGGACTGTGAGTTGGACATGCTGAATGGACGTCTAACTGAATACATTCATGCTTCAGTGTGTTTGCTTTTGAAAATACAGCTTTCCTCTATTTTTCAGGCCCACATACTCAGACAGTTACAAAGCTCCGCTTTTGTTCTCTTACCTATGGTATGTACTTTGGAGGGGATTTCAAACCTTTTGACCTCTGCCTTCTCCCACGTGGCATCCTCTTCAGAAGTAGGCAACTTAACACTTAATGATGCTTTGAGAATTCATAAGAGAGATTATAACACAGAAAGTGATATTTTTTAAAAAATCTTAGAGTATTTGCTTATTTCTTTTTTAAAAATTTTAAGCCAGGAAGTCACTTTGCAAACCACAAACAGAACTCTCTTCCAAAGGGATCAGAGCTAAATTTAGAGCAACTTTTAGGAACAGTCAGTAGGTGCAGCCACATTTGAATCTTTTCTATAAACAATGGTGGAACAAATGTAAATATAGCCATAAAAATAGCTGCCGACTGCAGGTTTTTATCAGAACCTACTTTCTACTGGGAGCAAATGAGGACTTTGCGAAAGGTTTGGACTTGTCACTGAAGAAGCCAGAGAGAAGGTCCTAATATGTATCACAGGAATCTGGACTCCAGTGTCACAGTGTGTTAACTGCCCTTATTTCTATGTAGTGATTTTCCCCCTTAGAAAAATGTTTAAATCATTGGCATTCACAAAACAAGTCATTTGCCACAAAGGGCACTTCCCTGATGTGCATTCTTGAATGTGAAAGGAAATTAATGCCTGCAGTGCCAACTCAGGCATACCCAACTTGTCTTCTCAAACTGGAGAAAGAGCACCACAAGCACTTTATAGGACAGTCTCTGGATGGGCATATAATTATGAATAACATTTGCTTTGCCCTTTGTGGTTTGTAAAGTGCTTCCAGCTTAAGATGTCAGTTTGGATGCAGTTCCCGAGGTGGACCCTGTGGAGAAGGGAGTGGAGATGGTGGGTGGGTTGTCATCTCCAGTGATCATTTTCCTGGCCTTTGCTGTAGTGAGTCCTCCCAGAACAGCTTCTCTGGGGAAAGATTACAAGCTGGGTTGCCTATTATGTTTCAGAGTGCCTCCAATGCAGTGTTTGCTCTATGTAAATAAGCACTGAATTATGTACTATATTAGAATTAGTTGTAAAAACTGAAAACTATTTGAACTTGAAAAATGTCTTTCTAAATTACAAAATAGCCAAAATCTATGTTTTTTTGTGGTTAGAGATTTACATCAGCACTATTATTGGTTAGACCCTCAACACACGTTCAGATGTACAATCCTCTACACTGGAAAAACTAGGATAATTCATTTGCATATTTAGTGTATATGCTAATGGAAACTTTGTCAGTGCATCCCATCTCTAGAAGACAATAAAGTTGCTGCCACCTAAAACTAATATGTAATTGAAACACTGGACTCACACACACACACACACATACAATTCTTTTTTTTTTAATTGAAGAACTTTATTTTGAAAAACAAAGATAAATGTACAAATTTTAAGCATTTTTGCATAAAAGTATACAAATACATTTTTGTCAGTGCTTGGCTTTTTTTTTTTAAGGTTTGATAGTGTGCTTTAAGATCTTACTAGTTACAATGAGCATAAAGTACATGTAAAACAGGATGTAACCTGGAATTAGTCAAAGTTTTCTTGGTGTGTAAGGAATAAACATAATGATTTTTTCTTTTCTTTTTTTTTTTTTTTGGACTTCACACAGTCTGTGAGTTGTTTCTGGGGTGTTCAGAGCTTTCTGGGGTTAGTATCCAATTATCAGTGACTGCATATTATGTCTGTTCTTTTGTGACTGAGTTACCTCACTCAGGATGATATTCTCTAGTTCCATTCATTTGCCTAGAAATTTTGTAAAGTCATTGTTTCTAATAGCAGAGTAGTACTCCATTGTGTAAATGTACCACAATTTTTGTATCCATTCATCTACTGAAGGACGTCTGGGTTCTTATAATGCAAAATTTTGCCAGTCTAGAAAAAGTACATTCCATTTCTGAATAAAGAAAATTAGAGCAAGCTTGACAAATTCCAGTTTGAACTGGGCTTGAAACATGAGCAGGCTTTGTCAAGGTTAGAGAGAAAAGATGTTTTAGGAAGTAGAAGTCCCATAAAACATGAAACAATAGGGGGCTGGGAAGGAAAAGTAAGAGGTTAGAAATTGAGGTGTGGATATGAATGTGTCACATCGGGGAACCCCACTAGTGAATACATCCTCTGTGACTCCCATGCTCCTTTATTCTGAATATAGTCTAGGAAAAGCAAACTACCTGAAATATTAGAATATAGCCCTATGACATGTACCAAGAAAGAATCATAATCTGCTTGCAGATAATAGTTTGGAATTTCATGGGCTAAAGCTGCTTCACACTTGTGTTCTGGCAGCAACTGCTTCAGTTTCTGTTGTAAAGAAATAAGTGTTCGAGTAAGGGCTGGGCCACTGGCAGAGAGACTCTGCCCAGGAAGCCCATGCACTCAGACCAAACCCACAGGCCCTTTGCCACCTGAAACAACAGAGATTGCAGGACACAGGCCCAGTGAGATTGCAAAGTGAATAATAAGGCACAGAGAGGGCTAGGTGGAGCTCATGGAAAACAAGCCTCTGTGTCCCACAGTAAGGGCAGGGCCTCTGGCAGAGGAATTTGGTATTCGTCCAGAAAGTCTGTGCTCTCAGACTAAATGCAAAGGCCCACAGTAAGGCACAGGCCTTTGCCAGTGGGAACCGGGGTCAGCCTTGCAAAGGCAGTGCTTGAAGTTCAGCTCTACAGGCCCTCATACACCTGGAACAGAGGGGAGCCTGGCACACAGGCCCAGGAAGAGCAAATCAGGAGTCCTCAGAGAGCAGAAAGTACTGTGCTATCTGAAAAAGGGTTCATTTTGGCCTAGAGAAAGAGCCAGGTCCCTGCCAGTAGTACTCAGGACCTGTGAGCAGAAGGCTGAGCTCCCAGAACAGCCTCACAAGAACTTCAACACAAAAGGCCACAAAGACAAAGCTGAGTCACTGCTACCAGAACTCACTGCTTCCCACAAAAAGCCGAACACTCAGAAGCAAATTTCATCCAGAGCCCACGGGACCCAGATCCACAGGAGAGACAGGAGTAGTAACTGACAACAAGACCGTGTATAATCACAGATAACAAGTTGGCAAGAGGTAAAACTAAAGAACTTAAGCAATGGAAACCAAAAAGACCTGGCAACATCAGAACCCAGCTCTCCCACCACAGCAAGCAGTTGATTGCCAAACACTACAGAAAAGAAAAAAGACTCAGATATGAAATTATACCTCACAATGATAAGAGAAATCTTCAAGAAGCATATGAATAATTCATCTAAACAAGCACAGGAAGACACACATAAACAAATAGAAGCTTTTAAAGATGAAACACAAAAATCAGTGAAAGAAATACAGGAAAACACAGCCAAACAGATGAAGAAATTGAAAATGGAAATAGAAACAATGAATAAAACACAAAAAGAGACAACCATGGAGATGGAAAACCTAAAAGAGAAATCAGAAGTCACAGATACAAGCATCATCAACAGACTACAAGAGATGGAAGAGAGAATGTCAGGAGCCAAAGACAACATAGAAAACATAGACAAAACAGTCAGAGAAGATGCAAAATCCAAAAAGCTCCTAACCCAAACAGGAGATTGAGGACACAATGAGATGACCAAACCTAAGAATAATAGGAATAGAAGAGGGCAAAGAATATCAACTAAGAGGCACAGTAAATATCTTCAACAAAATCATGGAAGAAAACTCTCCTACCCTTAAGAAGGAGAAGACCATGAGCACAAAAAATGCCTACAAAATGCCAAACAGATTGAACCAGAAAAGAAAACTCTTCCGGACACATAATAATCAAAACAAAGAAAGAATACTAAAAGCAGTAAGGGAAAAAGGACATGTAACATATAAAGGCAGACCAATCAGTATTACATCTGACTTCTCAACAGAGACTATGAAAGCTGAAAGCTAGAAGATCATGGACAGACAAGATACAGACACTAAGAGAACACAAATGTCATTCCTCCTTAATATACCCAGCAAAACTCTCAATCACCATAGATGAAGAGAGGAAGATATTCCAGGACAAAACTAAATTTTCACATTATCTGAACACAGATCCAGTCCTACAAAGAATAATTGATGGAAATCCCAATAAAAAGAGGAAAACTATGTCCTAGAAAAAGTAATAATAATAATAATAATAATAATAATAATAATAATAATAATAATAATAATAATAATATAATAATAATAATAATAAAGCAAAAAACCAAAAGTAGAAAGACACATAGACATAATTCTACCTCTACAAGCAAACGTAGCATGAAACAGCAATCACTATTACTTAATATCTGTTAACATAAATGGACTCAATACCCCAATAAAGAGACATAGACTATCAGACTGGATACATAAACAAAATTCAGCATTTTGCTGCATACAGAAAACTCATCTCAGAGACAAAAACAGACACTATCTCCAAGTAAAAGGCTGGGAAAAAACATTCCAAGCAAACAGCCCCACAAAACAAGCTAGAATAGTCATTGTAATATCAAATAAAGTAGATTTTCAACCAAAAGTTATCAAAAAGATAAGGAAGGGCACTTTTACTCATTACAGGGAAAATTTATCAGGATGAATTCTCAATCCTTAACATATATGCTCCAAATACAAGAGCATCTATATTCATGAAAGAAACCCTACTAAAGCTCAAAACATACGGTGGAACTTGAGAAAATTAACAAGATTGATAAACCCTTTGCCAGACTAACTAGAGGGCACAGAGAGAGTATCCAAATTAACAAAATCAGAAAAGAAAGTGGAGACATAAAAACTAAAACTAAGGAAATTCAAGAAATCACCAGAGCCTACTACAAAAGTCTATACTCAACAAAACTGGAAAATTTGGAGGAAATGGATAAATTCCTAGACAGATACCAGATGCCAAAGTTAAACCAGGACCAGAGAAACTATCTAACTAATCTCATAACACCTAAAGAAACAAACACAGTCATTAAAATCCTCCCAACCAAAGAAAAGGTCAGGACCAGATAGGTTCAGTGCAGAATTCTATCATACATTGATTGATGACCTAGCATCAATACTCTGAAAACTATTCCACAAAATAGAGTCAGATGGAACATTACCCAACTCATTCTTTGAAGCCACAAATAACCCTCATTCCTAAACCACACAATGACCCTACATAGAAAGAAAACTTCATATCAATCTCCCTTATGAACAGTGATGCAAAAATACTCCACAAAATCCTTGCAAACCGAATCCAAGAACACATCAAAATGATAGTTCACCATGATCAAGTAGGCTTCATCTCTGTAATGCAGGGATGGTTTAGTATGGGGAAATCCATCAACATAATCCACCGTATAAACAAACTCAAAGACAAAAACCACATGGTCATCTCACTAGATGCTGTGAAATTATTTGACAAAATTCAACTCCCTTTCATGTTAAAAGTCTTGGAAAAAACAGGAATCAAAGGTCCATACATAAACATAATGAAAGCAATATACAGCAAACCAATAGCCAACATCAAACTAAATGGTGAGAAACTTGAAGCAATCTCACTAAATTCAGGAACTAAACAAGGTTGCACACTCCCCCCTACCTATTCAACATAGTACTAGAAATCCTGGTGGAGCAATTAGACAGCAAAAGTAAATCAAAGGAACACAAATTGGAAATTTAAAAAAAATGAAATAAAAAAATCACAATTTTCAGAAGACATGATAGTCTACTTAAGTGACACCATAAATTTCACCAGAGAACTTTTACATCCAATAAAAAAACTTCAGCAAAGTGGCTGGATATATAATTAACTCAAGCAAATCAGTAGCCTTCTTTTACTCAAAGTATAAACATGTGTAGAAAGAAATTATGGAAAAGATACCTTTCACAATAATCACAAACAATATGAAATACCTTGGTGTTACTCTAACTAAGCAAGTGAAGGACCTGAATAATAAGAACTTCAAAGCTCTGAAGAAGGAAATTGAAGAACTCAGAAGATGGAAAGCTCTCCCATGCTTATGGATTGGAAGAATCAACATTGTAAAAATGGCCATCTTACCAAAGGCAATCTACTGATTCAATGCAATCTCCACCAAAATTCCAACTCAATTCTTTATGGAGTTTGAAAGAGCAATTTTCAAATTCATCCGGAATAACAAAAAACCTAGAATATCGAAATTATTTCTCAACAACAAGAAAAGAATTACCATCCCTGACCTCAAGCTATATTATAAGGCAATTGTGTTTGAAAACCCCATGGTACTGGTACAGAGATAGGCAGCAAGATCAATGGAACATAATAGAAGATCCAGAAATGAACTCTCACACATATGGTCACTTGATCTTTGACAAAAGAGCTGAAAACACTCATTGGAATAAGGACCGTCTTTTCAACAAATGGTGTTGACTCAACTGGCACTCAGAATGCAGAAGAATGAAAATAGATCCTTTCTATCTTCTTATACACAGCTCAAGTGCAAGTGGATCAAAGATCTCCACATTAAACTAGGCACACTGAAACTATTAGAAGAGAAAGTGGGGACAACCTTAGAACATATAGGCACAGGGGAAATTTCTTGAACAGAATATCAATGGCTTGTGCTCTAAAACCAAGGATGGAGAAATGGGAATTAATGAGATTGCAAAGTTTCTGTATGGCTAAGGAAACTGTCAAGAGAACAATATGGCAGCCAACAGATTGGGAAAAGATCTTTACCAATCCCACATCTGATAGAGATCTAATACTCAATATAAACAAAGAACTCAAGAAGTTAGACGCCAGAGAATCAAACAATCCCATTAAAAATGGGATACAGAGCTAAACAAAAAATTCTCAATTAAGAAATATTAAATCGCTGAGAAGCACCTAAGAAGTGCTCCACATTCTTAGTTATCAGGGAAATGCAAATCAAAACAATCCTGAGATTCCACCTCACACCAGCCAGAATGCTAAGATCAACACTCAGATGACAGCAGAAGCTGGTGAGGATGTGGAGAAAGAGGAACACTTCTCCACTGTTGGTGGGGTTGTAAGCTGGTACAATCACTCTGGAAATCAGTCTTGCCGTTCCTCAGAAAATTGGATACAGTCCTAATTGACAACCCAGTTATTCCACTTCTGGGAATATACCCCAGAGATGGTCCAACATATAATAAGGACACACGCTTCATCATGTTCATAGCAGCCTTATTTATAATAGCCAGATGCTGGAAAGAACCCAGATGCCCTTCAGTATATGAATGGATACAAAAATTGTGGTATATTTACACAATGAAGTACTACTCAGCTATTAGAAACAATGACTTTATGAAGTTCCAAGGAAAATGGATGCATCTAGAGAATATCATCCTGAGTGAGATAACCTAGTCACAAAAGAACAGACATAATATGCAGTCACTGATATTTGGATACTAGCCCCAGTAAGCTCTGAATACACCAGAAACAATTCACAGGTCATATGAAGCTCAAAAGAAAAAAGTCCAAAAAGTGAAAGCCTCAGTCCTTCTTTGAAAAAAAAGTGTATAGCACCCTCTCAGAGTCTGGTACACATAGACCTTAAACCATTAATAATTCAACAGCTAAGAATATAGCCTTGTGGCAATTTTTTGTATTAAAAATCATGATGTTTAACCTATACACAACAAGAAAACTTTGACTGTTTCCATGTTATATTCTGTTCTACATGTACTTTATGCTTATGGTAACTAGTAAGATTTCAGTGTATACAATTATAGGAATCAAGTACTGACAAAAATATACTCATAGAGTTTTATGCCAAAATGCTTTTAAAATCTGTACATGTATCTCTCTTTTATAAATAAAGTTGTAAGAAAAAAATGAGGGTTCTTATTAAAACCTATTATATTATATTATATTATATTGTATTGTATTGTATTGTATTATATTATATTATATAGCAAAATGAGTAAAGCAAACAACCAGATTCAACATTTTAAATGTCAGTACAAACACTTTATAAGGAATTATATTTTTCTATCTTTATTGTCTGATATATACATACATACATTTTAATGTATCAGGAATGTGTTCCTACTCATTGTACATTTTCAGTGGGTAATTATTCTGCTACATAGCTTCCATTGTATAGATTTATTAAGATTTATGTGACTTGTTTTCTAGGGCTAGACAATAGGGTTATATATACTTTTATTTTTAAATAGAAAGCTTTATAACAAACAGCCTTACAATGGAATCTTTGTTCATATACATAAACAATCCCTTAGAATAAATGCCTAGATGCTATATTCCTCTTTCATTGTGTGGTTCAGTGTTCTGTGATGAGCCAACAGAGATGGTGTGTGTTTTAATTCTATTCCAGACATGTACCTCTCTTGATGCTCCCCTGTAACAAGGGCATATTACTTTTCTGAGAAAATGTTACAATCTTGGAGGAAGCATGCAGCATCCCTGACATTTGGGCAGAGACATTAAATCACAAAGACCTGTGTGTAGGGAGCCCTCCAAAAGATAAATCTTTTACCCAGAGAACCCTTTCTTATCCATGCATAAGAATCGATTGCTATTCTCTGCATCACAGCTTCTTCTCCATTACCACCCCAGCTTTGAAAACATTTCCATCTCCTCATAATGCAAGTCATCGGAGAGGCAAAGGTTTGCTGCTATTTTTCATTATGGTGAGACGAATCACAAAGGCATACTGTGGCAATCACAGACACTAACCAGGCAGTAAGTAAGGGCAATTTCATTACAAGTGCACACTTGCATTTTATGCCTCTTAATCACGGTTACTGCTCCCTTAAGGAGGTCCTGCTTCCAGCCTGCGTTCTGACAATACTTTCTTTGTCTGAGGAATGCTGCAGTGGGGTGAGTGGCCTTTATTAGTAGGAATGGTTTCCTAGCACCTGACACAGCAGCAATATAAAGTCACTCTGTATGTGTTACATATGTGCCTTTGTTGCATGTGGCTTTATGCAGAGAACAGTGTTAATGCCAGTCACGGAGATTTCTGGCTTAGTGGTTTTATGTTTACTTAGCCTCTGGATGTTTAATGAGTTTCCTCCTATGTGCTCCTCTTAACAAAACCTGACTAGTTTTATGAGTGCACCAAATATGATGGAAAATCCCCCAGCCCTGAAGAGCAGCTCAATGGGAAATCTCTAAATGGCTCACTTGCTGTTCTCTGCTGCTTTTCAAAGCATCTTCTAACCTGAAGTCATCATTACTGAGCAAAGATCATAAATTACATTAAGTTAAATGACATGATCAAAATTCTGACCTGTCAGAAATATAATCAAACAGACATTCCTGAGGTAGACTGATGAAGAAATCACTTGCAAAGCCAGTGCTTCCTTAAACTCAGTTTTAAGGTTTTTCCATGGTACCAGTGTTTCTGGTACAGCATTTACAGTTCTTAACCAAGGTTGTCTCTAATTGGGTCAGATGTCAAATGTCATGAACATACTTAGAAATGATGTTGAGTGAAAGGCTTCTCTGTGCAGATGGTTGAAATGAGGGGAGCCGAGAGATACTTCTTGTGGGTGAAATGAGCTAGATGCTGGTTTCACCTTCTCAGCCTCAGGGGGTTGGTGCAAAAGATTTCACAACAGATCTAGAGTTATCCATCACCACAGATGACGACCTCGTCATAACAGACTGTAATATAACTGGTACTTATTTTGACATCTAAAGCCAAAAGATCAGCTTTGCTTATAAGCCAGGGTGTAGATATCCAAAGTGGCGTTCACTAATGACTGATTATTGTGTGCTTGATACTTTTCTTCTGAGCTCTTTGAGAATTTTGTACAATGTTGAGAACATATTCACCTCTCACACCCAACTAGTCCAGATTTTTCCCTTTCTCTCCATGTACTGCACTCTGTGCCCTCTTTGTATCATCTTTATAAATCCAGCAAGTTGAATTTGTGCTGCAGGTATGATCTTGGGTGTGCAGCTATCCAATAGAGCATGGGTGACTTATACCAGCGGTTAAACCATTAACTCTAACTCATTCTCCCTCTCCCAGCAGCTACCAATCACCAGTAAATAAATTCTCAGTTAGAGATTGGACTCTGTGCACACATCTGTTCTCCATATCTGTACTTGGTCTGGACTGAGCATATACAGATCTTGGAAATTTTGTTGTAGCATTGGCCATAACTTCTCTGAGTTCATCTGTGAAGCTTCCCAGATATGTGTATCCAGAAGATACTCTTCTTGTAGTCATCTGTCACCTCTGCATTTTGCGATCTGCCTAATCCTTCTTTTACAATGATCCCTGAGTTTTAAGGGGTGGTAGTGTGATGTGAATGTTTCATTTAGAGCTGAGCATTTGGCAGCTTCTTACAGTATACATGTGCTCAGTTGTAGGTTGGCAAATAAAAGCTTCTCTGATGAAGGCTGAGAGATGTACCAATCTATGGATATAACAAGTCTCTATGGGTAGGTTTAATACTATATCTACTTAGCAGAATAATAGTAGTAGCTTATCTCCTAGGGCCTATGACCCTATGTTTAGCCACTGGTTCTTGGCCAACTAATAGTGCCAAATACAGGTTTGTCTTGTGGAGTCGTCTTAAATTCATTAAGAAATGCTTAGTTACTCCCATGATGTTTGGGACACTGTTGAACTGGTAGGCATATCTTGATTGATCTGTTGTTATTGTATTAGTGTTCAAATAATGTAAAATTGATGTTTCCCAGGTATTTGTGTTAAGTGGGTTTTGATATAAAATAGCAACAGATGTGTAATCCTGGTATAGAAGTGATAGGAGGAGAAATAATACTCAGTAATTATGATCTGCTGAGGTCTTGCTAGTGATAGATACTGCTTGCAACATTTCACTAAGTTTCACAGTTGTAGAAGACCAATCAGCACACCAGTCAGATTGGCCAAGATCCAAAACTCAGATGACAGCAGATGCTGGTGAGGCTGCGGAGAAAGAGGAACACTTCTCCACTGTTGGTGGGGTTGCAAGCTAATACAACCACTCTGGAAATCTGTCTGGCGATACCTCAGAAAATTGGATATAGTACTACCTGAAGACCCAGCTATTCCACTTCTGGGCATATACCCCAGAGACACTTTAATACACAACAAAGATATATGCACCACAATGTTCATAGCGGCTCTATTCATAATAGCCAGAAGCTGGAAGGAGCCCAGATGTCCCTCAGAAGATGAATGGATACAAAAATTGTGGTACATATATACAATGGAATACTACTCAGCCATCAGAAACAATGACTTAACCAAATTCTTAAGAAAATGGCTGCATCTAGAGAATATCATTCTGAGTGAGATAACCCAGTCACAAAAGAACAGACATAGTATGTAGTCACTGATAGTGGGATGCTAACCCCAGAGGCTTGCACTCCCCCAGAAACAACTCACAGACTGTATGAAGACCAAGAAATAAAGAAAACAAAACAAAACAAAAAAAAATTTACAAAACAAGAAAACTTTAACTATTTCCATGTTACATTTTGTTTTACATGTACTTTAGCTCATTGTAACTATTAAGTTTTCAAGGCATACAATCAAACCTTGAAAAAAATCAAGTACTGACTAAAAAATATATTCATATAGTTTTATGTAAAAATTATGTTAAAATCTGAAAAAAGTACTGACAAAAATGTATAATTTTAAGAAAAAAATGTTTAAAATCTGTACATTTATCCTTGTTTCGTAAAATAAAGTTGTTTTATAAAAAAAAAAAAAGAAATGTTAAAAAAAAAAAAAGAAAACCAATCAGATTATATAGATATAGCGGTTGGTGTTTGGAAATATCAAATAGCTCCAACCAGTCATAAGACAGTTGTCAGTGTTGGGAGCCAGTATTTTATCTCTCTAGAAGACCTAGTTGCAGCATTCTGCCGCATTTCTTTAGACAATTAAATCAGTTTGTGTGCTGCCTTTAGCAAATCAGTTTTTGTAGTTTTAATATTCTTATCATAAATCAAGGATAGTGATGTTTTTTCAAATGATTGCACAGATTTTGTTTCAGAAAAGAAATGTGGTAATATATGAAAAATGCTTCTTATTAAAATTTTCATGGGCAATCCCGTATCTGCTTGATGAATTTAAAGTTCTTCTTATGCTAAATGCTCAACAAATTTTAAATGTACATGTAAAGTAATATATTTATTAGCGAATCATTGTCTCTTTCTTTGAGGGATTTATAACCCAGTATATGAGGTAAGATTTACACGTATAAGGAGGACTAAAAGACTGGAGTGATGGTGCAGTGGTTAATAGCACTGGATGTTCTACCAGAGGATCTGGGTTTGGTTCCCAATTCTCACATCACAGCCCACAACCATGTGTAACTCTAGTTCCAAGGAATCTGATGCTCTCTTCTCCCCTCCATGGTCACTGTACAGATGTTTGTACATGCATACATGTGCTCAAGATTCCATACACATCAAAATAAAAATAAATATTTTTAAAATACAGAAGAACCTTGCGTGGCAGGATATTACATGTGCAAGTTATTGGTTATGAGAGAAGTCCTGTGAAGTAACAGATCTGGGTATTGAGAAAAGGAGATTGCAGGTGAGGCTTGCCTCAGTCCCTGAGCTGCAGAGAGGTCAAAGCTGTGGGCAAGTAGAAAAGCATAAAGGCCATTTTAATGATGAGGCATCAGATGTTGTAACCCATGGGGGTAAGGTATGCAATTTATTTACAAATTGGCAGATAAATATTGTTAGCTGACTGAAATAGCCATTTATAATTTAGTAAAATATGAAAAAATAAACATTGGATAATTGGGTATCATTCCAAGTAAACACATTCAATACAATTCAATTTAGAAGTTCTAAAAATATACAGAAGGACACCAAATATCCACTTCTTTCAATACATTCTCATGTGAATGCACTTAAAACTACCAAACTGTACATTTAGTAATGGCAAGATCTCTAACCATTAAACTCATCATGACAAAAATCATACCTGCACTCCTTTGGGGAATGGCCTGTATAAATTAGATGCTGAAGCTCAAAATTCTTTTATTTATGACATTCATCCTGCTCTTCAGCTGGCTACTTTTCTCTTCTTGTATTGACTTACTTCTCTCTTTTTATTATGTTGAATTATGTACATTTATTCTCTTTGTGTAGGGGTTTTATCTACCTTCATGTGTATGCACCACATGCATGCCTGATGCCTGGAGAGGTCGGAAGAGGGTGTCAGATCCCTTGGGAGTGGAATTATAGATGTCTGCAAACCACACTGTCGGTGTTTGGAACCATTCCCAGTTCCTCCATAAAAGTAGTAAGTACTCTTAACCTACATCCAGCTCTCCAGTCCTGTAAGTTATCTACTTTTTGCCTTTGTGCTTTTAGTTTATTGTGCCTATCACAGTACATATTCGGTACACTGTGGATGAGTTAAAGGTTTCCAGTAAACAAAGATTTGAAGGGAAGTGTACTTATCTCAAAACCTTAAAATCATCCACAGTAACACTGAGAATAAAACTTAATAAAGATATAATTAATGAGGATGCAAAACCCTCAGGCCCTGAACAAGAAGTAGTTAAATTGTAATGTCTACATCTTGTGCAGCCACTGGGACTTTTTATAAAAGAAATCATACATCACAGGAAGCACGATAGCACAGTCAATAACTGCTGTACAGATAAGATTTTTTTCAAGTGAACTCAATCTGTAAATTGTTCTCTGCTGGGTGAAAAGCCAGGCATACCAGCAGAATTCTTCCCATTACTTCTGCAAAGAAATCTCACACAGAATAAGAAAAAGGAGAAAGAAACATTCAGGAAGATATCCCCAATTAAAAAGCAGAGGACACATTAAATGTTTTCACATTAATCTATTTGATAGTCAATTAAAATGGAATAGAAGCATGTGCTCAAGAGATAGAAATGAGATCCACAAAGGTGCTGTCCTTGAGGGGAAGAGGTGTGTGCTTTGTACATCGGTCCTGCTAGGAGAAAGATACTACTTCCAGTCAGGCCAGTTTGAGACACAGAAGAAAAGGGATAATGGAACAGCAGGAGAATCTCAAGTGCCTGGGATTATCTTCCTGACTTGGTTAAGTGCTTTTGCCAGTCTCTAAGGGAGGTTGGTTGGAGGGATAATGAGAACCAGTTTAAGAGAAAACACAAATACTTGCAAGCCTTGTTCCCTTCACTGTAGGGAACCCCTTAATTTGTCTTAGCTTGAATGGAAAAAATCATCTATGATCTTCCACAAATTGCGATTTAAGGTAATATCTTCAAGCATGGCTGGCTTCTGACTCTTTGTGCCATATTTTCTGTCTTATCCTCAACACTACTTTGAAATAGTTATGTGAAGAGAGTAAGTTTTAGAGCTGCAGAAACCAAGACACCAAGCAAACTGGTCAGTGGTGTGAAAACATTTACTAGCAAAATGTTTTGGGTTGCATTTATGATTTGTGAGGCCCGGGGTCTGGTCAGAGATATTTTCTTGAAAGAAGGCCTTGCAGCAGAAACAGAAGCAGGCATTTCTGCTCCCCATTGCACTGCACTGCAGAGATTTCTCCACCGTACTGTTACTTCCACACTGTACCTTCCTGCGCATATTTGTTCGGTAGAACTGGGAATTGAGCCCCATGCATGTAAGGCAAGTGCTCTATCACTGAACCACAGGCTAAGGTCTTTATGTTGTTCCTTTTCAACCACATGTCCTTCCATGGTATGGGTGTGTGTGCTTTTGCAGAGCCTTAAGCCATATTTTTTTTTTCCTAGAAAAGATTCTAATTAAGCCTGTCTTCTATTGTTAGAAGTTCTGGTTGTCTCCAGGTTGCAGAAGTCTCATCTCAACATCAAATCCTCACTGTATATGTATATGTATTTTCCTCATAAGTAATTTCTTGCATATTTTTTAAAAACATATTTTTCCTTTTTTCAAAATAGTCGAGAAAGATAATCACTACATAGAAATGGATAAAATTCCCTACTTAACTTCTAAGCTAACTGCTGTTCTGAAGTATGAGATTTGTGGGGCTAGGGAATAGCTCAGTACTTTAGATCTGCACAATCATGGGGCCTTGAGTTTGGATGCATGGCATCTACATGGGAGCCAGGTGCAATCCCAGGACTGGGAGGAGTGGTGACAGTGGCATGAAGAGGAGGACAGCTGTCTTGCTGGCTATCTAGCCTGGAAGAGAGATGGCAATCTCCAGGTTGGATGAGAAACTCTGTCTCAAGAAAATAAGGTAGAAAGTGATAAAGCAGGGCACTTGAGGTCTTTCTCTGGCCTCCATACAAGTACAGGAGAGCACCAAAATATACACATACACCTGTATTTGCACACATTATTTACACACCCACAAACACACACACATACACACACATACAAAATCATATAAACTATGAGTTCTCACCAGTATTATTGCTTTCTTCAACCTGCCCTTAAAGAAATTTCTCAGTATAATAATAATAATAATAATAATAATAATAATAATAATAATAATAATGTTGATTGAATTTTTGAGAAAATTAATTAATGGTTCTTTTACTTCCCAAGTGGAAAGTTACATATATTTAAAGATGTGTGTAATTGCTTTGAGCCTATGTATTAAACTAGGAAGTGACTTCTGAGTGGCTGACCTTTCTATGGTCTTCATGTCCCATTAAACACTAGGATACCTAAAGCCTCAGATCACTTTTAGTCTTAATGATATTTTATTATTCCCCATTCTTGCAGAAGGTTCCAGTCAATTTAACCAGGGAATTCTCTTCACCTTTTCCCATTGGTTCACTTCTGCTTAAACAATGACAGATTTCAAGAGATGTCAAATTAATTTTATTTTTATCACCATGGTCATTTTTCCTCGAATGACAGCAAGAAGAAGAATGAAATTTTAGGCAGGATGTCACCATGGCTGTATCTACTTTCCTTCCACCTTTCAGTACTGGTACATTTTCAAAAGCAAAAAAGCAGAATTCCTCAGACTTTACCATTGGTTTTGCATGATCCGTGACAGAATAAATAGGTGATCAAACCTCAAATGTTCTTAGTATCTGCTGAGGTTGCTTTTTGCCTCCTTATGTGAAGATGCACCCACTATTGCCTCTTCATCACACTTGTTAAGGAAGAAAAATTAATTCTGAGAACTCAGCTTTTTCTCTTTGCTCTCCAGTGAGATGCAGGCATCTGAGAAAAATGTTTCTAATTCTATGTCTGCTCTCTATCTATTAAAATGTAATATCAGCCCAATTCTGAAATCTGTTTCATGCTAAAATGTGCTTCTAGAGTTATTTGTTTTCAAATCATTCAAATGCTTTTCAGATACCTCAGAGTAAGTGCACTGTTCAGTAAATATTTAGCCACAGCTAAGTTGTCCTCCAAGCATCATTAAGCATTTTAACCAGAGGACCGAATGACAAGTGTATGAAAAGGTTTTTCACAGTTGAAGCTTCTACGTGGAAAAGCAATCTCAGGTGATCTGAAATAAGACTGTGCATGGTTCTTATAAAAGTGATTTCCACAGTACATCAAATACTTGGCAAGAACTGTGCCACATTTAACCTCAGAACACCCTTTATCTGATCAATGTGGAGACCATAGCTCAGGGAAACTAAGCCTATACAACTTACTGCACAGGCTATGTTCTCAAACCAAAGGACACTCTAGATGCTTTCAGTTGGACAGTGGTCCGGCCACGTTACAGTCATTATCTTTACTCATTATTCTGTGTGTGACTTTGCCACTACCCTCAAGACACAACACATTTCTCTTTCCTTGATTCTAAGATTTCTCCATGACTATCTTGGTGAATAAAATGTGGAAGAAGTGATTAAGGATAATGCTTACAATTTTCTGTCTTCTTTGACCTTTTAAGACACTAGTTCTGGATCCAACTGACATTACATAAGAGACATAAAGGATAACAAGATCTTCACCCTTTCCCCTACTGCCCCAAGTCAGCAGCTGCTGCTGTGCACCAAGAAAGAACCAGTATTCAGGACCAACTGTATAATTTGGCAGGTTCAGTTTTGATTAATGAGGCCAGTGAAGTTAGTATTTTTTTTTCTTCAGATTCAGTGTGCTAATGCACAGTGACTGTGTGGCCCCCACAAAATTGTAGTTTCCCTTGCCTGGACATGCTCAGCTACTAGACTGGTAGTTCAAGTGTTCCCTATTGAATCCTGTACAGGTTGTATGTTAGCCTGCTTCTTGCACCCTCAAGGTGGTGTACACCCTTAGCTTTGACCTTCTCTGCATCTGGTTCTGTCAGAAGCTGAAAGTAACAGGTGTATCCTGGATTTTTACCCGCCAATGCGGCAGGACCAAAAGCAACAGTAGTCATGAGGTAGGAGTAGACAAAGGATTCATGAGTCCCAAGAAGTGAAGAAACAGGAGGCTACAGCTAAAATGAAGAAACTGTTCTGGGTTAGTGAATCATGGGGAAAGGTGGGAATGCTTTTATCCAGAACTCTGAGCCATCAACATTTCCCCCATTGCCTCTTCATTCATCTTCATTTGCCAATTCCAAATATGAGGTTTGTAAGAATTTTAAGATGACTCCCACAGAATATTTAGCTCTCTGTTTTAAACATAAAGATGGGAATTCAAAAAAGTGAAAACATAGGTTAAAACCAGGGGATTTTTTGAAGAGAAGAAGCTAAGACACCCAAGGAAAAGTCTCCTTGGGAAAAGAATCACTATTGAATCATTGAAATATGCCCAGTTTGGGGAGCAGTAGACAACAATTAGCTTTGAATAGCTGTCAGCTAAGACCACATATAAAATGAAATCTAATCCCTGTGTTAAAGGCCTGAGCTAGGGCTAGAGACATGGTTCAGTGGTATTTACTGCTCTTGTAGAGAACCTGAGTTCATTCCCAGTATCCATGGCAGACAGTTTGTAACTGCTTTTAACTTCAGCTGTGAGGAATCTGACACCCCTTTTTGACCTCCAACTGACTTATATTCATGAATAAGATGCAACACATACACATACATACATACAATTACACACACACACACACACACACACACACACACACACACACACACACACCCTCAATCACCCACCTTAGTCTTTATCACCTTTTTATTCATCTCTGAATGCAATAGTCTGTCTTCTCTGTCTTTGACTAAAACCTCTTTCAGCCTGACAGAGAAGTCAGATTCTTTTTAACTCTTCTGTTCTAGTTTTAGATTACTCATTGCAGCATCTTTTTTATCTGTGCAGCTCAGACACACTGAACTACTATACCTCCCATAGGGCTAACCTACATCCAGTACCCCATCTTTTCTATAGTTGTATGTTTTATTATTCAAGAGCAAATCAAGTTAAAAATCTAATGTTAACTCAGAGTTTGTACTAGGTACACATTTTTATCCATTGTTCCCTTCAGTAATTTGAATTTCAGTCAACTTAAATTATTACAGATTGATTCACAGAATCCACATCTCTCTCAAATCTGTGGGTGACTCTTATGTGTACACTAAAATTCAGACACAGTCATTAAGACATTAGACACATTGAATTTACAGTGTCCATTATATAACTTTGGATGTTATAACTCATTTATTTCTTAAAAATTAAATTTTAAATCCTTAAGCACTTGCAAACTCTTCACTATAGAGAAAGTCTTTGTTTGTTTGTTTGTTTTAGCTATGTGACAGTTATTTGAGCTTAAGATTGAGTCATAATTTTTGCCTAAGCATCTCATTATATTAGACTCTCACTTTCTCTACCTTTCTTTACCTCTCATAATGCTATGGATTCAGGAAACCTGAATTCTTTTAAGGTTAGAAATGTGCTCAATAAAGTCTATTTAACTTAAGAGACTTTAAAATTATATCTTCTGGATTATTCAATTATGTACAGGGCCATTAAGATGTATAGTGCTAAGCAAATGATTTATAGCTTCTCAGACTTGTTTATTATTTTTTTAACATCTTTATTTTACAAAAAAAAGATAAATGCACAGATTTAAAGCATTATTGCGTAAAATTATACAATACATTTTTGTCAGTACTTTTTTCAGATTTTAAAATAATTTTTACATACATCTATATGAATAGTCAGTACTTGATCTTTTTAAAGGTTTGATAGTATGCATCGAAAACCCAATAGTTACAATGAGCACAAAGTACATGCAAAACAAATGTAACATGAAAATAGTCAAAGTTTTCTTGTTGTGTAAAGTTTTTTTGTTTTGTTTTGTTTTCTTTATTTCTTGGACTTCCTACAGTCTGTGAGTTATTTCTGGGGCAGTGTGAGCCTCTGGGGGTTAGCATCCCACTATCAGTGACTGCATATTATGTCTGTTCTTTTGTGACTGGGTTACCTCACTCAGAATGATATTCTCTAGATGCAGCCATTTTCTTAAGAATTTGGTCAAGTCATTGTTTCTGGTGGCTGAGTAGTATTCCATTGTGTAAATGTACCACAATTTTTGTATCCATTCATTTTCTGAAGGGCATCTGGGTTCTTTACAGCTTCTGGCTATTATAAATAGAGGTGCTATGAACATTGTGGTGCATATATCTTTGTTGTGTACTAAGGTGTCTTTGGGGTATATGACCAGAAGTGGAATAGCTGGGTCTTCAGGTAGTATTATGTCAAATTTTCTGAGGTATCTCCAGACTGATTTCCAGAGTGGTTGTATTAGTTTGCAACCCCACCAACAGTGGAGAAGTGTTCCTCTTTCTCCGCAAACTCGCCAGCATCTGTTGTCATCTGAGTTTTGGATCTTGGCCAATCTGACTGGTGGGAGGTGGAATCTCAGGGTTGTTTTGACTTGCATTTCCCTGATGGCTAAGGATGTCGAGCACTTCCTCAGATATTTCTCAGCCATTCGATATTCCTCAACTGAGAACGTTTTGTTTAGTTCTGTACCCCATTTTTTAATAGGGTTATTTGATTCTCTGGTGTCTAGCTTTTTGAGTTCTTTGTATACCTTAGATAATAGGCCTCTATCTTATGTGGAGTTGGTAAATATCTTTTCCCATTCTGTTGGCTGCCGTTTTGTTTTCTTGACAATATCCTTTGGCTCACAGAAACATTGCAATCTCTTTAAGTCCCATTTGTTAAACTTTAACCTTAGAGCTTGAGCCATTGGTGTTTTGTTCAGAAAAATTTCTCCTGTGCCTATATGTTCTAAAGTTTTCCCTACTTTCTCATCTAATAGTTTCAGTGTATCTGGTTTAATGTGGATATCTTTGATCCACTTACACTTGAGCTTTGTACAAGGAGATAAGAAAGGGTCTATTTTCATTCTTTTGCATGCTGAGTGACAGTTGGACCAGCACCATTTGTTGAATAGGCTGTCTTTTTTCCATTCAATGTTTACGGCTCCTTTGTCGAAAATCAGGTGACCATATATATGAGGGCTCATTTCTGGATCTTCTATTCTATTCCATTGATCCACATGCCTATTTCTGTACCAGTACCAAGCAGTTTTCAACACAATTGCCTTGTAATATAGCTTGAGGTCAGGGATAGTGATTCCCGCAGATGTTTTCTTGTTGTTGAGGATGAATTTCGCTATTCTGGGTCTTTTGTTGTTCCATATGAAATTGCACATTGATCTTTCCAATTCCATGAAGAACTGTGATGGAATTTTGATGGGTATTGCATTGAATCTGTAGATTTCTTTTGGTAGGATGGTCATTTTTAAAATGTTGATCTTTCCAATCCATGAGCAAGGGAGATCTTTCCATTTTCTGAGATCCTCCTCAATTTCCTTTTTTAGAGGTTTGAAGTTCTTGTAGTACAGGTCCTTCACTTGCTTAGTTAGAGTCACACCAAGGTATTTCATAGTTTTTGTGACAATTGTGAAGGGTACCTTTTCCCTAATTTCTTTCTCCACATGTTTGTCCTTTGAGTATAGGAAGGCTACTGATTTGTTTGAGTTAATTTTATAATCAGCCACTTTGCTGAACTTGTTTATAAGCTGTAGGGGTTCTCTGGTGGAATTTTTGGGGTCACTTAAGTACACTATCATGTCATCTGCAAAGAGTGATGTTTTTATCTCTTCCTTTCCGATTTGTATCCCGTTGATCTCATTTTGCTGTCTAATTGCTCCAGCCAGGACTTCCAGTACTATGTTGAATACATAGGGGGAGAGTGGGCAGCCTTGTTGAGTCCCTGATTTTAGTGGGATTGCTTCAAGTTTCCCACCATTAAGTTTGATGTTGACTGTTGGTTTGCTGTATATTACTTTTATTATGTTTAAGTATGGACTTTGGATTCCTGTTCTTTCCAGGACTTTTAACATGAAGGGGTGTTGAATTTTGTCAAATGCTTTCTCAGCATCTAGTGAGATGACCATGTGGTTTTGTTCTTTGAGTTTGATTATATGTTAGATTACATTGATGGATTTCCTTATATTAAACCATCCCTGCATCCCAGGGATGAAGCCTACTTGGTCATGGTGAATGATCGTTTTGATGTGTTCTTGGATTCGGTTTGCTAGTATTTTCTTGAGTATTTTTGCATCAATGTTCATAAGTGAGTTTGGTCTGAAGTTCTCTTTCCTTGTAGGGACTTTGTGTGGTTTAGGTACTAGGGTTATTGTAGCCTCAAAAAATGAATTATGTAGAATTCCATCTGATTCTATGTTCTGGAATAGTTTGGAGAGTATTGGTGTTATGTCTGCAATAAATGTCTGATAAAATTCTGCACTGAACCCCTCTGGACCTGGGCTTTTTTTGGTTGGGAGGCTTTTGATGACTTCTTCTATTTCTTTATGTGTTATAGGGTTATTTAGATGGTTTACTTGGTCCTGGTTTAACTTTGGTATCTTGTATCTGTCTAGGAATTTGTCCATTTCTTCCATATTTTCCAATTTTGGGGAGTATTAGTTTTTGTAGTAGGATCTGATGATTACTTGAATTTCCTCAGTTTCAGTTATGTCTCCACTTTCCTTTCTGATATTGTTAATTTGTATACTCTCTCTTTGCCCTCTAGTTAGTCTGGCTAGGGGTTTATCAATCTTGTTGATTTTCTCAAAGAACCAACTCTTGCTTTTGTTGATTTTTTCAATGGTTCTTTTTGTTTCTATTTGGTTTATTTCTGCCCTTATTTTGATTATTTCTTGCCATCTACTCTTCTTGGGTATATCTGCTTCCTTTTCTTCTAGGGCTTTTAGCTGTGCTGTCAGGTTGCTGATGTAAGCTCTCTCCAGTTTCTTTTTGGTAGCACTTAGGGCTATGAGTTTTCCTCTCAGTACTTCTTTCATTGCATCCCATAGGTATGGGTATGTTGTGTTTTCGTTTTCGTTGAATTCTAGAAAATCGTTAATTTCTTTCTTTATTTCTTCTTTGACCCCACTATCGTTTAACAGAGCGTTGTTTAGTTTCCATGTGTAAGTGGGCTTTTTGTTGTCTTTGTTTTTTTAAAAGACCAGCCTTAGACCATGGTGATCTGAGAGGATGCGTGGGAGTATTTCAATCTTCTTATATCGATTGAGTGTCTCGTTCTGTGTCCAATTATGTGGTCGATTTTCGAGAAGGTGCCATGGGGTGCTGAGAAGAAGGTGTATTCTTTTACTTCAGGATGATATGTTCTGTATATATCTATTAATTCTACTTGGTTCAAAGACTCTGCTAGCTTTGCAGTGTCCTTGTTCAGTGTCTGTTTCCATGATCTGTCCATTGGTTAGAGTGGGGTATTAAAGTCTCCCACTATTATTGAGTGGGGTGAAATGTATTTTTTGAGCTTTAGTAGGGTTTCTTTTATGAATGTGGGTGCTTTTTTTATTTGGAGCATATATGTTAAGGATTGAGAGTTCCTTCTGACAGATTTCCCTGGTAATGAGTAAAAAGTGTCCTTCCTTATCTTTTTTGATGACTTTTGGTTGGAAATTTACTTTATTCAATATTAGAATAGCCACTCCAGCTTGCTTCTTGGGACTGTTTGCTTGGAAGTTTTTTTCCCACCCTTTTACTCTGAGATAGTGTCTGTCTTTGTCTCTGAGATGAGTTTCCTGTATGCAGCAAAAGGCTGGATTTTGTTTATGTATCCAGTCTGATAGCCTATGTCTTTTTATTGGGGAGTTGAGTCCATTTATGTTAATAGATATCAAGGAATAGTTGTTTCTGTTTCCTGTGGTTATTGCTTTTGTGGGTTGAGTTGTGTCTGTGTCTTTTTCTTCTTTTAGTTTTCTTGTTTAGGAGTTTTCTTGTTCTTACTAGGCTGTATTTTCCTTCATTGTATTGGGTTTTCCACCTATAATTCGTTGTAGTGTTGCGTTTGTGGTCAGATATTGTGTAAATTTTGATTTGTCTTAAAATATCTTCATCTCTCCATCTATGGTTATTGATAGTTTTGCTGGGTATAGCAGCTTGGGCTGGCACTTGTGCTCTCTTAGTGTGTGCATCATGTCTGTCCAGGCTCTTCTAGCTTTCATAGTCTCTGTTGAGAAATCGGGTGTGATTCTGATTGGCCTGCCTTTATATGTTACCTGACCTTTTTCCTTTATTGCTTTTAGTATTCTTTCTTTCCTTGTGCCCTTCTTGTTTTGACTATTATGTGTCGGGAGGTATTTCTTTTCTGGTCCAACCTATTTGGAGTTCTGAAGGCTTCTTTTATGCTCGTGGTCTTCTCATTCTTGAGGGTAGGGAAGTTTTCTTCTATGATTTTGTTGAAGATATTTACTGTGCCTCTTAGTTGATACTCTTCTCCCTCTTCTATTCCTATTTTCCTTAGGTTCGGTCTTCTCATTGTGTCCTGGATTTCCTGGACATTTTGGGTTAGGAGCTTTTTGTTTTTTGCATCTTCTCTGGTTGTTTTGTCTATGTTTACAATGTTATCTTCTGCCCCCGAGATTCCCTCTTTCATCTCTTGTAATCTATTGGAAATGCTTGCTTCTGTGACTCCTGATTTCTTTTTTAGGTGTTCTACCTCTAGAGTTATCTCTTTTAGTGATTTCTTTATTCTGTCAATTTCCGTTTTAAATTCCCTCTTCCATTCCTTAGTCTCTTTGGTTGTGTTTTCCACTAGTTCTTTGAATGTTTTTCTTGCTTCTTCTTTAAAAGCTTCTGATTCTTTTTGCTTTTCCTTTCGTTCTTGTTTAAGTATCTCTATCAGCATCTTGATGTACGATTTCAGGTCTGCATCTTCTTTTTCAGGAGTGTTTGGCATTGCTATGTTTGCTGTTGTGGGAGAGCTGGGTTCTGGAGTTGCCAGATTGTCTTGGTTTCCTTGGGATATACTCTTTCGCTTTCCTCTTGCCATTTTTTTGTCAGTGATATGTTCTTGCCGTTCCCTTGTATCTGGTCTGTGTCCCTGGTTCTTCACTGGTCTAGGAGGCAGATGGGTCGAGCCCTGTTCTATGCCTCAGAGCCGCCGGGTGGAAACAGAAGTTCTAAAGTTCTGTTTCTGGTCCCTGGATCAGGCAGGGCTGGGGGTGCGCTTACAGCGGGCACTCCGCAGAGATCTCTCTGCTCCCTGGCCGCCCAGGTCTCCTACTCACCAGTCTTTAAAGCTTTAGGCGCTGCTCTTCCCTGTGGCAGATGGGCCGTGTTCTGTTCTGCGCCAGACTTGTTTATTATAATTAAAAAATCTTAACAGTATCTAGTATTCAATTTAACCTTGAAGATTAAGATATTAGGCCCCTGATCGATCAGAGGCCATGACAGCCACCAGAATGCCAGGTTGGCTGCCCACCCGCAAAATTTTTCTACTCTCTTGATGCCCACCTATTCTTTCCCCAACCTCCAACCCCTTATCATTGAAACCATTTCCTAGCCCATACCTTGACTCAGGCAGAGACCCCGTGCTTGACAAGAGGCCATGCTAAATGCCAGGACTGCAGATAGAATTTCTTCCTATGGACCTCCTCACTCTCTCGGTACCCTCCATCCTATTCAGCCAACATGTCCTCTTTTCTATCTCCCAATACACAATGTGGGCAAAGATCTCTACTCAACCATAGGACACACCAGTAAGAAAATCAAAGAAGAAACCAAAACCATGAAAAAAACCTTATCAAACAAAAACAAATTTATAACCACCACAAACTCAGTTGCCAATATGCCAGCATAAGAACATAATCAACAACCTAGTCAATATTTCACCACCAGAGCCCAGTCATCATACTGAAGTAATCTCTGAATATTTCACCCTACCTGAAGCACAAGGAAAAAACTTGTTAATAACAACTTTATAAAGACAGAGATCTTTGAAGAGGAAATAAATAAATTCCTTAAAGAAATCTAGGAAGAGATCAAACAACAAATGAAAGGAAATTAATAAATTTCCTTATTTAAAAAGCAAGGAAAGACTAACTGGTTAAAGAAACAAATAAAGTTGTCCAATTACTAAAATTGGATATAGAAGTCATAAAGAAATTATAGATGGATCTCTAGGAATGAAAAATATAGGTAAGTATCACCAATAGAATACAAGAAATATAAGAGACTCTTGACCACTATAGAAATGATAGAAGAAATAGACACAATGGTGAAAAAAATATGAAATCTAAAATTTCCTGAAACCAAAACTCTAGGAAATCTGAGATACAATAAAAAGACCAAAACTGAATAATATTAGAAATGGTAGAAGGAGGAGAATCACAGATCATAGACCCATCACACATTTTCAACAAAACCATAGAAGAAAAAAATCTGAACCTAAGGAAGGAAATACCTATAAAGCTACAAAACACATATAGGACACTGAGTAGGTGGGACAAGAAAAGAAAGGCCCTCAGCACATAATAATCAAAACACTAAGCATACAGAACAAACAGTGGGAAAAAATACTAAATTCTGTAAGGGAAAAAGCAAACTAAGATATAAGCATAGACCTATTAGAGTTCCATCCAACTTCTCCATGGAAACTCTACAAGCTAGAAGAGCCTGGGCACATGTCCTGAAGACTAAGAACCCAAAGATGTCAACCAAGAATACTATACACAGCAAACTTTCAATCATCAGAGATGGGGAACATAAGATATTCCATGACAAAGTCAAATTTAAATGATATCTATTCATAAATCCACTCCTACAGAAGGTACTAGAAGAAATACTTTAGGCCAAGAAGCTTAACTATATCCATGAAGCACAGAAAGTAATCTGACACTAGCAAAACTAAAAATAAGGGAAGATATATGTATACAAACACACACAAACACACACAACCACCACCAACAACAACAACAGGAATTAACAATCATTGATATCTCTCTCAATAGTCTCAATTCTCAAATAAAAAAAAAAAAAAACAGACTAATGGAATAATGCAAAAACAGACTCCATCCTTTCTTTTGCATACAAGAAATACAACTCAACTTCAAAGCTAAACATTACTTCAGAGTGAAGGGTTAGGGAAAGATTGTCCAAGCAAACAGACCTAAGAAATGAGCTTGGGTAGCCATTCTAATATTTAACAAAAGAGACTTCAAACCAAAATTAATAAGAGACACTTTATGTTCATCAACATAAAACACCACCATTGATCTTTCAATTCTTAACATCTATGCCACAAACACAAGGTAACCCATATTTGTAAATGAACTTTATAAAGCTTGAATCACACATTGGACCTTCCACACTGATCGTGAACAACTTCAATATCCCCACTCTCACCAACAGACAATTAATCCAGCTAAAGTTAAACAGAGAATTATTGGAGATAACAGACTTTATAAACAAAATAGACCTAAAAAAAATCTATAGGACATTTTACCCAAACTCCAAACAATATATCTCCTTCTCAGCATCTCATGAAACTCTCCACCATACAAACTGAAAGGAAAAAGAAAAGGGCATTTTCTTTAGCTCTTTAGGTGCAGACAGAGCCTTTGAAAAATTCCAACACTGCTTCATGATAAAAGGCTTAGAGACAACAGGGGTATATGGAACATGCCCTAATATAGTAAAGGCAATTTTCATCAAACCTATCACCAACACAGATTTAAATACAGGGAAACAAAGAAATTCCACTAAAATCAGGAACAAGATAAGGCTTCCCACTTTCTACTTCATCAATAGAACAATCGAAGTTAGAGCTAAAGCAATAAGACAACTGAAGGAGCTTGAAGAGATGCAAAATGGAAATAGCAGTATTTGTAGATAATAAGACTGCATATATAAGTGAGCCTAATAATTCTATCAGATAAGTCATACAGCTAATAAACACCTTCAGTGGAGTTGCTGGGCAAAAGATGACCTCAAACAGAATCAGTAGCCCTCTTATATACAAATGACAAATGGACTGAGAAAAAAATCAGAAAACAAATATCTTTCACAGATCATATAAAATATCTTGAGAAAATTCTAACAAAGCAAGTAAAATATTGTATGATAAAAAACTTCAAGTTTTTAAAATATATTGAAGAGATAAGAGAAAATGCAAAGATTCCCCCATGCTCATGTATTGGTAGGATCAACATAGTAAAAGTGGCCATCCTACCAAAGGCAATCAACAGAACTATTACCATCCCAGATGTTAAGTTATACTACACAGCTATAGTAATAAAGCCCCCATGGTATTGGTATTGGCATAAAACAGATGTTTTATTCACTGTAATAAATTTAAAGACCCACACATGAGTGTATAGATTTGTGGACACCTGATTTTTGTTTTTAAATAAAGAACCAGAAAGACACAATTGGGGGAAAAACATCTTCAACAAATGCTATTGATAACTGCGAATGTCTGCATGTGAAAGAATGCAAAAAGATCCATATTTATTACCCTGCACAAAACTCAAGCCCAAGTGCATCAAAGACCTCAACATAAAACCAGGTGCACTGAATATGACTAAAGAGAAAGTGGCAAGAAGCCTTGAACACAATGGTTCAGGAGACAGCTTCCTGAATAGAACACTGCTATAGCACAGGCACAAAGATCACAATTAATAAATCAGAACTCATGAAACTGAAAGGTAAAGGGCATTTTAATAGGACAAAATGACAGCCTACAAAATAGAAAAATATTTTGTACCAACCTCACATCCCCTTGAAGACTAATATCCAAGATATATGAAAATATCAAGAAACTAAAAATCAACAAACCAAATAATTAAATTAAAAACTGGGGTACAGATCTAAACAGAATTGTCAATAGAATAATTAAATTAAAAACTGGAGTACAGATCTAAACAGAATTGTCAATAGAAGAATCTCAAATGGTTGAGAAACACTTAAGGAAATGTTCAACGTTCTTAGCCATCAGAGAAATGCAAATAAAAACTATTGTGAGATTCCATTTTACACCTTTCAGAATGATGAAAATCAAAACCATAAGTGACAATTCATGCTGATGAGGCTGTGGAGCAAGTGCTACACTTCTCTATTGTTGATGGGAATACAAACTTATAAAACCACTACAGAAATCAATGTGGCATTTCCTCAGAAAGTATAGAATTGATCTATCTCAAGATCCAGCTATATCATTTTTGTGCACATTTCCAAATGACACAGCATCACACCACAAAGACACTTGCTCAACACTCTTGTAGCAGTTTTATTTACAAGAGTCAGGAATTGGAAATAACATTCATATCTATCAACTGAAGGATGGATAAAAAAGAGAGGGTATTTCTTACTTTTACATTTACTCACTGGAATATTGCTCAGCTGTTAAAAAATAATGATATTATGAAACTTTCAGGCAAATGGATAGAACTAGAAAAAATACTGAATGAGTTATCTCAGACTCAGAGAGACAAACATGGTATGGATTCAGGTAAAAGTGTATATTAGCAGTTAAGTAAATGACAATCATACTGCATTCTGCGGATCCAGAAAGACTAAGTAATAAGAATTGCTGTAATGATGATGCATGGACCTCCCTGACAAGAGGAAATAGAATAGATTTTGTAAATGTAGTGAGGTCAGATGGGAGTGTCAGACATGGGGAAGAATGAAGGGAAAGAGAAAGATGGAGGACATTTGGGGGCAATATAGAATCATAATGCAGTAGAAACCCAAAGGATTCTATCAGGATGAAGCTGCTGAGTAAGAGGGAATATAGAGTCTCAACCAGACACTTCTGTACCCAGGAAACTTCTAGTAGTGGGACTGGGACACCATCCCAGCCATAAAACTGTCAAACTTAATATCTACAGTGCCTGCAAAAGTGTGTGTGCATGTGCATATTGGAGGGCATAATGGAGACCTAGAAGTTGTAGGAGTAACTAAGCAATCACTGGTGGAATTTGATGAAACATCATGAAAAGGAGCACATGATTGACAGTGTCTGGATGATTCGGAAGCTGGATAGTTGAGATCTAGGATTGAAAAAAACCAATAAAATGATTCCTAATGATGTTCTGCTATGCTCATAGATTGGTATCTAGCCCAGTTGTCATTAGACAGACTTGGGGAACTGTATGGAAGAGGGGGAGGACGAATTTTAAAAGCAAGAGCAGTCAAGGACATCAGAACAGTCAAGCAAGACTCAAAATATGGGCTCAAAGAGACTGAACAAAGCCTCCATGAGTCTGTGCCAGACCCTCTGTATATATGTTATGTTTGTGAGCTGGCGTATTTTATTAATGAATTAATAAATTAATGAATTAAGTTAGTTAGTTAGTTAGTTAGTTAGTTTGATTTCCTAACAGTGGGAGTGGTGATGTCTCTGTCTCTTTAGACTGCTCTTAAAATGGTTTTCCTCTTATGGGGTTGTCTTATCCAGCTGTGATATGAGAGTTTGTGCCTTGTCATATTGAAATTTTTTTATGCCATGTTTGATTGATACCCATGGGAGGCAGTCTCTTTTCTGAAGGGAAATGGAGGATCTGAGGTAGAGGGGAGATGAGAGGAGAACTTGGAGGAATAAAGAAAAAACTGTAGTCACTTTGAGAGAATAATAAATAATAAATGAACAAACAAGTAATAAAAGAAACACAAGATCTAATGTAATGTATAAGTATAAATGAATAAGAAGAAATTAAGAGACCCAATGACTAGCTATTTAGGAACAATGGCAGCATTAGTAGCAGAGAATGGCATGTCTGGCATCAATGGGAGGAGAAATCTTTGGTCCCATGAAGGTTTGTCTCCCCAGTGTAGGAGAATGCCACATAGGTGTTGAGTTGGGAGTAGATGGGTAAAAGGGGGAGCATCCTCATAAAAGCAGGGAGAGGGAGGATGGGAGGGAAAAACCAGAAAAGGAGATAACATTTGAAATGTAAACACATAAACTACCCAATATAAAAAGACATTAAAATCAAATTTAAACACATTAAAATGTCTTTGTTCAGAAAAAAATAAAAAAAGAAAAGAAAGAAAGAAAGAAAGGAAGGAAGGAAGGAAGGAAGGAAGAAAGAAAGAAAGAAAGAAAGAAAGAAAGAAAGAAAGAAAGAAAGAAAGAAAGGAATGATGGCAGCTCAATAAGGGCCAGTCTATAACCCTCCTCACAGACCACAGTCTCCTGAGGCAGCATCATTCCACTCATGGACCAGAAGCTGGAGAAACAAAATAAGGTCACATAACCTGGAAATGCCTTGGAAAGGTTAGAGGCATTTTATACATGAGAGGAAACAGTAGTTTCTCTTGATGACATTTGAAGTTCCTTGAGGACAAGTTGTTTGCATTTTAAAAGTATTTTATTTCACCCTCCAAACAGAATAAAAGCATTTAAATGCAGTAAGTGTCTGTGTCCTCTTTAAGTATTTGTTTATGATAAGCCTTGATTTTAAGTTCTCAATTCCGTCTACTTTCTGCCTTGGCTACCTCTGCTTTCTGTGTCTTCACTTTTCTTTTCAGTATCTCCTGTAAACAAAACCATAAATATCCTCATACCCCAATTCATGCAAAGGATTCACACAGCCTTCCTGTCCATTTTAGTGAAAACTCACATTTAAATGCATATGTATTTTCATTGCTGGTTTTGTGAAAGGCAAGCAAATTACCATCAAGGGGAAAAGAAAATGGAAATATGGTTGGGTCCATTTTATGTTAAATAAAAATGACCGCACACAATTCTATCTGAAATTAATTTAGGTTGCCAAGTGCCTCACATTTATCAAGTTCTTTTGTGATTCAAATAGATTATGTAAAGAAAGCACAGGATCCTGAGGATGCAAAATAGAATGAATATTCTTAAAATAGAAAAACCAATAACTAATACAGTATCATTTCTGCAGCACATCAAAACATGTTAGAAAACATCGTGCAAGTTCTGGTTCTGGAGAGATTGTATTGGCTGTGTGCAGTTTGGTTTATTGCTATGCTCTATTATTCTGAATTTGTGGAATTTTTAAATAACAATCTCCATGTTAGCAGTCCTTGGATAAATTATACAGAGTAATAAAAACTACATTATCATTGTTGCTGAGGGAGGAAAAGCTTGCTGACAATGAAAAATGTCCTTCCTGCTGAAGCAAGATCAAGGCTCTTGTCACATGTGCTGGACCAGGCCCAGGCCAGACTTGACAAATGTAATTACCCAATGAATCAATTGTTTCCATTCATTATTATTGCTGCATTTGAGATAGTTGTGCCCTGCTGACCTATTAGTAGACCTGGTGGTATTCACGTCTCTAATTTTATAGGTTTTGGTATAAAGAAGGAATCATATTATCATTCTGATTTCAGGAGATATCGAAGGCGAATCAGTGAGGGAGGTTGGGAGGTTTTTTTATCTCCAAGATAAGATAAGAGGTGAGTAGGACGATAAACCCTGGGTGCTTAGCTAAAGAGAAGCTGGGCAGAGAAGGTTTTTCTGCATAAACTGATGCATTAACTACCAAGTGTTACCGTAGCAGGGGCACCAGCCCAACCCATGCAAGCAGGTTGGCTAATGCACCAAAATGTTGAATCAAGCATGTTTCAGGTCAGAGAGATAAACACTGCATCCTACCCAGGGCACTCTGTGGCATCCTATCCTTCTGCATGGCCATCCCCAAGGCATTTGGTAGAAGGGAGATTAAAAAAGAGGGAAATGAAAGGAAAGAAGGGAGAAAGGGAGGGAGGAATGGAGAATGGGTTAGATGGGAGAGAGAAACTGATTCAAGGAACTCCAGACTGAGATTCAACAACCAGTGAGGATGAAGGTTGTTTTTAAATTGTGGCAAAAAACACTGGCATAAGATTTGTACTCCTAGAAAAGTTTTAAGAGCACAATTCTGTATTATCAACATGTAGCACAATATGTATGAAGCTAGAGAATGCTATGCTAAATGAAAGCAGTCAATTACTGGAAGGAAATGCTATGTAACTCACCACAGTGATGTGTCCCAATTAGTGAAATTCATAGGAACAGTCAATTGGTGCCTACCAGAAGATGAGAGGGAGTCTTGTTGTTCAATGAGTATAATGTTTCAGTCACACACCATGTCATTTGTAGTTTATTAAATCTTTCCATAATGAACTTTCTGCCTGGGAACATCTGACAGATTTTACTAATCAAGAAATCAAATAGACATATAGAACTTCACATAACACATTATGGATTCCCCTTATTTCTGTGTCATTCTTACCATTATACTCCTAATCTAATCCTGAGGAAATATATTTCAAGCCCAAACAGAGGGACATTTGCAAAGTGATGACCTAGAACTCTTTAAAAACTATGAAAGTGAGGAAAGATTGAGGAATTATTTCAGATCGGTGGACAGTAAAGGAAATGGACAAATAAGCCAAACACTGAGGCCAGAGAAACGCTCTTTCAGCCCTATATCTATTCTGCTTCAAGCATAAAATGACAGTTCACAACCACCTGTGACTCTGGTTCCACTGGATTCAGCACCCACTTCTGACTTCTGAGGTCATCGGGCATGCAAGTGGTGCGTAGACATGAGGTAATTTTTATTAGAGAAAGAAGAGAGAGAGAGTGAGTGAGAGGGACAGAGAGAGACAGAGAGAGAGAGACAGAGAGAGAGGGGAAAAACATACAATACTGTTCCTTTCATTTATATATTTAAATGTGCACTAAACTTTAAAGAGAAAGTGATCATTGTGAACATGTCCAAAGTGCATCACATATCTTTAAAAAATGTCAGAATGAAACCCATTATTATGTATAATTAATAAATGCTCACAAAATACAAAAGAATAAATTATTTATGTCAAGTAAAGAACTAAGTCTAGAGAGTAGGGCTAGGAACACAGCCTGATAAAATGGAGGGAACAGACATACAATTGGTGAAGTGTGTCACAGCATGTGCACACAAGGGCTGTGTTAGTGCTGCATGATTCCCACTGTTGATTACATGAGCAAACTAAAACACTTTTAACATCTTCTTACTGTCATTTCATTTTCATAAATTATGACTGGTATGCTGATAGAGTCCCCCAAATATAGTAACAGCAACTTTGCATTAATTAAAAGTATTGACCTGATCATCCTTAAAACTGTATTTCTTAATTATTTATTGACTATTGGAAGTATTCAACTGACCTCTGTTTGATCTCAGATAAAACTGGCAGTGCCACAGCTCTGAGATGAACTTGGCTTAAAATTACTCATCCAAGGCGTGTTGTTTAGTATTCAGCCTGTCTAAGCATCTTATTTTAGATGAAGCGTATGGGATTTTGATGTTAAGGCTTATCTTAATTCTGAGCAGTCTGATCATGTAGTAATTACCACAGAGTCATCAAGTACCACCAAACCATTTGTATCTCCTTAGGGAGTAATTTTCCTTGAGGAAAAATAGCAGTTGTCAAAAGACTAAGAATGATTCTGTTTACAAGCACAGATTTAGAAACCACTAAACAAAGGAGGAACATGTGGCGAGAGATTTGGCTTCCACTCTTAAGTATCTGACAAATCATTTAGCTTTAAGTGCATGTGATGAAAAAGTTTTGAACTGTGTTGATGAACTGTGGGACTTTGGACTGTATGTTTCTGGCCTACAGCTATCATGTATGTTAAAACAAACAAACAAACAAACAAACAGATAAATAAATAAATGTCTTGATATCTCCATCTTGGCTGCTAGTACTCAAAATATTGAAAATTGTATCCCCCACCCCTGAATTATTTCAATTCTGCCTAGCCCAGCTCAGAAACCATGAATTAGCCTTGGATTTTTTGTGCAAGATACTATTGATAAAATCTTAGGAATATGCTTCCTGATTTCTCAGCATTGAATTCCCTTTGACTTTCAGACAACAAGACCACTATAGTGCTGATGGCTATTTATCAAACAGCTTGGTTATCCTCTCATACATATGATATTCTGTGTATTCAAAGACATTTTATTGTTTGAAAAGTACAAGAACCAACAGTGTCGTTCTGTTTGAGTCCATAAAATTCACCTTTGGTATTATAAACGTTATGGGTTTGTTCATTAATAAATGACTATACTAGGGAGAGCATGAAGGAGGTAGCTCATAAAAGTCTGTGATGTCACTGAACCTCCACTTTTATTATATTTTTTCAACCTAGTTGGCCTTCAGAAATGAAATAATTAGTCTTTAAATTATACACAGATATAAAATGTTTGGGTGTTTCAAATTTTTGACATACCTGGTATTCACATCTTATTAAATGTAATTTTAAAAGTCAATTTAGGTACCTTCTAGTCATTCAGTGCTCTGCTCTGCTGTGATTCTAGGCTTAAACATTAATTAAAATACCCTCCTGCTGAGAGATTTTTGCTCTCCCTGGTGACCTCCCTGGAATTGATGTACTTCAGCAATGAGACTGGGTTACAGTAGTTACAGAAGGAAAGCTTATGTAGAATGTAGTGATATGCCCTAAAGATGTTCAGTAGCTAAACATTTAATCTGAGTTTGCACGCTGGTGTCAACAAGATAGCCATTTGAGACAAAGAGCTGTCTCATCCATAGGTCTGATACAGTAGCGAGCTATTACTTAACATTGCCACCTTTTAAAGTATCAAGCTGAATGTAATAAGATTACAAGACCATATTTTATATCTGTACGATTAGAAGTAAATTATGACCATTTAGAAAGTTCATGCACACACACAAACACAAACACAGAGGGAGAGCAGAGATGAGCCAATTAATCAGGTCCCCTGAGTGAATAAATAAATGTGTGTAGTTTATATTTTAGGACTCTGCAAATGAGTGTAACTGGCCAAAATAAATAATAATAATTGTTTATCTCATAAATACATTAAAGATGATGAGTTTAATAACATCAAGATAGCTTGAAATTAAGTAAACCTTTTAGCAAATTGAAGTTTTCAGATCTTGGTCATAATTGCTAGAGTTCCCAATGCCAGTGAGTTTCCATCAGTAGTGAAACATGTTCCAGAAATAATGGATGTGTCATGATGTTGCCTATTCATTTATTGTATACAGACAGAAGCAAAATGAAGGTCATTTCTTTCCTTGCTCTGTCTCTCATCAACTAATCTTGTCAAAGTGAACAAGTCTCTCCTCTGAGAAATTTCTGTAGATTTCTTCTTAGTCCAGGACATTCTGTGTTTCCATTCTTGATCAATGCTTTATTGTTTGGTTTCATATATTCTAACATATTTATTATAACTCCTTATAGTGATTCATTTTATAGATATCAGTGCAAGCTAAAATCTCCTTACTAAAACTGCAGTTTTACTAAGATATGACTTTATAAATAGTCGGACATTATGAGTATCAGCTATCCAAAAACCTACCTCTACGGAAAAGGCTGTTTGAGATATGCTGAAATCAGTATGAATTTTTAGGGTCAAAATTTTAAAATACAACTATTTTTATATTTTCTGGATAGAAAGTTCTTTCAATTTCATTCTTTTGAGCCAATTATAAAGTATTAAAGAATTCGAATAAAATAGTTGTTGAAGTGCTGCCACCATCCCCGCACCCCCCAACCCATCCTAGAATCCATCAGCTCAAACCCTGGCAGGGTCAACCCAGTGGAGCAGAAGTCATGATAAGTGAGGAAAGCTCCCAGCTCATTAAAATTAGTGCTGTGTCATCCAACAAGGGCAGGTTCTCTTCTTTGCCCTCCTCACTATATAATGCACAGTTTTATTGGCTCAAAGTTTACTTTGGTAAGTTATCATTTAATGAAAGTGGAAACCATTTAAGTGTATAGTTTATTTTATTTTTAGAGACATTAAAAATGAGTGACTAAAAATATAATGGAATGGAAGGTTTCTTCGCAAAAGAGGGTACCTCTTTCAATTGAATTAAAAATATAGGAGGAAAAAAATTGGTGACTCTGATCCCATTAATAACACAATCCCTCCTGAAATCGACATCAGGATATTTGATTGAACATTATTGAGAGAGAAGGACCAGTTCAGAATATAGATTATCTTTTCTTGCTGGAAAAGCTAATGCTTCTGTAAATGTTTTCACTGAATTCCAAGATAAACAAGAAAATGTCATTCATGTCATTTTGTATTGTTTTCGTTTTGTGGTGGTGAGAATCGAGCTAAGAACCTTACATAGACCAGGTATGCTATTCTATCTTCACTGAATCACTTTCTAGTGATTGCTGGTCCTTCTTCCAGTCCTTTCTTTCTTTTGAATATCTCCATTTTTTTTTCTCTACCTCCCTCTCACCCTTCCTTCCTCTCTTCCTCCTTCCCTTCCTTTCTTTCTTCTTTCTCGTATCTGTTTTGAACTAAAAATAATTGGTTCATGCAATCCCCATATTGGTATGCCTTTACAGTCTGTCCTCTATGATTTGTGAACAATGAATAAGAAAGACAGTTATCTAGTTTTCCATCATGTGCACCAGGTAAGCACCAAAAGGATCAGAGAACATATACAATATATGTCCAGATGACATATAAGACAGCTTAAATGGCCACACATTCATGGGTGAAAGACAGGAGCCTACATAGAGAAGCCTGATTTTGAGGTGAATTCAAGGAGAATTCAAAAGACATTCTTCTTTCCGCTGAAGTGGTAAGATCTACAGATGGCAAAGAATTAGGCAAATGAACAATAACAAAAAATGTTTATAGCTATGATAGGAAGGCTGCAATCTGTTGTACACACTTTAAGTACCAGAATGGTGAAGCTAAGAGTCCATGAATTTAAGAACAGGGAAACAAAACAAAACAAAAACAAAACCCAAAAACCTGGTGACCGCTCTAACACTTGAACGTGAATCTTTTCATTTTACAGTGTGCTCTAAAGCATATCTCCCCTCTGAATGTTGGGAAAGCTGGGCTATCGCACATGCAGTTGCAGTTTTGGTAAAAAGTAGGAATGTCTGGTAAAAGAAACTGATCAATACATACTGTTCCTGATTGCTTTCTGTTGCTGTATCAACCAAAAACAACTCAAGCAGGAAGGATTTATTTAACTTACATCTCCAGGTCACTGGACATCCTTATGGAGAACAGGAATGAAGCAGACTGACCCAAGAGGAATGCTGCATACTGGCTTCTTCCCAGCTGACCTTCAGTTGTTTCTCTCATATAGCCAGGATCACCTGACTAAGAATGGCACAGTCCACAGTGGGCTGGGCTCTCCTACACCAACTAGCAATCAAGAAATTTCCCACAAACATGCTCATACACCAATTTCATAGGGCAATTTCTCAATTATGTTCCAATTTTCTGAAATGTGTGAACAAACAAGATTGGGGTCACGTGTATATAAAGAGATTAAGCACCATGCACACGGCCACACACATCTGCACCAGGTACGCTGTGTACATATTACAGCTTCCAGCTCAATGTTTTATGAGATTCCTGAGTGTGTAAATGAGTGGGCCTCACATATTTATTCTTTATACTGGGCTCTTCTACTTCTGTTTTTTTGTCTTGTTCAACTCCAATTTGATAATTTTTGCTTTACTTATTATATTTTGTTATATTTTATTATTTTCCCTTAGAGGCCTATTTTTTTCTAATGTGAGACCTAAAATAAGTGGATCTGGATGGGAGAGAAGGTGGAGGGTAATTGGGAGAATATATGGGAGAAACCAAATCAGGATAGGTTGTGTGAGAAAATAATTTATTTTCCACAGAAGGAAAAATTAAAGTAAATATAAAGTAAAAAGATCGGAATATTATCATCCTCTACAATGGCAAACAAAGAAACTGGAGCAAAATTACCCTAAAGGAGCTAAACCAGACACACAGAGATAGTTATTTCATGAAAGAATATTAAAATACAAGTGATTAACAACATAAAATAGAGAATATGTCAGTTTACAGAGAAGATAGGAAGGTAAACAAATCCAAGGATCTAATTATCAACAGGAGAACTTTTACTATAATCACCATACTATATTTAGTATGTTTGTTAAATGGGCATTGTATAGTGCCATTGCCACAATGGGAGAAAAAGATAACTATGTGAAATTATTATTATATGTTACATTGTTTTACCAAAGAAACCCTTTTTATACATATTATTCAACATTGTGTTACATACCTTAAACATTTTTCTATAGCCATGTGAAAATGATCCCCATATCCATGGATGAATGAATTAAATTTACAAATGTGATATAGGAGCTGGAGAGACGGCTCAGAATTTGAGAGAACTGGCTAATCTTACAGGGGACTTGGGTTTCCAGCACCTGCATGGGAGCCTAAAACCATCTATGACTCCAGTTACAGGGATCTGACACCTCCTCTGACCTTCACACATTCACACATGTAGGAAAAACACATATATACACAAAATAAAAATGAAGGTAGTATATATCAACCATGTGCTGTTATTCAGTCTTCAGGTGAAATAAATTATAGAGCATGGTAAAACTAATGAAACCCAAATATCTTATAATGACTGAAAAACACCCACATAAAAGAAATGTTCCACAAATCTTGAAGAAGGATCTCAAGTGAAATTCATAGTAGGGCCTTCTGGTTACCCGGGCAGCGTGGGATATGAGAGGAAGTACCTTGCTAATTGGACAGAGATCAATTCTGTAATGTGAAGACTCACCATATTGTAAAATAGCTAACAGTTCAGTTGCATGCTTCCACACAGTTGAGATGGAACATTTTCTTTCATATTTCAATCGTAATGTTTTTGTCTTTCATTAACTGAGAATTTGTAGAGTATGTTTTGGTCATATTCACTCCATCCCTGAAACCCTGCCGTACTCAACCCTTTCCCTATCCATTCAACACCATGTTCTTGTTTGTAACATCCTGCATGTTCAATTTGTGCTGCCCAGGCTCTTGTAGATGGTTGGCCTTCTGCAGGAGGATGGCACATCCACCAAGAGACACACTCCTAATGAAAACCAACTATCCCGCTTCCAGTCACCAACAAGTGCCAATTACAGCCCGTCAAGGGGTAAACTCTATGCCCACCTCTTTTCTCCATGCAAGGATTTGGTCTTTCTTGAACTTGTGCATGCCTTGTGCATGCTATCATGACTGATGTTCATACAATTAGGGATATAGAGAGGGATCTGTCTTACTGTGTCTTTAACACACTGTTTCCTTATAGTCATCTAATATCTCTGGTTCTTACAATCGTTCCATCTTCTCTCCTAAGATGACCCATGAGGGTCTCCTAAAATGACTCAAGAGGATGTCATGCAATATAAATGCTCTTAGAGCTTAGGCTTATACATCTCAAATAGTTGTCAGTATCTGAGTTAAAAACCTTCTTCTGTAAATAGAAGCTTCTCTGACAAGGGTTGAGAGACAAACCAATCTATGGGAATAATGCAGTCATTAAGAGTTATTTTAATAGTATGTCAATTTAGCACAATAATAGTAGTATGTTTTTAATTTTTATATGTTGAGAAAGATGTAATTTTGAAAGCAGCAAAAGTGTCAGGAACAGCCCATCCCAAACTGTATGAGGAAGATAGCCTCTAATACCAGCCAGTTCAGTCTCCCAAAAGCATAAATCCACAATGAGCAGCAGTTTTTAATTTATAATGCAGAACACAGAAAATATGGGAGAAAACCTGTATCATACAAAATAGCCAGTGACAGAATAGAATTTCATGTATTCATTTTTTTAAAAAAAATTATCAGAAGTTAAATGAGAAACAAAAGCACTAGATGCACATCTTGAAACAAAATATCAACATCCATGACAAATTACAGGAAGAAAGATAATAGCAAAGTAAAAAGGTTCAGCAATTTCAATAATACAAGAGCTTTCTGATATGGGGAGTATAAGAACAGAATGGAAAGACTGAGTGGATGAGACATCTGGGGTCGATGAAAGTAGGGGTCAGGATGGTGGAGGAGGTGGTGATGGGAACAGGAAGGATCAAATGGAGGGAGGACAAAGGGAGAGAGTACTGGGTGAGACAGCTTGACTAAGTAAGGTGCATCTCTGGGATGAGCTAGAAATCTAGGACAATGGAAAAGCCCAGGTGTATTATGAGGGTGTCCCTAGCTAAGACTCCTAGCAATAGGATATATGGAGTCTGAAGTGGCCCTCTCCTTGAAATGAGGCAAGACTTCCAATAGATGGATTGGGACACCAACCCAGCCATAAAAGCTGAGACCCACAATTGCCCTGCCTACAAGATGTACACAAGTAAAAGATGAAACAAAATTTGAGGGAGGGCCAAGCAATGACTGGCCCAGCTTGAGATTTGCTATATTTTCAGACAGGAGCCTAACATAACTGTCATCAGAAAAGTCGCACCTAGAAACTGACGGAAACTGATGCAGAGACCAGTCAAACATTAAGTGGAACCTGGAGAATCATGTGGAAGGCTGGTTGATATCCATGGGAGGCTTCTCCTATCTTGAGGAGAAAGGGAAGAGATAATGAGGAGGAGGAGGAGGAGAGGGGAAAGGGGTACATAGGAGGAAAGGAGGGAGGGAAAGCTAATGTTAGGATGTAATGTAAATAAATATTATTTTTAAAAGATTGAGTAGATGGCCTTCACCGAGTTAAGTAAAATTAAAGACCTAAAAATTAATCCCAAAATTTCCTCAGGAAATAGAGATCTTTATGGATAATAATTAGAAAAGAAAACTTAAAGACAAGAGTAGTAGAAAAAAACTTAGAAAGCTGAGGTCATAAAGTACCAGGAAAGGGAACGGTTTTGATAAGATCAATATTAAGTATGTACTTTTCCAGGCAACAAAGGAAATTGATTGGGTATAATTTACTTTTGCCTTGAGACAGGGCATTGTTGTATAGCTCTGGATGGCCTTGAACATGAAATCCTCCTGCTTCAGCTCCAAAGCACTTGGATTACTATAACTACTCCATCTCATCTGGTTTGCAATGTGTTTTTCTATTAGGAATCCCAGCACAGTCCACAGCAGACACTCCTACGAAGCTTCAGAACCTTCTCAGCAGTCAGTCGAGGGAAATTCTCAGGGTCGCCTTACCACAGTTCAGATTTACCTTGGTTTTGGTTTGAATTTTTGAGAAAAACCACATGCAACACCTGAAGATAAAAAAGTGTCTGGAATGGCAGGACGTCCTTGGACACTTTAATCTAGTGAATTTTATAACTAGGTTTGTTGTTTAGGAGGGCTGTTCCAGGGTAGACATGGGATATGTACTGTCCAGACTTCATCCACCCCAGTCAGCTCTCCTTAGGGCCCACAATGAATTCTTGGCTTCTGCAGCTCCTTTTGCCTAATCTTCAGTGAGTTTAATTTAGTTAACTCATTGCACAAGAGTTTCTTTGTCACTGTAATCAGACAAGTTGGCAACCAATACCCAAGTAAAGCTGCTACATAATGAGAAAAATCTTAAAAGCAGAAGAAAATCTCTATTAAAAAGAGCCTCTACAGGAAAGAACACCAACCACAGCAAAATCTAGCATATAGCAGAATTAGTTCTTTAACATGCCAAGAGAAACCACCACACTATGATTATATACCAAGTTCAATTGTCATTAAAGAAAAAATATATAAAGACATTTCCAGGTTAAAAAGGTTTAAAGAGCCTCCTAGCCAGCAAATGGTTCACCAAAGACACTCTGAGCATTATACTGAAAAACAGGGATAAGAGCAAGAGAAGATGACGAAGGAGGGAGTCAACAAGCTTGCTCATGCTACCAGCGTCCAGTGGGATTATTCCCATCCCATCCCCCTTTGCTTATCTCTTATTTATGTCTACTTTAATTCTGCCTTGATAAGAAAAGGTAAGACTTAATTTTACCCTTTATAATTTTCTAATATATTCAACACAGAATGTTAGTTTTATTTAATGTTCCACATAGAAAGCTATATATATGTAAATTAGATGAAACTTGTTAGCTGTTTTGTTCCAATTTATATGCCTGTCTTGTTTTGTTTTTATGTTTCTATTTTGCTTTTTGTTTGTGTGTTTGTTTTCTGTCTTTGCATTCTACCAGTAGTGGAGGCAGGAGCACTAGTAATATTGAATCAGGCTCTTTGCCTAAGAGTGGATACAGTGGCTTAGTAGCAGGTAAATTGTTCTTCTGTTAATACTATAAAATACTGAATCCATCCCAAAGATCAGAACAAAACAGTTTAAAACGGGAATGAAAGGGTCTGAAGTTCCAAAGAAGGATAACCACCTCTCAAGTTAGCGAACAGTTTCTGGCTGCCACGTTCTCTGAGAGCACTTGATGATTCTGAGTATATTGTCTCCTGAGGATGCACTGGAAAGTATGAGTTCAATCCAAAGAATCTAGACAGTCCAGAGTGATCTGGAAGAACACATCTAAGGAACACATCAGTACCAAAACTCACTGCTCCAGTCAGTGTTGGACAAGGACAGGCAAGGGTCTATGGAAAGGAATGAAAGCTTCAGGGGTAGGACATAAGGCCTGATGTTACGATTTTAACCAAGCCAGTGCTGTAAAAATAAAAGTCTTCTTTTCAGCAATTGAGGGTCTAAAAAGACACATGTGGCCCTTACACAATACACAAACATTTGCGTTTGATCACATACTCAAAATTCAGAGGTGAGATAATAACATATCTGAAAGGAAATAGTTAATATTATTGATTATAATTTGAAAATGTCCATCTGTTCTTTAACATTCTCCACTTAAAAAGGCAAAGTCAAATTTCCTTTCTCCAAAGGGAGCCAAAAATCATCACTTGGTTTCTCATGAATGAAATAAGTCGTATAGTACATGTCCTTAATGACAATTTCTCAGTAAATAACTAGATAAACAAATCTCACCGGTCCTTTCTCTTTTCTGGGGGCATACACCTTTGCATACCTGAGCTACCAGGGAAGAATACTGGCTAACTCATGCTGTAGGCACTCTGTGGTCTCTTTCACAAAGAATCAGGCAAGAAAACCTCACCCCACTGAAACTGAGTCCTCCTGCTGTATTAGGTGAGGATGGCTGTCCTAAAAAATTCTCCATGCTTCATGGCTCCAATTTAACCTTGAAGTACATATTTCTGGTTGTGTCATGTGATATAGACTCATGTAATGTTTTGCATCAAGGGCTGTTAGAGGACACGTGATGTTTAGAGAAAGTATTAGGAAGACTCAGTGAACAGTGATGGGGTGCTTGCATAGCTAGCCATGCAATACTTTGTTGGTCTTGAGTCTTCACTGGTCTTTACTTTGTTTAGAGAAGCATGGCATAGAAGGCCTGGCATTCTGGCTGGTCCTGGTTGCTCTTGCTGACTTGTGCCAATTCAGTGGAAGCCTAGTGGTTTCTCCTGGATCATGCCACTATTGCTGATTTGTGTTTGATGACACTTTTAAACTGGATATTAATCTCCTGACAAACGGAGATTGGAATTACCCCCAATGAACTACTTCTAAACAAATCCACGTCACCTTGTCCTATTCGCCATCCTCTCTCCTCTACCTTTGGACACTGGGCTACAAGAGGAGGATTGAAGAATTTAAGAACCTGTTATTAAAGGAGGTACTAAAAATATAGCCCTACAAACCCGATTCTTCTTTTACCTCTCTAGAGGTCAGGAGGCTGGAACCATTTCTTATAGGCTAATATCAGGTGACAGTGAAGCTCTGTTTCCTCTGGAAGCTCTGGTGATAATTTAGTTCTAGAGAATATGCATGGGGCTGGAACCTCTGTTCTATCTTAAACTGTGTCCTCAGGCACTAGTCATATGGTCTGCCTTCAAAGGCAAATCTTCTTCTGCTTATTTTTGGGAAGGGCATGTGTAATTGCCTTTGAGGCTCCACTAGATAAGCCAGGATAAGCTCACCATTTTAAAAACTTGATTTCTATCACAAAAGTCTTACTGACTTTACATTCAGGTATCTGGGTGAGACCTGATTATTTGGGAAATACTATTTAGCCTGCTATACATTCCAAGTAAGAAGAACAAAATTACTCTTGAGATGTCCCAAGCCCTAACCACTACCTGGCTGCAACCTCAAGTAAAACAGCAGTGGAACCGCTTGGGTGGGCATTGGGGTACACACCAGTACTTTCAGTACTCAAGAGGCTGAGGCACAAAGATAAGGACTAAAGGGTAACGACTACTTAGTGAGTCTGAGGTCAGCCTAAGCTACACATCCAAATCATCAACCAAAACAAACCAACAACAAGCAACAAAGTATTTGCTGTTTAATGACATGGAAACTTTGATTACAAACCTTTGGATGAGCTTCTCTAAACTACTCTAGTGACAGAATTTGTATAGATGTAACATAAATCTCAAATTATTTCTTTTAAAATACTGCGATTTGCTTCAAGTATATTCCCCCTAACTTTTTTACAGACCCTTGCCTAAAGAAATTATATTTAAAGTAAGAAATGTCTTTTAATAGCCTGATGTTAAAATGCAAACCTAGTCACCTTTGTTGATTTTACATTTAAAAAAGATCACCTTGAAAGCTGGAAGTCAGAGAACTGCTGCCTATTAAATAAAATCTTCATACAAAGCCCCAAACAACCCTGTTGTGTCCCATTCGGAGCTCACTGTAACTTTTGCTTCAGTAATTAAATGGTGAAAATTCCCTCACATGTACACCCTATTGTTTTGGAGGCATACTTCTGTGTATATATTTCTTCTATTTAAATTGTCTTCCCTATTGTGTTCTCATCAGGGTATATCAACCAAACTAGAAAAACCATTTTAAAGTTTTTTTTATTCCTCCTCTCCCTTGAACATATCTTCTGTAATTCAATATCTAAAGTCGTAGTGAAGTGATTTTTGACTCATCTCTCAGCTGCTAAAGTGACATCCATCTACAAGGATCTATTTTTCAATATAAATTATATCAATATATTTATTTTCTATCTACTCTACATATCTGATCTATCATTTATCACCAATATCTACCCAACATATATAGTGTTTATTCATTTGTCATCAATGTATTCAGATAATCTAACTTGTCTGTCATCAATCTATCATATATCTATCTGTCTCTCTGTCTGTCTATCTATCTATCATGTGTCTATTTACCCATCATCTGTCACCTACCTATCTATCATCTATTATCATATACTCATCTACTATCTATCTATCTATCTATCTATCTATCATCATCATCATCATCATCATCATCATCATCACTACCTCCACCATTATTATCACCATCTGTCTTGTGAGTGCATGATTAAAGGTACCCAGATAGACCTGCAAAGGTCAGAAGAAACTTGCAGGATTCAGTTCTTTTCTTCAAATCTGTGGGCTCAAACTCCGGCAGGTCCAGGCCATCAGGCTTGGTGGCAATTACTTACCCAATATTTCTGGCTCAAGAACATACTTTTAAAATGCTCATATTTAACAGTATTTACAAGATAAAGAATACAGTTGACTCAGAAATATTTCTTGAGTGATGGAAAAATATTGAAATACAAACAGAAATTCAAATATAAGTAAACAAGTCACCTCCAGTTTAAATCTCAATATGTGGTATTTAAATTTTATGGCTAGGAGATGTTTTAGCCAGTTTTTCTTTTTACATGAATCTATTGTTCAAAAAGTCTTTGTGTGTGGTGATGGTGGTGGTTAAGTGTGTGTGTGTGTGTGTGTGTGTGTGTGTGTGTGTGTGTGTATGTGTGTGTGTGTGTGTGTGTGTGTGTATTCATAGCCATATGAGTGCTGTGTGCCCAACCTTATTTCATTAGCCTTTTCTATTGTTGGGCTTCTGTAAAACCCCACCCCTCAGTTAGTTACCTAGCAACAGCCAGGTAAACCCCACCCCTCAGTTACCTGGCAATAGCCAGGTATGCTCAGCCCAGTGACCCTACACTATAAAAGGGGCTGCTTGCCTCCTCCTCTGGCTTGCTCTCTTGTTCTCTTGCTCTCCTGCTCTTCTCCCCCGCTTGCTGCTCCTCTTCCCCTTTGTTTGCCTCCCTCCCTCTATGTGCTCCTGGCTGGCCTCTACTTCTCTACCTCTCTCCTCTTCTCTCTCTCTCTGCCTCTACTACCCTCTTAATTCCCCCATGACCTGAATAAACTCTATTCTGTCCTGTAAGTGGTCGCTAAGAATTCCCAACATGGGCCCCCCAGAGGCATCTCCCTTGCCCCTAGGCCTCACCACACCTCCATAGGCCATACCCCCCACTCTCTTGATCCTTTTACTAACGGCTATAATCCCTCTTTTTTTCTGACATAGTTAAGTTAAAAACAGTTATCAGGTACCTGCTTTATTTCCTCTCATTAAAATGAACATACTCTATATATCCAGAGACCAGACTCCTTTAGACATTCATCCTATAGGCCTTTGTTCCCAAATGTTTTATAGCTTTCAACATATGACTACCCATTGGGAAAAGAAGCATTTGAGTATTTGAGGAAAGAATGGTATTTTAGATTCAACCTACAACAGAGACATACATATAAACCTTAATTAGATTGAAATGCAATAAACAAATTAGTTAAGATGGACAGAGTAGGCCGCAGGGTGCAGGAGCCATGTCGGCGGGCAGTAGCTGCAGCCAGACTCCCACTCGGGCCATCCACTCGCCTCATAGCCATCAGCGATGGTGAGCAGCTCCTGCCCAGGGACTACGGCACCAACCCGGGCGGCACACTCTTCAGCAGCACCCCGGGAGGAACCAGGATCATCTATGACCGGAAATTCCTGATAGAGTGTCGGAACTCACCTATAGCCAAAACGCCCCCAAAGGACCTGCCAACCATTCCCGGGGTCACTAGCCCTACCAGTGATGAGCCTCCCATGCAAGCCAGCCAGAGCCACCTGCACGGCAGCCCGGAAGATAAGCGGGCCGGTGGTGAAGAGTCAGAGTTTGAGATGGACATTTAAGGGACCAGCCATAGGACGCGGTGATGCTTCTGGGCCTCTGGGGCCCTTGGGAGGAGAGCCACAGCAGTCAGGCCTTGTATCTCTGGCAGACACTGGGTGTGGATCGGCCACCCAGTCCTGCTCCTCATTCAGGGCAGCTGTTCTGCCTTCCATTTTGTGAACACCAGTACATACGTCCTTGTGCCTTTGTTGATACTGAGCTGCTACTCCAGGGGAACGACACACCCACACCCTCCCTGCATCTAGCGCCAGAGTGCGGACACAGATGAGTCTGTGGGAAAGATCTGGCAATTCTAGATAAACCCCAACCTCTGGAGCATATAAACCTTTCCATAGGTTGGGGTACCTGGGAAATCCACCCCTTTACTTCTTTCCCTGGGATGAAATAAAAACCACATTTACTCTAGGCCCACAGCTGGGCCCTGTCTGAAAAAAAAAAAAAAAAAAAAGATGGACCGAGTATTTGAGGAACTTCATAGAACATGTCCCTACTAGGCATGAGCTATCTAGATTCTGGATAGTTTATAACGTGAAGAGAAGAGCAAAACAGGGATAATTAAAAAGGAAATGAACTTTGAATGGGATACCATACTGAAAATGAGTATTCCAGAAAAAAAAGGAAGAAAGAAAAAAAAAAGAAGGAAAGAGAGAGATGGAGGGAGGGAGGGAGGGATGAAAAAAGAAGAAAGGAAAAAATGAAGAAAGTAAGAGAGAGAAGGAAGGAAGGAAGGAAGGAAGGAAGGAAGGAAGAAAGAAAGAAAGGGAAGGATGAAAAGAAGTAGAAAGGAAAAAAGAAAGAAAGGAAGGAAAGAAGAGACAGAAGGAAGAATGGAAGGAAGAAAGAAAGGAAGGAAGGAAGGATGAAAAGAAGAAGAAAGGAAAAAAGAAAGAAAGGAAGGAAAGAAGAGACAGAAGGAAGAATGGAAGGAAGGAAGGAAGGAAGGAAGGAAGGAAGGAAGGAAGAAAAATTTTAAGGTTAAGAGGTGACAGACTGAGAGTCATAATTGTTTTGAATGATCTGTCAGATGCATGGCAGAGATTAGGAGATGAGCCAGGAAAGAAAGTAAGTTTTTCTGGTAGCACCTTTCCTTATTTGATTGATAGTCTCTAGAGACAGGCATAAGATACACATTTGCAAATGTTTCCAACAACCATCTTAATGATTTTACAGTTACACTTTATTGCCCAACAAGAGTTAAAAGAAAGAGATGAAAGAAGATGAAATGATTTGAGGCATGGAACTCTATTTCACTTCATATTGGGGACAACGTGTTTCATACCTCCTATGAATCCTTGAGTTGAAAAGAGTCTGTGTTTGGCTTCCCAACACATTCTGGAATTACCATTCCATGTGTGCTAGGGGTTGCTTTACAAAATATGGCTAATGTATTTTTAATCACATGTTCCTCCTGTGGTGATGACTGGCTGGCTTATTGCACATGTTACTTTATGGAGGGCAGGATCAAATTTGCAGTGTGGATTAGAGATTCAAGGAACACCATACCACACATGCCTCTTGAGTCAATGACAATGAGAAAATTTCATAGTGAAATACATAAGCAACAGCATGTTCTGTTAGGTTGTATTTTTAGTCTGTGTGCAAGAGGTTCCCAACCTTAATTTTCCCAGTAACATTAATATTGTGACCATAATTAAGCATGAATATTTGATGAAGTTTGAGAGAATTATCTACTATTGCTTAATATCATTGGGTGTCATTCTAAATTCTGGATGCTTTTTGAGTATGGAAATGTTCTCAGTGTACTGCCAAATTTCTAAACAAATAGCTGGTGGAAAATTACACTTTAGCCAGAACAATAATTCAAGTAAATAGGTAATAATGGGTTTGCATTTTGCACATTATCTTGACATGCAGCATTAAAATGTCCCAGGACATTAAAGACTGAATTTTTATAAAGAGAACTAAAATAGGCATAATGGCCATTATTTATCCAATCATAGAGAAGTAGTTTTCACATGTAGAAAAGAAAATTTTGCCTTGTTAAAATGCCAAAATTTTTAAATTGGAAGAGGTACAGTGTCTTTGGTATGCATCAACTTTCAGGTGACAATTGAATGTTTAAAGGTAATCCAACACCCTACACCTAGAGCAACAAGGCCATGCCTCCTAATGATGCCACTTGCCATGGACCAATCATTCCTACATGAATCTATGGGGTTCATATTCAAACCACTGCATTTTAGTGTCTGGTCCCTATAGGCTTGTAGCCAAACCTTAATGTGGAAATGCACTCAGTAAAATTTCAAAAGTCACCATAGTGAAAAAGCAGATCACATACTTACAACATATAATGGCATAGGGTATACATTACTGTTCCAACAGCTGGGGAATGGAGGAGAGTGAGGAAATACTGAACTAAAGCAAAACCAATAACTAGCTGGAAAACTCCAAATGACATCTCCATGTATGATGTCAAACTGCTCTTCAGATCTCCAGTTCCTTTCAGCTTAGTTGATATCCACACACTTTTTTTCCTCTTGGGCTAGTAACACTCCCTGAGGCAGCTCTTTCTAGCAGCTGTTGCACACTTTTATCATCTCCAACATTTTGGGGTCTCCAGGGAAATCTAGACTTCACCTTTATAGCTTCACACAATGGTCTCTCCGGGCTTCCACTGCCATATGTTTGGCCCCAGTAGCCGTCTGTAGTTGTGGAGGGAGAATTCATAACCCCCTTTTTCTATCTTTGACTCTAAAGCTGGGCTGACACTGCCAAGTTCTGCTGCTTGTTGGAGTTGGAAAATGGCCTCCTCATTTAATTACATCTTCACCAGCTTTCTGTTTTTCATGGTTTCCTTCATTGCCTAAGCTTGGATTTCCTGGAATTTACTTTATAAAACTCAGAGATGCTCCTGCTTCTGCCTCTGAAGTGCTGGACGAAAGAGCAGCACCACAGCTGGCTCGCAGTTTTCTTTAATTCCTTTTTATAAGTTGGAATATTACCAGAAAGGGATCTTACCCTGAGGTCACCACTCCCTTTTTTCCATTTAACATCAAGCATTTCTTTAATCTGTTAATCTCTTTGAACACAGGGTTTAGTTCCATTCCACTTCCTGGTGTCCCTTCTCTCCACTAATTATATTTAGTGTTTATTTTTGTTCATCTTGCTCCTTTCTAGGCTTTCAAGAATGAACACTAACATCCGTGCCACAGAGCCTGCACTAGATCATTTGTGCAACAGAGCCTGCACTAGATTGTCTCAAGACATCCTCTGCTAAAGCTGCTAATCCACAACTTGTCATTTTCACCTCACCCAGACTTTTTGGACAATGGCAAAGAACAAACCACAATCTTCACCAAAATAAATAGGAATACTCTTTAGGTAACATAATACCATTATTATTCCCTGAAACCTCTTGAGTTAGACCCCTACAGTTAGATAACCCTCAGCATCACTCTCGTCCATGCTTCTGCTAGGCTGGTCCACTAAGTCACACTTAACATGTTCAACTGCTTTTCTGAACCAAAGCCCACATTCCTCCAAACATAAGCATTGTCATGCCTATCATAGTAATAGTGTAGTCCCTGGTATTAACTTATGTCTTGTTTAGAGTTTTATTACTGCCAAGAGATACCATGACCACAGCAACTCTTCTAACCTGGGGCTGGCAGAGATTTAATCCATTATTGTCAGGATGAGAAACAAGGCCAAAAGCAGGCAGACATGTTTCTGGAGGAGCAGAGATCTCCACATCTTGGTCCTCAGGCAGTACAAGGGGACTGTGTTACTCTGTGAACTATACAGGGCACAGTTTGACCATATAAAAGACCTCAACTGCTGCCTCCTCAGTGACACACTTCCTCCAGCAAGACCATATGTCCTTATACACACATGATTCTATGGCGGGCTATTCTATTGAAACCACCACAGGACCCCACTCTAATATAATCTTACATAATGCCAATCACTTTCACCAAAGCCCCACCTCTAAATACTATAAGTGGACCGCAAAGATGTTTCAATAATTAAAAATTCTTATTGTTCCTCAAGAATATGTAGAATTGGTTCTCACAACTCTTATCAGCTGTTTCATGCCTGCAACCCCAGTTCCAGGGTATCTGACACCACTAGTGTCCATTGACACCTAAACACATATATGTGAAAAGGAATTTTGCTCCACTGCACAGTTGGTGGCAGGAATTTTGACATCACCAGGACAATTAGGAGTATGTCAAGGCAAGAATTTGACTCTGGCCCTGGGTTCAGGAAACTGGCCCAGATTAAGAACATTTACATTTGAAGCTCAGAGCAGAACTTTAGAACTGAAGCTCTTGGGGTAGGTTCAGGGAATGTAGATGTGGTAGCCCCCTTGTCTCTTGGAAGTCCCTTTTGTTTCACTCTAGCCCCCAGAAAGATGTTTACAGGATTTTTGTTTATTGACTTACTTGTTCCTTGACTCAGAACTGATCTTATCTTTCTGCATATAATTGAAGTGATTTAAAAGAGAACTGAAATATAAAAATTTTGCTTCAGCCTCAGAACTGGCTGGAGTCATGTTTTGTCTAATTGTCTTTTTTTTTTTTTTTAATCCTCACTCCTGCCCTGGGGAATCTGATGTTTGACTGAGCTGGTTTCAGTCACATATAGAGCACAAATAATTCATGCATACACACACACACACATTCACAAAAATAAAAATATACAAAACCTACTCCAAATAAAGTGCTTTTTTCTTTAAGGCAGTACCTCATAAAAGTTCCATTATTTCTTCAAACATGACCATCTACTGGTGATCTCATGTTAAGTGCCTAAACTTATGGGCATTTCTCACTCAAAACACCACAGTCTGGCATCTATCAAACTTTGATGCAAAAAAAGACAATTTGTTGTTTACTAGTGAAGGAAAAGAGGCAAATATAAAAGGCATGTGTGTATGTGGGTCTTTTAGAAACATTATTCAAGGTCATAAAAATTTAAGGTTGTAAACTGAGGTTGAGCACAGAAGTTTATACCTCTAACCCCAGTATTCAAGATAAAATGCCAAAAGATTTCTCTGAGTTTGAGGCCTGTTTAATCTACATGACAAGTTCCAAAATAGACTGGGATACACAATAAGACCATGTGGCAAAAATGAAAATAATAACAAATGAAATATTAAGCTTTAAACCAAACTACAGACAAAAAAAATTCTAAATTCAGGTGCTATATGACTGTTTCCTATAAGGATTAAAGTCTTTTTTAATTGATATTTTCAACATAAGAAAAATATATTGTTAATTGATCAATTAAAGCAACAGACACTTTATTCTTTTCATAAAATTAGTGTAGGGATTTATGTGTCTTCTAAATACTAATTCTTATTGAAATAAGACATTCTCTTAGGTGATAAATTTGTATTGGTGATGTTCATATATGATGGTCAAATACAATTTATTATTATTTCAAATAATCCTGTGGCACCATATGCTATTTAGAAATTTTCATTATTTTTAAAGTTATAAGCATGAAGACTCTACTCATCACAGAATATGTTTTATATGTAGCATTCTTACACACTTTCAGGAATGAATTATGTACAAAAGAACTGACTCAAGGTCCCTTGTCTTTGAAGGATTAATTATTATATCCTTGAGTTCTGCTTTAATGGAGTGCAAGGTTCTGATTTAATAGAGCACAATGGTAGAGAAAGAATAAACAGTCTCTGTAGAAAGAAACCTTCCCTCATTAGTTTCTGCAAAGTCATACAGGTCATAATTAGCAACATTCTGATTGACTCACTAGCTTCTGGCTTCCACTTGATCTTTAATAAGAATACACATTTCACAGGAGAGATCACATTCACCAATAGCCTAGTGAAGTAATACTATAGGAGGTCTCATAAGAAAAATTCTCAAAGCTCAACTTGGCTGGATTGACTCTGTCTTGTTCTGAAGAGAAGGTATTTGCAGAGACCCAGTGAGCCAAGGCTCGATCTATGGCAACGTTGACCAGCTCTACCTTTCTTCATGATCTATGGTCTCCATATCTCTACTTCAGTCCTCTTCCATCTGTCCATACTCATTTCAAAGTGAGAAGACAGAAGGAAAATCTAGGCCCACTTCCTACCAGAGGTATTGGGAAAGAAAGGATAGGTTGGGGAGCAGACCTCCTTAGAAAGGTTCTATAGAGCAACTCCCGTCTGTGATGTCTGGAAATTAGTAGTTCGGTTCACAGGTCAGCAGTAGCAGCTCTGTCCACTCACAAACACTTCATGGATACACCAGCAGTGCAGTTCAGTAGACTCAGGATAGCAAATATGAAACAAAAGCTGTGGCACTACTTATTACAAATAGGCAAACATGTCTCAGCCCTTACATGAGTCAGCAGGAGGTACCAGGGGGAGAAGTTCTCTACCTCTTTCAGCAAAGCAAAGATCAGCTGAGACTCGAGACCCATACACAATTTCACAGCTAGCTGTGCCAGCAAAGTTCAGTCTTCATCACTGTCTGTCAAGTCCTATTTATACCCTTCAAACATCATGTGTTCTCCATGGGTCTTACCTCAGCAAATGTGTCTTCTCAACTGACATCTCTCTGCCACTCAGTCTGAGTGTTTGGAAGCAGCAAGAAACTGCAGCACACCACCAGAAGTTTTCTTTTCTTTTTCTTTTTCTTTTTTTGTGCATTTCTCTCTATGGAGTCTTGACAAATGTAGTTCAATTATGGAATGTAAGGTGGACCAATACATGTGTGTCATCAGCAAAAAATCCCTCATTATGTGTTCTTTCATGTGCTTACTTTACAGAACATCCTTTTACCTGTGTCTGTTTCAGCTAAATGTTTCTTCACATGTTTGCCCTAAGAACAAAGCATTTAACTGACTTTCTAAAGAACCCTTAGGATTCCACTTCATACTAAATGCATAAATTTATAGTCAAAGACAAGGGAAAATATATATATATATATATATAAAACACAAGCAAGAAATTTAGGAACATATAGATTATCCCAAGTTTATGGAAATTACTCCAGTATTCTTTTGAGGATCAGTTTCCTGGGAACAATTCAGAAACAAAGAAGAAAATAGCAAGTATTTTTATAGAAAAATTGAAGTGAAATGAATCCAGATTGTCAATATTGTGGCCAAGGAGGGTAGAGAAACTTAGTCCTTCTATTTAGATTTTGACTCATGGTAAACTTAAAGGCTCTTGGAGGAAAAGTGAGCAGAATGAGCTATGTTGGAGTTAACTAGGTTTGAACTAAGACTGATTTCTATCTTGAGAACCAAGCAAGAAGTGATGACCAGTTTGGAATTTAACCTGACCCCTTAGTGTTCTGTGTTCATGGTGAAGGATGCCTGTTCCTCTTGTGTGTGTGTGTGTGTGTGTGTGTGTGTGTGTGTGTGTGTGTGTGTGTGTGTGGTGTGTGTGTGTGTGTGTGTGTGTGTGTGTGTTTATCTATCTGCCTAAAAAAAGACAAAGACTACAGTGAGCTTGGTAGGTCCCATCATCTGCCTGCTATCACCTTTCATGTCTAATTCTCAATGGGTACACAGGTGAAGGGAAATGACTTTGGGTCAGCAATCATTTTGGGGAAGGGATCAGAGCAAACTGCTTGGTTTTAGGCAAGGGGTCAGGTACAACATTTTACATTTGGTAGAAAGGTAGTGAAAGCAAACACGATAAACAGGTCTCATAAACGTTGAACAAGCTATGGCAACTGAATAATAGCAATTCCCTAAGGACACACTTAGCATAAGTATGTACTTGTATACACTATTTGTGTATATACAAATATGCATATCAAATTGTTAAATCTGATGCACTTGAGAAAGATCCAAACTATTTGCCTATTGAGAACCTTTTCAGAACTCACCAGGTTCTTGAATATATAATATATGTGGATATCTGGAAGCCATTAGAATAATTTGTCCTTTCCCAGTCCCCGAAGCCAAGTGCTGGCATAATTCTAGCAATCATCTTACAGTTTCTTCAGCCAGGAAGTATTCTTACTGCACTTGAACTTGAAGAGTCATCTTGAGTGTCCTCAAGTTACTTTATACCCATCTCTTCTGAATATGTAGATTCTGCACTCTCCCATCATGCTCCTCTGCTGCATGGATCTCGGAATCTCTATGACACAGGGAGAAGTGAACTCCAGGCACAGACGGGGTGGAAGTGGGAACACACTTCCAAGAAGCTCCGAGGTTTCTTGCTCCCTCAGCTCTCTGTCCTTCCTACTCCCATCAATTGCACACTCATTGGCTGGCATGGAGCCAAAAGGATGAAAGAATTTTAATTATTTGACCATCTTCAACTTCTTACAATTTAATTATCCCTCTTAAGTTAAAAAGACAAATGTCAACCCAAGATATTTATTTGGAGAAAAGTAATATGTATCTCCACCACAAATTTAAATTTCCAGAAATTCTGCTCAGTCCTTAAAAAGTCATCACAATCATTTAGCTAATTAATTTTATATAATATAGAAGTGGCGTTAACACTTACAGATTAAGATATAGTTTGATATCTGTCTGTCTATCTTTCCTTAAAAGTAACAGCAGTAACATTCTTTATGTGGTTACATGATATAAACTCAAGGCCTGTGGTTCTTTTCTTTTCTTTTCTTTTTAAGCATAAATAAAATTTATTCTTGCCCAAAGCAATCTGAGCAGTGACTCTTAGCTTTTTATGCTACTGGACAGGAATATATGGAAAGAATTTTTTTCTTACGCTTTGTTATAGTTTTTCAATCCTTTTGTCCAAGAAAGCTCTAACCTTCTGTTCCTTTTGTATATCATTCTATGATATTTTTCTTTCTCAGTTTGCACTCAATGTTCTGAAATGTTTCAAATTGTTTTAATTTCACCCTTTTCCATATTTACATCTATATGTCCAATAAAACACACATACACACATCTATATATGAACTTTAAATGCTTTTAGGTACATTATTTAATGAATGTAAAAGATTATTTTTTAAATTTCAAGTGAGATTTCACATTTGCCATGCTAGTGAGGTTAAAATCACACTGCTGGTCTATTATGAAAAAAATCATAACAATACAGTATCTGCCCAAACTCTTTCTATGCTTCTTGAACTAGTTTCACATTCTCATTGCAATTAATTCACTGAAGGTGTTGCAGTGATGGTATGGTGATGAAATGGTGGACTGAGTATTGGGCTCCTGTCAAACTCACATCAGGTCCATTGTTAAAACCTGAGTGGGCTTTGAGAAGCAAGAATCTTTGATCTTTGCTTTTATTGTTTGCACTTCAACATTTTTTCTATGCACAATGACTTCTCATGGGCTGGCATATACACTGGTAGGAAGGGTCTATGCAGTAAGGATTTGTAGATTGCAATGTCTATATTTGCTCTCCCCAGGAAATGGCATTATTAGGAGGTGTGACCCTTTTAGAGTTGGTGTGGCATTTTTGGAGTAGGTGTGTCACTGTGGATGTAGGCTTTAAGACCCTCATCCTAGCTGCCTGGAAGCCAGTCTTCCACTAGCAGCCTTCCAATGAAGTTGCAGAATTCTCAGCTCTGCCTCTATCATGCCTGCATGGAAACTGCCATGCTCCTGCCTTGATGATAATGGACTGAACCTCTGAACCTCCAAGATAACCACAATTAAACATTGTCTATGAGTTGCCTTGGTCATGATGTCTGTTCACAGCAGTAAAACCCTAAGACATAGATGCAGACAAATTGAAACTAGGTGGCACAAGAAACACAGTGATTTGTACATGGGAGAAATATTGAAGATTAGTCATCACTGGGCAAGGTTTATTAAAAATTTTATCAAGAGTAACTACTTTGTATTATTGGGTAACCAGTAAGGGTGCCCATCACTGAGAGAACTAATTCTCACTCTCTCAGAAACTACTAATTGCCTGTAATTCTTCACCTAGGGGTGGGACTCTGTGAGAATTCTCCATTCTCCATTAGTATGTCTACTGATATTACCACAGTTCAAATCTTATTTGCAATCACTTCTAGAAAAAAAATATTTCACATCAGAACTTCTTAGAATTCTGGTTCGTAGAGTCTTTCCCTTCTTCTTTGATATTTGCTGAACCATAAATGCAGAGATTGTGATGCAGATGTACTCATTGGGTCTGAACTCTTCATGATCCATTTGGCACCTTTTTTTTTGTCCATTTGTAGTTTTCTGTGATAATCTGCTTTTGCAGAGAAGCTTCTTTGATAAGGGGTGGTCGCTTCACTTCTCTGTTGGTATAATGGTAAAATTTAATATAGCAAGAAATATATTGATTTAGAAAAATTATACTGGATTATGTTGTAGAAATTTTTAATCCCAATCTTGGTTTCTACCCTGCCTTTGATCATCCAGTTCCTAGATAAAGAGAATACAACTTTTATTATTTACAATAAGCCTTAATCAACACTAAAGCTGAGCAGACACCTGCCTTTTATGCTATTAAAATTTATTTCCTACCAATATCCCTGAATTATTATTTACTATGTTTCATCTAAGATGCTCTTATGTCCAATTGACCAGCACTCAGGGACATTCTTTCTTGACTGTTAAATCTTGGCATCACCCTTTATTCAGCAGCTCCCCCTCCTGGTTCAACCTGAACTTCTAGCCCAGGGAATCTGAAACCCAGCCTGTGTCCTCTTCTGCCAATCTACTGACTGTTGGCATCTTTATTTTCCAATCAGAAATAACTTGGGGGTAAGGTCACATAGACATGCTTGTGTCAACAAGTGGACTCTCTAGTCTCTGGGGCAACCAGTTCTTAAAGAACCAGCATTAGCATTAGGATGCAAACAGCTTCAGGCCAACCCACTGTAGAGGTAAATTGTTAATTTGCTCTTTATTTCCTGTCTAGGGTAGAATGATTCCACTTGCCCCAACGCTCTGGAGTCCATGAATGACACATGTATAGCATCATTTTTAATGTGCCTTAACTAGCTCAATGGTTAGGCGACTCCTGAATCTCCCTGTGGCTAACACACTTTCAACCAATATTCTTAAGTTTATATTTTATAAAATCTATACCTTATCTTTGCCACCCCAGGTCCAATTAAAAGAGTGACCCTAGGAGCTGTTTTTCCCTGATTCTTACATGGTTGGTTCTCTGTCTTCCACAGCTCTCATGTTTGCATCCTCTTCCTTTTTCCCTGGCTATTCCTTCTCCCTGTCTTCTTGCCTTTCCTCTCCAGGAATTCTCAAAGTCCCACATCTGTCCCCCTGCCCAGCCATTGACTGCTGCCTATTTATTGACCAGTCAAAAAATCAACTGTTGAAAGAGACCTGCATGTGAATCCCCTGTAAGTACAAATCAAATTCTCAACCACCCACTACAGGGATAATAGATTTTTTTTCTAAGGTCCATGACCACACAATCCCTGGGAATCTACCTATGTTTCTAGTACCAGGCATGAGTGTCTTCCTGTTGAGTGGGCCTTCAGTCCAATTAGGCAGCTGTGGGTTGCCACTGACATGAGTTGGACTTATTTCACATCTGTGGATATCTTGCCATGCTGTACATTCTTGTAGTAAAAACATATATAAAAAATATATATATATTTATAGAAAAAATTTAGCAAAGTATATAAAATAGAAACTAAAAAGATCACTATCTGTGCCCACTTCATTTGTACTTAATTTGTAACTCTGATTTAATATTTTTGCAATAGCCTAATTTTCTTTTTTCATCTTATTTATGAAAAACAAACTTCACTTACTGAAGAAGCCCTACACTTGAATGGGGACTGGTTAATTTGTTATTCTTGACCACAAGAAAGGCTCACACTGTTTTTCCTCTGTAGCATGTAAACAGACTTGTAAAAATTGTCTGGTTAAGTAGGTGTAATTGGATGAAAGCATATAAAGATAAAATGCTTTATTTTGTGTTTTTTTATTATCTTCATTTTTAATGACATCTACACACGAAATGCCTCTTAAAATCTAAATGATTGGTTGGTTGCAAAATTGTCATGATGAGGGAAAAATTATTTTTGTGATTAGAAAGATAAATTAGAGAAAATGAGACAATGTACAAACTTCTCTCTTTGGGTGAAGTAGATGCATAAAGACGTTCTCTAAACCTGTGCTTCTTCCTGAGGATCTCAGCATCACTAACCCTGCAGCTCTGCCTGTGAGGGATCTTCTATGGACACTTCTGTAGGGTTATGGAAAAGAGTAAAGAAGCTGTATGACTTGGAATGTGGAAACTATGCCTTTGTTTTTCCAGCTGCACCCACATACAGAAGAGACTTAATGTCTGCTCTATGGTATATTTTCTCTCGTGCTGAGGAGAATAGAGGTTGTTGTGATTTATTTCTCCCAATAACCCTTCTGCATTCACATTGCCTTCCCTAACAAAATTATAGCCATCCTGAAATGAAGGTCATGCCAAGTACCAAAGATATTTCAGTTCTGAGATGGATAATCAAATAGGCTGTTGCAGTCACCAGAAAGTATGTGTGTGTGTGTGTGTATGTGTGTGTGTGTGTGTGTGTGTGTGTGTGTGTGTGTGTGTGCTGCTTTGGTTTTTGTTTTAATTTCTTCCTGTTTTTATTTTCTTTGTTTTGTTTTTGTGAAATCAAGCTCTGAAATCTTGTGCTGGAGAGGAATCCTGGATGTTGCCCATCAGGTATTTAGGAGGCATTTAACTATTATCATGAGGATTAATATTTTAAAATAGTGCTATCTTAAAGCCTTCAGCTAATCAGTAAAACTTTAATGATGTTACCTCACTCAACAATAACAAAATAAGACTCTTTATCAAAGGTATGGGGAATCGTTTGATCTAGAGTCTTGCAACTGAGTAAAAAATCTAGTTTGTAATTGGTGCAAAGGCTGTGCGGTGTTATTAGCCATGATCCCTGTTTTCATGTTGATTCATTTACTCAAATTATCAGAGCCATCAAATCCTGAAAGGCTTAACTTAATTAATATTTGAAGATATTTAGTAAATAGCACTGGAGAGATACCTCATATTAATAAATAATTGCCATCAGCCTGATTACCAGGACTAACCTAAATGTTAGGGACTATCTTTGCATCTGTTTTCTTATTTGTTTTATAAATAGACACATCATTTCTGTCCTTAAACAGAAAAGAGATTTTGTGAAATTCAGCACATACATCTACTAAAATTTTTCAAGACTCCCTTCTGTATTCTTTTCACCTTAGGAATTGACACTACTTAAACGTCATATAGTTTTGGGGATGGGGTGAGAATATAATTTTGTGGTAGAATCTTGGATGCCATAGTGGTAACTTGAATTTGATCTGTATAAACACACACACACACACACACACACACAGTGCAAGGAGAGAGTTAGGGAGAGGGAGAAGAAAGAGAAAGAGAGAGGTCTATTTGATATGGTTACTGACTTGCATATTACATATATGTAAATTAAAATATAAGTTCTAGAAAACAAATAAACAAAATGTTTTTTCTTATCTGGTTCTTGTTAGTACCTAGAACTAATCTTTCTTCAAATTGCAAACTCAAAAATGAATGAGTTGATACAATTGAGAACCCACTTGTTTAGATCAAGAAATAAAATATGAGTTTTTTCTATAAAACACAGAAGAAAGTGAAATTGCTGGTGATGATTCCTACTGGAGAAGACAAGTTGCAGCTAAAATTAGATGACATTATCAAAAGTATCATTTCAATTTCACCATGGAAAGAGCTTTTTTCTTTTTACGCAGATTAGAATGAAAAACTTCAGATAGAGTCTAAAATGGTTCTAACACATGTACTGTGATGTACATGTGATAAACTCTCTTGTGAACCCTTCTATTCATATGCTGAAACCTTAAATGCTTTAGAATGTAATCATGGGAGCTAGAGAGATAGCTCAGCAGTTAAGCACGCTGTCTTAACACTTCCGGAGAACCTGGGTTCCATTTTCAGCACTAAAATGACTGCTCAGAACCATTTTACCTCCAGTTAAATGGGATCCAATGCATTTTTTTTTGGTATTTGTAGGTACAAACTAGGTACAAACATGGTACATATACACACATGCAGGCAAATCAACCATATATATATTGGATAAGTTTTTTTAAAATTTTGATTATGTTTAGAGAGCTTTAGCAAGCTGATTGCCTTAGTACACAGCTGTTAGTGTGGGCCCTATACTGGTGTTTTGAATAATAAGATTAGGGAACATTGAAAAAGACACCAAAATAATTAAGAAGGAAAGCAACAGAACCCATGAAGAGACATTCCAGAAGGTGATCTGTAAAAGACATGGATGGAGGTATACAGCAGAAATCTAACTTGCCAACACCTTGACCTTGAAACTCTTGTCTGCAGAATAGAAGAGAAATATCCATACGGCTTTGAAGACTTCCAATGTGCTGTTTTAATGCATGTGCCCTGTATTGGCTGGTTTTGTGTATCAACTTGATACAAGCTAGAGTCGTCATAGAGAAAGAAGCCTTTATTGAGGACATGTCTCCAATAGATACAGCTATAAGGCGTTTTCTCATTAAACCGTCAATGAGAGAGGGCCCAGCCTATTATAGGTGGTGACATCTCTGGGTTAATAGTCCTAGGTTTTATAAGAAAAATGGGCTGATGCAGAAGAGGGGGAGGAAGGATTCTAGGAGCCTTGTGGTTCAAGGATACCACAAGAAAACCTACAGAATCAACTAAAGTGGGTTCATGAGTGCTCACAGAGTGAACCACCAACCAGGGAGTATGCATGGGACTGACCCAGGTCCTTTGCACATCTGTAACAGTTGTGTAGCTTAGTATTCATGATGAAGTCCTAACAGCAGGAGCAGGGGCTATCTGACTACATTGCCTGCTGTTGGAACCCTTTTTCCCTTCTGTGCTGCCTCATCTATCCTCAAGAAGAGAATCTTACTCTTACTGCAACTTGCTATGCCAAGGCTGTTGGATATCCATGGCAGAACTCCCTTCTTCTGAACGAAAAGGAAGGGGCAGTGAATGGGGAGAATGTCAGTCAGGGAGGATGGAAGGGAGCAGAAACTGGGATCAGAACGCAAATTAATTGATTAATAATTCTTTTAAAAAAGCAGGCTAAGCAAGCCATAGAAAGTAGGCCAGTGAGCAACATCCCTCAATGGCCATGGCATCCATATTTACCTCCATGATTTACCTCCTTACTTCTTCCAATGATGGACTATGATCTGGAATTGTAAGAAAAGAAACCACTTTCTTTCCATATCAACTTGCTTTCTGGTCATGGTGTTTTCATTACTGTAATCGAATCTCTAAATAAGATACCCCTAGTAACCCAACACAGCTACTTTAATAATTTTATTATGTTCGTTCTTTCATCTGTACATGTATGACAACTTAGATGGGCAAAGAACCAAACAAGGTAAAAAAAATCATTAAAATTATTTCAAAATAAAATCCATTTATAACCAGGGAATATTTTAAAATAGTCACAGTAGTTGTTTTTGGTTTCTCTAGTGTATTTATTTAGATTTTAATGCTGGAAAATCTGTGAGGTTGATCTTATTTAATATACTTGTGACACATTTGACAATCTTAAGGCTTTGTTCAGAAGGAAAGGTTATGTCTGTGCTAGAGAAAGAGAGCAGTGGTTCTCAACCTGTGGGTTGCAATCCCTTTAAGAAGTCATATATCAGAAATCTTGCATATAAAATATTTACACTATAATTCATAATAGTATCAAAATTACAGTTATGAGGTAGCAATGATTTTAGTTTTCTGTTTGGGGTTGCTACAGAATGAAGAATTATATTAAGGAGTTAAAGTATTAGGGATGTTGAGAACCTGAGCTACAGGAAATACCCTTTGCTCTGTGCCATTTTTCTTGTTCTGTGTTACTTCAGTATGTGTAGCCATACATAACAAACTGAGTGCTACTCTGAGTACCTGCCTGCCTTCCCCTCTGGACTCTGCAACCTAAGGACTGACTTTGTTCATGGCCCTATGCAGGGCTCAAGTCATTTGGACTGAAAGGGTGTTGAAGACTTGTCTGCCTTGCCTTCTGCTTCACAAGGGAAAGGCTATCACACTGAAATGATTAGAGTTGGGAATCCTGAGTTTTATTCCAGCACAAAACAGTTTTCACTTTGTGACTCTGCATATTTGGAGATTTTATTAGAGACCTAATTGGTACCCCAACCCTTCAAAATCAAAGTAGTAATGAAAACTTCTTATTAGCTTTAAGAATTAAGCTAAATAATTTGTGTAAAGTACCTGGAGCAGCCCTAATTAGACTAGGGAGCTCTATTGAACTCAGTGTCAAATATAGTATTTTCATATTATTGCTTTGTTTATACCAGCACACATTACTTATACATCAGCTCTCAAAGTCTACATCATCTTATTTACTGAACTCTGCCAGCATGATTCACTGATTAGTTGATCTTTTTATTTCGAAAGATAGTAATTGAGGCTAATGTAGTCCCATTTTCCTCTAGCAAATATATCTATACATAATCAGAAGCTCAAAGCCTGCCTGGGAAAAAAGCTTTTCCTGATCAAAGACATTTATCAGATTTATAATGGCAACCCATGCTTTGGATTTACTGCGGGATTCTTTGATGGCTTATGTATAATTTGAGTGAACTAAACCAGAGGGCCAGATCACAGTGAAATTATTTAGTTGTGCACAATCTCTTTTATTATACATATTTCTCTGCTGAAATGATCCAGACACCACTCCTTGGATACATACCTCTTTGCTAAGTAAGCAAACTTGTCTTTATCCTGGAAATACATGTTACCGCTCCCATGACCTCTGTCTGACTCCTCAGCGTGATCCAATGTTTGCACTGTACCTTGGAATCTGCTGTACTGGGTTGTCCATAGACAGTCATGTCTCTAGAGTACTCAATCTTGTGTACCATCTATGCCAGGATCTTGAAGGGCTTCCTGAGAAGAAAGTGTTTCAAAGCAAGCAGTGTCAACAACATTATGCAGACTTTGCCAGTAACAGAGGGTAGAAAAGGGGAGGTAGGTGGAAGTAAAGAGCCAGGCACCTCAAACACTAGGAATAATTTAGTCCTAGTTAGAATTCAGTGTCCAACATGGGATCTTTACAGTGACATGCCTGGGCCGTCTGGATCTTCATATATCCTATACCATAGTTTAAAATACGAGATGTATGATAATAGAGCCTGATACAATCACAGCCCCCCCCCATCACATCTCTGCACATTGTGTGCTGACTCTCAGAGTGACCTGAGATGAGGAGATTTGCTTACTGCTTTTAAGACTCCATGACTCCTCTACAGACTGCTTAGAAATGAGAGACCACAGTGAGAGCAGACCTCATTCTTCTAGCGAGCTCATCATTCAGAAGGAATTATCTACCAGCCAGCTCTAAATGAACTATCAATCTCCACCAAGGAAGCTCAGCAAGAATAATCAAGCCAGGTTCAGACCAGATCTACCCAGCTGAGTTCAGCCTAAAGTACTGTCTGTGTGCTTCAGCACCCAAAAAATGCCACAAAACTTGAAGATGGATGTTATACAGCAAAGGACAACTGATAAACACTCTGGTTCTTGACTTCCCTGTTCATTTTAGGGATAATTTCAATTAAGTCGTTCATGTGCATTTTCAAAGTTTCATTTTTTCAAAATTCTGCTCTAAACATAAAAACATGAGAAATCCCATATACTGTTGCTATTGAAAGGTCTATTTTTCCTTCCCTAAAACAGCCTCTCCTTGTGACTTTCAGAGGTATTTGTGAGGTGAGATGGGGGTGGGAAAATGATCTTAAAATAACAGTGCTGAAAGGACATGCTATTCTGTAAGAATAGAAGCATTTCAGAGCCAGAGAATTTCAGCAGACCCCAAAATCAATGGAGCAGACAATTTAATTAGTCCACGTTTTGTGTCTGTTGACAAATAGAGTGATTTAGAAAACCTATTTTGTCAAACTCCTGGGTCTTTTTCAAGTACCACAGCTTTACATTTTTGTTAAAGATATAATTGTAGAAAAATGTAAGCGAAATCCAATTTCTGCTGCTGGTCCTCTTGCAGTTCCTAAAAAGGAACTCACTCATTGGTTCAGCAAACGCTGCACCTGTATCTGCTCTGGAAAGAATGTGTTTGAACCACATAGGAAACAGAACGAATGACCATTTCCCATGACTTTCCCAAGAAATGTCTCTTTTTCCTGGCAGACAAATCTACAGCTGGATCCTCTGTCTTCTAACAATCCTGCATACACAGCTACCTAACACAAGGATAGATCTCATGCTTTCTGATGCTTTATGGGAAATAAGCTGGATACTTTCAACTGTAAATTTGATACAAATGGGAGTCATCTGAGAAAAAGAATTCTCAATGGAAGAATTGGCTCTATCAGAATTAACCTGTGGACATACCTTGGGAATATTTTCTTGATTGTGTTAATTAATGTTGGAGGGGTAAGCCCACTGTGAATGTTGCCATCCTAGGAAGGTAGGTTGAATGGGCAAGGGATTGTGGGAGGGATTACCAGGAATAATAATTTTTAAAAATTATCCAAGTAAGCCATTAAGTAGCACTCAAATTCCTGCCCGGCGTTTTTGCGCTTTTGGTCAGTGTGTTATCACAGCAACAGAAAAGCAAAGTAGAAGAAAGGGCAACAGATTCTGGTTAAGAAACACAGATTCCTCTGTCTAACAGTTCTATTCAAGTAATTATAGAGTGATGACTGTGGCCAGACAAATTCTTATACCTTATATTTAGTACTAGATCACAGAGATCAGATTAAATCAGTGATAATGTGTGGTTGGCACCCTCACCAGTGAGTTTATGTGGCACTTTCAGCTTTCCACAGAGTTATCGTGAGAAAGGTGGCTATCAGCTGCTGGTATCTATGAAGCTGCTTCCTGGTGGGGATTGGTCCCAATACTTTGAATTAATCTGGCCCACAAAATTGTGAATTTGCATGTCCAGAGGCTGAGGGACTTTGTCCCCAATTTTTTTTTATAGATAAATAAAAAGCCAATGGCCAGTGGTTGGGCAGGTAGACTGAGGTGGTCCATTTGGATTTCCACAGGCTAGGAACAGGAAGGAGAAGAGGAGATTCATTAAGATTGGGAAATAGATGGATCAGATTTAGAGCTGTAGAAGGAAAATCATCTGAAATGTAGATGAGAAAGAATGTAAACCCAGACAAGCTTGGGCAGCAAAGACTAGGGATCCACTCAGAAGGAGCTAGGGCAACAAAGATAAAATATAGATTAGAAGAAATTGGGCCAAGATTACAGGAGGGAAATATATGATAGCCTCAGAAATATTAGAACTGCCCAGTCTTTGAGATAGTCAAGGCATACTAAAAGTTACCTGGTGTGTGTGTGTGTGTGTGTGTGTGTGTGTGTGTGTGTGAGAGAGAGAGAGAGAGAGAGAGAGAGAGAGAGAGAGAGATCACAGGAAGAGACAGAGAGAGAGTGAGCAGGGAGAGACAGAGAGAGAGTGAGCAGGAAGAGACAGAGAGAGAGAGAAACAGAGAGAGAGAGAGAAAGGGAGAGGGAGGGGGAGGGAGAGAGAGGTGGGGGGGGGAGAAAGAGTTTCATTCATGAATTCAGATAGCTCTTAGGCAGCTGCACACATGAGGAGCACAAAGCAGTGTAGCTAATTTGCTGCTACAGCTCCCAGCTTGTCTGCTAAGGGTCTAAACACAAATTGCATTTATTATCTCTTGGGACAGCCAGATTAAAGCAAATCTCTCTGTGAAAATTATATGATGTTTCTCTTTTATACTATGATGCACAACATGTGGATATCTGAAAGCAGGACGACATTTCCCCTTTGCATTTTTGGAGCAGTGACTGGTTTGTTGCATCATTATAATTTGTGATTTGGGGGTGTTGAATACAGCAAGGACCTTTCTGAGACATGTGTTTCCAGATGACTTCATGACGGCTGACTTCACAGAGTACACTAACTCATATCTGCATTGCATGGGTGAATAACTTAACCTCTTGTTTAATATATCATTGTATGTGTGTGTGTGTGTTTGTGTGTGTGTGTGTGTGTGTGTGTGTGTATGTGTGTGTGTGTGTGTGTGTGTACATTTGTGTGCCATGGTACATGTATAGAGGTCAAATAACAACTTCGTACAGTTAGTTCTTTCTTTTCACTTTCATTCAGATTCTAGTGATTGACCTCAAGTTCTCAGGCTTATACATAATGGCCCCAAGCTGCTGAGCCATCTCATTATTCCAACTTCTGTCACCATCATCGCCATTGTCATCACTACCATCGCTGGCTCTACGACCACCACCATCATCACCACTACCAACTACAATGTTATTGCTACTGTCATCATTACGATAATCTCTACAATCAACATCATATTCATAACAATTCCAGATAACCTCAGGGATCCAACTTCCTGGATTCAAGTTCTGATCTCACCATTACTGCTGCATGGCAATGGAGAATTGATACTTAGTCTGAATTGTCTAATGTAATAAATAAAGATACAAATAACATTTGGAATATAGTGTATTTGTCAAGATGAAATATGCTAAATAATCTAATTAGATTAGCAGCATGTCTACCATGTGTAAAACATTCAGGAAACTTTTTCTTAGTTAAGTTTATAACTGATTAATGCTACATCAATTGATCCATTTATATTTAATGCAGTTATTAATATATCTGATATATTTTATTTCCATTACTTTATGTTCTAGTTTGCTTTTTGTTACTGTAGTACACACCAGTAATTTTAGTACTAGCTTACAGGAGAAAAGGACTTATTCCACTTTATACTTCCAGGTCACACTCTGTCACAGAAGGAAGTCAGACCAGGAGGTCAATCTGAGACCATGGAAGATTGCTAGATTGCTGCTCACTGACCTGCATAACCTGTTCTTCTTTTTTTTTTTTTCACAATTCATGATCATCTGCAGGTTGTGTCCTCATACATCAATCATTAATCAAGGAAATGCCCCAAAGGCTTGACCTACTGGACAATCTAATGAAAATATTTAATTAATCTAGGTTTTCTCCTCCCAAATGATTTTATTTGCTTTGATCATTAATTCGTCCATTGTACCTACCTTCTTTTCAGCCAATTATTGAAAGTATCTCATTTTACCCATTTTATGGAGTTTCTATATTTTACACTGCTGCTTTCATTTATGTACTAGTGATGTGAGAAAAGTCACACTCTTTCCTATCACTTTACAGTCTGTCTTCTAATAATGCAACTTTTCATGACCAATGTAGAATCTGACAGTTTGTTTTACTTCCTTTGTTGCCCATGTATTTTTAAGTAGCTTCCTCTCACAGAAACTCAACGTTATTTCAAACCACACATTATTTTTTATAAAATGAACAACTTTATTTTAAAAAAAGATAAATGTACAGATTTTAAGCATTTTTGTATAAAAGTATATGAATACATTTTTGTCAGTACTTAATTTTTTAAAGGTTTGATAGTGTGCATTAAAATCTTACTAGTTAAAATGAGCATAAAGTACGTGTAAAACTAGATGTAACCTGGAAATAGTCAAAGTTTTCTTGGTGTGTAAAGATTAAGCATAATGGTTTTTCATTTTCTTCTTTTTTTTTGGCCTTTGTTTTTTTTTTTTTTTTTTTTTTTTTTTTTTTTTTTTTTTTTGAACTTCAATAGTCTGTGAGTTGATTCTGGGGTGTTCAGAGCTTTCTGGGGTTAGTATCCAAATATCAATGACTGTGTATTATGTCTGTTCTTTTGTGATTGGGTTACCTCACTCAGGATGATACTCTCTAGATGCATCCATTTTCTTAAGAATTTCGTTAGGCCATTGTTTCTGATAGCTGAGTAATACTCCATTGTGTAAATATATCACAATTTTTGTATCCATTCAACTACTGAAGGACATCTGGGTTCCTTCCAGATTCTGGCTATTATAAATAGGGCTGCTATAAACATTGTGGTGCATGTGTCTTTGTTGTATGTTGGAGCTACCCTGGGGTATATGCCCAGAAGTGGAATAACTGGGTCTTCAGGTAGTACTATAAGGAATCTCCAGACTGATTTCCAGAGTGGTTGTATCAGTTTACAACCCCACCAACAGTGGAGAAGTGTTCCTCTGTTTCTGCATCCTCACCAGCATCTGCTGTCATCTGAATTTTTGATCTTGGCCAATCTGATTGGTGTGAGGTGGAATCTCAGGGATGTTTGATTTGCATTTCCCTGATGGCAAATGATGTCAAGCACTTCCTTAGATGCTTCTCAGCCATTCGATATTCCTGAATTGAGAACTTTTTGTTTAGCTCTGTACCCCATTTTAATAGGGTTGTTTGATTCTCTGGTGACTAACTTCTTAAGTTCTTTGTATACCTTGAATATTAGTCATCTATCAGATGTGGGGTTGGTAAAGATCTTTTCCCAATTTGTTGGCTGCCATTTTGATTTCTTGAAAGTGTCCTTAGCCTTACAGAAACTTTGCAATCTCATTAAGCCCCATTTGTCAATCTTTGACTTGAGAGCTTGAGCCATTGGTGTTCTGTTCAGGAAATTTTCTCCTGTGCCTATGTGTTCTAAGGTTTTCCCTACTTTCTCATCTAATAGTTTCAGTGTGTCTGGTTTAATGTGAAGATATTTGATCCACTTGTACTTGAGAAAGGTGATAAGAAAGGGTCTATTTTCATTCTTCTGCATGCTGATTGCCAGTTGGAACAGCACCATTTGTTGAAGAGGCTGTCCTTTTTCCATTGAATGTTTACAGCTCCTTTGTCAAAAATCAAGTTTCAGTATATGTGAGGGCTCATTTCTGGATCTTCTATTTTATTCCATTGATCAATGTGCCTATCTCTGTACCAATACCATGCAGTTTTTAGCACAATTGCCTTGTAATATAGCTTGAGATCAGGGATGGTGATTCCCACAGATGTTTTCTTGTTGTTGAGGATGGATTTCGCTATTCTAGGTCTTTTGTTATTCCAGGTGAAATTGTACATTGCTCTTTCCAACTCTATGAAGAATTGGGTTGGAGTTTTTATGGGGATTCCATTGAATCTGTAGATTGCTTTAGGTAAGACGGCCATTTTTGAAATGTTGATCCTTCCATGAGCATGGCAGAGCTTTCAATTTTCTTAGATATTCTTCGATTTCCTTCTTTAGAGATTTGAAGGTCTTGTCATACAGGTCCTTCACTTGCTTAGTTAGAGTCACACGAAGATATTTTATATCAATTGTGACTATTATGAAGGGTATCTTTTCCCTAATTTCTTTTTCTGCATGTTTTTTCTTTGAGTAGAAGAAGGCTACTGCTTTGTTTGAGTTAATTTTATATCCAGCCACTTTGCTGAGCTGGTTTATCAGCTGTAGAAGTTCTCTGGTGGAATTTTTGGGGTCACTTACACACACTATCATGTCATCTGCAAACAGTGATGTTTTTACTTCTTCTTTTCTAATTTGTATCCCCTTGATTTCCTTTTGCTGTCTAATTGCTCCATCCAGGATTTCCAAAACTATTTTGAATAGGTAGGGGGAGAGTGGGCAGCCTTGTCTAATCCCTGATTTTAGTGGGATTGCTTCAAGTTTCTCACCTTTAAGTTTGACGTTGGCTACTGCTTTGGTATATATTGCTTTTATTCTGTTTAGGTATAGGCCTTGGATTCCTGTTCTTTCCAAGACTCAAAACACACTTTAAATTTTGCATTACAGTATTAATAACCTTTGCAACCATGTTTATGATTACATGAGCATCCATGAGAATGAAGTTTATCAACTTTAAATGCTTTTTATAAAATATTTTCCATTTTATTTCTTTCATCTGCTCTATACGGTTGTTCTCTGTTTCTTCGTATAAAGTTAACCATGCTTAAGTATCATTTCCATCCCATGTAATACATCTTTCTTTTTTTTACATCTTTATTTTACAAAACAAAGATAAATGTACAGATTTTAAGCATTTTTTGCATAAAATTATACAATACATTTTTTAAACGACTTTATTTTGCAAAACAAAGATAAATGTAAAGATTTTAAACATTTTTTGCTTAAAATTATACATTTTTGTCAGTACTGTTTTTTCAGACATTAAAATAAATTTTACATAAAACCATGTGAATATGTTTTTTAGTCAGTACTTGATTTTTTTCAAGGGCTTGACAGTATGCATTGAAAACGTACTAGTTGCAATTTTGTCAGTACTTTTTTTCAGATTTTAAAATAATTTTTACTTAAAATAGTATGAATATATTTTTTAGTCAGTACTTGATATTTTTAAAGGTTTGATAGTATGCATTGAAAACTTAATAGTTACAATGAGCATAAAGTACATGTGAAACAAAATGTAACATGGAAATAGTCAAAGTTTTCTTGTTGTATAAAGATTTTTTGTTTTGTTTTGTTTTGTTTTCTTTATTTCTTGGACTTCATACAGTCTGTGAGTTGTTTCTGGGAGAGTGCAAGCCTCTGGGGTTAGCATCCCATTATCAGTGACTGCATATTATGTCTGTTCTTTTGTGACTGGGTTATCTCACTCAGGATGATATTCTCTAGATGCAGCGATTTTCTTAAGAATTTGGTCAAGTCATTGTTTCAGGTGGCTGAGTAGTATTCCATTGTATAAATGTACCACAATTTTTGTATCCATTCGTCTTCTGAAGGACATCTGGGTTCCTTCCAGCTTCTGGCTATTATAAATAGAGCTGCTATGATCATTGTGGTGCATATATCTTTGTTGTGTACTAAGGTGTCTCTGGGGTATATGCCCAGAAGTGGAATAGCTGGATCTTCAGGTAGTATTATGTCCAATTTTTTGAGGTATCCCCAGAGTGATTTCCAGAGTGGTTGTATTAGTTTGCAACCCAACAAACAGTTGAGAAGGATTCCTCTTTCTCTGCAACCTCACCAGTATCTGCTGTCATCTGAGTTTTGGATCTTGGCCAATCTGACTGGTGTGAGGAGGAATCTCAGGGTTGTTTTGATTTGCATTTACATGATGGCTAAGGATGTGGAGCACTTCCTCAGATATTTCTCAGCCATTCGGTGTTCCTCAACTGAAAATGTTTTGTTTAGCTCTGTACCCCATTTTTATTTGATTCTCTGGTGTCTAGCTTTTTGAGTTCTTTGTATACCTTAGATATTAGGCCTCTATCTGATGTGGAGTTGGTAAAGATCTTTTCCCATTCTGTTGGCTGCCATTTTGTTTTCTTGACAATGTCCTTAGCCTTACAGAAACTTTGCAATCTCATTAAGTCCCATTTGTTAATCTTTGACCTTAGAGCTTGAGCCATTGGTGTTTTGTTCAGAAAATTTTCTCCTGTGCCTATGTGTTCTAAAGTTTTCCCTACTTTCTCATCTAATAGTTTCAGTGTATCTGGTTTAATGTGAAGATATTTGATCCACTTACACTTGAGCTTTGTACAAGGAGATAAGAAAGGGTCTATTTTCATTCTTTTGCATGTTGAGTGACAGTTGGACCAACACCATTTGCTGAATAGGCTGTGCTTTTTCCATTGAATGTTCACGGCTCCTTTGTCAAAAATCAGGTGACCATATATGTGAGGGCTCATTTCTGGATCTTCTATTCTATTCCATTGATTCACAGGCCTATTTCTGTACCAGTACCATGCAGCTTTCAGCACAATTGACTTGTAGTATAGCTTGAGGTCAGGGATAGTGATGCCCGCAGATGTTTTTTTGTGGTTGAGGATGGATTTCGCTATTCTAGGTCTTTTGTTGTTCCATATGAAATTGCACATTGATCTTTCCAATTCCATGAAGAACTGTGTTGGAATTTTGATGGGGATTGCATTGAATCTGTAGATTGCATTTGGTAGAATGGCCATTTTTTAAATGTTGATCTTTCCAAGCCATGAGCATGGGAGATCTTTCTATTTTCTGAGATCCTCCTCAATTTTCTTCTTTAGAGGTTTGAAGTTCTTGTTGTACAGGTCCTTCACTTGCTTAGTTAGAGTCACACCAATGTATTTCATAGTTTTTGTAACAATTGTGAAGGGTACCTTTTCCCTAAATTCTTTCTCCACATGTTTTCCTCTGAGTATAGGAAGGCTACTGATTTGTTTGAGTTGATTTTGTATCCAGCCACTTTGCTGAACTTGTTTATCAGCTGTAGGAGTTCTCTGGTGGAGTTTTTGGGGTCACTTAAGTATACTATCATGTCATCGGCAAAGAGTGATGTTTTTATCTCTTCCTTTTGGATTTGTATCCCCTTGATTTCCTTTTGCTGTCTAATTGCTCCAGCCAGGACTTCCAGTACTATGGTGAATAGGTAGTGGGAGAGTGGGCAGCCTTGTCGAGTCCCTGATTTTAGTGGGATTGCTTCAAGTTTCCCGCCATTAAGTTTGATGTTGGCTGTTGGTTTGCTGTATATTGCTTTTATTATGTTTAAGTATGGACCTTGGATTCCTATTCTTTCCAGGACTTTTCCCTGGACTTTCCAGGGGTGTTGTATTTTGTCAAAAGCTTTCTCAGCATCTAGTGAGATGACCATGTGATTTTGTTCTTTGAGTTTGTTTATATGGTGGATTACGTTGATAGATTTCCTTATATTAAACCATCCCTGCATCTCAGGGATGAAGGATACTTGGTCATGATGAATGGTCGTTTTGATGTGTTCTTGGATTCGGTTTGCAAGGATTTTGTTGAGTATTTTTGAGTCAATGTTCATAAGTGAGATTGGTCTGAAGTTCTCTTTCCTTTTAGGGTCTTTGTGTGGTTTAGGTACGAGGGTTATTGTAGCTTCAAAAAATGAATTGGGTAGTATTCCATCTGATTTTACATTTTGGAATAGTTTGGAGAGTATTGGTGTTATATCCCCAATAAATATCTGATAAAATTCTGCACTGAATCTGTCTGGACTTGGGCTTTTTTTGGTTGGGAGGCTTTTGATGACTTCTTCTATTTCTTTAGGTGTTATAGGGTTATTTAGATGGTTTACTTGTTCCTGGTTTAACTTTGGGGTCTTGTATCTGTGTAGATATTTGTCCATTTCCTCCAGATTTTCAAATTTTGTGGAGTATAAGTTTTTGTATTAGGATCTGATGATTTCTTTAATTTCCTCAGTTTCAGTTGTTATTTCTCCACTTTCCTTTATGATTTTTTTATTTGTATACTCTCTCTTTGCCCTCTAGTTAGTCTGGCTAGGATTTATCAATCTTGTTGATTTTCTCAAAGAACCAACTCTTAGTTTTGTTGCTTTTTCAATGCTTCTTTTTGTTTCTATTTGGTCTATTTCTGCCCTAATTTTGATTATTTCTTGCTGTCTACTCTTTTTGTGTATATCTGCTTCCTTTTCTTCTAGGGCTTTTAGCTGTGCTGTCAGGTTGCTGATGTAAGCTCTCTCCAGTTTCTTTTTGGAAGCACTTAGGGCTGTGAGATTTCCTCTCAGTACTGCTTTCATTGCCTCCCATAGGTGTGGGTATGTTGTGTTTTCTTTTTCGTTGAATTCTAGAAAGTCCTTAATTTCTTTCTTTATTTCTTCTTTGGCCCCGCTTTCATTTAATAGAGAGTTGTTTGGTTTGTATATGTAAGTAGGCTTTTTGTTGTCTTTGATGTTGTTAAACACCAGCCATAGACCATGGTGATCTGATAGGATGCATGGGAGTATTTCAATCTTCTTATATCGATTGAAGCTCGTTCTGTGTTCAATTATGTGGTCAATTTTCGAGAAGGTGTCATGGGGTGGTGAGAAGAAGTTGTATTTTTTTACTTTAGGATAATATGTTCTGTATATATCTATTAATTCTAGTTGGTTCAAATCTCTGCTAGTTTTTCAGTGTCCTTGTTCAGTTTCTGTTTCCATGATCTGTCCATCGGTGAGAGTGGGGTATTAAAGTCTCCCACTATTATTGTGTGGGGTGAAATGTATTTTTTGAGCTTTAGTAGGGTTTCTTTTATGAATGTGGGTACTTTTTTATTTGGAGCATATATGTTAAGAAGTAAGAGTTCCTCCTGACAGATTTCCCCGGTAATGAGTAAAAAATGTCCTTTCTTATCTTTTTTGATAACTTTCGGTTGGATATTTACTTTATTCGATATTAGAATAGCCACTCCAGCTTGCTTCTTGGGGCTGTTTGCATGGAAGATTTTTTCCCACACTTTTACTCTGAGATAGTGTCTGTCTTTGTCTCTGAAATGAGTTCCCTGTATTCAACAAAAGGCTGGATTTTGTTTATGTATCCAGTCTGATAGCCTATGTCTCTTTATTGGGGAGTTGAGTCCATTTATGTTAATAGATATCAAGGAATAGTTGTTTCTGTTTCCTGCCATTATTGCTCTTTTGGGTTGAGTTGTGTCTGTGTTTTTTTCTTCTTTTAGTTTTCTTGTTTAGGAGTTTTCTTGTTCTTACTAGGCTGTATTTTCACTCATTGTATTGGGTTTTCCACCTATAATTCGTTGTAGTGCTGGGTTTGTGTTCTGATATTGTGTAAATTTTGATTTGTCTTGAAATATCTTCATCTCTCCATCTATGGTGATTGATAGTTTTGCTGGGTATAGCAGCTTGGGCTGGCACTTGTGCTCTTTTAGGGTGTGCATGATGTCTGTCCAGGCTCTTCTAGCTTTCATAGTCTCTGTTGAGAAATCAGGTGTGATTCTGATTGGCCTGCCTTTATATGTTACCTGACCTTTTTCCCTTCCTGCTTTTAATATTCTTTCTTTGCTTTGGGCACTTGGTGTTTTGACTATTATGTGTCGGGAGGTATTTCTTTTCTGGTCCAACCTATTTGGAGTTCTGAAGGCTTCTTTTATGCTCGTGGTCATCTCATTCTTGAGTGTAGGGAGGTTTTCTTCTACAATTTTGTTGAAGATATTTACTGTGCCTCTTAGTTGATACTCTTCTCCCTCTTCTATTTCTATTATTTTTAAGTTAGGTCTTCTCATTGTGTCCTGGATTTCCTGGACATTTTGGCTTAGGAGCTTTTTGTTTTTTAAATCTTCTCTGGCTTTTTTGTCTATGTTTACAATGTTGTCTTCTGCCCCCGAGATTCTCTCTTCCATCTCTTGTAGTCTATTGGAAATGCTTGCTTCTGTGACTCCTGATTTCTTTTTTAGGTGTTCTACCTCTAGGGTTATCTCTTTTAGTGTTTTCTTTATTGTGTCAATTTCTGTTTTAAATTCTCTCATCTCTTTGGTTCTGTTTTCCTCTAGTTCTTTGAGTTCTTTGAGTGTTTTTCTTGTTTCCTCTTTAAAAGCATCTGAAGCTTTTTGCTTTTCTTCCCGTTCTTTTTTAAGTATCTCTCTCAGCATCTTGAGATATGACTTCAGGTCTCGTCTTCTTTTTCTGGAGTGTTTGGCATTCCAATGTTTTCTGTTATGGGAGAGCTGGGTTCTGGTATTGCCAGGTTGTCTTGGTTTCCTTTGGAAGTACTCTTTCGCTTTCCTCTCACCATCTTGTTTTCAGTGATATGTTCTTGCCTTTCCCTTGTATCTGGTCTGTGTCTCTGGATCTCCACTGGTCCAGGTGTCAGATTGGCCGAGCCCTGTTCTGTGCCCTGAGGTCACCACAGGGTGGAAACAGAAGTTCCAATGTTGTGTTCCTGGTCCCTGGATCAAGCAGGGCTGGAGGAGCGCTTACTGTGCACACTCCACTGAGATCTCTCTGCTCCCTGGCTGCCCAGTCTTTAAAGCTTTAGGAGTTACTGATCCGAGTGGCAGATGGGCCGCGCCCTGTTCTAAGCCCTGAAGTTGCTACCGGATGGAAACAGAAGTTCCAAAGTTGTCTTCCTGGTCCCAGTCTTTAAGCCTTTAGGAGCTGCTGCTGGGAGGGGGGTCAGGTGAGCTGGTTCCTGTTCTGTGCCCTGAAGTCGCCGCTGGGTGGAAACAGAAGTTCCAAAGTTGTCTTCCTGGTCCCTGGATCAGGCAGGCTTGGGGGTGCGCTTACTTTGCAAACTCTGCAGAGATCTCTCTGCTCCCTTTTTGCCCAGATCTCCTACTCACCAGTCTTTAAAGCTTTAGGAGCTGCTGATCCGAGTGGAAGATGGGCTGCGCCCTGTTCTGTGCCCTCGTAATACATCTTTTAATATTTCATTTGTTTTGGCATTGATTGCCATGTGGTTTTTTCTCACTGTTTATCTGAATTAATATGTTTATTTTGCCTCAAACTTCAATACAATTTAGTTGGATATAAAGTTAGTAATTTCATTTTCTATCATTGTTATTGAAGCATAATTTATAAATAGGGCATGTGCAATTTATGATGTGAAATAGGATGTCTTGACATAGGGAAGACTGTAAAAAAATTATAATCAAACTAACACTTTCACAGCTTCATAGGAACCTGTGGAGATGAAAATATTTATGATCCTCCCCTAATAATTTTCAAATATTTTTAATTTTCAAATATTTTTAACACTGCTCTTTGTGCTGAGTATCAACACTGTAGAATTTAATTCTTCCAGGAAACAGAAATTGTCCTTAACCAACTCTGCCTCCATGTTACTCATATCTTAGTCCCTAACAACTGTTACTCCATCCTTTTCCTCTATGACCTTGATTCCTAACATAGGAAGTATAATGGAAGTTATTCAAATTTCTCTTTGTGTGTCAGTCCTTTCACATGGAATAATGTTTTTAAGAACTTTAATTTTGTTTATTTTTCCCAGTCCTTCTCTCATTATTGCAACTCTTGCCCACTTCTCATTTTCTCTCTGAGCATCTCACTGAGTTCATCTACCTGCTAGATTATGTCCCTCTCCTCGGTCTGTCTTTCAAATCACTTTGTCCCCATGCTCTCTCTCCAGATCTCCCTTTAGCTCTTCCTATTTCCCAGAATTCTCTCTTTGTCTCCCAGTGTCCCACCTGCCTCAGCTCATTGTCCATTGGCTTTTTAAAAAATAGATAGTTGATATTTATAAAAAATTCTTTCAACAGAATAAATCTTTCAGTTTTAATCATATACAGTTGGTCACTTTTCACTTTTTTTTTTTTTTTTTTTTTTTTTTTTTTTTTTTTTAAGACAGAAGCACATTTCATTTAACTGGTGATGGACCCATCTGATTCCATATCTTGGTTGTGGTTAATAATGAATACTACAATGACTATGACTGCTCTGATAACTCTTCAACAGGGTGAATCTATACCCAGATCTTGTATCTTTACCCAGAAATAGATTGCTCAGTGAGAGGTGACTCCAGCTTTAGATACCCTATAACTTTTTATATAGTGACTGTAGTAATTCACATTCTTAGCAATAGCCTCTAGAAGTGATTCTCTTTGCTTACACATTTTCTTCTGCCCCAGTGTGGACTTTTAACATATTCAATAATTAACAATTTTGAACTTGTATTTGGATGCTGGAGATTCAATGCCAACTGGCCATTAGTATTTCTTTGGGGATCTATCATTACCCATTTTAAAATCAGGTTATTTTGGTTTTTGCTATTGGGTTCTATGAGTTCCATGAATTTGTAATAGGACTTCTTGTCAGATAACTTTTGAAACTATTTTACTGCATTCTATAGCTTACCACTTTACAAATTGCTTTTCTTGCTGTGCAGAAAGTTTGCTATTTGATGAAATCATGTTAGTATTTTTTTTTTTATTTGTTACCTGTTTATAGTGTGGCTTTTTCTACCCTTTGTTTGAGCACTCTGTGGATAGCATTACATAAGTCTTCGACACTCTACTATGCATAATCTTTTCTCTTCTTTTTGATCCTATGGAGAAAGTTTATCATTTAATTATGTATCTGTGTGTCTCTACTTTATCTTTTGAGATAGGATTACTTACTGAATAAAGAACTTGCTATCTTCGTTGGCTCTCAAGCTTTACCCATCTCTGTCCATACACACTTCCTTCTGCACTAGGGTTACAAATGAAGATCTCAGTGCTAAGTTTTTACATGAATGCTGAGATTGAGACTCAGTTCTGCATATTTGTACAGCAAGCTTCATACTTCCCATATGGCTCCTTTGTCTAGCCATGTTAAAAAGCTTTAATTTTGATTTTTAACAGAAAATTTTGTTTTTAATTTTATGATACACCAAGATATGGTTTTCTGCTTTTATTATATTTCTGCAATTAACAGAACTTCTCTGATTTTATTATTTTTTACTCTTAATAAATAATCAATTTTTGACCATTTTCAAAAGTATCTTCACCCCTTCTCATGGGGTGATTCAAATTGCACCTGTATGGATGATATTATATTGTCTTGCATGTCTTTTGTGCTATGTTTTATATTTTTTAAACATCTCAGCATTTCAGTTTGCATTATTTCCATTTATCAGTCTCTGAGTAATGAAAATGTACCTTTGCTTAGACTTGACTTAGAATTTACCATTAGATAAATTCTACATTTATCATGGCTTTCACTTTCATTTATTTCCTTTAATGTTATATTGTTTCAGCATTCCCCTCAACTCAGTAACACATTATGTCCTCTATTTTTCACACTTTTATTATCAGTCGAAGCCCCCTTTCTGACATCTGCACCAGGTTGTAATCTCTCAATATATTCCACTTGATTGTCTCCTGACTGTGGCACATATTTTCTTATCCTTTAATTTTTATTGTTTACTTCGCTTTGTGTATTAAAGTCTTGATTATCATTTGTTTCAATAAACACTAGGGAATATCCTAAAAAGATACCATCAAATTCTGGAAGAGGGTTAGGCTAAGCCAGTTTAATCTTCAGTTTATTTGTGTAGCCTCAGTTGATCTCCTGTAACTTTAGTTGAATATAGTTTTTCACATCTTCAGTGATTTTGGAGGGTGACCAGTACTTTTTCTCTACAAAGGCTTGAGATCAAGGACCAGAAAGAGACTAGAGATCATTTAATGTTTTGCCTCTCAACTGTCAGCTGTTGGATTGCTGGTAACTTTTCTTTTACTGTTCTGATTCTTGCAAGACCATCCCACCCTACTGTCCTATTGTGTTAGCCAGGGTTCCCTAAAGGAATAGAAGTATAGAAAGAACTTATTCTCCCCCCCCCCCTCTCTCTCTATATATATATACATATATATATATGTATATATATATATATATATATATATATATATATATATATATATATATATATATATATATATATATACTGCCATATATATATATGTGTGTGTGTGTGTGTATGTGTGTGTGTGTATACTGCCATTAAACGTAGATCTTCCATGTCAAAGGACAAGGACTGAAGTTATATCTTTTCACCTCAAACGATTTAATTAAAAGAAAAAACTTCCTCAAAGATACCCACAAACACTGGGTTTTAATTAAATCCATATATAGACAAGTTGATAACCAAGAAAAGCCATCACACTGCTGTTCCCTTAGAAAATCACTAGTGTGTGAAGTGTGGAGCCAGAAGGATCAGAAAGACTTCTTTTAGTTCTCTAGCCCTCCTGACACATAATGTGTTCATCCTGTCCATAAAAGCCCATAATACAAAGTTTGGGTTTTTGTAATAGTTCATGGACAGCCATTGAATCTTCTTTCAGGACCCTGCTGGCATTTCTATTTTTTTCTTCATTTCCCCTTCTTGACTCTGCCAATGTTCTTGTATGTAATGTGGTTCATCTGGATCCTCCCCGTACTCCACTCCAGATACTGAGCCGTCTGGTGATTTATTTTAAAGTTCTTAATTTATAAATTAACTTACTTGTACTAGTTGTCAGCCTAATGTTTTTACATGTACAACCTCCCAATAAATGCAAAGAATATATTCTTCCACCAGAAGACAAAAGCTTGAAGTAAGTTTTGTAATAAAAAATGACTAAATGATTAAATGAATAAATGAATTTAATGAGGGAGCAGATTAAAAAAAAAAAAACATCCACCTAGTTTTCCAAACCAAACATTTTAATAGATAATGTATGTTTCCTTTGTAAATCACTTTAAAGTATATAAAGTCCTAAATAAAAGCAAGGCATCGGTAATGGTATGAGAATTACTTACTACCCTCTTACCCTACAGGACTGTTCTCTTTATTGGATTTGCCGTGCCTATTTCAGAGTTTTTGCCTGAGAATTTTGTCTTTCCTCAGGCAATCCCTAAGCATATAGATTTGCATGACAGAAGACCCTCAAGGAAAACAACAAAAATTGCATGTGGTCAATCCCAGGAAATATGTGCTATATAATATACGTAATATATATGCCTTCATTTGGTCAACAAAGGCCTGTGTACTGAAGTCAGTCAGTCTGTAACATTCACCAACAGATCTAAAAATGCAATGATGACTATCCTATTTTATAAAAGCTCCAGACAGGTTAAAATGTAGGGAATTAGTTAGTCCAATTTTCCTATTTCTGAACCATGGATTCTAAATAAATTCATGTTAAAGCCCTATGTAGTTAATATTACAGGCATTTTTTTTAATCTAGTTTTTTTTCCTATAGCAACTGTGTGTGAGGATTTGGACAAAGCTGGATTAGCTGCTTTTCATCATTCTAAAACACTTGAGATAAACAAGTTAGGAGAGAGTATTCAAGAGAGTTCCCTAAAGGAGAGGTACACTTACATGAACCTATCACACACACACACACACACCCACACCCCCCCCCACACACACATACACATCACACATGCATGCCCACACAAACACAGGAATATTATTAAAGTGGTTTACCGGCTGAGCTCCAAGTAGCACAACAATGGCTGCCTCATGACAGGGTCAAGAATCCTGTAGTTATCCAGTCCATAAAGTTGAATATCTCAACATCCCAAATCTGGCATTGGAATCCCTGAGGTTCCTGGAGAGCTTCTGTTCTTCAGTTTATGTTAGGCTCCTGAAGAAGTCAGTTATAGCCTGGGTCCTTCATTCTGCCTAGCAACCCACTTGGGGACAGCAGGTAAAAGGTGTAGAATCAATGGCTTAGATTCAGGCAGATAAGAATGTGGCAGCAAGCTCATTTATTAATTCTCAGGAAGCACCTTTTACACCCCCCACCTGGGTCCCATTGGTCCTAAGCCAGCTTGTCCTCCAAGTGGCAGTTTCTGAGTGGCTGTCATTGTCTGCTTCAACAGTCTTTAGGCTCTCAGGCAACCTTCAGTTCACCCCTCATGCAAGTTGCCTCCCCAGCAGCATGGCCCCACTGCCTGTTTACAGAATTTATGCTGAAGTGGCCACCTCCCTGCCAGCAGGGCCTTTCTGTTCTTCCTACAAGTTGTGACCAGTGAATGAATTCCATAGCAACAGGATAGATTAACTTTCCAAGAAGAGTGAGAATAAGCAGGAAAAAAGCCAAAGCTTTTTTTCCCCCATGTCCTTTTATGTGGGCTGCTACCAGAAAGTATGCAGATTTAGGGTGTTAGTTCCCACCTCAAATAATCCAATGAAGAAAATCCCTCATGAGTTCCCAGAAGTTTTAGATTAATTTAATTCCAGGTGTAAACAAGTTGACAGGAAAGATTAGGAAGAGTTATTTATTTGGACTCAGTTTCTGTGGTTCCATGTCCTTGGATAGACTGTCACAAAGAAGGTAGTATGCAGTCAAGGAGTTGAGGTTACTTCCTGGTTGCCCGTCAACAGTGTAAGATAGCAAATAGCCAAGGATGAATATGCTCCCTAGAACCACCTTATCCACCAACCTACTTCCTCTAACTAGGATCCACTTTCTAAACTTTCCACAATCAAAATAACAATGCCATATGTGACCAAGGTTACCAAGCACTGGAAACATAAGCCTGGAATGGGGTGGATTTCATATTCAGTCCTTAGCATATTATCACTTTGTTTTAAAGAAGCAGGAACTGAATCACACAGAAGATGAATGCACTTAGGTGCTAAATATGGTGCTCAGTACTAGACCCCAGTAGTTCTGACTACTCTCTTCAGCATATCAAACATCAAATGACAGAAAACAGTTAAGCAACTCTTTTTTATAACTGTGGTCTCAAGTTAAGCAATGGGCAATAAGTGTAATTGTAGGAAGAAGTCAATTCGACAGCCCACACCACTCACCAATGAAGAAATCCACATAGAATGAAGGACAGAAAGCCTAAGAATCTGTTTATAATTTTACTCCACTAGAGGGAATTTAGCTTTGTTGGGGTTAATCTCATTACCCTCAACAGTGTTTTTCTACAAATGTGTTATTTTACCATGTGCAAGGTTAAAAAACTCCAAGTGTCACATTAAGATAGCTGCAAACAATTAGAATTCAAAGGTCACAATCTTATATGGGTGTAGATCAGCTTCAGCACTTTTCTCGTTGGGTTCACTGGGATTTCTTAATAGTAATGAGAAAGCTACCCATTTGTAAAGGTTAATTTGCAGCCCCGATGTGATGAAGTATTCTGCCTGCAACATCCTCAGTTTAACACTACACTTACTTCAATCATCTTTGGACAGAGGTGGCTTCCACTGAATAATGAAAATTGCCTTCTCTTCCTTCCTTCTGATTTCTTACAGGGTCCCATTAACAATTATATTGCAGGAATTGTGACCCTGTCCTTCCCTAGGCAACAGGTGGGCAAAGCTGTGACTTTCCTTTCATTAGTTAACTTTTTGTAAGATTTGTAATTTACCGTTTCGTGATGGTTTGTGTATGTTTGGCCCAAGAAATGGCACTATTAGAAAATGTGGGCCTGTTGGCATAGGTGTGTTACTGTGGGTGTAGGATTTAAGACCCTCAAGCAAGTTTTCCAGCAGCGGCTTTTCCAGTAAAGACGTAGAAATTGCAGCTCTGCCTGCACCATGCGGGTCTAGATGCTGCCATGCTCCCACCTTTACGAAAATGGACTGAACTTCTGAAGGTATAAGCCAGCCCCAATGGAATGTTGTCTGTATAAAAGTTGCCTTAATCTTGGTACCTGTTACCAGCAGTGAAACCCTAAGACAACCTTATAACCCTTAGGAGTTAATGATTAATATCAATGTAATGATTTACTGCTTATAATTTTAATTTTATAATTAATGTAAGATACATTAATATTCTGTTTATAAATTTAAGCAGAAAAAATTGTTTGCTTTTCTTAGCTAAATTGTCCTTTTTTTTTCCTTTTTATCACCTTTATTGGATATTCTCTGTATTCACAAAGCTGTAACTCAAATATATCAGGCTAACAACCCCATAGAGTCTTTGCTTACCTCTGAAGCTTCACCAGTCAGGTCTCCATCATCTGTATTGCTCTCAGCATTCTTTTTATTTTCTATTCAGATATCAGATATCAGATATCAGATCATCTTTAAATTAGATACTCTCTATTTACATTTGAGATGTTATCCCTTTACCCTGCCTGCCCCACTCCCATCCTTCCTCCCCCTCCATTTGCCTTCACAGAAGTGCACTCCCTTCTGATCCCTCTCTCTACCTCATTGCTTTGTCATTCCCCTACATTGGAAAAACTGCCCTCTCTGGAACAAAAGCCTCTTCTCACATTGCAGCCAGACACTGCTATCTTCAGCTACATACGCAACTAGATCAATAGGTCTCTCAAAGTGAGCACAAAGGTTGGTGTTTTACACCATGGGAGTTTTGGAGGGTTTGGTTGTTTGATAATGTTGTTCTTCCCATGAGGTTGAAACCCCTTTCAGCTCCCTAGGTCCTTCCTTTAGTAACCTCCTTGGGATCCCTGAGTTCAGACCGATGGTTAGCTGCAAGCATGCTCAGGTGTATCTATATTATTCTAGCATAGTCCCTGAGGGGGCATCTCTGTCTGGTTCCTGCCAGTAAGTGGTTTTTGAAATCAGTTTTAGTGCTTGGATTTGGTGACTGCATATGTGATGGATCCCCAAGTGAAGCAGCTTTTGAGTGAACTTTTCTTCAATTCCTGTTCCTCTATTTGACCTTGCATTTCCTCCTGGGTTTTGGTCTCCCTTCCAATAGTTTCAGTGAACTTGGTTTTATGTGGAGATCTTTAAACCACTTGCACTTGAGCTTTGTACAAGGAGATAAGAAAGGACCAATTTGCATTCTTCTGCATCCTGACTGCCAGTTCAACAAGCACCATTTGTTGAAGAGGCTGTCCTTTTTCCATTGAATGTTTTTAGCTCCTCTGTAAAAGACCAAGTGACCTTAGGTGTTTGGGCTCATTTCTGAGTCCTCAATTCTGTTCCATTGATCTTCCTGTCAATCTCTGTACCAATACCAAGCAGTTTTTATCACAATTACTTTGTAATATAGCTTGAGGTCAGGAATGGTGATTCCCCCAGAAGTGTTTTTATTCTTGAGAATAGATTTATTTATTCTAGGTTTTTTGTTATTCCAGATGAATTTGCAAATTGCTTTTTCCAACTCTATAAAGAATTGAGTTGGTATTTTAATGAGGATTCCATTGAATCTGTAGAGTACTTTTTACAAGATGGTCATTTTTACAATGTTGATCTTGCCAAACCATGAGCATAAAAAGATCTTTCCATCTTCTAAGATGTTCTTCAATTTTCTTCTTCAGAGTTTTGAAGTTCTTGTCATACAGATCCTTCACTTCATTGGTTAGGGTCACCACAAGGTATTTTACAGTCTTTGTGACTATTGTCAGGGGTGTCAATTCCCTAATTTCTTTCTCAGCCTGTTTATCCATTGCATAAAGGAAGATGGTTGATTTTTGTTTGAGTTAATTTTATAGCCTGGCACTTTGCTGAGGTTGTTTATTAGTGGTAAAAGTTCTTTGATGGAATTTTTGGGGTCACATAAGTAAAGTATCATATCATCTGCAAATAGTGATATTTTGACTTCTTCCTTTCCAATGTGAATCCCTTTGATTTCTTTTTGTTGCCTAATTGCTATGGCCAGGACTTCTAGTACTATATTGAATTGGTAGGGAGACAGTTGGCAGCCTTTTCTAGTCCCTGATTCTTCTAATGTGATTGCTTCAAGTTTTTCTCCATTTAGTTTGGTGTTGGCTACTGGTTTGCTGTATATTGCTTTTACTATATTAATGTACTATATTAATGTATGGGCCTTGGATTCTTGATCTTTCCAAGACTTTTATCATGAAGGGGTGTTGAATTTTGTTGAATGCTCTCTCTCAGCATCTAATGAGAGGATAATGTGTTTTTTTTTTTCCTTTGAGTTAGTTTATATGGTGGATTACATTGATGGATTTCCATATGTTGAACAATCTCTGCATCACTGGGATAAAGCCTACTTGGTCATGGTGGATGATTGTATTAATGTGTTCTTGGATTTGAGTTGCAAAAATTTTATTGAGTATTTTTTTAATGAGTATTTTTTTCATGAGAGAAATTGGTCTACAGTTCTCTTTCGTTTTAGTATCTATGTGTGGTTTAGGTATGAACATAATTTTTGCTTCGCAAAACAAGTTATGTAATATTCCTTCTGTTTCTATTTTGTGGAAAAGTTTGGAGAGTATAGGTATTTAGTCTTCAATAAACTCTTATAGATTTCTCCATTAAACCCATCTTCTGGTCCTGGGCTTTTTTGGTTGGGAGGCTTTTGATGACTGCATCTATTTCTTTAGGTGTTATGGGACTGTTTAGATGGTTTATCTGGTCCTCATTTAACTTTGGTATCTGGTTTCTTTCTAGAAATTTATCCATTTCTTCCAGATTTTCCAGTTTTGTTGAGTATAGGCTTTTGTACAAGGATCTGATGATTCCCTGAATTTCCTCAGTTTCTGTTGTTATGTTTCCCCTTTCGTTTCTGATTTTGGTAATTTAGATATTCTCTGTGTGCCTTCTAGGTAGTCTGGCTGAGGGCTTTTCAATCTTGTTGATTTTCTCAAAAAAAAAAAAAAAAAAAAAAAAAAACAGCTCTTTGTTTTGTTGATTCTTTGAATGGCTCTTTTTGTCTCTATTTGGTTGATTTCTTCTCTGAGTTTGATTATTTCCTACTGTGTACTCCCTTTTAGAGTATCTGCTTCTTTTTGTTCTAGTGATTTCAGCTGTACTGTCAAGCTGCTAGTGTATGATCTCTCCAGTTTCTTTTTGGAGGCACTCAAGCTATGAGTTTTAATCTCAGTACTGTTTTCATTGCACCCCATAAGTTTTGGTATGTAGTTGTGTCATTTTCTTTAAATTCTAAAAATCTCTTGATTTCTTTCTTTACTTTTTCCTTGACCATGTTTGTTATCATTGAGCAGAGCATTGTTCAGCTTCCATGTATATGTGGGCATTTTATTGTTTTTGTTGTTATTAAATACAAGCCTTAGTCTATGGTGATCTGATAGGATGCATGGGAGTATTTCAATCTTCTTGTATCTGTTGAGGCCTGTTTTGTGATCAACTATATGGTCAATTTTGTAGAAGGTACCATGAGGTGCTGAGAAGAAAGTATATATATATTGTTTTGGAATGAAATGTCCTCTGTAGATATCTGTTAATTCTAGTTGTTTCATAACATCTGCTAGTTTTCCTATGTCTCTGGTCAGTTTCTGTCTCCATGATCTGTCCATTGATGAGAGTGTGGTGTTGACGTCTCCCACTATTATTGTGTGTGAACTTTGAACTTTATTATCCTTTGAACTTTAGTAGGATTTCTTTTATAAACATGTGTGCCCTTGCATTTCTAGCATAGGTTTTCAAGATTAAAAGTTCAACTTGATTGATTTTTCCTGTGGTGAGTAAAAATGTCCTTCCTTATCTTTTTTGATAACTTTTGGTTCAAAATTTATTTTATTTGATATTAGAAGAGCTACTCCAGCTTGTTTCCTGCGCCCATTTGCTTGGAAGGTTTTTTTCTTAGGCCTTTATTCTGAGGTGGTATCTGTCCTTGCTTCTGAGATGAGTTTCCTGCAGGCAGCAACATGCTGGATCCTGGTTACATATCCAGTCTGATACTCTATATCTCTTTATTGGGGAATTGAGTCCATTTATGTTAACAGATATTGAGAAATAGAAATTTTTGTTTCCTGTTATTTTTGTTGTTAGATTTATGGTTGTGTGCTTTTCTTCTTCTTGTTGTTCTTCTTTTCTTCTTGTTCTTCTTTTCTTCTTGTTCTTGTTCTTCTTCTTCTTCTTTTTCTTCTTATTCTTCTTCTTTTTCTTCTTTTTTCGTAATTTTTTTTTTTTTTTTTTTTTTTTTTTTTTTTTTTTTTTTTTTTTTGCTTTTTCTTGGGTGCAGTTTCCTTCCTTGTGTTGGAGTTTTCCATTTATCATCTTTTGTAGGGCAGGATTGGTGGGCAGATATTTTGTAATTTTGGTTTTGTCCTGGAATATCTTGGTTTCTCCATCTATGATAATTGAGAATTTTGCTCTATATAGTAGCTTGGGCTGGCATTTGTGTTCTCTTAGGTTATATATAAAGTCTTTCCAGGATCTTCTAGCTTTCATAGTCTCTGTTGAGAAGTTGGGTGTAATTCTAATTAGTCTGCCTTTATTTGTTGCATGACCTTTCCCCTTACTGCTTTTAGTATTCTTTCTTTGTTTTGAACACTTGTCACTTTCACTATTATGTGTTGGGAAGAATTTCTTTCCTGGACCAACCTACTTGGAGTTCGGTGGCCTTCTTTTTATGCTCATGGTCATCTCACTCTTACGGGTAGGGAAGGAAGTTTTCTTCTGCGATTTTGTTGGAGATATTTACTGTGCCTCTTAGTTGATATTCTTCGCCCTCTTCTATTCCTATTATTCTTAGCTTTGGTCTTCTCATTGTGTCCTGAATCGCCTGGACATTTTGGGTTATGAGGTTTTTGTGTTTTGCATCTTCTCTGAATGTTTTGTCTGTTTTCAATGTTGTCTTCAGCCTTTGAGAGTCTCTCTTCCATCTCTTTTAGTCTGTTGGAGATGCTTGTATCTGTGACTCCTGATTTCTTTTTTAGGTTTTCCATCTTCAGGGTTGTCTCTTTTAGTGTTTTCTTTATTGTTTCTATTTCCATTTTTAATTCCTTCATCTCTTTGGTTGTGTGTTTCTGTAGTTTCTTGAGTTCCTTGAGTTCCTTGAGTGATTTTCGTGTTTCCTCTTTAGAAGCTTCCATTTGTTTATGTGTGTCCTCCCATACTTGTTTAAGGGAGTTATTCATGCTCGTTTCCAAGATCTCCATCATCATCCTGAAGTATGATTTCAAGTCTAAGACTTGTTTTTCGGGTGTATTTGGTAATCCAATACTTGCTGTAGTGGGAGAGCTGGGTTCTGATGTTGCCCGATTTTCTTGGTTTCCATTACTTAGGTTCTTTTGCTTTCCTCTTGCCATCTTGTTATCTGTGATTATAGGTGATCTTGTAGTCTCTGAGTGGAACCCATTTCTCCTGTGGATCTGAGGATCCATGGCCTCAGGAAGAAAATTATTTCTGGGTGTTTGGCTCTTTGAAGGTAGGCAGTGAGTTCTGATTGCAGTGACTCTCTTATGTTTCTGTGGGCTCAGGTGGGAGAGCTCTTGTATGGCTATTCTGGGAGCTCAGCCATGTCCAGGCAGGCCTTGAGACTTGATGGTGGGCCAGAAATGACCCAATCAATACAGGAGTGCACCATGCTAGCTGGCCTCCAAGGGCTTCAATCTATCCCTCCAGGTACAGTTTGAAGGGTGTGTGGCAAGCTTTCTGTGGGCTCAGTCAGAAAAGTGACTGTTCTGAGGTCTCAGACATCTATGGGTGGGTATAGAGTCTTGATGGCAGTAACCTGGCTCTCTTGCATGGGCTCAGGTGAAAGGGAGCTTGCAAGGCATCTCTGAGAGCTTAGCAGTGTACACCCTGTTACTGAGTCTTCCTTCAGCATAGGATGAATAGCATTCCTTCTGCTCGTCCAACCTCCCAAGGATCTGTGCACAGGCAAGTCGCCTGTCCTGGTACAGTGGGCCAGGTCTGGTCTTGGGCCACAAGTGTGCAACCCCATTCAGTCCTTCTGCTTGAATCTTGAGAGTTCTGTACATCCTTTCCCACAGTAGAATGTGGGCAGAAGAAGTTGACTCACCCTTCCACTTAGGATGGAAAGTGTTCCTGCTGCTCTTCCAAGCACCCAGGGATCTGTGTGGTAGCCGGCCGCCAGTCCAGGTGTAAGTCTAGATTGTCTTTTTGTTTTAGGATTCTATAGGAAACAGATATACCTAAAGGTTGTTCTGGGTATTCAGGGTAGGATTTGCATGGGACTTATATGCTTAGAAAAAGGAGACCCCTGGTTGCTACTGTTAGATGGGATTCTGGAACATGATACAATATCTAATATTATATTACTTTCTTAGCCAGTTATCAATGTTTATCATTAAATTGGCTTCCTGTTCTTTGAGCTTTGAGGAAGTATCCCTTTCTAGAAGTCATGTCAAGGCTATTTTGGTCATACAAACATATGTTCCTCTGGTTGTGTTTGCCTAGGGTCTTAGTAGGTTCTTTAATATTTCATGATTATTAGTCTAAGAAGCTTTTGTTCTCATGTTTATCACCTAAGAGCCAGGACTTAGAGCTCAACACTACATCAGAGGAAGGTTATTTCATCCCCAAGATGTTATTTATGCCCATACTCCCCACAACACGAAATGACAATGTATCCATATTGGATGCATATTGCCTCTTCTTCATCCAAACCTCCTCCTGATTTGGAATAATCACCCACTGTATATATATATATTTGAAGCAAATAGATTCTATACATTTTTTTTTATCTCTCCCTGCCTCTTTTCTGTATGCTAGGATTGAACCCAGGACTTCAGGTAAACTATGGTTTGGCTTTCAGCACAATCTTCATAAATTGCAGAAGATATTTGACATTATGTGATCAAATAAGTTTGAATGACATAATTTGTTCAACTGTAGGTTCAGAACACATTTAAAGTAAGCTAGGCTAAGCTGTGATGCTCAGCAGACTAGGCAGATCACATCCAGTTTTTTTTTTTTTTTTTTTCCCATTACATTTATTTCAACTTGTTATGGGTTTACTGGGATGTGAGCTCATTGTAAGTTGAGAGGCAACTGAATACTTAAACATGTTCCTAAATGACAGCTGTACTGAAGAGCACAAAACCAAATGCTTACAGATATGGAAACACTGGTTTATTTACACTAAGCTTCTTCTATTGTATTTATTTATAATTTCAGTCTGTCAGTTTCCACAGGGGATTTGCAGCAGCTGAGCCTTGGTTGACATTCTAATGAAGCAGGATCCCAGTGAATCACCTTGCCTGCCCAAAGTGCTATTCATTAGAGGTTGGAAGGAGGTGTGGGCTGCTTCAGGCATGCCCAGCCTGTGCAGCCATTAAGCAGCCCAGCAGCTGCTCTCTCAATCATTAGAGGCACACTGCAGCCTCCAAAAGAGAAAGCACTCACAGCTCTGTCCAGCTTCCAGAGAGTTTGATCTCCCAGGATCTTCTCTTCCTGGCTTTATGTCAATGGAAGGAAGTTCATTACTTTTCAAAACACCAGCTTTGTCTGTTTCTGATAATAGTGGCTGTCAATCATCCGAGTGGATGTCAATGTGCCATAAGCAGGCTTTATATAAACACACAGATTTTACATAAGGCTTCTTCCTCATATTCTAATGGCAGAACTCACTGGAAAGAGAGATTTTATGCATGTGAAGCTGAAATTGAAGAATAATAGAGCATGAATATACACATACATAATCATAATGACCCTTTGAGGAAGCCACATGAAAAACTTGGCATATTCCCTCCTGAATCCTTTTAAAAGGTCTTTCATATTCTATCCACTAGAAATTCCAGTCAGTGGTTCCTAGGATTTCAAAAAGTCCTATGGCATTAATGTCAGGTGAGTCCTCTCATCAGGGTTGTATACTGTACACATCTACTGAGACACAGAAATCATTCAGTTCTTTCTACATCCAGTCTTGACAAACACCTTCGGATTCAGACAATCTCCTTGAAGAGGCCACTTGTTTTGCTTGTTTTGTCTAGTATACGACATCCCATAATTCTCTGAAAATTTAAAGGTGTGCCTCAACTCACAGAGACACATGGGGAGCCCCAAAGATGAAAATCAAAATTATAGTATGTTTGCTTTCTTGTTGGGAATGGCTATAGGTGTCAGCGTATTCATTGTTGTATTGTTAACATTTTGCTACTTCAACTGATTATTGTCTCAAGACTTAAGGTATTAGACACTTGAGATGTATCTTATGAAGCTAAAGTTGAGTAGGCATCAGAACTAATACAGTTCTTCGTGAAGGTTAAGGGTTTGGGGAGCAGGAGTCAATTTCCTTGGTTTCTTGTTTTCTTTGTCCACATTGTCTACCTTCAGAACAAGGAATAATGCATCCTGCTAATCTTTTTTCATACTCTGTGTCCTTCTCGAACTCTGTGCTTTCATCCCATTTTGCAGAGAATTCTGATTTCATGGGAAGTTCCCTAGATAACCCACAATACCATTTCACCCCTCAGGCTGCATACCCACCACCATTCCTCTCTGCCATGTAAACAAACATCATGTGAGTTAAAATACTCATACATTTAATACTTTAGGACAGACACCTCTTTGAAAGAGAGGATGTATCTGTCTATACTGAGACTTCTTTTTTTAATTGAACAACTTTATTTTAAAAAACAAAGATAAGTGTACAGATTTTAAAAGCATTTTGCATAGAAGTATATGAATACATTTTTGTCAGTACTTGAGTTTTTTAAAGGTTTGATAGTATGCATTAAAATCCTACTAGTTACAATGATCATAAAGTACATGTAAAACAAGATGCAAACTGGAAATAGTCAAAGTTTTCTTGGTGTGTAAAGATTAATCATAAAAAATATGGAACTTCACGAATTTGCATGTCATCCTGTGCAGGGGCCATGCTAATCTTCTCTGTATCTTTCCAATTTTATTATATGTGCTGCCGAAGCGAGTACTATACTGAGACTTCTTAACACTATTTAGGTAAAAAATGTTAAGAACATTTTAAACAGTTCAAAATTATAAACACTATGGTGGTTTGAATAAAATTGATCCTTATAGGTTCATAAGGATTGGCACTATTAGGAGGTAGGGCCTTGGAGGAATAGGTGTAACCATGTTGGAGGAAGTATGCCACTGGGGGTGTGCTTTGAGATCTCAAATGTTTAACATAAGCCCACTGTCTCTATCTTCCTACAGATCCAGGTATAAAACTCTCAGTGACTTTTCCAGCACCATGGCTGCTTGAATGTCACCACACTTCTTACCATCATAATAATAAACTAAACCTATGAAAAATGTTGTCCTGTATAAAAGTTGCTATGGACAAAGTGTCTTTTCACAGATATAAAGTCCTAACCAAAACAAAAGTTGGTACTGGGGACCACATTTTTTTCTGAAATAGGCTAATGTTTTTGTTGGGAAAAATACGGAACACTTTGGAACTTTGGACTAGAAAGGCAATTTATTATTTTAATCAGAAATAATGTAGCATCCTACTAAGGTCATGCAATACAGTAATGTTGAGGAGAATTTGATTTTTGAGGCTGACTCAAATAATTTTAGAGGAGAATAATTTTAATATATAGCCTAAAGACTGTTCTTGTGATATTTTGGTAAGGAATGTCTTCTACCCTTGTCCAAAAATTTTGCCTGAGGCTAAATTAAAGACTCCTGGATTAATTGTATTTGCAGAGACTTCAAAACAGCCTAATGTTGACTGTGTCCTTTGGTTATTAATGGATATGCTTATGCAGATCTATAATGAAAAAGCCAAGATAAGCAAGAAAAAATACAAAATGTACAGTTTGTGGAGAAAAGGGAAGTTTAATGGAGCGAAATCCTGTGTTTAATGAGATAAAAAGATTAAAGAAAAGCCTAATCCCCAGTGGAATCGAGAGAGTGGTGATGTCAAGGCAAGAACTCACCTAACTAAACTTCCAAATTGTGAAAAAAAATTAAATAAAAGAATAGGACCAGGTGAAGGGGCACACAACTTCAATCTTTGAACTGGGTAGATTTCATTGTTCGAGGCCAGCCTAGTTTAAAGAACAGGTTCCAGGACATCCAAACTCAGGCAGAGAAACAAACCTCTGAAAACAGAAAGCTAGTGAAAAATGTACTCGAATGAGAGGGCCATGTTGCCATCCAACAAGCAGCAGAGCTTGATAGCTTTAGCCTAGTGGTTCTGGCTTTAGAGTCAAAGACATAAGAAAGAGTTGTAGAATCTTCCTATGGAAAGTTCCTACAGAATCTGGGTTTGCCCAGCTGGTTTTTGGTCTTGTTTCAGTCTAGTATCTACCCCTCTGTGCTTCTTTTCCTCCTTTTTGGAACGGTAATATATATCCTATGCCACTGTATGTTGGAAGTATATTATCTGTTTTTCAATTCTGACTTTACAGGGGACTTAAGAGATTCTCATAAATCTCAGAAGAAACTTTGGACTTTAGAGCTTTAAATGGAGCTGAGACTGATAAACTATATAACTACGGAAATTGAACTAATTGCATTTCTGCATTTATAATATAGCTATGAACCTATGAATGCTGTGGAGTGGAATATGATGGTTTGAATAAAAATATCTCCCTATAGGCTCATAGGGGTGTTAATATTAGGGAGTTAGGCCTTGTTGGAGTTAGTGGACCATTGAGGGTGGGTTTTGAGCTCTCAGAAAGACCCACTGTCTCTCTCTTCCTGCTGTCTACATATCTCAGCTACCTTTCCACTATTTTGGGTGCTGGAATGCCACCAGGCTTGCTACAATCATCATACTAGACTAAATCTCTGAATTTTAAGCCATTCATAATTAAATATGTTTTCCTTTTTAAGAATTGCTTTGGTCATGGTGTCTTATCCCAGCTATAGAAACCCTAACTAAACTGGACAAAAAACAAGCAACATCTTTACAATACCATACTGAAGCCCAAAGTTTAGTGTCAGAAGTCAAAAGACATGAGCTCTATCTAAAGTTGTATTAATATTTATCAATGATAATTCCTTATACAATTTCTCTGTCATTTTTATATAAATTGTTTATTTTTGTTTGTTTTTCTGGATGTATATTTTTGTGTCACATGAATGCCTGCTCTTTGAGAAGGACAGAAGACTGTCAGGTCTCCTGGAATTAGAGTTACAGAGAGCTGTGAGACATCATGTTGGTTCTAGAAGTTGAATCTGGGTCCTCTGCAAGAGCAGTCAGTACTCTTAGCCATCTCTGCCGTCCTTGCTTCATCTGTAAAGTGGAGGAGCAAGAAGACAAAGAAGAAGGGTAGTTTTGAGATTAAATATATTTTAGAATCATGAATTTTCTACTTCTCAAAATATTTCAAAGAAGTTTAGAATCTCAATTACTCTGTTTGTTTCTAAGCCACTAGGTCTAGAACTACCAAGCATTAGGTATTCTAAAGGTACAGGTGTGTGAACACGTGTGTGTATCTCAGAAGACCTAAAAGTTTCTTAAACAGCTACTGGTCCTCAGTCAATGCTGGAAATCTAGAGATGCTGGTTTTACTATCACACAAAGAACCACCACAACAGCAACAGGGCAAATCACCTCAATGACAAAAAGGAAGGCCAACAGAGAAAGAGCCAAATACTCTTCCTCTGTCATGCACTTTTATATCTAGGCTACCACCACAGGGTTTCTCCTACTTTTAAGGATGGGTCTTTCCACATTAATCAAGGCAACAAACATGTTTATAGGTCTGGATCACAGGTCAGGTATTTATAATGTGTGCGAAGATGACATCAAGCCAAGCATCACAAATACTATTAATACTGTTTTCTAGATATTTGAATTGTTTATTGCTATGTTGTAGATATGGTTGGTCCTACAGTGATTCAAGAATAAAAACTGAAAAGTAGTTTCATAGAGCAATCTGGTCCCTGTAATGGGCATGTGTAATAATAACAAGACTGGCCTCTCTAGCTCTCTGGTTTACTGATGATATCACCTACCCACTATGCTGTCACCAACCTTGAGGCCTCATAAGACAGCAAATGAATGGGGCTACCTGTTTGTTTGACTGTGACTTTAAACCTCCAAATGTGTTAGCCAAAGAAACAATATCATGTGTTCTGCTACACTAAAAGAGAACATCTATTAACAGTTCAGTTCTGTAAATGCTTTCTAACAGCACTGATGATAGCATAAAGACCCAGGATGAAGCATAAAGCATCAATGGATTGATGGAAAGGTGTTTGTACTAGCCAGAGTTCTCTAGAGTCACAGAACTTATGGTAGTCTCCATATAGTAAGGGGATTTGTTGGTGATTTACAGTCTGTAGTCCAACTCCCCAGCAACTGTCAGCAGTAGCTGTGAATGGAAGTGCAGAGGTCTAGCAGATGCTTAGTCTCACAAGGCAAGCAGGCGAAGAGAAAAAAACCTTCCTTGTTCCAACGTCCTTATGTAGGTCTCCAACAGAGGTGTGTCCCAGACTTAAGGTGTGTACCACAACACCTGGATGCTGAGACAATCTGTGTCTAAAGGCAAACAATATATTAAGAAAAAATAAATTAAGAAACATCTTCATAAACTTATAAATTGTGAGACCAATTTGCTAAAGCAAAGCAAAGCAAAACAAAACAAAAACAATTAAAAAGAAACAAGAGAATTTTGGCTAAAATATAAAGGCTAAAAAATAAATTTGCCTTGATATTCAAATGTTAGGGCCCCAGGGGAAGAAAGCAATGTATAAAGAGGTTAATGGATTATTTTTCTCTGCTGAAGATAATTTGTCATATATTTTTGTTATAAAACATTCTTCTAATGTATAAAAGTTAGAAGTAATTAAATTAAAATATAATAAATAAACTAAATACTATAATCCTGATTAACAAACTAGATATGGATTACAAGGGTGGCATGAATGAATCCCAAGAACCAAAAGATGCTGGACAGCAAAGTTAGGACTGATGAGCCAATAGTAAACCTCCCCACTGTATGTTGTGGGGAGGGACATATAGCACAATACTGTCACCAGAAATCTTCCAAAGGCGGCTTAGGCTACCCCAGACTAGTCAATGAGCTGACATAAAAACTAATCAAAGAAGCATCGTTTAAGTAGTGATGGCAGATAAGCCTTTATAATGGGTAAATTAATACATGAACAAGCAGAACCTGACAGAGCCTTGAAGTACCATTGTGAGAGGTTCCAAAGATGTATAACGGAAAGCCCTTAAATTTTCTCTATAAGTTGGAGACATGGTGTAGAATAAGACAAAGATTGGGGACAGAGAGACACATCTGGACTTCGGGGGTTTATGGAAGACATATAACAGATGACATTGAAAAGAAAAGCAGAATAATAACACTTTTGACCTTGCATCTGACCCTGAAGTTTTATGGTTGAAAAGCTAATTTCTGTATAACTATATCTCCGAAGGGTAACTCTGGACAAAAAGAAAAATTCAAATAAAGGCATGAGGGTACAAAATAAGAAATGTTGATAAATGCTTTTTCTACATAAAATGCCACTGTGGTTTTCATGGGGTCATACAAATATTCATGAGCTTTGGTTCTTGGTGTCTATATGGTTGTGCTCTGGCAGTGAAGGTAGACAAAATATTCTGGGAGAAGATTAAAGTTGAGTGGTATTTCTGAAGATTTGCGTGATTTAGATGGAGACTGCATACAGAAAGAATGAACCCCAGGGTTCTAAAATGAATTTGTGTTGTACGTCTGAAAGCTGATTTAAAAACCCATCCTATATGGTCACTTCTAGAAAAGTAAGAGTAATAACATATGTCCTTGGCTAATGTCCCAGGAAGTTCCTATAATTAGCAGAAATCACTGAGAGGTAAAATGTCACATCAGCATTGTGAAACTTTGACAGTTATTAGATGTATCTGTATCTTTGAAAAATACAGGGCACAGGCAGCAGTGTTATAGAATTTTTTAATCTCAATCTAGGGTTTCTACCCTACCTTTGGTCATTTAGTTTGTAGATTAAAATAACACAACTTTTATTTTTACAATAAGTCTTAAACTGCACAAAAGCTGGGTAGATAGATATCTATCCTCTATGCTATTAGAATCTATTTTTCTACAGATAATCCCAATACTATGTTTTATTTGGCCTGCTGTGAACTTCAATTGGACAGCCCTCAGGGATTTGTTTTGTTTGTTTGTTGATTTTGTTTGTTTGTTTGTTTTGTTTTTGACTCCTAACCCATGGTGTCTTTCTTCTCTCTTCTCATCTCTCTCTCTTTGTTTATATTACCCTGTAGGTGTGTATGTGCATTATCTGGGGAGGCCAGGAGATAGTGTCAGATTCCTAGGAAGTGAAGTTACAGGCAGTTGTGAGCCTCCATGTAGGTGCTTTCAATCAAATCCTGGACCTCTGGAAGAACTGGCATTGCTTTTAGCTGATGAACCATTTCTCCAACTGCACAAGTATTTTGACACATACTAATTTTTCCTGGCTACACAGGAATTTTAGTGTTCATGTTTTAGCCAAAAAGGGGCAGAAGTTGGCAGAGTTCTGAGTGCTTAAAGCCAGCCTGGTCTACATAGTGAATTCCAGGTCAGCTAAGGCTACACAGTGAGACCCTGTCTCAACACCAGCAACCACAAAGGCGCTCACAGCACACTTAGTCTTCAGCCTCTCTCTCTCTCTCTCTCTCTCTCTCTCTATCTATCTATCTATCTATCTATCTATCTATCTATCTATCTATCTATCCATCTACCTATCTCTGCTCTTGTGGCTCACACTGCCTTGGCACAAAGAGAGTTCATAATTATATAGTCTATCTCCAACCATTGGATTTTTATGTAGCCTCAAGTACCGTGCAGTTTCTATTACCATCCCACCCACTCACCCCTTCCTTTCGAGAAGGTAAGGGAATGTGTCTGTAAGTAGGTGAAATGCTTTTGAAGCTCCTTCCTATTTACAGTCTCATCCATCACTAGAATATTTGTATCCACAAGATACAACAAAACCCTCCCCCAAGTCCTTATTATGCTCTGTAACCAAAACAAGAAGAAAAATGAAGTTTTGCTATCTTAAGTTGAAACTCTTTAATTATACGGTTCTTGATGAACATGTCTTGGTTCATTTGTTCTTCATCAACATGTGATGATTCTTGGAACTTTATAAGGCTTTCAGATATCATGTATTTCAGGCTTTAGAATGGCTTTCCCCTTCTCCAGTGAGTATAGGGGGTGGGGGCAGGGGGCTGGTTTCTCCTCTCTGGGATTCTTGTTGAAATGCCTTCACCACCCTTGTGGAGGTGGGAAGTGGAGCTTTTAAGAGGTGACTGTTATTAGTGACTTTCTCAGTGCACTGGGACAGCTACTGAGAGCATGTTGTAGAGTAAGGCTGTGTTGTGTTTTGTCCCCCTGCACACAATCATTGCCCTGCTATTTTCTGCTGTGAACTGTCTCACAGCAGGTACAACTGCATGGTTGCTGGCTTCCCAACTTCCAGAATCACTATTCAAAATAAGTCTCTTTTCTTTCTAAACCACACAGTCTTAAATGAGTTAGGGTTAGGCTGTGTGTTTGGGACAAATTTAAAAACAACTATCTGAAAGTTAAGACCTTGGAGATAGACTATTGTACTTAGAAACTAGCTTTGGAGCTTCATAGTTGGGTAATTTTGCCTCTGCTTTTCTCACATATGAAGTGGGCATAATAGTATTTATCTTGTGGGTTTTCTGCAAAGACTAGAGTTAATTTATGCAAAGCACTTGAAATAACATCTCACATATAATAAATCCCTTACATATATTAACTGAATGCCTACGGTGTTTTCAGAAGCAACACTTTGTTCTTAGTATTTTTTTTTTCATCTCAGTATGAAATGACAGTGGCTTCTTCTATCCTGAATCCCAGTAAGCAGATATGGTAGAAATCTCAGATAAGCCTCTGGGAAGAAACACACTGGCAAGGGGCTCTTGCAAATATCCTAGTAGGCTAAAATATAAAACCCTTACTTTTATTCACAAACACAGTTTTATAAATAAATAAATGAATAAATGGTATTTGAATTGTTGCAAATGAGTTATACTGAGTTGTCATTCTTTTGAGTATACAAAAGGGGGGAGGACTCCTGGCTGCTGTAGGCTCAAGATGTAGAAATCTCAGCTTCTTTTCCAGCACCATGTCTGCTGCATGCAGCCATGCTTCTCACCAAGACAATAATGGACTGAAACTCTGAAACTGATATACTGAAATTCCCAGAAACTGTTGTCAATGCTCACATTCTGACTAGAGGAAGGCTTTACCATCTTTTTCAGCCTAACCTTGTGTGCCGGTTTGAATATGCATGGCCGATGCGTAGTCGCACAAATAGGAGGTGTGGCCTGGTGGATGAAGTGTGTCACTGTGTTGGCAGGGGCTTTGAGGGTTCCTGGTGCTCAAGCTCTACCCAGTATGGAAGAAACCCTCCTCCTAGCTGCCTGAAGAACAGGGAGTCTCCTTTTGGCTGCCCTCTGATCAAGATGTAAAACTCTCAGTTTCTTCTCCAGCACCATGTCTGCCTGAATACTGCATGGTCCTGGCATGATGATAATGGAACCTGTAAGCCAGTCACAATTAAATGTTGTCCTTTATAACATTTGCCTTGGTCATGGTGTTTCTTCACAGCAATGAAAAACCTAAGACTAAGTTGGCATTAGGAATTAGTGTATTGCTGTGATAGACTTGACCATGCTTTTGTTTGGAGGAATGTGAATTTGGGGATCTTGGGTTTGTAAAGCAGTGGGATACTTTAAGACCATCCTAGTAGGCATATGAAAGACATTGGTGCTGAGTGATTTGAAAGGTGTGGGCCTGGCTCAAAAAGTTTCAGAAGAAAATTTTAGAGATTTATTTATTTATTTTATGTATGTGATACACTGTCACTCTCTTCAGACACACCAGAAGAGGACATTAGATCCCATTACAGATGGTTGTGAGCCATCATGTGGTTGTTGGGAATTGAACTCAGGACCTCTGGAAGAGTAGTCAGTGTTCTCAACCCACTGAGCCATCTCTCTAGCCCCAAAAGGGAATTTTAGTATGTGAACTAGAGATTGTTCTTGGGATAATTTGGTGAAGAATGTGTCTGCTTTTTGCTCTTTCATGGGTACACTGTCTGAGGCTAAGATGAAGAAATTCACATTGGTTATACTGAGAAAGGACGTCTCCAAAAGCCCATCACAGCCTTTGTCCTCTGGTTTACTGTCATGATGAGCATTTTGATTAAGTGTAGTATGCAAGTTTAGATTTTTTTAAAAAACATATTTTTTTAAAGATTTATTTGTTTACTTTATGCATTTGAGTACACTGTCACTGTCTTCAGACACATCAGAAGAGGACATCAGATCCCATTACAGATGGTTGTGAGCCACCGTGTGGTTGCTAGAAATTGAACTCAGGATCTCTGGAAGAACAGTCAGTATTCTTAACCACTGAGCCATCGCTCTAGCCCTAAAACCCTATTTTTAATGATGCTTTGTAAATGTTTAAATGTGTTAACCTCTTTTCTATCCCAGCACCCAGAGGTAGTAGAAAAGAAAGGTTATTAGGATACATGGGAAGTGGAGCTGTTTAGAAATTGTTCTTTGGAGCAGATTTCATCTGCATTGTCAGGACATCAGCAATTTAGCTTAAATGATTCATCAGTGGCAGGTCTATTCACTCACAAATGCTTCACCAATATACTAGAAGTCCAGTTCAGTACTGCCAGAATAGCAAACATGAGTTGGTACTGTTGACATGTCCTAGCAGAAACAGCCAGGCCTCAGTCAAATTGGATTCAGCAGGAAAAACCAAGTCCATCAGGGACCTTAGGAGAAATTGTCTGCTATGCATCTCTTAACAAAGGGAAGATCATTAAAGACTCAAGACCAAGAAGTGTGGAATGCTAGCTCTTTAAGCAAGCCCCCTTCATTCTCTATTGAGTCTTATTTATACTCCCTCCAAACATCCCGTGTCCTCCATGCAGCTTGCCTCACCACATGTCTTGGCTCAGTATGTGAGTTCGGATCAGCTGACGTCACTTTTGTCTATTAGCCCAAGTCCACAGAAAAGGCAAGAAGCCACCAGAACATCACCAGAAGTTTTTCAGTGCATCTCTTTCTATGGAGTACACCAAATAGAATTCAACAACACAATGTAAGGCAAACAAATACATGGCTGTCGTTAGCAAAGCCTTCATCTTGCATCCTTTCATGTGCTTGCTTTAGCAAAACATCATTTCACCTGTGTCTACTTCAGGAGAACACAACTTCCCATGTTTCTCCAGCAAAACACCATCTGACACAACACTCACTTTTTAACGAAACCAGAAGTTTCTCCTTCAATAGTAAGTCTAGAAAGGAGAAGAGTCTATTGAAAGAATAAGAAAAAGAAATATAAACAAACTAGAAAATGCAACAGAGAAAGGGGATATTAAGAAATGATTCCAAGATCACATTGAGCTTTCTGTAAATAATAGGGAAGACAAAGGCAGAGGACAGAGTGGGTAGGATAACTGCAAGTTCATAATGAGCCTGGGCTACATAGTAAGTCTGAAGTTAACCACACAGCTACACAGGCTTTACAAAATCTCAAAAGATATAGAACTAAAGAAATATTGAAAGAGCAGTGAGGCTCTCACTGGAGGTCAAGTTTCTGTACCTTGGGATGAATATCATGTCTTTAGTCTCCTTAATGATGCCTCGTGTCCCTAGAGAGGGTGTCAGCCCACTCTTATAAATAGACATATTTTAAAATAACTATGTGAAAGAAAATGTGTGAAATGTGTGAGCTTTCTGTCTCTCTTCCTGACACAAAAATACATTTTATTCAAATTAAGTGCAAATTTGATATGATAAAGCCCATCTGATAGAATATTTTAATTTATTTTAATTAAGGATCTTGAGAAATTGCCTCTGTGCACTCCAATAGTGGATCTGAGTCTAATTGCTATCTGAGAAATGAGTGGCTGATATTAAGCTATTACAATATTAAATCTTTCAGAATTAATAATTTGTCCTATATAAATATTATTTTAATCTTATTCACCTCACAGCAACTTAGATATAAGCAACCTACACAGATTTTCAAAGAAACCGACATTTACTTGTAGTGATCACAAGAAATGTTTGAGTTTCTCAGATTAGACTTTGAAATATGATACAAGCTCTCATTTTTTAATATTGCTGTACTTTATTATTTTATTCATTTTGACATATCAATGAACTCTTAGAAGAATTTTTTTTCTTCTTTCATGTAGCAAGCACTAAACTAAGTATAGTCATCTCTTTATAATAATAAGAAGTTGGCTCCAGGTTCCCCAGAGAATATAAAAATCTCCTGATACTCAAGTCCCTTAGGTTAAATCAAGTAAGACTTGCAAATAACCTGTGTATACCCCTCACCTCTTGTATATTTTAATCATCTCTTAATGATACGACATTTAATGCAAATACGTGCTATATGAAGATCATCAACTGTATTCTCTTGATAATAATGATAATAATCTAAACTGTTCATCCAAGATACTCCTGATGCCATGCCTACCTCCAAATCAGTGTAACATAAACTCTCTGTTACAGAGGAGTATGCTTGCAATAGCAAAGCTCTGTGATGACCAAACACAAAAATGGTGGCCGTGTCCACTTTCAGGGTGTGATCAACTAGGACAATCTGGAAGAAGCAGTTGCTACTTTGAGTTAAGCCACAACATTCCAGTCAGTCAGCTTCTATAACACACAGTTACAGACCATGAGTCTTGAACAACAGAAACTGCCTCCCTCACCCCCTTCATTCTAAAGGACCAAACACATAGACAGCAGAGACAAAGAGAATAATACTGGCTCTGCTCTCATCCCCTAGAGTTGCCTCTGTGTAAAGAGTGTATGAGAGGGTAGCAAGCCTGATGTTTGCAGGGTTATATGCATCTTGGGCTATTTATACCAAGGCAGTCTTAGAAGTATCTAAAAACACTCTCAACTTCTCTCTTTATGTCTCTGCCTGTCTTGCTGTCTTTGTTTGTCTGTTTGTCTGCTTCCATCTCTCTCTCTCTTACACCCCCCCCACACACACACAAGAGTCTGCCACAAGTCCCTTTTAAGGACAAACCTGAAATCTCAGAGCCTCAGAAGCTTAACCCTAGAGCCATAAACCCAAGGAAGGCTCAGGTGAATGGATTGGACTGGAAGGTTCCCAGAACACTCCCTGTCCTAATGAAACAGTCGAGCCTAAGGATCTGAGTTTGCATCCCTATCATTCATGTAAAATCCTAGTGTGGTGGCCTGTCTGTTACTCCAGCAGAACTCAGTGGATTTTCATCAAGTGGGTCCATGGGTCCAATTCTCATTTCTGCTCATTTTTACTGGGGAATTATTTAAATATTTTTATTTATTTTATTGGTATTTTTTGCATTTTTACTGCACTTTATGCACTTACATTTCAAATATTAACCCCTTTCAGGGGTTCCCCTCTCTCTTATCCCTCCTCCCTCTGTTTCTATGAGGATGTTCAGCCTCTCACCCACCTACTCCCACATCACCACTTTGGCATTCTACACTGGGAAAAAGAGCCTTCACAGGACCAAGGGCTTCTCTTCCTACTGATGCCAAACAATACCATCCTTTGCAAAATATGTGGCTGCTGCTGCTGCTGCCGCTGCTGCTGCTGCTGCTGCTGCTGGTGGTGGTGGTGGTGGTGGTGGTGGTGGTGGTGGTGTGTGTGTGTGTGTGTGTGTGTGTGTGTGTGTGTGTGTGTGTACGAGTGTGCTTGTGCACCTTAGATTTTACAATGTAATGCAGTGGCAGCGGAAACAACTTGGTAGGCTGGCCATGATATCCCACTTAGGACTCATGTCATGTGACAGGCCAAGTAGAAAAGAAAGCTAATTGGGGGGAAGGAAGCAGGGGCCTGGGAAAGGGTAGAGGCAGATGACGATGACGGTGGTGAGGAAGGACAGAAAAAGAGGAAGAGTCTGGCTGGTAAACACCTGGGGACAGAGAAAGAAAGAGAGAAAGAAGGGTAAGAGGCTGCCTGCTGCCTGGCTCACACCTAGCAGCAGATGATGATGTAAACTGTTGCTAAGTCACTGTTGCTAGGTTCGTGAGAGGAGCCTAGTGGAATTGTCTGTAAGTAAGTGTGTGTGTGTGTGTGTGTGTGTGTGTGTGTGTGTGTGGTGTGCTAACTCTTGTGTATACTAAGGCTAGAGATCAACATAATGGTCCCTCTTGTCTTCCAACCTTATAATTTGAAATAGGGTCTGTCACCAAACCCAGGGATTGAGTTTACTCTAGACTGGATGACTTGTAAGCCTGGCATCCACATCTCTCCCCGTGCTCGCCTGTGCTGGAGTTACAGAAGCCACCACACTAGGCTTTTACATGGATGTTAGGAATTCAAACTCAGATTCTGAGGCTTGCACAACAAGCACTTTGACATCTCTTGAGGCACCGGGATGTTTTTTGTTTGTTTTGTTGGTGTTTTGTTTTTAAGTGATATATGTATGTTTTCAAAATGCTGTCAACTGAGCTAAAAGGAAAATGCCGTATAAAAGTCCTAGTGAATTCTATTCAGCTTAAGTCCAGTATGGCTGTGTAAGTCATGAGGAGAGCACGTGCCCAGAGAGAACCTCCACATATCCATAGCACAGAAGTGTCTGTTCATATTTAGTGGGAGTGTCTATATTAGTATAATTCCTGCTTTCAGTCCTTTCCTTTCAAAGTGGACCCAGACAAGCTAAAAAAGAATAAGGTAGGAGACTCATCTCTGGCTGTATTCACACACACACACACCCACCCACACACACACACACACACACACACACACACACACAATTATTAAATATATTTATTTTATAGAAATATTTAATAAATGGTATATGTTTATTTTATATAAAATTATTTACTATAAATTACATATCAGTTTTTAAATTACTAAGATATGTTACATATATTCTTATTCATAGAGATCTGCTACTTTCAGCAGATCTGGGTTTAGTTCCCAACACCCAGATTGGGCAGATCATATCTACCTTTAAGTCCAGTTCTAGGAAATCCGAAGCCCTTTTCTGGTCATCATAGCCACTGCACACACTGGATACTTATACATGCACATAGAACATTTAATCAATAAATCCTCAAAAAGTTGCAATGATAATATAATAGTGCTGTAAATTTATGCTAGCAACATCTGCTATTGTCCTGCAATTTTTGTGCTGATGACTTCCAAGATCTTTAAAAAAACTAATTTGCTAATATCTTGGAAATGTTGAGGTAGGCAACTGTACTTCAAAACAGCAAATATACACAAGATGGCTTTTTAGTGTTTGCTCTTTTCCAAATCAGGGTCTCATAAGAGTGTCAAAGCTGGACTAGGATTCTGGTCTTTCTTCCTCAGTCTTCCCAGTGCTGGGATTACAGGCATGCATTCCTGCACCCAGTACACAATTACTTTTTTAAAACTCTAATTTTCAGATGCTGGAGAGATGTCTCAGTGGTTAAGAGTACCTGTCACTCTTGCAGAAGACCTGGTTAGGTTCCCTAGCTCCCAATGGACTCTTTCAATCCATTCCAGTTCCAGGCAATTCATACTCTCTGTTGACTTCTGTGGGTATTGTATGCAGATACTACACAGACATACGTTCAGGCAAATTACTCTTGCCACAAACATAAAATAAAATCTAAAATTCCATTAAAATTCTTCACATCCGAGTGGAAGGACAAGACAGAGAGGGAGAGGAACATGAGATGTCAGAGAGGGGGAATTCTTAACATTCTCTCTGTAATCTCTTCAGCTCTCAGCAGCAATTAGCAGAGATCAGGCTTGGCATGTGCTCTGATGCCCAGCTATTATCAATAGCTTATAATTGAAGACATGTGTTCATTTCAGCTGGGTTATTGTTTAGTTGATCACGATGGAGAAGATGAAAAACAGCATCTGGCAGTATTATTTTCTGAAGCCCACCCCTCTGTCCCATTTTCCCCATAACTGCCTTCATTTGGTATGTGACACATGAGGATGAAGGGAGGTTGGCACCCTAAAAGGCATCTGCATTAATGTTCCCATAAGCCCATCAATGACATTTTTGCATTGAGTATTAAGATACATATCCAGATCCTTAAAGTAGACTCTCATTGGATTATTTAGAAATACATAAAATCTTGTCCACAAACTGGGCTACTAACCTGTACTTTAGGCAGGAATTGGACCCTCTGGTTTTTGTCCACTCCAGGTGGTGTTTGATAGGATGACTTGGCTGGGAATGAAGAAGCCAGTACTTGGGTGGTGTGGGTCCTGTGACTGGATATGCTGAAGAGGCAGCCAAGGGCTCACTATGTTCATCACAGGGCTCCTCAGGAGCACTCTGTTTGGACTAATTTACAGCTGGAGATCTTAGTTCCAAAAGAGAAATTTCAAGAGACAAAAGAAACAAGTCTTGGGCCTCTATGTTCTCAGTGTATCCTCTTCTGCTTTATGGAAAGCTGCTGTCTAGATTCGGAGATGGAACACAAACCACGCACTTTCCAAAGAGGAATGAAAGACTGAATACCCAAATAACATCTGCTGTTTGGGAAATTAATTTACACCTTATTAAATTAGGTCTTGATAAACAAATCAAGCTCCTGCCCCCTAGGTCTTCCTTCACCTGCCTCTCAATAGGACTACAGGTGTGTATCACCATGCCCAAGTTAAAATACAAATTTTGAATGACAGTTGATCGGATGTCACTGAACTTAAGACTGACATAGTGAATGGCACCAGTATCCAATGATCCTCAATTATATATATATATATATATATATATATATATATATATATATATATGCACATAGAGACATATGTACATATATGCATGTATACATATAAACACAGACATATAAATATATATGTGTGTACAAATGAACACAGACATAAATATGTACATATTAATACATAGATATACATAAACATGGACACACATGTGTGCCAATACATACATATGTAGACAGACACAGAAACTGCACATATAGATATATACACATATGTATACACATACATACATATATGCAGACACAGACATATTCACACCTACAGACATATACACACATACACATACAAACATGCACACATACACACACAAACACATACACAGAAATAGATACAGACACATTCACATGTGCACACACCTAGATAGAAAGAGATACACATATAAATGGGCATACACACACACACACACATCTGTTGTTCCTGTTTTGCTTTGTTTTCATTTCTGGTTTCTTATTTTTCTAATATTGAAATTATGTTTTGTGCAAATTGTATTTTTAAATGATTTTTGTTTCCCTGCTTGCTTAAACTCCTCCTTTCTAAACACAGATTTTACCATCTATCTCTAGTTCTTACTTTTCCTCAAGTGCTATCCTTCTGTAACTTTATTAGATATGTTGTTTTCCACTCATGTAGCCTGGATGCCAAACCTTCTGGAACATTCTCAGGCTGTCAACTTGAACAAAGCTTCCTTTTTTGCTGTTGCCATTAGATTTGGGGTACTCCTTATTAAAAGGTCATCATAGCTCCCCGGGATCAGACTACAAGCCTGTCTTTCACACTCGATTACAAGTCCCTAGGTGTAAGAAAGGTGTATCCATTTGGCATTCCCAGAAAAGAAGATTGTTCAATTATTCTCAACATTTCTCACAAGATTGCTTTACACTTAGCACTAAGCACTCATTTAGGATGTCTTGGCATTTATGTGTAAGTCAAGATTGCTAAAACCTAACCCTAACATCTCCATCTCCTAAGTGGAGTGACTCATATTTCTTTGCTAACACCAAGGGTCTTTAGAAAACTATATTCTTCCAAAAATATGTACAAGGAATTTGAATGGAATCGCTATATAATGAGGAAGACAATGTCTCCACTAGACATTACATGCTACCAAGTATAAAGAATGGGTTGCCGATTGGACAGGGTGCCTTTTAGATACCCCTGAGGACTGCAGGCTATTGTCAAGGTTATTGGTTACCTCTCACAACCTGATAATAAGACCCTATCACTAAAGACATTTATGTCATCAATATGGGGAAATTGAGCTGGTGCCCAACTAGGATGTTTATCCCTACTATTGTTCATAAGGCTGAAAGGTACTATGAATGCTACTGCAGGAGAAAGATAATCAATCTTATCCAGCTCTGAACCCTATGACCTACAAGAGCAATCTCCCTGCAAGATATACTGATGTAATCATGGCGCAAAAGTTATGGAATAATTATCAGTTTTTTGACTCGATCTAAGACCTACTACAAAAGACAGAATATATACTTTACATTATTCAAGCATCCAAGAATATGACTAGATAAGTCACAGGTGAAAACTTAGTACTATTCTGCTAAGACTGCATAGCAATAAAATTAGTCCTAATGACATATTGATATACTCATAGATTAGTGTTCAGGCATCAAGGGAGACATTTCATCTTGCAGTAGAGAAGCAGAGACCCACAGCAGGGCAATGTGCAGAGAATGAAAGAGTTTGGAGCACTCAGCCTTAATGAGGCATCTTCATTAAACTCTACCCTCAGGGATCAAGGTGTTGTACAGAAGAGAAGGCAAACATGAGAGAGTGGACAACACCAAGGCAATGCTATCTTCTAGACACCATAGGACTGATGGACATATGAACTCACAGAGACTTAGAGCCAATGCACAAGATCTGTATAGGTTCTAGCCAGACAGGGTTCCAGCATGGTGAAGGGAAAGCAGATACAAAATCTCACCCCTAACTATAAAGCTACTTTTAACTGATACCTCCTAGGAAATGGAAAATCAGGTTTCTCCAATGAAGTGATAATAAGTATATCAACCATGTTCTAGAGCAGCCCTCAAGCTCCAGATAAAGCAGTGTGTGTGTGTGTGTGTGTGTGTGTGTGTGTGTGTGTGCACGCGTGCACGTGCGTTTTCTTATGGTATTTTATTATCTTGTTTTTTGCCTTTTGGAGTTTGTTTCATTTTGTTGGGTTTTTGTTTGTTTGTTTGGTTGGTTGGTTGGGTTTTTTCTATTTGGGGGTGATAGAAGGAACATGAAATTGTGTAGGCAAACTGGTGAAATTTGAGAAAAATTGATGGAGGAGAAATTATGTGATCAAACAATTTATTAGAAAGTTCTAAAATAATTTTTAAATTTAATAAAAGATTCAAACTCAAAATAAATCTTAAGAAGCAGAACGGTCACTCAAGTTCTCTGAGCAGTGGCTGTGAACAAGGGCTGAATGTGTTAAGGATGGTTGTCTTAGGCCTGTATTCTATACAGCATTTCTCATTTCTCATGCATGGAGAAGCAGGAACTTTCATTATGGCTTTTCCCCTGTTGGTTCCCTGGACATTTGGAAGCAGAATGTATTAGCTATGCTCAAATTGATCACAATTGATCTAATTCCAAACAAATATCACCAATCTCTCCTTTAATGCATTGCAGAAGAACAATTTGTTTTGCAAACAAATTTTTTAATTTTGCAAATTAAACATGCAGTAGTGCATATTCCAAAGAGAAATAAATGTAAAATTCAATGATGCTACCTTACCACCTTATTAACTGAATTAAAATGGAAATTACTTCTGCTTCTTAGGCACAGGAGCAAATGAACAGAAGTCTCACATTAGAAGCTGAGGGAGAGGCATGTTGTCTTTTATTTTAGAGAGTGAGAATGGTTTGAGAGGAAAAGCCTTGCTCACCTCAGTGAAACCCTGACCAGAGAAGTCCGAGGCCTCTGAAGAGAGGACGCAACTGGACATTTAACTTCGGCATAATTTTACTCAAATTTAGGAATGAGCTATAAAGACTGTGCCCAGTGTCTTGTGTCCCAGCCCCCAAGATGTCCGGACCAATGGCTAAGGCAGAGAATAGTTGAAGGGTAGAGACATGAACATTGGAAGCTAAAGCTTAAACTTGAGCTCCTTCACATTTAAATCCTCAGTTGTCTCCTCTGTACAATAATGTTGTTCATAGCGAGGACTAATGAAGTTAGGAGTGGCCATTTTATGCCCTTTTGATGCTTGCTGTTGCAAAGAGCACACTGCAGGTGGTCAGTGATTGTTGGGTGATTTTGTGTTGATAGAAAGTGTTTAAGCATGCTATTTGGCACATACTAAGGATTCAGGAAATATCTGTTACAGTTACTAGAATTGCGTAGTCATGGCAACGTCAGAGCTATGCAAGGGCAGTAGTAGTCACTAGGGGTAATAGTAGCAAGAATAGAAGCATTAAGACATGCCTATCTAGAAGCAAATATGAATATAGCTACAGAGATGAGTTGGCCACATGATACAGGCATATGGAACAAATGGCAAGGAATTTGTCCTAATATAGTAGGAAGACCACTATTGAAGTCTTCCAACTAAGAAAACACACAATGACAGAGTGATAAAGTAGACTAGGAAGCAAAAAGTTCTTAGAAGCTACAGGGAAAGTGTGTTTTCTGGACACAGTAGTGAAGTTGCACATATGAGCTCCCAGCATGCTCAAGACTCAAGAAAGCTGAAGATAGACAAAACTCTTAGCATGGAAAACAGGCGGAACATAAAATTTTACCCCAAACATGGGGAGTCAGTTTTTATAAAGAGTGTTACCCCTGGTAAGACTTCTGATGGAAGGTCACATGCCCAGGAGTTTATGGAGCATATCTTTATAGATGTAGGGAGGGAAGGAAGGAGAGAAAGAGAGAGAGAGAGAGAGAGAGAGAGAGAGAGAGAGAGAGAGAGAGAGAGAGAGAGAGGGAGGGAGGGAGGGAGAGAGGGAGGGAGGGAGGGAGGGAGGGAGGGAGGGAGGGAGGGGGGGGGAGAGAGGGAGGGAGAAAACAAAGTTAGGTGGGTATGTAAGGTGGTTAGACCTTAAGGTAGTTGGTAGAGTGTAAACGTGATAAGAACACACACACAGTGTGTGTACAATACTCAAAGAAATTTTAAAATAGAACAGTAATAAAAACAGAGCTCTTGATTTGAACCATTACATTTGTCTAAGTACTATATTTAGTGCATAGCTAAACTAAAGGCAAGGGAGATGGGCAGGAGGGAAGTTGTGAGTAAATTAATTCAGAAGTTGAATTAACAGCATTAATTATACAGATACAACATACAGGAACCAAGAGCCAAATGACCTGAAAACTGATAACATCAAAAATGAAAATGAAAGTGGCAGGCATTTGAGAAAAACAGTTGCTTTGTTTCAGCACATATGTTTATGCTGATGAGATAAAGGCCAGTCAGAAGTCACCATGAGCATCTGGAGATTCAAGTCTGGAGTCACCTCAATCTGAAGGGATTTTTCTTTCTAAAAAGAAAACTAGAGATGAAAGGGGCTGGAGAGAAAATGGTGAAGAGGCAAAGGTCCCTGTGTGATGGGGGGAGGAACAGTGCTGATGAGCTCCAAAAAATATAAGGAGATAAGTTTATGCTACTGAAGAAAATACAAAGACTAGCTGTATTGCAATGCTGACAACTGGATGTTGTGTCCTGTACACAAAGGGTGGTGAAAGTCATGGTTCGTATCTGTAAACAAGTTCAGTGTCAATGAGGTGACTATCTTGATAACTGATTCCCTAAATTCTCATTGGAATATCTCATTCTGTCCCTCAAAGAGAGCTTTGTGTTTGTTAGAGAAAAATCATAGTTTGTTTCTCATTACTATTTCTCATTCTGCTTAACTAGTGATTTGGTTTCTATTCATTTTAGATTTCTTTATTTTCCTTTATGTGTATCAGTGTTTTGCCTCCATGTTTGTACTTTTACCACGTATGTGCCTGGTGCCCTCTGAGGTCAGAAGAGGACACCAGATGTCCCTGGAATTGGTGCAATGGATGGTTGTGAACTGCTATGTTTGGGTACCAGCCTGGCTCTGCTTCAGTCCACAGGGTATCCAGGTGCTCTTTCACACCGGGCCAGAAGAAAAGGCAGGAAGCTTTTCTGAGTGGGTGGGTTCCCAGGATAGCAGCCAGCTTGAGTGTCAGACTGAAATAGCCTCCTCCAAGATGCTTTTCAGTGAAACATCTATCTTTACTGGGAGTAACAAAACTTTTGGAAAGTGGGTATGGGGTTTTCAGGGTGACTATACATTTTTGGTTGGTACCAAGGTTACTGGAAATGGTTCATTTGCATGAAGAGGAATTCTAAGTGCTTAATTTGGTCACTAGGCTATGTGACTACCTCAAGGGTAGCAGAGGTCAAGGTGCTTATAGGCTACCCACTCTGGGATATACAGACCCAGAGAAAGTAGGGAACAGTCCTGACTTCAGCTGGTCTCAGGACAAGATTTTCAGAGATTTGGACATGTCACTTTCTCACACTCACTGAAGACTGGTTCTCCCAGTCACGTGGCTTTCCAGCACCATATTGGTGCTGGGAAATAAACTTGGTTCCTCTGAAAGATCAGCCAGTCCCCTCAACTACTGAGTCGTCTCTCAACCCCTTTAACAAAACAATGTTTATTCATGCAGGCCCCACTTTTCTGTCACAAGGCCAGCTGTGTCTCTGTGTCACTGTCATTCTGGCCCCAGACCAAAAAAAAAAAAAAAAAAAAAAAAAAAAAAAAAAAAAAAAAAAAAAAAACCTATCCCCTAGAATCCAATAGGCATTTTTCATACCTCTCTGTAATCACTGATAATCATCAACTGTGTATGGTAGATATCTGTATATGCATTATTACATATATGCAGATGACACTTCTTTGTAGCATTATTGGCCCTATGAGACTATTGCAAATAGAATTTTCATATAAACCTATATTATTATCATCACTGTCTTACATATATGCTTTGTCAAAATGTCTCAGTTATTAAGTTAAATAAGTGCTCTTTGAGAACTCTACCGATTTCAAATTTCGTTTCTTTTGCTTCATCTCATTTATAATTTTGTTACAAATTAAATTTAAACTCAAAGTCCATTTTGTTACACATAAGGGGGCATAAAAATGAAACAATATTTTTTTCTAATTCTTTCTAAATTGTGGAATGTGAAAACACATACATGCATGCTATGTAATTTGAAAAATCTAGCAAAGCTCCTCGTTTCCTTCCCTCCACTCCCAAGCATCTCTATTCATACTTTTAATAGTAGATACTTGACAGGCCAAGAAAGAGGGAACCTCAGTTGAGAAATTTCCTTCATCAAATTAGCCTGTGGGCATGTCTAAGAGGCATTTCCTTGATTGCTAATTGATATTAGAGGGCCCAGGTAGAGCCACCCCTAGGCAGCAGCAGGGAGACAGGGATATTTAATAAAGGCAGCAGAGCAACCCAATAAACAACACTCTTTCATGGCCTCTGCCATGGTTCCTGCCTCCAGGTTCCTGCCATTCCTTTGTTTGTGCCCTTGCACTATACCCTGGCATGTACCAAGGGGTCATCATGTAATAAACCTGTAATCACTTTATTCCCCCAAGTTGCTTTTGGTCATAGCATTTATCACAACAGAAACCAAATGGGAATGCTTTCCCTGCACTATAGATGGGATGGAAACAAATCCAGCGTGGGGCGATCTGAATGTTCCTGACCATAAGTCAGCTCCATCTCTTAGGAAAAGCGTGAGTAGCTTATATGGGTCTCCCAAGAAGTATGAGATTATTGGTTAGCCCATGAGCCTGCTGCAGAAGGGGAGACACTAAAGTTCAGGAGGAGAAATCTCACTGAATAATGATATTTTCACAAATTCATTCTGAGACATTTGTACATTTTTTGAACGGAGATAGTAATACCAATCATTACCCATCAGCTTTAAAGCACCAGTCAACCTAGACAGCAATTATGTTATGACCCCAGTTCACAGCTATGCAGTCTGGAGGCCTTATTCTTGCACTTAGAAGCAAAGGCAAGCCTTGTTTTTTGAAGGTATAAATGTTCCTCAATACCCTAATCCCTCCTGTGTAATGGGGCATGTGTCTCTCTTCAGTGAGCAGTAAACCTGTAATTCCTTTAATCCTAAGTGAATTTAAAATTTTTTAAATTTTAAAGGGAAGGATTTCAGTTATTTTGTCTCCTATAACCTTCCATGGGCTTTTGTAATTACAGATTACTCCAAGAGTTTGTGTAATCCATTCCAAAGAAGATGTTGCAGGTGGTATTCATTGTGAAGGTCAACTCTATCATCCAGGAACTCCATAAAAGATGTAGAGTTTGGCTGAAAATCATAATTGCTCTACTGATGTCAGATCTATCCAACACAATTCTAAAGGACACTTGATGATGTGAAGTGATTTTAGTGCTATATTATAAAAATGGACATGTAGCTGTGTGTAATCACTCACCACTTAGTAATAAGCATACATTCTGAGAAGTGTATCATTAGCTGATATAGTCATTTTGTGACACCATGCCATGCATTTGTGTATATGGTGTAGGTCCATAACTAAATATGGCTACTTGATGCAGTCAAAAAATGTAAATATGATGCATGTGAGGTTGCTGTGTAAAAGATTGCAAAGTACTGTTTTATAGCAAACATTTTTATGAATAAAGGCACTCTATAACAAAAATCATAATGGAACAAATACCTGGAGCTATTTATTACCAGTGTTGGTTTTTCGTGACTGTATGCATTCTATTTTTTTCTAGGACTAAACACATAATAGTATGTATCTTATACCAGATCACTACAAATGAGTGTGTTATCCATACTTATGAAGGCCAAGTCTCATTCCTGTAGATAATAGGGAATTTTTATTCTGTTTTAATATTCTAGAAACACCATGATGTATGCCATCTATGACTAGCTGAAATACTATAACCCTGTGAATGGCTATGTAGAGGCTATAAAGGAAATTTCTAGAAAAAAGCATACTCCTATATACTTTAAGCTAATACAGAAGTCTTAACAATGAACACACACACGAGGGATTGTGCAGCAATAACAGAAGAAAAAGAAAGAGAACTGAAAACAATACGTGCTTAAAAATGTCCTTTGCCCTTGCCAAACTTTATAAGCACAAATGTCACTGTGTTTTGAAATAAAGTTTCTATTCTAAACACATTTTTACAAGTCTATTCAAAGCATGTTTTCACTCCCTGTCAGGGAATTTAAATCCTAAAACAATCCAAACTTTCCTTTTCTTGGGAAACCAAGAGACACAGATATTTGGAATCAGTGGTTCCCTTATCCAGTCAATCAGAGGGCTTTCTGTGACATGTGAGCTGATCCGTGAACAAATTTACCCTCCTGATTATGATACTTAAGCCGTTTAATAATGTGTGAATACATTTCCCCAGTGGCTTTGTGTGATAAATCTCAAATTACTCTTCCTTCAGTATCACCAGGTAGCAAATGCTTTGTTCCAATTTAGAGGTGACTCTTTGAAAGTGATGATTGGAATCTCATGTTGATGTGACTTAATAGCCACATCAGTGAATGAGGAAGAACAGAATGTATTTTATCAAAAACAAATAACTGTATTTTAGATATATTAGTTCAATATTCATTGATGGAATTAAAGTTTAAGGAAACACTACTCACTGAAAGACAGGTGTTATAACTGGAGAGAAAGACAGAATCTAGTTTCAGATCAATCTGATTTCCGCACTACGTATTGATTTCTCCTGGCAAGAAATCTGAACCTTGGCTCTTACTTAGGATCATGACCCCGAGCTTGTTTGTTTGTCTTGCTTTCCTATTAAACATTGCTACTTTTTTGAACCTAGAGAGGGAAGAATGGTTCTGTAGATAGGAATAAATTCAAGGGAAGGCTGATATGGATGGAGCTGAGAGAGGAGAGATACAGTCAAAGAAGGTAGGACATTTTAGTTCAAAATGAGCATCAGGCCATTTGGCTTAATTATTCTGCTCCCACAGTCATCCACCATTGAGATGATAAAAAGAATGGGAGAAGGGAAATATGTAATAGGCAAATGTCATCCATGCTCAGGCACAAAGGAGTAATCATACAAACTGTGGTAGAAGAAAGAGGCAATAACAGGAAAATAATAAGCTGGTGACTTGGTGCTCACAAGAGAACCGTGTAGGTCTGGCAACTCATGGCCAAATTGCACTATTAATTTTCCCTGGGGTAAAGCGAAAAGAAAAAGGAAAGACATAGAAAATAGACAACAGAAGCATAAGGTATATTTGGTATTAAAGAAAGGAAACCAAGGACTATGCTGGTGTTGAACTGTACCAGGAAATACAGTAAGAACATGAAGAGGGCTAAAGTGATGGTCTGTGGTAAAGAGAACTTGCTGCCCTTGTGGGGTCCACAAGTTCAGTTCCAAGAACCCATATCAAGAAGTTTACAACCAACTGTAACTCCAGCTCCAGGGGATCCAATATTCATTCCTGGTCTTCATGTATGTCAGCATACATTGGATGTGCATTCATATGCATAATTTTTTCTTTTATACAATTACATAGATAGGAGATTTGTTCTTCTCATAGATCATACCAAACACAGCATTGACACACACACACACACACACACATATACATAACATACATTTTGAAAAAGAAAAGAAAAAGGAGGAACAGTTGCTATAACCTGTATTTATACTCTTTACTGTGTGTTGAACACTGGTTTGAGTGTTGAGTATTAAGTTGGTCATCACCAGAGTCAGTCAGTAAGACTTTTAGTTGTGCTGTCTGTGAATATTAAAAGTAACTGAGTCTTGGATTTTTCCACAATAGAATATCAATACATGGTATACTTTTAGCTCTCTGGACGAAAATTTAACTACACATAGTTAGACCAGAAAAAACTCCAGTTATATACCAGTTATTTAATATTTTTCTCATAATAAGCAGTCTGTTAGAAAATAAGTCAATAAATAAAATATTCAAGAATAAATTAATGAAAACGCAGGGTGTCTCTATGGAAAGGTAAACTGTAAGGTGAGGTAAAGAGGAATGACTAATATGGATGGTCTAAGGTAGGACTGTCAGACATCACATAAATAAAAGAAACATGCAAAGGAATTTGGAAATTTAGAGACCTTGGGCAGTTCAAAACCATATTAAACCACTTTTTATTTTTCACCTAGTGTCTATATTTTTTTTACAAAGGTAACATCCTTTACCTTGGAAAATGCAATCCAAAAAGGGAAACATTTTATAAGAATATTTCCTATAAGATATTTTTATTATTGGTTATTTTATTTATTTACATTTCAAATGCTACTGCCCTTCCAGGTTTCCCCTCCTGAAGCCCTCTATCCTATTTCCCCTCCCCCTATTTCTATAATGGTGCTCCCCCACCCACCCACTCAATATTTTTAGTCATCAGTGAAATGAACATCAAAACACCCCTGAGATTCCACCTCATAGTAGTCAGAACGGCTAAGATAAAAAACTCATGTGGTAGCAGATTCTGGCAAGAAGGTGGAGAAAGAGAAACACTCCTCTGTTGCTGGTGGGATTGCAAGCTGGTACAACCACTCTGAAAATCAGTCTGGTGGTTCCTGAGAAATTGGACATAGTACTACCTGAGGACCCAGCAATATCACTCCTGGGCATATACCCAAAAGATGCTCCAACATCTAATAAGAACACATGCTCCACCATGTTCATACAGCCTTATTTATAAAGCCAGAAGCTAGAAAGAACCCAGATGTCCATCAACAGATAAATGGATATTGAAAGTATGGTACATTTACACAATGGTCTACTACTCAGCTGTTAGAAACAGTGACTTCATGAAATTCGTAGGAAATGGATGGAACTAGAGACTATCATATTGAGTGAGGTTACCCAGTCACAAAGAAACACACATGGTGTGTACTCATTGATAAGTGGATATTAGGAAAAAACTCGGAATACACATGATACAACTCACAGACCATATGAAGCTCAAGAAGAAAAACCAAAGTGTAGATGCTTCTGTCCTACTTAGAAGGGGGAACAAAATACTCATAGGAGATAAATGGTGGAAAGGACTTGAGAGGAAGTGAGGAGGATAAGGGAAAAGGTGGGACAGGATCAGGTGTGGGAGGAGATGGGAGAGATGTACAGAGGGTCCAGAAATTGAGCAGAGGTGTTTAGCAATGGGGAATGGGGATCTGGGAGGTAGCCACAGTAAGATGTTTTTAAAGATACTTACCTTACTGTATCCTCTATTTTGCTATGCTCCAATTTCAGTGGTACCCTTTGCTTGTCTAGTCTCAACATCATTCTCTGTCTAACAATACCTTTTTTCATTAGTTGGTAATGGTTGGCTTTTTTTCATCAGCCTTGAATGTGGATGCCTGCTCTCAATGCTTGTAGCTCATTTCTACTGTGCCGACTATGGGGTTATAGAGGAAGCCTTTTGTCCTTCAGTTACAAGTCAAGGCAATGTATAGCTCTACACACACCCTGGTGGAAGAATTCAGAACATATAAATTATGATGCTAGATGCTTATTTATTTAAGAATACTTAGCCATATCTTTGATCATTTTTGCATAATCTTCCTAACTGTCAAGACTGTTTAGGTACTGTTTGTTTTCCATGGGCTGATTCTTGCCCTTTAATTCTTAAAATCCTTCATGTCTAGTTAGAAATGACTAAGACTTCAAGGTCAGTCTCTATGTATATTTACTGAATCATCAGACTATGACTTGGAAAAAACACAAATTCTTAAATAATACAAAGTGAATTGAAAAGACTTATAATCATAATGAACGTTAAATTTTTAAAAATCCAGGTGTATATTTTTAATAATCAAAATATCCCTTTTTTAAATTAAAAAAGAAATTTTATCCAAATATGCAGTGGCAGGTTAGTCTGTCAAGTGCACACATTTAACTGATGAGTTTAGAAATCACACTGTGTTCATCTTCCAGTTCTTAGATTTCAAATTCCCACTGAATGCATCTAAGGTCTATGTAGACTCACAGGCTTCTAGAGACCTAGTAGAGTCTGTTTCTTTTCTGGGACCAGGGTTTCTGTGACAAAAAAAAATCCACAGAGTCTTATGACAGGCTCTTCCTTTTATCCATACCTTACCTGTGGTAGATATAAAAACCTATTTTTTTACTCCTTCTGTAAGAACTAAATTCGTTGGTTTCTATGAAATCTATTTCCTCTGCATGGAGCATTTATCATCCACATTCCACCACGTTTTAAAATAATTGTATCCTAGTATCTGGAGACTGGTGTCTCTGAACAAATGGGATTCTTGCATTTTAACAACTCTTCATTTTCTGAGTTTTACATGGCAGATATGAACCCGTAGATCCTCACATCTCACTGAAGTAGACCTAAAAGTTGAGAAGCAGTGTTTGGATGAACCAAACCATAACACTTTGATGTTATTATTCTCTTCACAGTGACTGGTGCTTTCCCAAATGATTCCTGTAGGCAAATGGGTGATTGAGTTAAAAAACAAAACAAAACAACAATAAACCCTTCCTTTTTGGTTCTCCAGACATGGTCAAGCATGCCAGTGTCCTAAGATGAACAGACTTGTAATCACCTTTATTTATCCATCCAGGTTCTTGACACATTGAGCAATTCTATTGTGTTGGGTACAGTTGGAAGTATGGAGACATGGCAAAGATCAAGGAAGATAGAGCCGCATGTATCTACAAGACACACAGAAGAATAAGATACAGTTAAGCTTTCTATAGAGTGTGAGAAGGAAGATTTGGACCAACTTGACAGATGTTAAGAAAGCATACTGTCTGAAGAGATGCTATGGAAGTAAGGAGTGAGGACTTGAAGGATCAAAAGAAAGATAAAAGCCAGACACACTATCTATATATATTTCAATTAGAGAATTCTTTCTTAAAGCAGTCTTTAAAGGAATGGCTCAACAAGTAAGACACGCTTTGGCAGGAGTAAGTCAGAAGACACCTCTTCCTCGGTTTCCTATCACCATCTTCAGCCTATGGGGGCAACAAATATTCCCTCTATTATTTTATTTTATATATTATTTTACTTTGTTTTTTGAGACAGGGTTTCACTGGGTAGCCCTGGCTGTCTTGGAACTCTCTCTGTAGACAAGCTTAGCCACCAACTCATAAATCAGCCTGCCTCTGCCTCCCAAGTGTTGGGGATCCCATAGGTAATCACTTCATATTTCTCTGCAGTATTCCTTAGGCTTGGAGATTTAGATGTTTTCCTCAAAAGCACTGATTCTCATCCATCCCCTTTATGTACTAACACACCAATACTGGCTGGCACCTGCTTTGTTCTGGTCCACAGCTTTCATGATCTGTATGTGGGCTACACTTCTGTGAATACTTGAATTGAGACTAGATTATTAAGGATGCTGCAAATGCTGCTTAATTGCATCTAAATATAGTAAGCGTTAATTAAATATTGAGAACTCGGTATTCTCGTAGGACACTTACTCCACTCATGGCTGTGGCTTCCAGATTCTCTGTCCTCTGCTAGTTCATTCCAGTTCTGTGCCGCATGCAGCAAACATGTGCAATTAGAATGTTTGAAGAGACAAGATGCATTTTTGTTCTCACTTTAATAGCAGTAAAATATTTCAAACAATGGAAAAACTTCAGAGTAGTAAAATGCTTCTTTGGGGCTGACTGTTATCAATTATGGAAACACTTATGTTGTAAATGAGCACAATCAGATTGTTCCCACTGTGGCACAGAGAGGTATTTGCAGATGGGAAGTGTCTAGCCATTTACTCTGTATCTCATTTCAAATAGACCCATGGTATAAGTCCCAATAATTGTAACATAGAATCCAGATAAACTATCATTGACTTTTCCTGAATTTCTCTTTTAAGTTGAATGTAATTCACATACTTCAACTAAACATACATAAGTATGCAGATTGACTATTTATTTATTTCTTTATTTTAGAATCACTGGAACTTAAACAAGACAGAGAACTTTGGTAAGCCTATTATTTTAAAAGAAATCATTAAAGCATCATCTGCCAAATGTCAAAAAGGGCTAACATTCCTCTGGCAGAATCCAGATAAGTAGAAATGATTTACAGCTTTGATCTCTAGTCTGATTTTATTAGAACTCCATTTTAACAGCCTGTGCCTAGCTTTTTAAGGACCAGGTTGTAAGCCACTATATCAAACAAGCAACATAAAAGAGAAAGTGATGAATTAAATAACATTTCCACAAGATGATATTAAAGGTTGAAAGACTTACACTAGGAAGAAGTTATACCTAGTGAGCTAGTGGGAAGCAGTGAAAGAAAATCAAAGATGATTAATGAAAAGGAGACATAGGAGAATAGAGATATCCCAGATCACTTCCTGATTCTCACCTTACAAAATTAACTGAACATAACAATTAAAGAAAGTCAAGGTTCTGTGACTGACAAATGCCCTTCCCTTCCTCACTTTCTGCTATTCCTTTCTCCTTCCCCCAGCTTTTTCCTCCTTTTTTCCCTTCCTTCAAGGCAGAGTTTCACTATATATCTGTCTTGGGGTTTGATTGCTCTGAAGAGACCCCATGACCTCAAGTCTTATAAAGGGAAACATTTAAATGACATTGGCTTATAGTTCAGAAGTTTTGTCTATTATTATCATGGTGAGACACATGGTGGCATGTAAGCAGACAAGGGGCTAAAGATGCAGCTCAGAGTCCTATATTTGGATTCACAGGTGGCACAGTGAGCCTCTCTTGAGCATCTAAAACCTCAAAGCTCACTCCTGATAACACACTTCCTCTAACAAAACCACACCTACTACAACAAGAACAAATGTGCCTAAAAGTGCCAGTCCCTATGAGCCTAAGGGGTCATTTAATTCAAACAACCACATTCTATTCCCTAGCCCCATAAGTTTAAGGCTATATCACAATGTAAAAAACATTCTGTCCAACTTTAAAAGTCCCCATAATCTATAACAATTTTAACACTTCAAAGTCCAGTTTCAGAGTGTATATAAAGCATATGTTTTTATAAATCCATTTCTTTTCTATAGGTCTATATTTTCTCACATATTTAATGAGAGATTATACAATTTAAGACATTTATGTGGGATTCAATCAAAATCAATTATCCCTAAACAATGAACTATTTTTAAAATGCTTGCTATTTTTACAAAGTAAAGAACTGTAACTAATTATTTGCCAGCCAGTTACAGAAGTTCTGGGAATATAAACATGATTATAAGAGTATGTTTTTTCTTTTTTTTAAGATTATTTTTATTTTAATTTTGGAACTGCTGGGAACCAAATTTGGGGCATTATACATGCTAGGCAAGCATTTTGCCAAGTCATACAGTTAAAATTTGGATTCTGACAGTAACAAAGAACAGATCTAGGTATTTCTTACATATTCTAGCATTAAATGTCTCTGATTCATGGTGCCATTACACATATTAGAAAAACAGGTTTTTGTTAAAATTAATATTTCCTTTTACCTGTCAAAGAAAATAAAATTTAGCCAGGCAATCTTGTTCTCTGTAGCCATCTGGACTCCTCTGTGGAGGCTGGCCAAGGTGGGGACCCCAGTCATGTCGACTGTGCTGGAACATAGCTGCCTAACCCCTGCTTTCTTCCAATTCCTTCAAGGTGTTGCACAGAAACCTGGTCTCATACTCTGCCTTCATAGCTATCACTCCGCGCACGTTCCTGTCCAATGTCAGCTGCCGAGGCAAAGAGGGGGCTCAGTGAATGGCATGGGGTGTCCGCTGAGGCCCAGAACCTGTTCCCAGGCCGGCCCGGTGGTGTCTCTCACCCAGTGCAGCATGCTCCTCAGAGACAGCTCGCCCATGAATGTCTTTTCAAGGGGCTGCAAAGATTGAACTTCTAGTCTTCTTTACTTAACCAATCCTGTTAAGCTTGAGACAAAACAATACGTAAGACAGAGTCCTCAGGACACTGAGATATTGAGTGGTTTCTTCATAAATATGAAATAAGAAAGGTTGTCTTTCAACTCAATACTGTGAAGGAAGTATTGGGCTTCCCAAATTCACCTTGTGAAAAACATCAGAGGCCAAGGTTTGCCTTGGCAAGTGTCTAAGGATCAGTATGTTAGCTCCACCCAACCTTGGACATCAGCAGATAGAATGATCTAGCTGCCATAGATCTGTCTCTGAGCATGGTCATCCTTTTCTCTTGGAGATTTCTCTGAACTTTACAAGGGGTAGAGTTTCACAGGGGAGAAAGCTGGACATGCATTTCTAGTCTATAGTACTGAGCTTACCTATATAATAAATCGGTTAAAAAATGTGTCTATGGCTTATCTAATCTCCTTCTATATTTATCCAGCCCATCTTCTTCTAAGAAATTCATTAGACATTCAGACTTTGCCCTAAGGATGCCGTATAAGTATTATTTTGCCTGAATTTTGATAGGATTGATCAAACTAAGAGACATGGTCAACATTCTACCTCTCCATTGTACCCATTCCCACAGTGCCTCCCTGGATGACCTGGGACTTACATAGGCTCTCAGCCAAGGGCATGCATTCTCAAGGTCACTTCTGACTGTGAGCTTCTCCGTCTGTGGCTGCGGGAGCATTACTCCTGTGCCTTTTCCCCTTTGTTTCCTTACACTGAGGCAAATGCACACTTTAGACCTTTTCACACTCAGGAATTTACTGCTGTGAAGAGATACTATAACCATGACAATTTTTTTCATTTTTATTCAATATTCGTTGTATTTACATTTCAGATGTTGTTCCTTCCCTCACTCCAGTATGCTACCCTGTCCCCTTCTACTTGCTTCTGTAACAGTACTCCCACTACAACCAACCACTCCTACCTTCCCTTACACTAGGAAAAAATAAACATTCACTAGACCAAAGGTCTCTTCTCCCACTGATGGAAGACAACACTATCCTCTGCTGCATATGCATCTGGAGCCACGGGTCTCTCCATGTGTACTCTCTGGTTGGTGTTTTAGTCCCAGAACTCTTGAGGGGAATGGATGGTTGGTTGATATTGTTGTTCTTCCCATAGGTTGAAAACCCTTCCAGCTCCTTCTTTCCTTTTTCTAGCTCCCGTGCTCATTCCTATGATTAGCTGCAAGCATCTTCATCTGTATTATTATGACTCTGAAAGATCCTCTAAGGAGGCATCCATGTCAGGCTCCTGACAGTAAGCACTTTTTGGCATGAACAATAGTGACTGGATTTGGTGGTTGCATATGGGATAGATCTCCAAGTGAGTACGTCTCTGGATGATCTTTCTTCATTGCCTGCCCTTCTATTTGTCCCTTTATTTCCTCCAAAGAGTGTTTTGTTCTCCCTTCTAAGGACTGAGGCATTCACACTCTCTGGCCTTCCTTATTGTTGAGCTTCATAAGGTCTGTGAATTGTTTCTTAGGTATTTTGAGCCTTTTGAGCTAATATCTGATCATCAGTGAGTGCATACCATGTGTGTTCATTTGTGACTGGGTTACATCACTCAGGATGATAGCTTCTGGTTGGATTCATTTTCCTAAGAATTGCAAAAGGCACTGTTTTCAAAGGCTATGTAGTACTCCATCCTGTAAATATACCACATTTTCTGTATCCATTCCTCTGTTGAAAGACATCTGAGTTCTTTCCAGATTGTAGCTCTTATAAATAAGACCTATGTGCATGGTGGAGCATGTTCTTGTTATATGTTGAAGCATCTGAAAAATGCTCTACTAAATGATAATGTTGTCAAATAAAAAAACAAAGAAATTAAAGACATTTTTAGAATTTAATGAACATGTAAGTACAACATACTCAAACGTATGGAATACAGTAAGCACTGATAAGAAATGAAAGCAGTGATAAGAGAAAAACTCATATAGCTCTGAGTGCCTCCAAAAATAAACTGAATGGAGAACACACTAACATTTTGACAGCACAGTTGAAAGCTCTAGAACAAAAAGAAACAAATACATGGAAGAGAAGTAGACAGCAGGAAATAATCAAACTTAGAGCTGAAATCAACCAAGTAGAAACAAAAAGAACCATACAAAGAATCAACAAAACCAGGAGCTGGTTCTTTGAGAAAATCAACAAGAATGGTAAACCCTTATCCAGACTAACTAGAGGGCACAGAGAGAGTATCCAAATAACAAAATCAGAAATGAAAAGGGAGATATAACAGCAGAAACTGAGGAAATTCAAGAAATCAACAGATCCTACTACAAAAGCCTATACTCAACACAACTGGAAAATCTAGAAGAAATGGATAATTTTCTAGACAGATACCAGGTACCAAAGTTAAATCAGGATTAGATAAACCATCTAAACAATCCCATAACACCTAAAGAAAGAGAAGCAGTCATCAAAAGCTCCCCCCCCCAAAAAAAATTTCCCAGGACCAGATGGGTTCAGTGCAGAATTCGATCACACCTTCATGTAAGACCTAATAGCAATACTCTCCAAATTACTTCACAAAATAGAAAAAGAAGGAACACCACCCAATTGATTCTTTGAAGCCACAATTATGCTTATATCTAAACCATACAAAGATGCTACAAAAAGGAGTGCTTCAGACCAATTTCCCACAAGAACATCAAAGCAAAAATACTCAATAAAACTCTTGCAAACTGAATTCAAGAACACATCAAAATGATGATTCTTCAACATGATTACATAGGCTTCATCCCAGAGATTCAAGGACGGTTCAATATACAAAAATCCATCAATGTAATCTACCATATAAACAAACTCAAAGGAAAAAAAACACATGATCATTTCATTAAATGCTGAAAAATAATTTGACAAAATTCAACATCCCTTCATTTTAAAAGACTTGAAAAGATCTGGAGTTCAGGGCCTATACAGAAACATAATAAAAGCAATATACAGCAAACCAGTAGCCAACATTAAACTCAATGGTGAGAAACTTGAAGCAATTCCACTAAAATCAGGGAGTAGACAAGGCTGTCCATTTTCCCCTTAGCTATTCAATATAGTACTAGAAGTCCTGGCTGGAGCAATTAGACAATGAAAGGAAGTCAAAGGGATACAAACTGGGAAGGAAGAAGTCAAAATATCATTATTTGCAGATTATATGATAGTATATAAAAAATTTACCAGTGAACTCCTAAACCTGATAAACAACTTCAGCAAAGTGGCTGGATATAAAATTAACTTAAACAAATTAATACCTTTCCTCTACTCAAAGGATAAACAGGCTGAGAAAGAAATTAGGGAAATGACACCCTTCACAATAGTCACAAAAATATAAACTACCTTGGAGTGACCCTAACATAGCAAGTAAAAGATCTGTATGACAAGAACTTTTAGTTTCTGAAGAAAGAAATTGGCTTTAGAAGATAGAAAGATCTCCCTTGCTCAGATTGGCAGGATTAACAAAGTAAAAATGGCCATCTTGCCAAAACCAATCTACAGATTCAAGGCAATCCCCATCAAAATACTATCTCAATTCTTCAAAGAGTTAGAAAGAGCAATTGAAAATTCACTTGGAATAACAAAAAAAGAAGAATAGCTAAAACTATTCTCAACAATAAAAGAACTTATGGAGAAATCGCCATCTCTTACTTCAAGCAGTATTACAGATCAATTATAATAAAAACTTCAAGGTATTAGTACAGAGACAGGCAGGTAGATCAAGAAAATAGAACTGAAGACTCAGAAATGAACTCACACACCTATGGTCACTTGATCTTTGACAAAGGAGCTTAGAACATTCAATAGAAAAAGGACAACCTGTTCAACAAATGGTGTTCGTTCAACTGTCAGCATGCAGAAGAATGCAAATTGATCCATTCTTAACTCTTTGTACAAAGCTCAAGTCCAAGTGGATCAAACACCTCCAAAAAAATGCAGGTACACTGAAACTAATATACCAGAATGTGGGGAAGAGCTTAGAACACATAGGCATAGGGGACAATTTCCTGAACAGAACACCAATGGCTTATGCCCTAAGATCAAAAATCGAGAAATGGGACCTCATAAAAATGCAAAGGTTCTGCAAGGCAAAGGACACTGTCTGTAGGACAAAATGGCAACCAACTGATTGAGAATAGGTCTTTACCAATCCTACATCTGATAGAGGGCTAATATCCAACATAGACAACTCTAATTAATAAAAACATTTAATTAGGCCTATCTAACAATTTAGAGGTTTATCCATTGTCCTCATAGAAAGAAGCATGAAAGCCTGCAGGAAGACATAATGCTGGACAGGTAGCTGAGAATCCTATATCTAGATCTGCAAGCAACGGAAAGAGACAGTGAGATACTAGCCTAGCTTGAGCATCTAGAACTTCAAAGCCAATCTCCAGTGACATACTTCCTTCAACAAGACATCTACTCCAACAGGCTATACCTTCTAACAGTGACTGTCTTCATCTGGGTTTCTATTCCTGCACAAAACATCATGACCAAGAAACAAATTGGGGAGGAAAGGGTTTATTCAGCTTACACATTATACATTGCTGTTCATCACCAAAGAAAGTCAGAACTGGAACTCAAGGTCAGGAAGCAGGTGCTTATATAGAGGCCATGGAGGGATGTGACTTACTGGCTTGCTTCATTTGGGTTGCTCATCTTGCTTTCTTTTAGAACCCATGGCCACAGTGTACTGAGCCCTCCCTGACTGATCACTAGTTGAGAAAATGCCTCACAGCTGGATTTCATGGAGGCATTTTCTCAACTTAGGCTCCTTTCTCTTTGATAACTACAGCTTGTGTCAAGTAGACACAAAACCAGCCAGCACAGTGACATTTCCTATTAATCTTTGCAAGCCATTTTTAGTCAAGTTATATACTGTCTAGTTATAATAAGCTTATAGCTTGTATTGTTGTTAGCATTTGGTAGTAGATGTAATATTTAGCACTTAACAGTGTTAGATAGCAAGACTTGTCTCTGGTTGTTACTATTGGAAGACACATTTTCAACACATAATGGAACAGAATATACATTACCATTCAAAAGGAAGGAAAGGAAACTTAGAGAGGAAATACTGGACCAAAAACAAGATGGAAAATCAGCTGAGCAAATGTCAAACTCTGTACCTCCATGTCTGATGCCAAAGCATTCTTCAGATGGCCAACTCCTTTCATCTTTGTTGACTGAAACACATCTCTTTCTCGTGGGCTGGCTTTCTCAGCAGATATCCCAGATCTCTGGTATCTTTAACATCTTGGACTTTCCAAGCCATTCCATGATTCACCTTCATGGCTTCACATGATGACCTTTCCAGGCCTCCATGCATGAACACCCATGACATATGCCTATCCTCAGTGGCTAACTTTTTATTCTTGAAAAGAGATTCTATAACCCCCTTGTTCTTTCTTTGACTATAAAGCCAGAAGTACTTGGCTGGAACTACCGAGATTTACTGTTTGCTGGGGATGGAACTTGGCCCACTTGTTTAACTCAGCTTTCACCAGCTTTCTTTTTTTGCTCTTTTCCTTCATTGTCTAAGCTGCTCTGTAGACCAGGCTTGCCTTGAACTCAGAGATCCTCCTTCACTTGCTTACACAGTGCTAAGATCAAAGGTGTGTGCCATCACACCACATTCTGGGCTTCTCTTTCATTCCTTTTTCATTTTTCTGTTGGAAGTCTAGCTGGGTGAAGTCATGCTGTAATATTACCACTCTCTTTATTCCGATTACCCTCAGGCTTTGTCTCCATCTGTTGATACTTCCTGGTAATCTCTCTCTCTTCTGATTGTACATTTTCTGTTTGTTTTCTATGCTCACCTTGCTTCATTTCCTTATAGATCTACACAAGCATAAGGAATAATAACTAAGCAACACAGTCAGCACTAAGCTGTTTTAGAATCTCCTCTGTCAAAGTTATTAATGTGTAACTCCTTATTTTAGCCTCAGGCAGATCTTTTTTGAACAATGGCAGCCACATTGTTCATGAAAGTATTAAGAACAGTCTCCAGGCTACATACTAAAATTCTCTAAAACCTCTTGAGCCAGGCCTCTACAGTTCAAATCACCCTCAGTATCACTGTCTTCCATGGTCCTACTAGGATGGTCTATTGAGTTCCCATTTAAATTGTTTAACTGCTTTTTCAATCCAAAGTCTCACAATCCAAATTCTTCTGGAAAAAAGCATGATCAGTATATCTCAGTAATATTCTAGTCCCTGGTATCAACTTCTGTGATAGTTAGGCTTTTACTGCTATGAAGACATACCATAACAATGGCAATTTCTACAAAGGAAAACATTTTATTCAAGCTTTCTTATAGTTCAGAAGTTTAGTCCATTGCCATCATGGTGGGAAGAAACATGGTAGCATGCAGGCAGATATAGCACTGGAGAGGTAGCTAAGAGCCCTATATCTAGTTTGTGAGGCATCAGGAAGAGACTGACACTGGCCATGGCTTAGGTTTCTGAAACCACAAAGCCTACCACAATGGTACACTTCCTTTTACAAGGCCATATTCCCAATAATGCAACTGCCTGTGAGCCTGTTGAATCATTTTCATGCAAACCACCACATATATTATCCCCAAATTACATATAGTAGGCTGTATATTTGTCAGAATTAATAAGGATTCTATATACAAATGTGGATTGCAGAAGCCAAGATTTGGTGTTTTTCCTATTCTAAAAAGATCTCTTAACCCTTTGGAGCAAATGAATTCTATGTTGTGACTAGGTCAAATTGTTGGCTCAAGCTGGTAACCTTCTTTCTGTTTGAGACAGCTTTCCAACCTGCTCGCTTTCTCTCTGTTAGGCGTTTTTTTTTTTTTTTTTTTTTTTTTTTTTCTCTCTGACCTGCTTTTTATTTTCTCTGTGTTCTGTTTGACACAGTTCTCTAAGCAGTTATCTGTTACTTTTTCAAAACATTCTCTGGATAGCTCATTTCTTACAGATAATAAACCCAGTCTTCTATTTTACATATCAATCTAGTCATTGACCTCAGCCCCTTAGTTCTTAGGAGACAGGGGCACACATTTTCTTTTAACATTGCAAAAGAATTCAGAGATCTCCCTGCCTCTGTTAAGCACATACAATAAGTTAGCTGGGTCAAACATCTTTCTGAAATTACTATTTCTACTACACTTGGCTCTAAATTAGCTATGTCCCAGGCTGACCTTAAACTCAGGAATCTGCCTGCCTGCCTTTGTATCTTTCTGACAAACTGGCTGATAGTGTAGCTGCTTTTTTTCCTTTAGATCTGTAAAGCCCCTTATGCAATTTATATTGAATCCTTATATTTATGCATCGTTGAGATAATACATATATATGTGTGTTTATAATTTTGCTAAGACATTAGCCACACCTTTGCTTCCTGGTCTACCTCTGTCTCTGAACATCATGGAGTCATTAATGTTAACAGTGAGGGCATTCTTTAGGGGAGAAACATAAGTATGTACATTATTATACAAACAACCCTTATTCCTAGAGCAGCCATAGACACTTGTGATGGCCTACACCCACCTGGCCCTCTCCCAGGGGGCAGGAACCATGTCATTCTACCAGGACCATTCCAGACCCAGCACTCTTGCAAGTGTGACCTCCATTTCTGGATTGCAGTTCATTCCAGATATAGTCAAATTAATAACCAATAATAGCCATCACCTATTCCCTCTCTCCTCTCTTCCTCTCACACCTTTGCTCTTTGTATTTCTTAAACGCTAGACACATGACTCACAATGCATATTAGTGAGACAGAGGTAACCACCAAATCCCACTCTTGATATATTTGAGCAGACTATTTTTTTTCTAACACATGAACTATCTACAAGAGTGATTCTGAGATTCCCTTCTTGTTTGATGTGTACTGGTGCATCTTCTCCTTCCACTGTAGAGTCATCAAGTTAGATTTTAGTATGTTTATTTTCAATATGTAGTATGAAATTGATATTATTGTTATCTAATATCAAGCCTCAAGAAAGCATCAATTCTGATGTAGATGTTAGAATTATTTATTTACAGTTATAGATAGTTGTGAAAAAATGCATTTTTCTTTTCCTTCCAAAACATGACCTCTACTGGATTTGCTAGAGTAAAGTGCTCCTGTTTATAGATTCCCCACATCACAGTGAGAAAGTCTATGATCCTCTTCAGCACTTCTCAACTTAAGGTGTGGTGCTTCAGAACTTTATTCCTATAGGACTATAGGACCACATTCTTTAGGTTTTCAGTGATTTACTTTGCAGGTGAATTTTTAATGGTGTCTATTAATTAGTTCAAAAGAAAAGTTGGGTCAGGTGGCAAGTGTGCACCTTTGAAAAAACAGGGGGACTGACAACTTATTTTCTAAGAAATCCAATTAGAAATTCTCAAAGTAAAAATTTCCAAAGTATAAAGACAACCATCATTCCCTATTCCTCTTAGCAGACGTTTGACAAGTGCTCAACATGAAAGCTATATATAGGTACTCTTCACACTCCATCAGTCTAGTATTGCAAAGCTATCTATATTATTTAATTCTCATTCACACTAGCTGGATGTTTTATTCTTTGAATGTGAAGGGTTTTCATTTGAATCTGTATTCAAAGTCACACATGCATGCACATACACACACAAATATACACATACATACACACACACTTGTAGAGGTAGTCTGATAAAATGATTTTATCTCAACTAAATATTAGAAAAATAAATTACATGTAAGGTGTTTATTGTCAAAGACTACACTACTGGAACAATATAAATTTAAATGGAAGTCACAGGAGAGTTTGCAGGGCTCCAATCTCAAATGCCCTTTAATATAATCTCCACTGTATGTGGTACATTGTGTCCAGGAGCTAAAGAAAAGATTGAAATTTTTTCCTCTAGCAAAATTCTAGATTGATCTGCTTTTAAATTCTAAGGTTATATAAATGAAACTAGAAAAGCCAAACATAATACTTGGAGCTAATGTGTGTCATAATTGTGTATCAGAATTTTCTGAGACCATTCTAGAAAAATCTTCTTTAAGCATTGTCCTATTCTGTTACCATCTGTACATTCAAATAGAATTGTATTCTCACTTCCCCCTGAACTAGTGCCCCTGGGTCTCAGATGCTGAGGTGCTGCCATCCTTGGACAGATGGGCCTAAGAGACATCACTCGACCACTGCTTCTTACTTTATTCCCCAGGGACATAGCAATACACAGGTAAGTTTGGGAAGGATCTAGACTATTGGACTGTTGAGAGAAAAGTAGAGGTTCTTACTTGCTTTTAGAACTTGACTTCTGCAAAAGTGTGTGTGACAATCGCTAGGGCAGATGACTCTATCAGCACTCCTCACCATTTCCACAGGGAACAGAGTTGAGCCAAAGTCCTGCCTGTGTCTGTGTTAAGCAGGAACTGAAGACAAAGACCACACTTTCGCTCTTTTGTTTTCTGAACTTAAGCACAATGCCTAGACCATGTTAAATATTGTCTTATCTACTTTCTATGGCTGTGATAAAATACCTTGAAAAAAGCACAATGAGAGGGAAATACTTTCTTTTGACTTATAGATTCAGATTGATGTAGTCCATCACTATGAGGTAGCCTTGGTGGTGTGCAGAGAAGGCACACTGGGAGGAACAGGAGTGTGTAGTCACAATTCATCAGTACTCAGAAAGCAAAGAGTGAACAGAAAGTAGGGCTGAGTTACAAAACCCCAAAGCCCACCACCAATGACATAATTCTAACAGTAATATTCTACATCCTCAGCATTTCACAACTGTCCCAGTGACATCAGCTGGGAACAAAGTGTAAATACACATGAGACCATACTAAACATTTTACACTCAAGGCACAACACTTAGCAAGTGACTGTGTAAATAACGAATACAATCCTGTTTGACCTTCTAAATCTAAATTGTGCCATAGCTTGTATTTCCCACTAAACTAAGTAATGTGTAAATTACTGTGGGTAAAATGCTTGTATTTGTTTCATATAGCAAAAATGTAGACTAGGAGAAATATAGACATATATGAACACATGTACCTTATACCTTATGCCCTTTACGCACACACACACACACACACACACACACACACACACACAAACACACATAACCTTTAGTAAGTTTGTTAGATACTGTAAATAATTTAAAAGAGCTATTCTAATGTAAGATGTTATGAAAATTTTAATAAAAGTTTTGGATTGAGTTCATCTGATGTGAAAATTCATCTTCAGTGCTGCCTTCAATATTAAGTAATGTGCCACAGGCAATTTATCTATCAAAATATTCAATATTGTGTGGGCATTTAATGAATATTCACTGGGCTTCACTAAGTGTAAATAAAAGTATTTGTAACCTGATATATATCTAGAACTTGTATATCCTTTCATCTAATAATCATCAAATGTTTGAAAAACAAAACTTGGCAAGCTGCAAAGGCATTTTTCCACCTGAACCAGCAGAAAGCCTGGGGTTTTCTTTAACACCCCACTCTTTTGGACATCAATGTCCCAACATCAATGGACAGATCATCAAAGCAGAAACTGAACAGATACAAGGTGCAACTAGCAGAGGTTATGAACCAATGGAATTAACAGACTTCTACAGAACATTTCATCCTAAAACAAAGAATATAACTTTTCAGCAGATGTTAAGCAGATGGTTGCAAGGATATGGAGAATGAAGAACACTCCTTTACTGTTGGTGGGGTTGTAAGCTGGTGCAACCACTCTGGAAGTCAGTCTGGTGGTTCCTCAGAAAATTGGACATAGTACTGCCTGAAGACCCAGTTATTCCACTTTTGGGCCTCAAAGATTCTCCAACATATAATAAGGACACATGCTCCACCATGTTCATAGCAGCCTTATTTATAATAGCCAGAAGCTAGAAATAGCCCAGATGTCCTTCAGTAGATGAATGGATACAGAAATTGCAGGACATTTACACAATTGAGTACTACTCAGCTATTAGAAACAATGACTTTACAAAATTCCTAGGCAAATGGATTGATCTAGCGAACATCATGTTGAGTGAGGTAACCCAGTCACAAAAGAACAGACTTAATATGCAGTCACTGATATTTGGATACTAGCTCCAGAAAGTTCTGAATACCTAAGAAACAACTCACAGACCATATGAAGCTAAAAAATAAATAAAGGTCAGAGAGTGGAAGCCTCAGTCCTTCTTATAAAAAAAAATAAGTGTATAGCACCCTCTCAGAGTGTGCGGACTGTGTTACACCTAGACTTTAAATCATTAATAATTCAAGAGCTAAGAATGTAGCCTTGTGGCAATTCTTGGTATTTAAAAATCATTCTGTTTACTCATTACACACCAAGAAATCTTTGACTATTTCCATGTTACATTTTGTTTTACACATACTTTATACTCATTGTACCTAGTAAGATTTTAATGCATACTATCAAACCTTATAAAAATCAAGTACAGACAAAATATATTCATATGGTTTTATGCAAAAATTCTTTTAAAATCTGTACATTTATCTCTGTTTATTAAAATAAAGTTGCTTAATTAAACAAGGGCAGGGGGAGAAGAAAAACAAAACTTGCTACATTAATCAACAAGAGCTCCATATTTCCCTTGCTTTGTACTTTATGCACAAACATGTTCAGTACATGATTTTTTAAGGTTAAATATTGTTTGTTCAAAGATGTGAAAAATGAAGTGGTAGTATCCTCGCTAAATTTATTCTGTTTTTTTTACTTGGTGTTGTTACTAAAATAAAAATAATGTTTTATGATTTTTATTAGATATTGTTTTTATTTACATTACAAATGTTATCCCCTTCCTTTCTTCCATCCCCCATTTCCTCTCCTCTTCCTTCTATGAAGATGCTCCCTCTCCCAGCCACCCACTCTCTCTTCATTGCACTGGCATTCCCATACACTGGGGAAACGAGCCTTCTCTGGACCAAAGGCCTCTCCTCCCATTGATGCCAGACAGTGCTATCCTCTGCTACAGATGCAGCTGGAGCCATGGGTCTCTCCATATGTATTGATTGGTTGGTGTTTTAGTCCCTGGGAGCACTGGGGAAGGGGGTTGGTTGGTTGATATTGTTGTTCTTCTCATGGGGTTGCAATCTCCTTCAGCTCCTTTACCATCAGGTGATATTTCAGGTAAATATGTGAAGAAAACTTTATTCTGAGATTTTTCTATGCATATCTGATTCTCCAAATGTGAAAATAGTCCTTTTTAAAAATAATATGTCTGAAGCATATCTATGTATTTTTCAATGCTTTTGAGATTTTTTTTTGTGAAGTGATGGATGATAACTAACTATTATTAAGTAAGCAATCAGAAATAGAAATAGAGGAAGGCTAACCATTGATAGGAGAACAGCAGATCAACAGAACACATGTCTCAGGGTGGAATGAATCAGGATGGAGTTCACAATAGCACTCTCAACAGAGAAAGGCCATGATGGTAACCACCCCATAGTAAATCATTGCTGTTATAACTGGTTAATATTTAGACCAAGTATTCAGTAAGCCATTACATCAACTTTACCTAATCTTTGACCTTCTTTCAGTCTCCATGCAACAAATGTATGAAAATCACTAGATCTGATTTAATTTAATTTTGTATTTTATGAAGTGGGTAGGATAATTGTATCTAGTCCTTTGGGTGTTTATTTGGTTTTTTTGTTTGTTTGTTTTAAGATTAAATTAATTTTCCTCACAGTATCTCTTGTGGAAAACTATTTTACTACAATGAGTCTGCTATAAAAATTACCATTAACTGAGAATAGGTAAGCAATAGAAATTTTATTTATATAGTCTAGATGTTAAATCCAAGATTAAGGAAGCAGCAGAGTGGTTGTCTGCTGAGGCTCTGTCTCCAGAGTACAGAGAGATGGTGTTCTCTATGTCATTAATGGACAAGGAAGGAAGAGCCATTGTCTCAGCAGCTGTCATTCATAAGGACTCCAACGTCATGACTTAGCCACCACCAATCCCTACCTCCTAAGGTCTCAATATATGAACTTTTGGAAAGACACAAACATCCATGCATAATGGAAAAACAATATTAAGCTAGACATAAGAAATGCCTGTGTTCAGCTCAGGACTTGGTTATCTATGCACTAATAAAGAAGACGAGGTTAGGAGTTGGCTATATACCAAGTATTTAGGAAGAAGCAGGGGAAAAACAGACTAAGCAAGCAGAAACAACGAAGACACATATTTACGGGACACTCTTTCCCTCATGATTCAGATAAATTCATGCAAACTTCCACTGTAAAATGCCCAAGATCCTTTGTTTTCTCTTCCCCACCTATCAGCCAAAGTCAATAACAACACAAACAGTAGAATATTAGGGTAAGGTTAGCTATGGCTCTACCATGACCTGAAAACATAAATAGTGTGTAGTCCAAGTAAGTACCAGCCTTGAACAGAGTCTGCCACAGGTTCCTCAGAGTATATCTGCTTAAAGTTACATCTTGGATGGTGAGAGGTGACGCTCTGATTTTCTGAACTACAAGGTTGTATAGCTTTGGTAAGAGCATTCTTTACTTCATAAAACGTGGTTCACATTAGGCTGCATACCTATCAAGTTATATAAATAAACTCTGAAGATTCCTGTCTCTTTTTTTTTTTTCAGCATGGAAGATCCTAGAGAACCTGTGTATCTTATACTGTGCTTGTATCTCTTTATGCTAACAGGAATTATATTCAATGACCTTTCATATTTCTCTTTGGTAACAGAAATTATATTCAACTACCCTACTAGAAAATTAACTTTTAAAACGTACAGATTTGAAGGAGATCATTTAGTTAGACTCTTAAATTCTTCAGGGACAGGGAGGCACATGCTTTAGTAAAAAGAGTCCCAGAGGTTTACATGTAAATCCCAGGAAACTTTTTAAAACTGGGTAGAGCTTGTCAGTGGTGCTTACCGTGCCTTGTTAATTTATTGTGATGTGGTAATATCCGTGGGGAATTAATCTCACATAGGCCTGTGAGGATCTTTGTGCTTTGACTCTTCTATTCAACTTTGTTGGCAGTGTTCTTAGTCTTTGAGACTCTCACTTCTTCCCATGGCCATAAATGTCTTACTTAATTCTTATGAAATTATTAAAAAGGATGCCATCTTAATTTGGTTTCTATTGCTTGACACTATTCTATTGATAATACAGTGTCACCAAAAGGAAATTGGGGATGAAGGTTTTGTTTCAGCTTATAGCATTTTGTCCATCACTGAAGAAAGCCAAGGCAAGAGCTCAAGGAAGGAGCCTGGAGGCAGAACCTGAAGCAGAGATCATAGAAAAATGTTGCTTACTGGCTTGCCTTCCATGGCTTTCTCAAGACTTATACAACTTAAACCCACCTGACCCGGGGTAACCCTCCTTCCTCAGACATGTCTCAGAGGCGAATCTGATGGAAGCAATTCTTTGATAGATGTTTCCTCTTATAAGGTGACCCTAGTTTGTGTCACATTAACAGAAACAACCAACTAGCAAGGACTGTATTGGATTCATCAACTCAAAGGATAACTAGGTATAGTCCTTCATGTTTTTACAAGAGAACTCACCAAAACAACTGGATATTTTATCCATCTTATTATCCTAGAAGGGTAGCTTGCTTCCTCTTTTTCTCATGACACATAGCATTGGGGATTCCTTCTTGGTACACATGTGTAAGAAGTCATTTCTATTGTGGTTTTCTAGGTCAATGTTAATAAGTACTGGCAAGATGCCTGTAAGCATTTTATTTCTATTATACTGAAGTACACATATTGGGTTTCAGTTTCTTTCTCTTTTATCTTTAATGTTTGAGGGAGTCTGCATTCATCATAGAAGAGACAGAAGATCAAGACTGTGGCTTAGGGCCACAGTGCCTGTAGCAGCTTACTCTGTGGATTTAATAATATATTCTTTCCCAAGAAGTGTTCGCCTTCTGCACCTATGCCTGATACCCACTGAGAGATGGTCTGATTTTTAACACCTAAAATGAAGCTGAATGGCAACTAGCATCAGACAAACAAGTGTAAAATCTGGCATTGCAATGAAAGCAGGCAGACTTCCCTGACATCTATCAAGACTTCTTTAAGATATTACTGCTTTTGAAAGAACAGAATGTACCCTACCAACAGTGACTTTCTGTATTTTGACCTGATGTATGTTTTTGTGATGGTTTCTGTCTGCTACAAAAATACGCTTCTTTGATAAATTGTAAGAGCCACTCTTATCTCTGGATATAAAGATAAGTCTTTAGATGTAGTTGGGAATGGTACTGATTTAGGAATGTGACAGAAGTAAATTCTGCTCTAGTGTCCATTGCCCCATCCACTGGTAGTTGTCTAGAGTTAGAGTGCCAGCCATGAACTCCTCCTTTGAGCAGGTTTTATGTCTAATTATGTAGGAATTGGTTACCCCCAAATTAAAAGTGCCACTATTACACCTTTGGGGACATTTTGCCATAATGGTTATTGCTCTGATTTGTAAGCATTACATTGTGGAGGGCTATTGATAGCCTCCCCCCCCATTGCAGTTGGAACAGCACCTTCAGACACTATAAAATTATAAAACTAGTTGAAATTCTAGCACAGATGGGGAAATTTTTACATGCCCCATTCCTACCCCTGCTTTCCCCTCAGAACCTGGATTTCTCTCTGCACCAGAGAAATACAATGTATACCTTTGTGCACTGTTTTGCAAAACCAGAGAGCAATGACTTACCAGCCCTAGGCAGAAACTGGAGATCTTTAAACTACAACTAGAGGGAATGGCTCAGAAGGGAATGGTGGAATTGAGCTGTGACTGTGTTTCTCCCAGGGGTCATTGGTATTTGCCCCAAGGAGTCACTTCATGAGGAGTGTGCAGCACCTGGAACTCAATGGGAGGAGGAGGAAAATCTTTGGGGTTTCTTCTTTTGCCCCATGTGGCTACAGAATATATAACTCTCATATATACCTGATTATGAGAAGTCTGAAACAGCCCAGTAAAGCACCCTTGCTCCAAATTACAGTCTTTTTTTCCTTCTAAGTCCTGACATGTCTTTATGCTTGAATGTACACAGCATCCAAAAAAAGAGACTGAATTGAACTAAATTAGATCCTACACCAGAAAACAAAATGCATATGTGAACAAGTGATTTGAAGGCTGGAATAGCATGAGATATGTACCCACTATGGGCCTGTAACTTTAATTTTTCCAATTCTATTCTTAGTAATGGTTCTTAAACACTTTAATCTTCTTTTTAGCCTACCATCCACCAAAGGTCATGGAAAAGAAAGGATACTGGAATAGTGAACCTGTTTAGAATGGATCTTTGGAACAACTCCTATCTGTTTTCTGGAAATCAGTTGTTTATTTCACAGGTCAGCAGTAACAGCTAAATCCACTCACAAATACTTCATGATTCACCTGCTGTTCAGTTCAGTAGAACTGGGATAGCAAACTTGAATCAGCAGTGGTGGCACCACCTAACAGGAAGAGCCAGGCCTCAACCTCAGCACAAGTTAGCCCAAGGAACCAGGGAGCAGTGCCTGTGGAAGTGTTCTGCCTCTCTCAACAAAGTGAGGATCAGTGAAGATTTGATACCAACAAGCATATAGCTATGCAAGCAAGCCTTGGTCAACCTCTGTCACTGTCCATCAAGGAGTTCTGTAGGGAGAGATTTCCTAATTGTTGATTGGCTAATAAAGACAGCAGAAGATATAGAGGTGGGTGTTCCAGGCAGGGCAGGACAGGAAGGAAGGATGGAGAGGAATGAAAGTCGGACTAGAAGGGAAATAGAGAGGTTGCAGACATGTAGGTCTTTCCAGGCAGCAATAGTTTGTATCCTTCACAGGCAACTGCAGAGGCCAAGGAGGATGGGGCAGGATATTCTTCATCTATCCTCTGAGTTATCTGCTCAGTTTTAAAATATAAAAGTCCCTAGTGTTTTCCTTCTAGGGGACTAAAGAAAGCTGGGTGAGAAGGCCATTGAGAAACTGGGCAAGCATTTATGGTTTCTGCCTGAGCTCAGAGCTGACCCTATGCTACTGTTCTCTATACCCAGACCCTGTTGGGAGAGAACTGGGCCCCTAGAAGTGCTGAAACACCTGAGAGCGCAGGTAAGACCACCATTTCTGCTCGGAGGGACCTGCCTAGAGCCCTCAGGACACAGGAACTGAGGAGCAGTCTAGGATAGGACCATTCTGGATTTGGCCTGTGCCCAGATCTAACCTGTGCTACAGCTGTCTATACCCAGATCCCACTAGGAGAGAGCCAGTATCCCAGAAATGTTAAAACACCCGAGAGCACAGGTAAGACCACCACTTCTGCTGTGTGTAATGAGCCTGGAACACTCAGGACACAGAAACTAAAGAGCAGTCTGGGACAGGATCCTTCCAGTTTTTGTCTGCACCCTGTGCTGACCCTGTGCCACATCCATCTCTACTCACACCCTGCTGGGAAATTGTCCTCTAACAGTACTGGCACACAGGATTACAGGAGGGTCAAGCTACTGTCAGAATCAGCAAGACCAGAAAACACCAGAGATAAGCAGATGGTGAGAGGCAAGTCCAAGAACCTAAGCAACAGAAACCAAGGCCACGTGGCATCATCAGAACCCAGTTTCCCCACCACAGCAAATCCTGGATACCCCAACACACAAGAAAAGCAAGATTCTGATTTAAAATCACAACTCATGATGATGTTAGAGGACTTTAAGAAGGTCATAAATAACTTTCTTAAAGAAATTCAGGACAACAAAGGTAGAAAGGTAGACACACTTAAAGAGGAAACACACGCACATACACGTGCACACACACACACACACACACACACACACACACACACACACACACACACACACACAAACCCACCTATAATCCTTTAGAGACTACAGGAAAACACTAGAAAACAGGTAAAGGACTGAATAGAACTATGCAGGATCTAAAAATGGAAATAGAAACAATGAAGAAATCACAAAGGGAGACAACCCTGGAGATTGAAAACCTAGGAAAGGGATCAGGAGTCACAGACACAAGCATCACCAACAGAATACAAGACATGGAAGAGGGAAGCTGAGGGCAGAAGATACCATAGTAAACATTGACACAACTGTCAATGAAATGCAAAATGCAAAAAGCTCCTAGCCCAAAACATCCAGGGAATCCAGGACACAATGAGAAGATAAAACCTGAAGATTGTAGGGATAGAAGAGAGCAAAGATTCCCAAATTAAAGGGCCAGTAAATATCTTCAACAAAATTATAGAAGAAAACTTCCCTAACCTAAAGAAATAGATAACCATAAACATAAAGGAAGCCCACAGAACTCTGAATAGATTGGACCAGAAAAGAAATTTCTCACATCAAATAATAGTGAAAACACCAAATGCACAAACAAAGAAAGAATATTAAAAGCAGAAAGGGAAAAAAGGTCAAGTAACATATAAAGGCAGAGGTATCAGAATCACACCAGACTTCTCAACAGAGTACATGAAAGCTAGAAGATCCTGGACAGATGTCATACAGACCCTTAGAGAACACAAATACCAGCCCAGGCTACAATATCCAGCAAAATGCTCAATTAACATAGAGGGAGGAACCAAGATATTCCATGACAAAATCAAATTTACACAATATCTTCCCACAAATCCAGCCCTACAGAGGATAATACATGGAAAACTCTAATACATGGAGGAAGACCACACCCTAGAAAAGTCAAAAAAAGTAATCTTCTTTCAACTAACACAAAAGAAGACAACCACACAAACATAATTCCACCTCCAACCACAAAAATAACAAGAAACAACAACCATTGGTCCCTAGTATCTCTCAACATCAATGGACACAATTCCCCAATAAAAAGACATATACTAACAGACTGGATATGTAAGGAGGACCCAATACTTTCCTGCATACAGGAAACACACATAAGTGACAAAGACAAACACTACCTCAGAGTAAAAGGCTGGAAAACAATTTTCCAAGCAAATGATTCCAAGAAACAAGCTGGAGTAGCCATTCTAATATCAAGTAAAATTGACTTTCAACCAAAAGTTATTCGTCAAACAAACAAAAAATAAAAATCCACCAAGATGAAATCTCAATTCTGAATATCTATGCTCCAAATTCAAGGGAACCTACATTCATAAAAGAAACCTAACTAAAGCTGAAAGCACACATTGCAACTCACACAATAATAGTGAGATATTTCAACACTGCATGCTCATCAGTGGACAAATCATGGAAACAGAAACTGTACAGAGACACGGTGAAACTAACAGAAGTTATGAACTAGATGGATTTAACAGTTATCTATAGAACACTTAATCCTAAAACAAAAGAATATACCTTCTCAGCACCTCCTGGTACCTTCTCCAAAATTGACCATATAATCAGTAATAAAACAAGCCTCAAAAAATACAAGATTGAAATAATCCTGTGCATCCTATCTGATCACTATGGACTAAGACTGATCTTTTAGAACAACAAAAACTACAGAAAGCCCACATGCACATGGAAGCTGAACAATGCTCTACTCAATAACCTTCTCAAGAAAGAAATAAAGAAAGCAATTAAGGGCTTTCTAGAATTTGAATGCACAACATACCCAAATTATGGTGCATAATGAAAGCAGTACTAAGAGGAAAACTTACAGCTCTGAGTGCCTCCAAAACCAGAAACTGGGTAAGCAGTAAGCAGAGACCAGAAGAGCTAACATGGGAGCTTAGTGAAACCAGATTGGTCATTGGGTGCTTAGTGGAACTAGCTGCAAGAGGTTGAAAGAGCTAAGGTGGGGCTCTCTAGAAGAAGGAAGTGTGAGCTTTGGTCCCAGGAATATACCAGCCTGCAGTGTGGTGGTGGCTGTTCTTAGAGCATAGCCAGGAAGGTTCTTCCTGTCTTTGTGGGAAAAGTGTTAACTAGCAGGCAGGCATCTGCTAATCACAGAGACTACCTGTAACTTGCATGTTTTTTTTTTAAAAAAAAAACTTACATGCAACAGAGTTCTATTTACATGACTCTAAACATATGTGTCCTCTATGTGTCTTGCCTAACCATGTGCATGTGTCTGTCTCAGATGACATCACTATGCTAATCAGCTGGAGTCTGAGGAAGTACCAACAAAGCTGAAGTACATCATCATGGTATTTGTTTCTCTCCATGGAAAACCAACAAATGCAGCTCAACTGTGCCATGTAAAGCTACATTCATGAAAAGAACCCTTCATAACATGTTCTTTCATGTGTTTGCTTTAGCAAAACATCCTTTAACCTGTGTCTGCTTCAGCAAAATATTCCCTCATGAGTCTGCCTTAGTCTTTCACCTGTGACCACTTCAGCTTAATGTTACTTCACAAGTTTGCCCCAGAAAAACACCATTCAAACATCTTTCCAAAGAACCTGTAAGTTTCCACCTCAGGGGCCTTTCTTACTAGTCAACCCAATTACATCTTATCTTCCTTAAGGCATTTGAATGCACAACCATAGAAAACTGCATACTATACAAATCACTATAATAGTTACAAAGATAACTGAATCTCTTAAGATAAACAAATTTGTTGAGAAGATTCCATAGCTTCCAGGACCCCAGAGTGGAAGTTAGAGTAATGTGTAAAATATTCAGAGCCCAGGGACCTTACAAGAAACAGACAGTAGGAGAGAGAAGAGCTAGGCAGCTAATGTAGAGTCTTTCTCTCTACATTTAAAAAAATAATTTATTGGATATTCTCTGCATTTACATTTCAGACGTTATCCCCTTCCCCCAATCCCACTCCCTTCCCCTCCCATTTCTGTGGAGTCTTTCTCAAATGGTCTTCTGCAGTAGCTAGGAAATGAACATAATGTGCCTTGTTCCAAGGTTCAAAAATCCCAGGTCTAGAGGCTGAGTCCATCAAACATTCTCCTCTGACTGCCCAAATAGGAAATCTGGGCCAAACGATATTTGTAGTGGAACTGGTCAATGGTTTCTTAATTTATAATGCATATAGGAGATTACTAAAAAAATATACAAAACACCATCTAGAAGTAGGGAGAATGCCAGTAGAATGAAAAGACATTAAAGTAGACATTGCATCTTTGATGTATAACACAGTCACTGTCCTTCAAAATGACTTAAAATAAATTGATGTATAACAAGTCACTGTCATTCTTCTTCTCAAAATGACTTAAACAAACAAACAAACAAACAAACAAGAAAACAACACTAAAAAGTCCCTAGAGCATTGTGTCACACATTTCACTAAGACTCTCTTTCCTTCCTTCTAAGGATTCTGTTCAATTTTCATGAATTATTTGGTTCAACTTTGAGTTGAGTATCTTTGGCCATTCTTAAGTTCTCTGAGATTATCACAACCCGAAAAATCAGAGTATTAACCTGCTTTTTTGTATATTTTTAACTGTATTGGTTCTTTGTGAGTTTCATCTCATCCCTGCCTTTTGCTCTTGCAACCTCTCACCCAAAATAAAAACACAAAACAAACAAAAAGCAAGCCATAGAAAAACATTTTATTGTGGAAGCTACAGTAGTATGTCACAATGTGTCCCATAGTACATCCTCTGTCCATACATCTTCACTTGCAAATGTTCATTGCTAGAAGTAAATGGTTTAGTTTGAGGTCTCTGGCTAGTGTGATATCATCAATATTGGATCCTTACAGGGATTCCTCCCAATGATCCTGTTATTGCCTGTGTCATGTAGATCATGCAGCTTTGGATTGGAAAAACTGATCCTTTTAGGCATCCCAACTGTTTGTAGCTTCTTTAGATCTTGAGGTGGATCAACTAAATTCAAAGCCTTTAGATTTTGGCCTGGGTGGTAGCTGATCTGGTCAGCCCACCAGCTCTTTTTTATTCACACTAACAGGGCAAGTTCTCCAGCACTGCGGTGACTGGGCCATCAAATGCCACCATCCACAAGAGGCAGGGTCAGCTCTCCTATTCTCATGCTTCACTATGCTCCTGGGCACAGTGCAAGGTCTATTCTCCAGAGTGCTGCTGCCTATGAGAAGTGAAGCTAATTTTTCACAGTCCCTGAACATACAAGTGGTCCTACCAGATCCTGGGCATCTCCAAGTTCTCTTGTGATAATATGAGCCATAGACATTGACAATGATCCCTGCTGCTGAGTAGCCACAGACACAGACAGGACCCTTAGCAGATGCCCTGGCTGGAGCCTCAACAAGGGTACTTACAACAGGCTTCTCCTCCCTACACTTGAGTATTCATTTCATCTCTCTTCATAATGCTCACGCTGCCCTACTCTTTCTCTTCCATCTGGCTACCCCATACTTAGACATTGTGTTGGCTGTTACTGCAGACTGATTGTTAGGTGACATCCCCAGCTTGTGATAAGGGCTACCCTTGTGCACTGGAGGGCAGGACTTTGGGTAGCATGGCAGTCTGTAGGTCCCTGAATTCTTCCTCCTTTGTTGCACTGTGTGGTAGTGGGTGGGGCTCTGTGTGTGTAATGCCCATCAGTGCCATGGGGTAAAGGGACATTTTCTATTTTAGTAGAAGAACGAGTAAAAAGGGAAGACGAGTAAAGTCCCTTTAAGATATTCTCTCCCAATCCCTTGGAACAGAACAGGAATTGCAGACACACCACCCTTCATGCATTTGTCTTCATGGTTTTGTCATCTCCTCTCTCTCTTACCAACTTCATATATTGGACAGAATTTCATTTGCCTGTGACTCTTTGATTAATAAAATGCTAATTCAATTTCTGATGGATCGCAGCCCTCCATATTTAAGATGTATTCTTAACTTCAGTGTTCAGCAGAGCTACTGATATTTATTGGGGGAAAGAATTTCTCACTTTGATGGCAGAACACCAAAACCAAGGGCCCAGGTTTGAGTTATTAACATTGTCAATGTGACAAGGCCTAGAATCACCCAGGAGACAAATTTCTGAGTTTGTATGTGAAGCATACTGTGGGCTGGGTTAAGTGAAATAGAAAAGACTACTCTAAACGGTGTCAGCACCATCCCACATACTAGGCCCTAGGCTAAATGGAAATAGAGAAAACACAGTGTGTACCAGGATTCATCTCTCCCAGCTCTAAAAATGACTGTAAGGCGACTATTTGAGTACAGCTTCTCCTGCTGTGACTTTATCAGAGTGATGACCTGGACTATATACTCTTAAACAGTGAGCAAAAATGATCACTCTATCCTTTAAATTGTTTCTTGTCCAGTATTTTTTTATAGCAATAAGGAAAGCATTGAACACTAATGGTGCTTTAAGTGGTCTTATGTCAATTTCATACAAGCTAGAGGAATTAGGAAAGCAGGAAGTACAATTAAAAAAATGTCCCACTAGCAAAGGGAACACCGCTCCATTGATGGTGGGAGTGTAAACTTGTGCAACCACTTTGGAGATCAATTTGGTGGTTTCTCAGAAAACTGGAAATAGTTCTACCTCAAGATCCAGCTATACCACTACTGGGCATATACCAAAAAGATGATGCAACATATAAGAAGGACACATGCTCTACTATGTTTATAGGAGCCTTATTTATATTAGCCAGAAGCTAGAAACAACCCAGATGTCCCTTAACATAAGAATAGATAAAGAAAATTTTGTACGTCTATACAATGGAATGTTACTCGGCTATTAAAAACAATGACTTCATGAATTTTTCAGGAAAATGAATGTAACTAGAAAATATCATCTAAAGTGAGGTAACCCAGTCCTAAAAGGACATGCACTGCATGTATTCGCTTATATATAAATATTAGCCATTAAATATAGAATACACATGTTACACACCACAGGCCCAAGGAAGCTAGATGGGAAGGAGGGCACAAACAAGGATGCTTGAGCCTCACTTGGAGAAGAGAATGGGATGATCATGAAATGAAGATGAAAGAAGAGAACTGAGTAGGATGGGGATCAGGAGGGGAGTAGGGGGTTCAGAGATGGGTATGGCTAGGGGCAGGAGGATGGCTGGATCACCATGAGAATGAATAGGCATCTGGTGGGTAGGCCACATCTCCAAGAAGAGATGGAGAGATGAGATAGGGGAAAAATCCAAGAATCAATAGAATACCCTCAGCTCTGAATTAAAGCATTGGTAATATGGAGCCTGAGAAAGCTACCTCCTGTAACCTGGCAGGACACCATGGCAGGACAGCAAAAGAGCAATATGGACACTAACCCATCCACAAAACTTTTTCAACCCAAAACTTATCATATCTTGTCTACAATAAATGCAGAAATTTAGGATGGAGCAAAGACAATGAGAACAGCCAACTAAAAACCAGATCAACTTGAGATTCACACCATGGGCAAACAGCAATCTTTGACACTATCAGTGATACTCTGTTATGCTTGAAGACAGGAGTTTAGCATGGTGGTCCTCTGAAAGAGCCTATCCAGCAACTGAGACAGTCATATTCCCACAGCCAAACAATGGATGGAGCTTGCAGACTCTTATGGAAGAATAGGAGGAAGGATTGCAGAATTAAAGGGAAGGAACTCCACAGAAAGACCAACAGAAACAGCTAAGCTAGATCCTTGGGGATCTCAGAGACTGAACCACCAAGCGAAGAACGTACATGTGCTAGATATAGGGCTCCCCACACATGTGTAACAGACATGCTGCTTGGTCTTCATGTGGTTCCCAAAAACTGAAGCAGGGGCTGTCCAAAAGTAGTTTCCTGTATGTAGGATATGTTCTTCTAGGTGGGCTCTTTGGCCTCATTTGGGAGAGGAAATGCCAAGCCTCGGAAGGACTTGATGTGTCAAAGTTAGGGAATACCCAATTTGCTCAGAGGAGAAAGGGAGGTGTGAAGGAAGAATTCTGGAAGGGGTAACTACGAGGGGGCAATGAGCAAGACATAAAGTAAATTGGTAAATAATAATAGTAATAATAATAATAATAATAAATTAATTTTTAAAAGAAAAAAGTCTCCTGCAGGCAAGTATTTTCTTGAAGGACAGTTGACATGGGAAGGACCAGCTCACTAAGGGTGTTGTCACCCGGGTTGGCGAGCTAAGCAAGCCATGGGGTCGGAAGCCAGTAAGCAGCACTCCTTCATGCCCTCTGCATCAGTTCCTGCCTCATGTCTCCTGCTCTATTTTATGTCTACCCTGGTGTACCTCAGTAATGGATTGTGAAGGGATTCATGTACTACAGGGTGCTTCCCTCTGAACTCTATGCTTACTACACACAAACACCAATTTTCAAATACAAATCAAACACAAAGAGATCCTTTATTAAGCAAGACAAAGATACAAGGTAGCCGAATCTGAATTGGGCAGAAACAGCAACAAATAACTTTGCAAGTATCATTTTAAAGAGAGGAAAAAGGGAAGGTCTGTGTTAGAATGAGCTACAATGAGTTGATAAATTCTGGTTGTGTATTTTAGTAGGTAAGTCAAAATAGCAAATTTTGATTGCTCAAGACCTTGATGTTTCCACAAATGGACCTTGGTGATCAGTCTCAGGAATAAGTCAGGCATTAAAAATTGGCCAAATAAGTGAATAGGCCTTGGAGATTAACTTTGGGGATATAATCTAACCATTTATCAAGGGAGAGGGAACAGGAGAAGGCAAGACCTGATTTCCCAGTGTTTACCATGTGTTTGCTGTGCTCAGCCTGCTAGAGCCCTTCATATTGTGTTGTGGAAGTGTAGGCTAAATAAACCCTTTCCTCCCCCAGGCTATTTGTGTTCATGGCATTTTGTCAGAGCAATAAAACCCCAACAAAGACCATGAATAAAATGTATAAGGATCTAAGAACTATTTCTTGAAACTATGTTGTAAACTTGCTCTATTCTAAAAATATGGTCTAAAATTTTCATGAATGAAATCCAGAGGAAAAAAAATACTTCCACTAACATTGAACATCCCAGGTAACACGGGTCTTATATCATAGCCCAGACCTTCTCAGAGCTTTCTCTTTCTCTAGCTTCAGTGGTACTGCACAAGCTTGAGAACATCTATAATGCTACAATGGAATACTGTGGACTTACGGACTAATGAGACATACCAGGCATGTGGTCTAAGCTTATACTGTAAGACCTTTCAGTTAGCACCATCCAAACTAGATGACAGAAAGCAAATGTGGTACATGTTTATGCTTCTCTGTCTGCCCATATTTTTGGTGATAATACTATTTTCTCAGGAATATTAAAATAATGTTTTCTTAACTATTTAAATAAGGAGGGATGGTCCCAATGAGATGTCACTGACCATCATAATAGTACATCTTAATCACTGATCAAAAAGCCAATACTTGTATGTTATAAGCAAAAAAAAAAAAAAAATGATCACATTAAGACACATTGAGACATTTTACCAAAGAATATATAAAAAAGTACAGGAACATGAAAAGATGCTCAACATGAAAATCTAAAACCTTCTATTACTTCAGTTTTTGGAGAACTGGCTATGCTGATACTTTTAATTTTTTTCACAGTAAACATCCATGATTTGACTGTTATTTCCCAGCAAGTTCCCCCCAGGCATGACTCATTCAGAAGAAATCACTATGCATGAACATTTTTGCCAGTCACTAGAGAAATAAAGTGCCCTATCTTTATTTTTTCAAAATTTATACTTCCTTGCCCATTCACACTTAGGGCTAGGGACAGTGGAATTTGTGTCTAAAGAACCAACTGCTTCCTTAAGTACAATCAGGTTTAATGTAGGCATGATCAGGTATGAGGATGCCTGGTTGATTTTGTTAAATAGGAGGGCTGTTTTTCCTCCATCAGTGTTTCTTGCACTTTCATTTTATGCTTAGTTGGTTAAACGTTAAGTCTACAAGCTAAACTCCAATTAGAACCTTCTCATAGAAACCAGACCATATTATGATAAAAGAAACAGAACAAGGATTAGGGTTGAATGCTTAGTGATTCCTACAAATCACTATCATTTTAAGGTATAATTTTTTTTTGATTAAATGAGTTAAAATAATGATCCCATGTCCTTCTTAAGTTCTAGATTGGAGAATCTTGTGTTTCAGGACTATATTTTTCAAGATGCCACGTGCCTGTGATTCCAGCACTTAGAATGCTGAGGCAGGAGCATCATGCATTGCAGACAAACCTGGGCAATATTGCAAATGACTGTATATTCACATATGAGTTACTGGGATCTGCTTAGATGGTCAAAAGCTGTTAGTACTTGTGTCTGTTCCCAGCCCCTGCCAGAAGGTCCTGCAGAATTGTCAATAGAATAAGGTGCACTCATTTCTGTGTCTACGGTCTACTACTACCCAAATGGAAAGGGCTTAGGGATGATGTATTCATTCTCCTGAAAATACTTTTTCTTCAGAAGAAAGACACATTTCCATTTGGGTGATAACACCAAAGCAAGATACCATGGACCAGGATGGAGAGCCCCTGAATGAAGAGAAATAAATGTAAACAGATAAAGGACAAAAACTGTAGATGATGAAACAAGAATAAGTAGTTACAAGAAAAACAACCTTTTTTAGAGAACTCCTTATTTCACAGGGAAGATAACAGACTTTGGAAGTCTGCTTTAAAAGCTACAAAGAGAACAAAACTGAACCAGTATACAAGCCCATGCTGACACCATGTGTTAAGGCTAGTTGAAATACTTGCTCATATAGCTAAATGTGACGGCTTGGTGGAAACACTTCAGAGACTTTGTACATTGGTTGCACTTTTAGATTGCTTCCTTTGTTCTTCCAAGTTTACATTTCTTATAGACTATTTCAATCTCTTTATTAGCACCTTGGACAGCATCAACCACCCATAAATGGCTTAACAAATTTTCAGTACAAATTGAATTATTCCAAGATTTATTTTGCAGCTCTTATGCATGTTAAGATTTAGCCAGAGAACTGCATTTTTATTGAATTTCTTCAGTTAAAATAAGTCAGTAACTCACCAAATTATGAAGAGGAACATTCTGGCTGACTCCTTATAGTAACACTCAGGGAATAATTACTTGTCAACTCTTCATGAGCTCTATCTGCTCTTGGATGTAAGGATAAGGATAAGAGGTGCGAGTTACAGAACTGTGCAGGTAATTATGCTTGCTGAAAAGAACAGCAGATGGAAGAAAACCATATAAAAATATCATAAGAACCATAATTATTGTTCTTTAGAGAATGTAAAGTCTATTTAGAGAAAAGAACAACTGAAGCAAGCAAACACAGGGAAGTCACACATTCCTTGCAATAACAGGGCTATTTTGACAATGTTAGAATGTGTTACCACTGTTACCAACAAAATGCAATTAAACCTGTTATCCCCTATTTTTGTTTAGATATCCAAGGGAAAATTTTAGTTCAAATCTCTCTGACAAAGTCACTCTCATCGAACTAATTTGAAAAAATGTACTTTAGTGTCAGAATCAGGAAATAAAGCAGAAATCAGTATGAAATTATACCAGTGGATAGGACCCACTGAGAAATATGTAAGATATACCACAAAAGTAGCATCTGAAAATAGTTCCTTGTCTCTTTACCTCATTTGACATGTTTTCACTCAGACTGAATATGAGTAAAGACCAGGGAGCTGCTGGAGATGGTGCCTTTAGGCAGGTGGGATGGATGCTGAAAAACCAACACAAGGAATTTACTTGGTCCTTTGACTTTTGTTGTCTCTGCTTCTTCTGCCTCTCCATTATGAAAATGGTAGCCAACTCCTATTCATACCTTTCCTTTCTCATTGTGCATGGTAATTTTAATTTTTTAGATATGAAAAGTAACACATTTTTTAAATTAAGGATGACAGTGGTAAATAATAAAAAAAAAAAAAAAAAAAACCCAACCCAATTCCTTTATCATCAGAATAGAAAGGGCTGTCTAAAGAAAACATTGGAAAACCAAAGGCTTTTAATACTTTATACACTCTCATCAAAGTAAATAAGAATTCCTCTGGATGAAGAGACAAAAACTATTTAAAAGCAAAATTTTCATGACACCTGAAAGACCAGAGATCCAGGGACACAGACCTGGTGAGACTGCACCCTGAGTAGCCAAAGAGCAGAGAGGTCTAGGCTGAACACACAGAAAATGCAGCTTTCCAGTTGTTTAAGGAGAACAGGAACTCTGCCACAGGGACTTGTATCATCAGCCCAGAAAGCCTTTCTGTGCAGAACAAATGCTCAGGCCATTTGCCACCTGTAAAAACGGATATCCAGGGACACAGGACTGGTACATGGGAGAGACAGGTACCAATCACTGACAACAAGAACACATATTATCACACACAACAAGATGGCAAAAATAAAGCAAAATACTTAAGCAATGGAAACCAAGACAACTTGGCAATATCAGAACCCAGTTCTTCCATCACAGCAAGCAGCAGAATGCCAAATACTCCAGAAAAAGAAGACTCAGACCTGAAATCATACATCAAGATGATATGATGAGATCTTTGAGAAAAGTATGAGTAACTCACTTAAATAAGAACAGGAGGAAAACCATGAACAAATAAAAGCTTTTAAGGAGGAAACACAAAACACACTCAAAGAAATCAAAGAACTAGACGACAACAGAATCAAAGAGATAAACAAATTGAAAATGGAAATAGAAACAATAAAGAAAACACTAAAAGAGACAACCCTGGAGGTGGAAAACCAAAAAAGAAATCAGGAGTCACAGATGCAAGCATCTCAAACAGACTACAAGAGATGGAAGGGAGAATCTCAGGGGCCAAAACAACATTGAAAACATAGAAAAAAACAGTTATAAAAGATGCAAAAGCCAAAAAGCTGCTAACCCAAAATGTCCAGGAGATCTAGGACACAATGAGAAGACAAATCTAAGGATAATGGAAATAGAAGAGGGCAAAAAATATCAACTAAGAGGCACAGTTAATTTCTTCAACAAAATAAAAAAGGAAACTTCCCTACCCTTAAGAATGAGATGATCATGAGTATAATAGAAGCTTACAGAACTCCAAATAGAGAGGACCAGAAAAGAAATTCTTCCCCACATATAATATTCAAAATGCCAAGCGTTCAAAACAAATAAAGAATACTAAAAGCAGTAAGGAAACAAGATCATGTAACATAAAAGGAAGACCAATCAGAATTACACACAAAATTGTCAACAGAGACTATGAAAGTTAGAAGATCCTAAACAGACACCATACAGACCCTAACAGAACACAAGTGTCAGCACAGGCTGCTATACCCAGCAAAAGTCTCAATCAGCAGAGATGAAGAGACCAAGATATTCCAGCACAAAACTAAATTTACACAATATCTGACCACACCCAGAACTACAAAGAATAATAGGTGAAAAACCAAATACAATGAGGGAAACTATATCCTAGTAAAAACAAGAAAACAACTAAGTAAAAAAAACAAAAAGAAGAAAGACACACAGACACAATTCTACCTCTAGAAGCAAAATTAGTAGGAAATGGTAACCACTATTCCTTAATATCCATTAACATAAATGAACCCAATTCCCCAATAAAAAGACATAGGCTATCAGATTGGTTACATAAACAGAATCCAGCATCACCAAGATAGTGACAGATACTATCTCAGAATAAAAAATTGGGGAAAAAAAACTTCCAAGAAAACAGCCCCATGAAACAAGCTGGAGTAGCCATTCTAATATTGAATAAAGTAGATTTTCAAGGAAAAGTTCTCAAAAAAGATAAGGAAAGACACTTTTTACTCATTACATGAAAAATTTGTCAGGAGAAACTCTCAATCCTTAACATACATGCTCCAATACAAGAGTACCAATATTCATAAAAGAAACCATACTAAAGCTCAAAAAACACATTGCACCCCACACAATAATAATGGGAGATATCAACACCCCACTCTCACCAATGGACAAATCATGAAATCAGAAACTGAACAAGGACACAGTTAAATTAGCACAGGTTATGAACCAATTGAAATTAATAGACATCTACAGAACATTTTATCCTAAAACAAAAGAATACACCTTCTTCTCAGCACCTCACGGTACCTTCTCAAAAATTGACCATAATAATCAGTCACAAAATAAGCCTCAAAATATACAAGAAGATTGAAATACTTCCATGCATTTTATCAGATCACCATGGTCAAAGGCTAATCTTTAATAACAACAAAGACAACAAAAAGCCAATATACCATGGAAACTAAACAATACTCTATTAAGCGATAGCATGGTCAAAGAAGAAATAAAGAAAGAAATTAAGGATTTTCTAGAATTTAATGAAAATGAAAAAACAACATACCCAAACCTATGGGATGCAATGAAAGCAGTACTAAGGGGAAAACTCATAGCTCTGAGTGCTTCCAAAAAGAAACTGGGGAGAGCATGCACTAGAAACTTGACAACACAGTTGAAAGCTTTAGAACAAAAGGAAGCAGATATACCTAAGAGGAGTAGACAGCAAGAAATAATCGAACTCAGATTAGAAATTGACCAAATAGAAACAAAAAGAACCATCCTAAGAATCACCAAACCCAAGAGCTGGATCTTTGAGAAAATTAACAAAATTGATAAACCCTTAGCCAGACTAATTATAGGGCAAAGAGAATGTATTCAAATAAAAGAAATCAGAAAGGAAAGTGGAGACATATCAACTGAAACTGAGGAAATTCAAGAAATCATCAGATCCAACTACAAAATCCTATACTCAACAAAGCTGGAAAATCTGGAAGAAATGGATGAATTCCTAGACAGATACCAGATACTAAAGTTAAAGCAGGATCAGGTAAACTATCTAAATAAACCCATAAAACCTAAAGAAATAGAAGCACTCTTCAAAAGCCTCCCAACCCAAAAACAAAACAAACAAACAAAAAAAAAAAAAACAAAAAAAAAAAAAAAGAAGCCCAGGTCCATATGTGTTCTCTGTAGAACATAATTCTATTAGACACTTATTTACAGCCTATTACAAATACTCTCCAAAGTATTCCTCAAAATAGAGTCAGGTGGAACACTACCTAACTCATTTTTCAAGGCATATTAACCCTCGTTCCAAAACCACACAATGACCCTACAAGGATAGAGAAATTCAGAACAATCTCACTTATGAACATTGATGCAAAAATACTCAACAAAACCCCTGCAAACCGAATCCAAGAACACATCTAAACGATCATTCACCATGACCAAGTAGGATTTATCCCTGGGATGCAGGGATGGTTTAATATACAGAAATCCAACAACGTAATCTACCATATAAACAAAGAAAAAACAACATGGTTATCTCACAAGATGCTGAGAAAGCATTTCACAAAATTCAATACCCCCTCATGTTAAAAGTCTTGGAAAGAACAGGAATCCAAGGCCCATAATTAAACATAATAAAGCAATATACAGCAACCCAATATCCAACATCAAGTTAATGTTGAGAAACTTGACGAATTACCACTAAAATCAGGAACTAGACAAGGCTGCCCACTCTCCCCTATGTATTGATCATAGTACTGGAATTCCTGGATGGAGCAATTAGACAGCAAAAGGACATCAAAGGGATACAAATTGGAAAAGAAGAAGTAAAACTATCACACTTTGCCGATGACATGATAGTATATGTAAGTGACCACAAAAATTCCACCAGGAACTTCTACAGCTGATAAACAAGCTCAGCAAAGTGGCTGGATATAAAATTAACTCAAACAAATCAGTAGCCTTCCTCTACTCAAAGGACAAACATAGTAGAAAGAAATTAGGGAAAAGATACCCTTCACAACACTCACAAACAATATGAAATGCCTTGGTGTGACTCTACCTAAGCAAGTGAAGAACCTGTATGACAAGAACTTCAAACCTCTAAAGAAGGAAATCGAGGAAGGTCTCAGAAAATGGAAAGATCTCCCATGCTCATGGATTGGAAGGATCAATATTGTAAAAAATGCCATCTTACCAAAAGCAATCTACAGATTCAGTGCAATCCCCATCAAAATTCCAACTCAATTCTTCATAGAGTTAGAAAGAACAATGTGCAATTTCATCTGGAAGAAAAGAAGAGCTAAAATATTGAAATCCATCCTCAACCAGAAGAAAACATCTACAGGAATCACCATCCCTGTCCTCAAGCTATATTACAAGGTATTTGTGTTAAATACCACATGGTACAGGTACAGAGATAGACATGTGAATCAATGGAATAGAATAGAATATCCAGAAATCAACCCTCATACATATGGTCACCTGATTTTTGACAAAGGAGTTGTAAACATTCAATGAAAAAAGGACAGCCTCTTCAACAAATGGTGTTGGTTCAACAGATACTCAGCATTTTCCCTGTAATGAGTAAAAAGTGTCCTCCCGTATCTTTTTTGATAACTTTTGGTTTAAAATTTACTTCATTCGATATTAGAATGGTCACTCCAGCTTGCTTCTTGGGGCCATTTGCTTGGAAAGATTTTTCAATTTTTTTACTCTGAGATAGTGTCTGTCTTTGTCTCTGAGATGAGTTTCCTGTATGCAGCAAAATGCTGGATACTATTTATGTATCCAGTCTGATAGCCTATATCTTTTTATTGGGGGAATTGAGTCCATTTATGTTAACAGATATTAAGGAATAGTGGTTGCTGTTTCCTGCTATTTTTGCTTTTAAATGTAGAATTGTGCCTGTGTGTCTTTATTCTTGTGGTTTTATTGCTTAGTTATTTTCTCGTTTTTACTAGGATTTAGTTTCCTTCCTTGTATTGGGTATTCCACCTATAGTTCGTTGTAGTGTTGGGTTTGTGGTCAGATATTGTGTAAATTTAGTTTTGTCTTGGAATATCTTAGTCTCTCCATCTATGGTGATTGAGAGTTTTGCTGGGTATAGCAGCTTGGGCTGCGCCTGTGATCTCTTAGTGTCTGCATGATGTCTGTTCAGGATATTCTAGCTTTAATAGTCTCTGTTGAGAAGTCGGGTGTGATTCTGATTGGTCTGTCTTTATATGCTACATGACCTTTTACCCTTACCGTTTTTAGTATTTTTTCTTTGCTTTGGGCAATTGGCATTTTGACTATTCTGTGTCAGGAGGAATTACTTTTCTGGTCCAGTCTATTTGGAGTTCTGTAGGCTTCTTTTATGCTCATACTCATCTCCTTCTTAAGGGTAGGGAAGTTTTCTTTTACAATTTTGTTGAAGTTATTTACCGTGCCTCTTAGTTGATATTCTTTGCTCTCTTCTATTCCTGTTATCCTTAGGTTTGGGCTTCTCATTGTGTCCTAGACATTTTGGTTTAGGAACGTTTGGGTTTTTGCATCTTCTCTGACAGTTTTGTCTACGTTTTCAGTGTTGTCTTTGGGCCCCGAGCTTCTCCCTTTCCTCTCTTGTATTCTCTTGGAGATGCTTGCATCTGTGACTCCTGATTTCTCTTTTAGGTTTTCCACCTCCAGGGTTTTCTGTTTTAGTGTTTTCTTTATTGTTTCAATTTCCATTTTAAATTCTTTCTTGAATTCCTTTATCTCTTTAATTCTGTTTTCCTCTAGTTCTTTGATTTCTTTGAGTGTTTTTCTTGTTTCCTCTTAAAAAGCTTCTATTTCTTTAGGCTTTTCCCTCTGTTCTTGTTTAAGGATATCTATCATCATCTTGAAGTATGGTTTCGGGTCTGAGTCTTCTTTTTCTGCAGTGTATGGCATTCTGCTGTTTGCTATGATGGGAGAACTGGGTTCTGATGTTGCCAGGTTGTCTTGGTTTCCTTGGAGTAAGTTCTTTCTTTTTCTTCTTGCCATCTTGCTGTCTGTGATTATACATGGTCTTGTCATGATTGGATCCTGTCTCTCCTGTATACTTGCCCTGTGTCCCTGGATCTCTGTTGTTCCCAGTGGTAAATGTTTGTTTTGTAAGCAAGGGTCCTCAGGGTGGAAACCGAGACCCTAATGCAGAGTTCCTGCTCCCCTGAACCAATGGGGGGGGCTCGCTTTCCGGGTTCTCGACCCAGACATCTCTTCACCCTGGCTACACAGAGTGCAGTCTCACCAGGCCTGTGTCCCTCAAAATATCCCCTTTCTTATCTCCTTATACAAAGCTCATGTGCAAGTGGATCAAAGATCTCCACATTAAACCAGATTCACTGAAACTATTAGAAGAGAAATTTGGAAAAACGTTAGAACACATAAGCACAGGGGAAATTTTCCTGAACAGAACAACAATGGTTTGTGCTCTAAGGTCAAATATCGATAAATGGGAGTTAATGAAATTGCAAAGTTTCTGTAAGGCTATGGACACTGTCAAAAAAACAAAATGACAGGTAACAGATTGGGAAAAGATCCTTATCAACCCCACATCTTATAGAGGCCTAATATTCAAGGTATACAAAGAATTCATGAAATTAGATGTCAGAAAATCAAATAATCCTACTAAAAATGGGGTACAGAGGTAAACAAAATGTTCTCAATTGAGGAATATTGAGTGGCTGTGAAACATCTAAAGATGTGCTCAACATCCTTAGTCATCAGGGAAATGCAAATCAAAACAACCCTGAGATTCCACCTCATACCAGTCAGAATGGCTAAGATCAGAAACTCAGATTACAGCAGATGCTGGTGAGGATGTGGAGAAAGAGAAACACTCCTCCACTGTTGGTGGGGTTGTAAACTGATATAACCGCTCTGGAAATAGGTCTGGTGGTTCCTCAGAAAATTGGACATAGTAATTCCTGAAGACCCTGTTATTCCACTTCTGTGCATATAGAGATGCTCCAACAAACAACAAAGACATATGCATCACTATGTTCAAAGCAGCCCTATTTATAGAAGCCAGAAGCTGGAATAAACCCAGAAGCTGGAATGAACCCAGATGTCCTTCAGTAGATGAATGGAAACAAAAAATTGTGGTATATTTACATAATGGTGTACTACTCAGCTATCAGAAACAATGACTTTATGAAATTCCTAAGAAAATTGGTGCATCTAAAGAATATCATCCTGAGTAAGGTAACCCAGTCCCAAAGAACAAACATAATTTGCAGTCACTGTTAATTGGATACTAACCCCAGAAAGCTCTGAACACCCCAGAAACAACTCACAGGCTATATGATACTCAAGGAAAACAAAAGCCAAAAATAAATAAATAAATAAATAAATAAATAAATAAATAAATAAATAAAATGAAAGCCTCAACCCTTTTTAGGAAAAAAATCAATGTATAGTACCCTCTCAGAGTGTGGAACACCTGGACCTTAAATCATTAATAATCTAAGAGCTAAGATAATAGTCTTATGGCAAATTTTGGTATTCACAGATCATTATGCTTAATCTATACTCAACAAGAAATCGGTTTCCATGGTATGTTCTGTCCTAAATGTACTTCATACTTATGGTAGCTAGTGAGATTTCAATGCATGCTATCACACCTCTAATAGAATTAAATACTGACAAAAATATTCATATAATATTATGCCAAGATGCCTTTAAAATCTGTATATGTATCCCCTTTTTAAAAAAATAAAGTGGTAAAAAAAAAAAAAAAAAAAAACAAGATATTTATTGGTCTGAGAAATGACTTAGTGTGTGAATATAGTTGTTTCCCTGATACTCACATATTGTAAAGGATAAAGCAAAGAACCAATTCCCACATGTTATTATTTGAAAACTACCTGTGTGCCAAGGCATGCGTACAAAAGAATACACATGGAGATAGATAGATAGATAGATAGATAGATAAATAGATAGATAGATAGATAGATAGATAGATGATAGATAGATAGATAGATAGATAGATAGAGATAGACAGACAGACAGACAGACAGACAGACAGACAGATAGATAGATAGACAGACAAACTAAAAAGTAAACAAATACAATTAAAACTTAAATAGTTTCAAAATTAGAATTTATTCGTTTAATGGCTGCTTGTTTTGTTTTTGGTCTTGCTAATAGACTTGTTAATATTAGATAAGGAATGATCATTACAGTTTAACAATGAAAATCTGTGGGGACTGTTAATATAAAAATGGAGGAAAGATAGGAAGTGTGAGAAGTAGCACACAAAGAGGAAAGGGGATGGAGGTCTAGAAGGAGGGAAGAAGACAGAAGATTCCTAAACAACAAAGACTTTGGAATTCATATGCCTTCCTTGATATGTTTAAATCTAGGAACAACAATTGAAGATAAAATAACTAAATTCATCTGTCAATCACTTCAATGCATGCAGTAGGGGTTTTCTCCCATATCTTGCAATTGTAACAGATGAGAAAAGATAAAAAAAAATGGGACACAGTTTCAGAACTTCACTCTTGACTTCTGTGCCTGATCCTTTGTTATGTACTGCCTTTGCTTTCTCCCCTATACATCTGGCATACACTACACACACCCTAAGCACTCTATGTACAAGATCAGAGCAAAGAGTTTAAGAGCAGCAATGCATCCCTCAATGGGAAATGTACTCTAACAGGTGCTTAGCAACATGTACAACCCTAAAACAGTTCACAATCCTTTCTTTCCTTTATAATTTCCTCATCCCTTTGCTGCACCCAGAATTGCTTTACTCAAAAACACCTTGCTGATCCTAAGTCTCATAAAGATCTGGAAAGTTCTTATTAGCCATTTGGCTTTTCTCAAATTCACTAACAATTTAGGAGTCTGCCATTTATATAAACAAGGTTAAAATACAAATTATCTGGAGATACGCATATAAACAAGGTTAAAAGGCATGTATCAGGATGTACTCAAAACAACAAGGTTATAAGACAGATAACAGGGTCTGAAAAGATGGCTTATGGGTTAAGAGCATATATTGCTCTTACACAGGTTCCAGATGTCTTTCCTAGTACTCAGCACTAAAGAGCTCACAATTACCTGTAACTCCAGCTCTAGAGGATCTGATGGCCTCTTCTGGCTTCTGCATACACTCATATTCACATGCCCAAGCCTGTTCCCAGCACAGACACACAGACACACAGACACACACACACACACACACACACACACACACACACACACGGACACACATATGCATACACATACACACACAGAAATAAAAACAAATCCATAAAATAGTATATTGACAGAAGTTATCCATATTAAAAATAGTGTCATATGAAAGAAAAAAGAAAGGAAGGAAGGAAGGAAGAAAGAAAGAAAGAAAGAAAGAAAGAAAGAAAGAAAGAAAGAAAGAAAGAAAGAAAGAAAGAAAGAAAGAAAGAAAGGGTTATACAATCAGAAATAGTATATCAGTAGAAAATGGTCAGAGTCAACTCAGAAAAAAGGGAAACAGAATGTCAAGAGACATGCAAAGTAACCAGAAAAAGTTCATCACTGATGAGACTCCATACTCCAGATACTGGCAATAATCATGTAGATCTAAGATATCAAATGTTTCTGCAATAGGTAATTTGGTGTACACACTAGCAAACCTTCAGTAAATCTGATGGCAGACATAAATGGGGCTGTGGACACTTTGCCTGCTCATATACTTCCCCAACCTTGTCATTTCCAAAAGAATCTTAATTTTATTTGCCAAATGACTCTGTCCCCAGTACACTTACATATTTCAATGAAGGAAGACACCACCCTCAGTTACAGAGAAGAGACAGAGTTTTCTTCAAAAAATGACTACATTGATAGCGACTCAGAGACAGACCAAAGGTTATTAGGGGTGAACAGAGATTCATGAGGAAGAATGTGGTTTCTAAGACTGACTTTTGACACATGTAGCCTTCTCTCCTTTTCAATACAGAGTAATGTTTGAATATAATGGCAGCAAATGAGGCAGACTTGTTGCTACAAGGTGAGCAGGATGGATGCTTAATAAACAAACCTTGAATCCTAAACCTTTCCCAAACCCATTATTTTATATTAAAATAAAAAGTAGTTTTCTTTGTTAGACAGACTAAAATGAACATTTTGCCTGTTATTCTGAACATGTGAGTCTGTTTCTAAGCACACACAATTCCTTCTCTGAAAGCCATAGGGATACATACAAAGACTATAAGCATACAAAATTGGAGACAAGAAGGTTGTTTATCTTCAGTTGAATAGCTAAATGTATTTTAATATTGGCATGAAGATATGGAATACGTAGAACGTGGCCAATAAGTGCACTCATAATTTTACAATAAAAGAAAGACCAAGACACACTACTGAGAGCTACCAAGAGAACTTAGCCTCGGCTCTGATATCATCTACGATATTATTCTGAATAGAGATAAAACCCACATATGGGATGGGAGCAGCACTTAATTCAAATTATGACAATATGAGTAGGCCATATACTGTAATTGTCACTATGCTTAAGATTTTCTAATAAATATATCTTTAAACACATTTCAAGCAAACTAGAAAACTAAGATATCTAGAAGAGAGGTTATTAAGAGTGATATTGTCTTTCACGGTTAATAGTTGTTTTTATTGCATAGATTTCATTTATCTTTTCAATAAAAGAGAATTTTTAAAAATATATATTTGCTTTCAAATTATAGCTTTTTTTTCTTTTTGAGCCTCAGACTTCTAATGTCTTTTCTTGTCTTCTCTAGACTCATAGGGAAATTATCAGCTGTGTATGTGTCTATCAGATGTCACCATATGCAGGCAATATCCATGCCTGAGCCCATAGAACTCACCTCCCAGAATTCTCTCAAGTCTATCTCAATATGTTTGCTTCCAAGTTCAAAGCAACTCTCTTAACGCCAATCTTTCTGCAACCCGTTACAGGGAAAGTAAGCACAATTCAGAATCTTTCCCTTGAGTACCCCCAGGCTTTCCCTAGTGCCTTTAACCTTAGCCACTGCATATCTCATTCCTCAGTTTGAAAGGTTTTTATTGGACTGTTAAGTTATATAAATATAAAAACATCTTTTTATTCCACATAAGAATGGTCATGGGTATTCAGAGGTTTCTGGGCCTAGTATCTAATTATCAGTGACTGTATATTATGTCAGTTCTTTTGTGACTTTGTTACCTCACTCAGGATGATATTCTCTAGCTCAATCCATTTGCCTGTGAATTTCATAAAATACTAGTAAGATTTCAATGCACACTATCAAACCTTAAAAAAATTAAGTACTGACAAAAATATATTCACAGAGCTTTATGCAAAAATGCTTGTAAAATCTGTACATTTATCTCTGTTTTTTAAAATAAAGTTGTTTCAATTTAAAAAAAAAATGGCCATGACTGGGAAAAGTAAAAATAATAATACATATGTACATACATACATACTTAGATACATACATACATACATACATACATACATACATACATACATACATATATACATAAGAGAGAGAGAGAGAGAGACAGAGAGAATGAGAGACAGAGAGACTCCTCCATTAGTTTTCTTGTGAATAACACCACCTTGGACACTCCCAGCCTATCCACTTGTGTAAAATCTTCTATCACAGTGTGAGTGCAGCTTTGGTCACTACAACATGAAGAAAAGAAGAATGTATTGCTTTGAGCTATGACCCACAAAATTATGAAATACAACAAATTATTTCAAGATGTTATATTTGAAAATTATTATATTGAAAGAAATTTCTCTTTTCCTCAGACTTATCTAATGATCCTCCTAGACCACATATAGTTCTTATCCAGAAAAATATTTTCCAATTAATATCATTAAATAACAATATATATTTCATGATTGCCTAAACCAATACTATGTATAATTATATAAAATAAAACTTCATCTTATTTATATGTTTTTTCTCTTCTCATCTAAAAATCAGCCACTATTTATCATAAGAAATATTTTTATTATTTCTATTTTTTATTGTTGCTTTGATAGATCAAAGAGTGCTGTGGAATGAGCTCTCAATATATTTTAAATTTTAGATTTACAGGAGGAAAATTTTTGGGAGAAAAAGATATTAGATTTTTGTTATAATGTCAAGTTATGACCAATTTAAAAAAAAAGCTTTTCTCACATTGTCACCAGCATTTTAGAATAGTCTCTCTTTCCCTACAAACAGTTGTCATCAGAGAATGTTGTTGGCCTTAGCTGCAATCAGCATTTCCCTAATTACATGTGCCCTTGTGGTATTTATTTCCAGTTGGGATTATTTTTCTTGAAGAAACCGTTGATAATATTTCGTAGGTAGGGTTTTTATTGTAGTGACAAGATAATGACCAAAAGGCAAGTTGGGGAGTTTAGCTTAAATTTCCATATTGCTGTTCATCACCAAATAGAGTCTAGACAGAAACTCAAATAGGACAGGAACCTGGATACAGGGACATGGGAGGGCCCTACTTAACTGACTTATTTTACATTGCTCAGTCTGTTTTTACAGAGAACTCAGGAATGGCACAACCCACCATGACTAATCACTAATTGAGAAATTGCCTTATAGATGGATAGATCTCATGGAGACTGTTTCTCAGGAATGGCTCTTTTCTCTCTGACGTTAAGTTGACACAGAAAACCAGCCAGTACATAATCTTAAAAAAACAAAAATAAAACAACAACAAAACCCTGATAGATTATTTCTTTGTGTTTATTGGACCAAGTCCTGAGGTTTTGCCTTGTCTGTGGGTAAAGAAAGGAGTAGAGTTTTCTGGAGGAGTAGTGTACAGAAGGATGGGAGGAACACTGAAAAATAAATAAGGTCTCCATGTCCAATACTGAGGCTTAGATCATGGATGGTATACAGAAAATATTTCCTAAGATTCGCTGTTACTGTAAACATCTCTCAAATCCTTTGATTTCCAAGTCCTCTATGTGCTGATGTTTTTCTTGAGACTTTGACTATTAGAAGATGATGGGAATTCAACAATGGCAGACTCATATCCCAAGAGAGAAAGAGATTTGATAGAGATGACGACTTAAATGAAATTGTGCTATTGGAAATGCAGAAATCATTTCCATTCACTTTGAGAAAAGAAGCTTTAGTATAGAGAGACAGGCTTCTAAATGAGTTTACCCCTAGAGAGAATGGAGGCAAGATAAGCACCTCAAATCTTGAGGATGTGGAATTTGCTCTAAAGAATGAAGAAATAGAAATAGTGGCTGCAGGAAGATCTACAGCTGATATTTAATTTGGGAACTATAGAAAATGATATTCTGAGTGGTGTGGTGACATCAGTGAGCCAATGCAGAGTGTTAGGCAATGACAAAGAAGACATAACATTGAAGACATAATAGGCAATGTGAGTCCATTCATAGGAACAAAAGCAGCAGAAGTGAACCGTGGCATTGCCCACAAGGCTCAAGAGTGGATCAGTTGAAGTGGCCACTGGGTCAGTGGGACGTCTAGGGGCTTGTCCCACTTTATTCATTCTGTTTTGTCAAAGAGGTGAGACGCTACCAGCTGAGGAGAAGGAAGACAGAGATTATTGTAGTTTTGCACTGAGAAAGAAGAAAGGTTAGACTGTACGACTTAGTAAGATTTCAGTATGAATGTCTAGGGCACCCACTGAAGACATGTTTGCTGATACACTAATTAGCAATATTTTAGCTGAAAAGCACAATGCTCATTACATTCTTGATTGCATGTTTAATTTGCTTCTCTTTGTGTATTCAAATTCAGTCATTTTCCTTTTTTGAAATATGAATATTCTTAGAGGACATTTTAAAAGTTCATTCATTTACCCCCGAGTACTCTGGGGCATGCAGGGCCGTATTTTCGAACCTTCATGCTATTTCAATGTGTCTTTGTGCGCCCTTAAATTATTGTCACCTTGCTTTAACTATGCAGCCAATGGAAGGCACCATGTGACTCTCTTCTAAAAAAGTTTTCTGGAAGACTGGAAAATTTTACCTACAAAGTGAAAATTATCCTTCAGAAGAGTACAATTTAACACAATAGTAGCCTTATAATGTTTAAAACTCTGAAGGAACTTTGTTCTGGATTTAATTGAATGTATAGATTAATTGGGAAAAAGTTAACAACTACAGGGAGGCTTTATTCATAAAGTGACTTGTTAGTTTCAATATTTATCTGGGTCTTCTTTTATGGGCCTTAGAAGAATTTTTCAGATTTCTTTACTGAAACAAAAATACTCTAATGCCATTAAAGGTATTTTTTGATATTGACACTATAAACCAAAACCCAACTAACTTAAACATGACAATTGGGTATTTGAATTTTTTTATGTCATGGATCCCTTAACTGTCACAAGAAAACAATTACACACACTAAGTTAAGACATCACCAAAAAGTAATGATGAAACATAAATTTTTCATTAATGAATTTATTTATTTACTTTACATACAGATTACAGCCTCCCTTCCTCCTGGTTCACCCCTCACACAGCCCCTCCCTCCATCTCTCTCCCCTTCTATTCTCAGAAAAAGGAGATCCCTACTGGGTACCAAGGCACCCTGGCACATGAAGCCACTGCAGAACTAGGCACATCCTATCCCAGTAAGGCCAGACAAGGAGACATGATTAGGATAGAGACACACATCGTTATTTCTCCTGTGACGCTCACACTCCACACTGTCCTTGTAACCTTACCTTGTCAAATTGCTGCAGGTCCACAAAATGACACACCTCTGAACCTTCTTTCACACTCATGTGGTCCCAAATTTCACAAGTAATTATAAAAATGAGCAAAATCTATTTTATCACCACCAAATAGCTGGCTAACTATGTACAGCTTCTCTCTTTTGCTTGAGACCTCCCGCATAATCTAAAAGTCAGATATGGAAAAATATTTAAAGGGACATGGAAGTCTGCAATAAACGAGTTCCCTGGCCAGTATACATATGTAATAGAACTGATACAATGCAAAATATACCAGCTTGGTGCTGTGGAAATATGTGGCTCATTTTATAGGTAATGGCTGAGATCAATGAAATACTGTTACTTTTCACTTAGTATAACAGTAATGAGTTAATGATTGTCAAGAAGAGAAGCCCATGAAGTTTTCACTAGATTGTTCCATTTTTATCTGAAAGCTTAAAGTATAGAAGCCAGAGACTTATTAGTGCACATACTTGCATGCAAATACATGTGTATACAGAGTAAAAATAAGTTTTGAAAGAGGAATCCAGGGACATTTTGAACCTCTGGAGCTTGGGGCCGAGGATTCTTTCTGTACACATGGTTCAATGGTTCTGTGGTAGCATGACTAACAGAGCCAAGCATTGGCAAGCAAAGTCTCTGAAGACTGCCTTCAAAAACAAGGTAACTGGGACACTAGGTCACTGCTCAGATACATCTGAAGGCAACTGAAACAGACAGGAGAAAATGACTCATTTAATTTTAATGTATATTGCACTCGGGGAAAAATATATTCCAACTACCACGCCTCTGTGCCCTAATTGCACAAGCCTTTTGAATTTACACACTCCTGATCTCTCAGGGCATGGTCTTTGTCCCTATAATATGCTTATTTCTCAAAATCTTTACCTTCATTTTTTCCCAAGACCAGGATATTAAAACAAACGTCTATTGAGAGAAATGAGCCAGACTTGAGTTGGAAGGAAGGAAAGTGTATCTCTAGAGTTTCTGAGAGGGTTGAGGAAGCTGAGATGGCCCTGTGAGGGAAAGAGCTAATGCTGCCCTCTCAATTACTCATTCTGTGTTTGTCACAGTGGGGACCCTGGTACTGGATCATTAAGCAAATCTAAGGAGCTAGGAGTGAGCTGAGCACAGAGAGTATTCCAGAAAAACTAGGTGATGAACAAGGCTGTCTGTGTCTCCACACAAATGTTTACCTCTATGCAAAATTAAACATGTTTGTCAAATTCCAAGGTCATTGTTGACTTAAGAATTGTAAACAGTGAAGTGCTGAGTTGTAAATGATGACTTAGGTGCAAATATAGGCTCATAACACCTCAGACAGCATGGTGCCATTGGGTATCAATTCCCCCATATACAAGTTGGAAATCGACTCCCTGGAAAGTCTGCAAAACTCTATAAAATAATACTTGCCAAGAGCAATGATCTACTCTTGGTAGCCTATGCCCCCCTCTTTAGCCTGTGTGATTTCTCTGTCATTTGGTTTCTAAAAGAGTACCAGCAGCAAGTTCTGTATCTTTCCTTTCCACCTGTTTGTGTATACCAGAAAGCTACAGTGCCTAGGAAATTGAATAGTTTTGAATGTTCCTGAAGGCTGGTGTGCTAGCAGCCTAGTGTCCGGCCAACCAGCTGACTGTGAGCTGTGAGACTTGGAGGAAGTGAAGACTTGTTCAGGGAGTTGGTTAGAGCAGGGGCGTGTCCTCGAAACAAATACTAGGATTGCAGTCTTCCTCACTGTCTCTTCCTTCCCACTATGAGGTCCGCAGCTTTATGTTGGTGTGTCTCTGGTCATGGTTCTCTATGTTACCAGAGGCCTTATACAAAGCCAGAAGCATTAACTGACATTTCTAAAACCACTGTTGGGAAAAAAGCATTTCCTCCTTGAAGCTGGGGGGCCTTTTATCACAGGAATAGACAGCTGACATGGGGAAGGCAAGAATCATCTTACAACTGCTGAGTGTTCTCAGCTGTGGAGGTCCTAAAGCCTGTTGCAGAAGGCTACGCTCATGGAAGAGGGAGTCATAGCCTCTTCAGGAGAGAAAGAATTCACTAAACCAGCATTCTTTATTATGGAAATTTACCTGACTCTATATTTGTTTCCATGTACATCTATGACATGTAACCCCGATACTTTTACAACAACTTTACCTTCAGTATAATGAAGAATTAATGTGCTGTCCCTTGCCAAAAGATGTCTATGATTCCTTTTCTTTGTTTTAACTCATCAAGAGAGCATAAGGAAGCTTGGAAATGATCTAAATACAGCACTGACTTATGAAATTCTCAGAAAAACTATAAAACAAACCCATCAAACATCATTAAAGATTTTTATTTTATTTTAACATGTACACATATGTATTTACCTGCCCATGAAAGCCACAGAATTATAAGGTGCCCCACGTGGTTACTGAGAGCTGAATTCTGGTACTCTGTGCTCCCAACCACTGAACCATCTTTCTAGCCCCTCCCTCAGATTTTTACAATAATGTTTTTAAAAAGAACAGTTGCAAGAATAGGCAATGAGGAAAAAGCTGACTGACTCCCCGAAAGGAACTGCATAAGAGAACTCCATGCTCTAAAAGAATTGGTTGCTAAAATAATACAATCATTTGGTTTGTAGGCTGCTTAGCTGAATTCACCAATCAAATAAAAAAGTCTAAAAACCTCACTTTGGAAACTCAGATAGATATGATTATAGATAGAGAAACAACTATGGACATATCAGCAAGTAAGGAAGGCAAATGCAGAAATACCAAAGTTGGCAAAGTATGTGGTAGGGAGAGGCTCCATAGAGAAGGAATTACAACAGTGAAAATGTTCAGATGATGGCCTTGAGGAGTGTGGCCCTTTCCTAACGTGTCCCTGACCATCTGAAAAGATAGGTTTTCATTCTAGAAAGGATTTTTGAATGACATGAGTTTTTGTATGAAGGACCTAGAGAAAACTACCAGGCTGGCTATCAAAGCAGAGCAGTTGTGGAGTGTCTGGAGTGAATGTCCATTTGCTAACAAGAAATGAAATCCTGGAAGAGGAGAGGTAGTGTTAAGCTGCAGTGAAGACAGTCAGTCAGACCTAGGAGGATGCATCTGGCCAGCTGACTCACAGCCACATTCCGGACGGCAGGCTAACAAGAACCAAGTCAAACTCAATTCCATATCAAGATAAGAGAATGCTGGGAAGAATTATATCAAATGAAAAAATGACCATCAAAGCAGGGAGAATATAGGATAGTAAAACAACTGAGATACCCCATCTATATCCCCAACTTTAAAGTATCAGGCTCTACAGTTTAAAGCAACGAGCTCCGGGACACCAACAAAAATAGCCTCAGGTGACACAGTTTCTCAGTAGCAGCAACAATTTATTATCCATCTGTCATCGAACCATGGTTTGCCTTACAGGGGTTCAGAGGCTCCTATACTGCACATAAGGTGTCATGCACAGAGGACTGCATTGGTGAACTAGAGTTACCCTGGGGTTGGGGCAGTCCATGAGAGTCACTTCTAAGTAAGGTAAACAAGGTACAGAGGAGTTAGGTGGCCTGGGTACAAAAGCAAGCAATCAGACTGTAAATTAATTTTATTATTATTATTATTTTATTAGATATTCTTTGTATTTACATTTCAAATTTTATACATTCCCTCACCCCGCTCTCATCCCTGTCCCCCTCCATTTTCTTCCATGAAGGTGCTCCCTCTTCCAGTCATCCTCTTCACCTCAGCATGTGACATTCCCCTACACTGGGAAAACCCACCTTCACTGGACCAAAGGCCTCTTCTCCCATTGAAGCCAGACAATGCTGTCCTCTGCTGCATATGCAACTGGAGCCATGGGTCTCTCCATGTGTACTCAGTAGTTGATGATTTATTCCATGGGAATGCTAGAGGGTTTGGTTGGTTGATAAGGTTTTTGTACCGATGAGTTTGCAAACCCTTTAAGCTCCTTCATTCCTTTCTCTAGATCATTCACTGGGATCCCTGTGATTAGTCAGATGATTAGCTGCAAGCATCTTCAACTGTATGACTCTGGTAGCGCATCTGATGAGGCATCCATATCTGCTTCCTGCCAGTAAGAACTTCTTGGCTTCAGCAATAGTGCTTTTGTTTAGTGGCTGCACATAGGGTGGATCCCTAGATGAGGCAATCTCTAGATGATCTTTTCTTCAATCCCTGCCCCTCTATTTCTCCATTTATTTCCTCCCTTGAATGTTTTGTTCTCCCTTCTCAAAAAACTAAGTAATCCACATTCTGGCCTTCCTTCTCTTTGAGCTTCATAAGGTCTGTGAATTAGTTCTTGGGTATTCACACTTTTGGGGGCTAGTATCCCCTTATCAGTGAGTACATACCATGTGTGTTCTTTTATGATTTGGTTACCTCACTCAGGATAATAGTCTCTAGTTTCATCCATTTGCCTAGGAATTTTATAAAGTAGTGTTTCTAATAGTGGAGTAGTACTCCATTGTGTAAATGTACCACAATTTCTGTATCCATTCTTCTGTTGAAGGACATCTGGGTTCTTTACAGCTTTTGGCTATTATAAATAAGGCTGCTATGAACATGGTTGAACATGTGTCCTTGTTAGATGTTGGAGCTTCTTCTGGTTATATGCCCAGGAATGGTATAGCTGCATCATAAGATAGTACTATGTCCAATTTTCTGAGGAACCACCAGACTGGTTTCCTGGGTGGTTGTACTAGTTTACAATCCCACCAGCAGTGGAGGAGTGTTCTTCTTTCTCCATATCTTCACCAACATCTGCTGTCACTGAGTTTTTAATCTTAGCCATTCTGACTGGTGTGGGGGGGAAATGTTACAGTAGTTTTGATTTGCATTTCCCTGATGAATAGAGATGTTGAGCATTTCTTTTGGTGCTTCACAGACATTTTGTACTATTCAGTTGAGAATTCTTTGTTTAGCTCTGTACCCCGTTTTTTAATTGGATTATTTGATTCTCTAGAGCTTAACTTCTTGAGTTCTTTGTATATTTTGGATAGTAGCCCTCTATCAGATGTAGGATAGGTAAAGATCTTTTGCCAATCTGTTGGTTGTCATTTTGTCCTTTGACAGTGTTCTTGGCTTTACAGAAGCATTGCCATTTCTTGAGGTCCCATTTGTTGATTCTTGATTTTAGAGCATAAGTTATTGGTGTTCTGTTCAGGAAATTTTCCCCTGTGCCTATGTGTTCTAAGCTTTTTCCCACTTTCTGTTTTATTAGTTTCAGTGTACCTTGTTTGATGTGGAGGTCTTTGATTCACTTTCACCTAAGCTTTGTTCAAAGAGATAGAAAAGAAACGATTTTCATTCCTCTGCATGTAGATGGCTAGTTGAACCAACACCATTTGTTGAAGAGGCTGTCTGTTTTCCACTGAAATTTTTTAGCTCTTTTGTCAAAAACCAAGTAACCATAGGTTTGTGGGTTCATTTCAGGGTTGTTAATTCTATTCCATTTATTTACCTGACTATAACATGCATATCTTATAACAAATGATCTATAACATAGATTGAGGTCAGAGATGGTGATTCCCCTGTAAGTTCTTTTATTGTTCAAAATAATTTTTGCTGTCTTAGGTTTTTATTCTTCCAAATGAATTTGAAAATTGCTCTTTCTAACTCTATGAAGAATTGAGTTGGAAATTTGATGTTGATTGCATGCAATCTTTAAATAGCTTTCTGCAAGATGGAAATGTTTACAATGTTGATCCTTCCAATTAATGAGGTATGGAGATTTTTCCATCTTCTGAGATATTCTTTAATTCCCTTCTTTAAAGAGTTTAAGTTCTTCTCATACAGATCTTTCACTTGCTTAGCTAGGTTCTTACCAAGGTATTACATATTGTTTCTGACTATTGTGAAAGATGTCATTTCCCTAATTTCTATGTCAGCCTGTTTATACTTTCCATAGAGGAAGGCTACTGATTTGTTTGAGTTAGTTTTATATCCACCCACTTTGCTGAAGTGTTTTTATCAGCTGTAAATATTCTCTGGTAGAATTTTTGGGGTCACTTAAATATACTATCATATCATCTGAAAGTAGTGATATTTTGACTTCTTCCTTTCTTGATTGTATCCATTTGACTTATTTTTATTGTCTAATTCCTCTGGCCAGGATTTCCAGTAATATATTAAACAGATAGAAGGAGAGTGAGCAGAATTGTCTTGTCTCTAATTTTTTTTAACTTTATTTTAAAAAACAAAAATAAAAGAAAAAAATTGAAACATTTTTGCATAAATTTATACAAATACAATTGTGTCAGTGCTTGGCTTTTTTCTTTTTCTTTTTTTTTTTAATGTTTGATACTCTGCATTAAGGTCTTACTAGTTACAATGAGCAAAAAGCACATGTACAACAGAGTGTAACCCGGAATGTTTTCATGGTGTATAAGGATAGAGCATGATGATTTTCTCTGTTTGTTACTTTTCTTTTCTTTTCTTTTTTTCTTGGAATTCACAAAGTCTGTGAGTTGTTTCTGGGGAAGTCTGAGCCTCTGGGGTTAGCACCCGACTATCAGTGACTGCATATTATGTCTGTTCTTTTGTGACTGGGTTATCTCACTCAGGATGATATTCTCCAGATGCAACCATTTTCTTAAGATTTTGGTTAAGTCATTGTTTCTGATGGCTGAGTAGTACTCCATTGTGTAATTGTACCACATTTTTGTAACCATTCATCTACTGAAAGACATTTGGTTTCTTTCCTGGTTCTGGTTATTATAAATAGAGCTGCTATGAACATTGTGGTGCATGTATCTTTGTTATATATTGGAGTGTCTCTGGGGTATATGCCCAGAAGTGGAACAGCTGGGTCTTCAGGTAGTATTATGTTCAATTTTCTGAGGAATCGCCAGACTGATTTCCAGAGTGGTTGTATCAATTTACAACCCCACCAACAGTGAAGGAGTGTTCCTCTTTCTCCACAACCTCCCCAGCATCTGCTGTCATCTGAGGTTTGGTTCTTGGCCAATCTGACTGGTGTGAGGTGGAATCTCAGGGTTGTTTTGATTTGCATTTCCCTGATGGCTAAGGATGTCGAGCACTGCCTTAGATGCTTCTCAGCCATTCAATATTCCTCAATTGAGAGCGTTTTGTTTAGCTCTGTACCCCATTTTTTAATAGGGATGTTTGATTCTCTGGTGTCTAGCTTTTTGAGTTCTTTGTATACCTTGGATATTAGGCCTCTATCTGATGTGGAGTTCGTAAAGATCTTTTCCTATTCTCTTGGCTGCCGTTTTGTTTTCTTGACAATGTCCTTAGTCTTACAGAAACTTTGCAATCTCATTAAGTCTCATTTGTTAATCTTTGAACTTAGGGCTTGAGCCATTGGTGTTTTGTTCAGAAAATTTTCTCCTGTGGCTATGTGTTCTAAGGTTTTTCCTACTTTCTCATCTAATAGTTTCAGTGAATCTGGTTTAATGTGGAGATTTTTGATCCACTTACACTTGAGCTTTGTACAAGGAGATAAGAAAGGGACAATTTTCATTCTTTTGCATGCTGAATGCCACTTGGACTAGCACCATTTGTTGAATAGGCTGGCCTTTTTCCATTGAATTTTTATGGCTCCGTTGTCAAAAATCAGGTGACCATATACGCAAGGGCTCATTTCTGGATCTTCTATTCCATTCCATTGATCCACGTGCTTATTTCTGTACCAGTACAATGCAGTTTTCAGCACAATTGCCTTGTAATATAGCTTGAGGTCAGGGATAGTGATTCCCGCAGATGTTTTCTTGTTGAGGATGGATTTCGCTATTCTAGGTTTTCTGTTATTCCAGATGTAATTGCATATTGATCTTTACAATTCAATAAAGAAATGGGTTGGAATCTTGATGGGGATTGCATTGAATCTGTAGATTGCTTTTGGCAGGATGGCCATTTTTAAAATGTTGATCCTTCCAATTCATGAGCATGGGAAATCTTTCCATTTTCTTAGATCTTCCTTCATTTCCTTTTTTAGAGGTTTGAAGTTCTTGTCATACAGGTCCTTCACTTGCTTAGTTAGAGTCACACCAAGGTATTTCATGGTTTTTGCGACTATTCTGAAGGATATCTTTCCCCTAATTTCTTTCTCCACATGTTTGTCCTTTGAATATAGGAAGGCTACTGATTTATTTGAGTTAATTTTGTATCCAGCCACATTGCTGAACTTGTTTATCAGCTGTAGGAGTTCTCTGGTGGAATTTGTGCGGTAACTTAAGTACACTGTCATGTCATCTGCAAAGAGTGATGTTTTTACTTCTTCCTTTCCGATTTCTATCCCCTTGATCTCCTTTTGCTGTCTAATTGCTCCAGCCAGACTTCCAGTACTATGTTGAATAGGTAGGGAGAGAGTGATCAGCTTTGTTGAGTCCCTGATTTTAGTGGGATTGCTTCAAGTTTCCCACTGTTAAGTTTGATGTTGGCTGTTGGTTTGCTGTATATTGCTTTTATTATGTTTAGGTATGGACCTTGGATTACTGTTCTTTCCAGGACTTTTATAATGAAGGGTTGTTGAATTTTGTCAAATGTTTTCTCAGCATCTAGTGAGATGACCATGTGATTTTGTTCTTTCAGTTTGTTTATATGGTGGATTACATTGATGGATTTCCTTATATTAAACCATCCCTGCATCCCAGGGATGAAGCCTACTTGGTCACAGTGAATGATCGTTTTGATGTGTTCTCGGATTCGGTTTGCAAGGATTTTGTTGAGTATTTTTGCATCAATATTCATAAGTGAGATTAGTCTGAAGGTCTCTTTCCTTGTAGGGTCTTTGTGTGGTTTAGGAAAGAGGGTTATTGTATCCTCAAAAAATGAGTTAGGTAGTATTCCATCTGATTATATCTTTTGGAATAGTTTGGAGAGTATTGGTGTTGCATCCAAAATTAATGTCTGATAAAATTCTGCACTGAACCAGTCTGGACCTGGGCTTTTTTTGGTTGGGAGGCTTTTGATGACTTCTTCTATTTCTTTAGGTGTTATGTGATTATTTAGATTGTTTACCTCATCCTGGTTTAACTTTAAGATCTTGTATCTGTCTAGGAATTCACCCATTTCCTCCAGATTTTCCAACTTTGTGGAGTATAGGCTTTTGTAGTAGGTTCTGATAATTTCTTGAATTACCTCAGTTTCAGTTGTTATGTCTCTACTTTCCTTTCTGATTTTGTTAATTTTTATAATCTCTCTTTGCCCTCTAGTAAGACTGGCTAGAGGTTTCTCAATCTTGTTGATTTTCTCAAAGAACCAGCTCTTGGTTTTGTTGATTCTTTCGACGTGTTTTTTTTTTTTTTTTTTTTTTTTTTTTTTTTTTTTGTTTCTATTTGGTCAATTTCTGCCCTAATTTTGATTATTTTTTGCCGTCTACTCCTCTTGGGTGTATCTGCTTCCTTTTCTTCTAGAGCGTTTAGCTGTGCTGTCAGGTTGCTGGTGTATGCTTTCTCCAGTTTCTATTTGGAAGCGCTCAGGGCTGTTTGCTTTCCTCTCAGTACTGCTTTCGTTGCATCCCATAGGATTGGGTATGTTGTGTTTTCGTTTTCATTGAATTCTAGACAATCCTTAATTTCTTTATTTCTTCTTTGACCCTGCTATCATTTAACAGAGCGTTGTTTAGTTTCCATGTATATGTGGGTATTTTGTAGTCTTTGTTGTTGTTAAAGACCAGCCTTAGACCATGGTGATCTGAGAGGATGCATTGGAGTATTTCGGTCTTCTTATATCGATTGAGGCTAATTCTGTGTTCAATTATGTGGTCAATATTCGAGTAGGTGCCATGGGGTTCTGAGAAGAAGGTGTATTCTTTTACTTTAGGATGATATGTTACATAGGTATGTATTAATTCCAGTTGGTTCATAGTCTCTGTTAGTTTTACAGTGTCCTTGTTTAGTTTCTGTTTCCATGATCTGTCCATTGGTGAGAGTGGGGTATTAAAGTCTCCCACTATTATTGTGTGGGGTGAAATGTGTTTTTTGAGCTTCATTAGTGTTTCTTTTATGAATGTGGGTGCTTTTGTATTTGGAGCATATATGTGAAGAATTGAGAGCTCCTCCTGACAGATTTCCCCTGTAATGAGTAAAAAGTGTCCTTCCTTATCTTTTTGATAACCTTTGGTTGGAAATTTACTTTATTTGATATTAGAATAGCCACTCCAGCTTGCTTCTTGTGGCTGTTTGCTTGCAAGTTTTTTCCCACCCTTTTACTCTGAGATAGTGTCTGTCTTTGTCTCTGAGATGAGTTTCCTGTATGCAGCAAAATGCTGGATTTTTTTATGTATCAAGTCTGATAACCTATGTCTCCTTATGGGAAGTTGAGTCCATTTATGTTAATGGATATCAAGGAATAATGGTTTCTGATTCCTCCTATTATTGATTTTGTAGGTTGAGGTGTGTCTGTGTCTCTTTCTTCTTTTGGTTTTCTTGCTTAGGAGTTTTCTTGTTTTTACTAGGATGTAGTTCCCCTCATTATATTGTGTTTTCCACTTTTAATTCATTGTAGTGCTTGGTTTGTGGTCAGATATTGTGTAAATTTAGATTTGTCTTGAAATATCTTCATCTCTCCATCTATGGTGATTGATAATTTTGCTGGGTATAGTAGCTTGGGTTGGCACTTGTGCTCTCTTAGGGTATACATGATGTTTGTCCAGGCTCTTCTAGCTTTCATAGTCTCTGTTGAGAAATGGATGTGATTCTGATTGGTCTGCCTTTTTTTATTACCTGACTCTTTTCCCTTACTGTTTTAGTATGCTTTCTTTGCTTTGGGCACTTGGTGTTTTGACTAGTATGTGTCGGGAGGAATTTCTTTTTTGGTCCAAACTATTTGAGGTTTTGAAGGCTTCTTTTATGCTCATTGTCATCTCATTCTTAAGGGTAGGGAAGTTTTCTTCTATAGTTTTGTTGAAGATTTTTACTGTGCCTCTTAGTTGGTATTTTTCTCCCTCTTCTCTTCCTATTATCCTTAGGTTAGGTCTTTTCATTGTGTCCTGGATCTTTTGGACATTTTGGGTTAGGAGCTTTTTGGTTTTTGCATCTTCTCTGGCTGTTTTGTTTATGTTTACAATGTTGTCTTTGGCTCCCGAGATTCTTTCTTCCATCTCTTGTAGTCTATTGGAAATGCTTGCTTCAGTGACTCCTGATTTCTTTTTTATGTGTTCTACCTCTAGGGTTATCTCTTTTAGTGTTTTCTTTACTGTGTCAATTTCTGTTTTAAATGCCTTTTTCCATTCCTTCATCTCTTTGATTCTGTTTTCCTCTAGTTCTTTGAGTATTTTTCTTGTATCCTCTTTAAAAGCTTCTGATTCATTTTGCTTTTTCTCCCATTCTTGTTTAAGGATCTCTATCAGCGTCTTGAGGTATGATTTTAGGTCTGCATCTTCTTTTTTTGGAGTGTTTGGCATTCCAGTGTTTGCTGTGATGGGAGAGCTGGGTACTGGTGTTGCCAGGTTGACTTGGTTTTCTTGGGATATGCTTTTTCGCCTTCCTCTTGCCATCTTGTTGTCAGTGATATGTTCTTGCCTTTCCCTTGTACCTGGTCTGTGTCCCTGGATCTCCCCTGGTCCACTTGGTGGATGGTCCAAACACTGTTCTGTGCCCTAAAGCTGCCAGGTGAGATCAGAGGTCTTAATGCTTTTGTTCCTGGTCTTTGGATCAGGCAGGGCAGGGGTGCGCTTTCAGTGCTTACTCCGCAGTGATCTCTCTGCTCTCTGGTTGCTTGGATATCCTTTTTACCAGGCCTTAACCTTTGGGAACTGCTGGTCCAGGTTGCAGATGGGCCAAGCCTTGTTCTGCACTCCCATCTTTTCTCTAATTTTAATGAGATTGTTTCAAGTTTCCATTTAGTTTGATGTTGGCTACTGGTTTTCTGTATATTGCTTTTACTATGTTTATGTATGGGCCTTGAATTCCTGCTTTCCAAGACTTTAACATGAAGGGGTGTCTAATTTTGTCAAATGCTTTCTCACCATATAGTGAGATGACCATGTGGTCTTTTTCTTTGGGTTTTTTTATGTGGTGGAATGCGTTGATCAATTTCCATACGTTGAACTATCTCTGCCTCACTTGAATGAAGCCTACTTGATCATGGTAGATGATTGTTTTGATGTGTTATTGGATTCTGTTTGCAACAAATTTATTGAGAATTTTTGCATCAATGTTCATGAGGCCAATAAGTCTGAAGTTCTTTTTTGTAGGCATTTTGTGTGTTTAAGAAATCAGCGTAATTGTAGTTTCAAAGAAAGGGTTGGGTAATGTTCCTTCAAATCTATTTTGTGAAATATTTTGGAAAGTATTGGGATTAGGTCATCTATGAAAGTATGCCCTGAACCCATTTGTTCCTAGGCTTTTGTTGGTTAGGAGGCTTTTGTCAACTGCATCTATTTCTTTTGGTGTTATGGGGCTCTTTAGGTGGTTTATCTGATACTGATTATCTTTGGTACCTGGTATCTGTCTAGAAATTTGTCCATTTTTTTTCCAGATTTTCTAGGTTTGTTGAGTATAGGCTTTTGATATAGGATCTAATGATTTCTTGAATTTCCTCAGTTTCTGTTGTTACATCTCCCCTTTTATTTCTGATTTTGTTAATTTGGATACTCATTCTTTGCCTTCTAGTTAGTCTTCCTAAGGGTTTCTTGATATCATTGACTTCTCAAAAAACCACCTCTTGGTTTTGTTGATCATTTGTACAATTATTTTTGTTTCTTTTGGTTGATTTCTTCTCTGAGTTTGAAAATTTCCTGCCGTCTACTCCTCTTGGTTGTATCTGCTTCTTTTTGTACTAGAGCATTCAGGTGTGCTGTCAAGCTGCTAGTGCATGTTCTCTCCAGTTTCTTTTTTGAGGCACTCAGAGGTATGGGTTTTCCTCTTTGTCCTGCTTTCATAGCTTCTGATAAGCTTGGGAATGTTGTACTTTCATTTTCTTTAAATTCTAAAAAATCCTTAATTTCTTCCTTGATCATGTTTTCATTGAGTAGAACATTGTTCAGCTTCTATGTGTATGTAGGCATTTTGTTGCTGTTTTTGTTTGTTTGTTTTGTTCTTTGTTTTATTTGTTTTTTTTTTTTTTGTTGTTGCAAAGATGGGCCTCAGTCTATGGTGATCTGATAATATACATGGGAGTATTTCAATCTCCTTATATCTGTTGAGGCCTGTTTTGTGACTAACTATATGATCAATTTTGGAGAAGGTACCATGAGGTGCTGAGAAGAAGGTGTAATTTTTGGTTTTAGGATGAAATGTTCTGTTGATGTCTGTTAATTCTAAATGGTTTATAAACTCTGCTAGTTTCACTGTGTCCTTGTTCAGTTTCTGTTTCCATGTTCTGTCCATTGGTGAGAGTGGAGTACTGAGGTCTCCCACTATTATTGTGTGGGGTGCAATGTGTTTTTTGAGCTTTAGTAGGGTTTCTTTTATGAATAGTGAGTGGTGCTCTTGTATTTGGAGCATACGTGTTCAAGTTTGAGAGTTCATTTTGATAGACTTTTTCTGCGATTATTAAAAAGTGTCCTTCCTTATGTCTTTTGATAACTTTTGGTTAGAATTCTATTTTATTTGGCGTGGTTTATTTCCTAGGAGTGACAATTGGATAGATGCTTAGCAACATAAAAGAAGAAAAATACTGGTATAATCACTGGGGTTCTCTGAAGCAGTGAAACTTCTGGGATGGCAATATATAGTAAAATAACTAAATCAGCTCATATTTAAATAGTAACAATATCTGTGCCACATGAGGCAGCACAGGAGACCAGGAGTTTACCAGTGTGATTCATCTCATGGGGACTGTCTTAGACTGGAGAGACCAAGAATTGCATAGCTTCTCAGACCATGATTCTGGGTACCTCAATAGTCCAAATCTGGCCAAAGACCTGAAAGGTTTCTGGAGAGTCTCTTGTTCTATGTCAACAATGGAAGCCTAGAAACTCTGGATCTAATATCAGTGAAGGAATGAACGATGGCAACAACAGCAGGGTAAATCACTCAGCAGCAAGAGGAAAGCCAAGCAGAGCAGAGACAGGGCATCTTCCTTCTGCCATGTCCTTCTGTATCTCTGGGCTTCAGCCAGAAGGTTCTGCCCACAGTTGGGTAAGGCTTCCACATCGATTAAGGTAAATGGAAAAAAATCTTTGGTCAAAGCTCCAAATCACTGTGGTGATTCTAATTTGTGGCAGGTTAGCCTTCAAACCAACTCTTACAAATGAGATTTTTGCCAACTGAATATATGAATAAAAAATACTTGAATATAGAAGCATTAGCATAGCATGGCAGTTTTAAAAAGACCAACCTTTTGTGAGAGAAAGGTGTTGACAAAGAAGCATTTTCTTTTAGGAATCTGAAAGAAGAGCCCTTCACAAGAGAATCACTCACTGTATTTGATGGTCCCTATTCTTCTACCTATCTTTGTATTAATTCATGCTGAAGCACCAAGTAGTGTATTCTTTCTTGGTGCCTGTAAATTGTAGCACATACTCATTAACAAGTGTTCTTATCGTTTATAAAAATGGACTTGGAGTGTAAGCAACACTCAGCCCCTGAAGATATCTTGGGGAGAAGAAAGAGACTTACAAATGAGGTAATAAAAAGCAAATCACACAACATGAAATTCACCAAATAAGTGAGATAACAGGGAAACTGCAGAGGTGCTGAGTGAGCAGGCTTCCAGCCCATTCAGAGATGAGATCGGATGTGATCTGCATGCTAAGCCTACCATGTATGAGACACACTACTGAGATGGCATCTGTCACTGGAATTAGTTGTACACTTTGTGTGACATTTTCATTACTAACTGTTTTCCCCAAAGCACATAACTTTGTGGTAATTTTTAACTTTTGTTCTTCCATACAAACAAGTTTGTCAGACAATTCTTGTACTTCAGGTGCAATTTTATTTAATGGGGGAAATAGGTTGCTTTTGAGTGAGACACTGATAGATACCACAAAGGTCACTAGGTCAACTTTACAGCAACTAGATCAGCAGCTGACATCATGAGAAACTATCTTGTGAGTTTGTTGTGTATTATATGAACAAACTTCCAGCCCTTGTAAGTGTATATTTTTTGGGTGGTATCCAGTGGAGATATTTCTAGGAATAAATATGTCAAATGAAATCATATGCTATAGCCTTCAAGGAAAGCCAGTGGACCATATAATATGGTAAGCCTACAGTGAAAATAATGTAAGAAAGAGAAGGTACAGACAGGGCACTTGCTGTGCTTCAACTCATGCTAATTTGGGTGTGCTGTGGTCTTTCTCGGGTTGGTGAGGCTGCCATGGCATCATCCGTCCACCCATTTCTCTGCATGCTTCTTTTCACGAACCTGACAAACTTTCCATTTCCATAGTCAAATAGAAATATAGTCACCACTCTTTGCTTATCATCTTTGTTTACTCTGTTAGCCCTTAAATTTATCCTTGTCTCCTTCAACTTCAAGAGGGCAGTTGGAGGAGGATGCCCCTGAGATATTGGCTTTATAGTGGCCTTTCAGAGATGTTAGTCCTCTGGCCTAGCTGCTGGCTCTGAAGATGTAGAAGAGGAAACTAGAGTTTATGATGTGAATGAACTCCATCACCCCTTTGACAATTTTCAGTCAGATTGGGTCTGATCAGGGGTGTCCAGCCATGGTGGGGACAAGACTGCTGAGTTGGTAGTCCAAACAAAAACCAACCTGTTAGTTATGAAAAGGGGAAAGGTGTAAGGGACAAGTAGGGTTATTGGCTCTAGCCATTTGCAGAGGCCAGACGTTGGTATCAGATGCCTCTCTCCATTAGTCTCTATCTTTTGAGACAGTGTTTCTCACTGAACCTAGAACTTATTGATTCAGTTAATGTCACAGGTATCTGCCTGTCTCTCTCGCCTTATTGCTGCCATTAGAGTCTAGAGCTCCCACACCAGCTTTTACATATGCACTGAGGATTCAAATTTAGGTCCCCATGCTTGTGTGTCAGGCACTTCACAAGCCAAGTCATTTCCCTGGATACTACTTATCCTGCATATGTATTTCCCACATGGTCTGTTCACATCCAGATTTTTTAATAGCCTTGTTTAGGCCTCAATCTTTTAAACATTAAATTTAGACATTTAAATGCAGACCTATTTTTGAATACTGTTAAGCTCTGACAATATCTGTATGTTCAAGGTTATTTACATATCTATTCCTCTTCTCCACCAGCACCCTAAGTATGTTCAAATTATTATATACTTATACCCCCTTTAGACCTAGGAGTTTTTATTCTAGAAAAAGATATTGCTTTCTCTCCAGAGGTATTAAGAGTGAAAAGAAACTCATGCTAGGTTTAAGTGATATCTGTCCATGCTTGTAGAACAATAAACTCATGCTAGGCTTAAGTGATATCCATCTATGCTTGTAGAAACACTGCTCAGTCTCATGCTCACAGTCTATACTGCTCCGGGTTTAGGTCAACTTAACATTGCTCCACGTGATTGTGGAAAATCACCTCCAAAAAAGCCAATCTTCCATAGACTTACACAAATAAGGTATGTCCCAAATGCACTGTCATTCTTTGCACCTTCTCAAGGGTGCTCTGACCCTTGGCCAGATAACACTGGTTTTTATCAAGATTAGCTGGGAAGACCTATAGCATAAAACAACAAGTAGTCTCTAGGGTTGTTCTACAGTGCCACTGGAATCATACTAACAGCATTCACTTGTGCTTGCAGGTATTAACCTGCATTTGAATGAGGGGTGACCCAACCGTTAAGCATGTTCAGACTTGCATCTGGCTCTCCTCGATACCTTTAATCCTTTCCATTTCCTCCTCTCATATTCTCACATATCAGTGTACCTTCTTCTCACAGTGGAAGATAAGGCTGTACATTCATTTACTCAAAAAGCATTTGTTAAGAAACAACTATGTGTCAGGTTCCAGGGTGTCTCATTTACTACAAGGAACTGATTTATTTGGCAGGAGATGTAGACATGGAAAACACTGATTAAATATTACTTTATGTGCTTTCAGAATTTACTCAAGGCATTGATGTCATGCAAAGCTAAGTGAGAAATTGTGCCTGAGAGGGAGATGGGGGACCAGAATAGAATCAAGAAAAATGAAGTCTTAGCTGGGAAGAGATATGGCATATAATAGAGGGTCATCATAGCTAAGCATCCTAGGAAACACAAGTTTGTTAATATTCTTTTCTTGATGTTCCCTAAGAAATATAAACAGAACTGCATGGATCAATGCAAACCCACACTCACCCTATTCACTGCCTTAATCAATCTATGTGATATTTCATATCATTGGCCAAAAACATCTAGTCCTAGAAACTGAAATTCAGCTTTAAGTTCAGATTTCCCTTCATATTAGACATTGCATGATCACAAGGCCAAGTCCACTTCACTCAAGGAACATGCATGGGAGCCACTGTATCACCTTCTTCACCCAAGATCTTGTCAGCTATCTCTTGGATTGGTACAAAAGACTGTGTATTGCTAGTCTCCAGCCTCACACATTCTTTGTTCTCCAAGTGCATGAATACCTTTCTCTGTGAAGGTTATGGTTAAGCCATACTGCACCATCATGTGTCCCAAGGTGATCACAATATGCATTAATACACACATTATTCTGAGTGTAGGGGGGAGGAGGGCACGTGTTCTCTTTAGTGTTTTGAAGCTAAAATTAGCTTTATCTAGTGTAAAACAATGCTCTGATTTATCTTAAGTACTACCTATATCATTTATCTTTACTTTTTATTTATTTATATTTATATTTATGATACTAGAAATTGAACCCAAGGCCTTATGAGTTACCAGCATATAGTTTACTACTGAGAAATAGCCCTAGCCCTCCCTTGATACTTCATTTGAAGTCTTACTAAATTACCCAGGCTACCCTTGAATTCACTCTGCAGTCTAGCTGGGCCACAGACTTGTAATTCTCCTGTCTCAGACTCCTGAATAGGTAGGATTGGAGGCCTGTACCACCATATCAACACTAATCTTCATTAGAACACAACACAATGAATTCTAATAACATATAAAGTGTAAGCACAGTGAGATAATCACATAGATTTTTTTTTTATTGTTTGTATCATGACTTGTCCTTTATCATAGGGCTTGATTCCTTATTTCTAAATGCGTTGCCTTGGCCCTTAAAACTGCAGGAACATATTTAATATCCTACTCTTCTTTTGTTGTTCACCATCTTCAATCATCAGGAACACTTATAAATGCACATTTATGAGGTAACTTATAAATGCAAATTTCCAGGCCGCACCACAGATCCATAGAATCAGAAGCTCTTAGGTGAGGTCCAGTACTATGCATTCTTCCTCTGGTTGTCAGGCAGCTGAAGTCTGAACCCTAGACAGTTTCCTACTGCACAGTGGGAAGACCTTTGTGTTTCACACTCACCATTCTAGTCCAAACTGTTTCAGATGCATGGAACACCTTCTCCCTTGATATAACTTGAAGCGGAGTGGCAGTGCCACAATTAACTGGTGTTCAGTTCAAAGTCATTGGCTGCTGTTGAAATTGAGCATGCTTATTTTCCAAGAATAATATTAGCTTCTTGCTGTGTGCTTGCTTGTTTCTCATGAATGCCTTTGATCTTGGCCATACCCTCTATTAAAATCTTTCAAGTTAAAAACTTCTGATTGTGCCATCTGTTACTTGTCGCAGTCTGACAGACAGACACAGTGTTATATGACTATTTATTTCCATGAGGGGTGGGTACAAAGGGAAAAATGTTAATGGTGTACTTTAGGACTTTGGTTATTTGACAGTAAAAAATATTTCTACAATTTGGCAAAGAAATAGCTGCTCATCTTGCTTATATTTTGGGTTTCAGAACTGTATTAAAAATCCTTTGTGCATACACCTCTTATTTAATTTTAATTATCATCATATCTTTAAGTTTTCATTGTTTCAGTTTTACTGGAAATCATGGGTCTGAACAGCTATAGCATGCATCTGGTCATATGACCAAACCAGAGTCCTTAACTATAACATAGACCTCAACATTGTCCCTTTTATACAGCTGTGCCCCACCCCACCTGAATTGTGAAACAGGGATGAAGTTACTGGTCAGATTATGAATACAGAGGACAGAAGAAGTGATTAAAAATACTGGGAACATGACAGGCATTTAACCTGTGAAAAGGATGCCTGTGAACAAATGCAGAGATATTCCACTGTGGCCTGGGAGATGTACAGAGAAAAAGGCAGGACAAAAGAAGAAGGATCCAGGAAAGCTGACATCACTAGTTTGTAACAAAAATGTGTGGTTGTTTTTAAACAGTGTACTAAAAAAGGACCAGGGCTGTATCCCAATGGAGAATCACCTGTGCAGTATATGCAAGACCCTGAGGTCCATTGTTAGCACCATACCAAAAAAAAAAAAAAAAAAAAAAAAAAAATCCTGTCGAATAGAGAGAGGAATTTCTATATTCATTGCTATGTATATGTATATGTAAATACATATATGGATGCAATAACAATTTATGAGAAAAGAGGTCATAAAATAGGGAAAATGAAGAGAAGTATATTGAAGGACTTGGAAGAAGGAAAGAGAACAGTGGAATGTAATTAAAATCTAATCTCAAAACAAAGATGAGATAAAAAAGGAAAGTTAGCTCATATTGCAAAATTTTCTACACAAAAGGCAACTGGATATGGTAAATATAAAGAGAGACTAGTTAACAAATAGAAAGTGAAAGATTAAACTAACATGTCAGTTCTATTAGCTATGGGCTTCCCTAGCCTCATCACATTCTTGGTTAGAGAATAGTTATTAGTAGATTTGACCTGACATCTTGACCATGAAAATAGTGACAGACAGGGCTGGATCATTCTTAAGCTCACCAATCATATGTATCAACTTCCTGAGAGCACAGGTATCAGCACTTAAAATAACTACTAAGGATCTAGAATTTGGAGAGATCACATTGTGCCCCAGCATTTTCTAATCACCAGTAGTCTGCATCAACACCTGTTGGTGAATGGATTGCATGTGAAGATTAAAGAGCCTCATCTGAAATTTTTGGGTCAGAAACTATTATGTATTTGACTTCATTTGGGGAATATTTGTAAGACTTTACCTGTTTATCACTTTCCTCCACAAAGAACAAGAGCCATTAGGTGTTTTTAAAAAATAGAAAATGAAAAATTAATCTAACCGTTCAGTTCTATTAGCTATGGGTTTCCCTAGCCTCATCAGATTCTAATCTATTAATATGATATGATAAAAGATTTCTTGGAACAAGACAGTAAAAAAATTCACAAGTAATTCTTCAATTTGTGGTCTACAGTACACCATAAAGGATGTGTGAATAGGATGAAAAGTAATAGGGTTGTCAAAGACATCTAAGAAAGAATCATTTGCTCACAAACCAGGACTAAACCTAAAAATCAAAATGATTGTTCAATGAAAGCCTTTTAGGTTCTGTAATCATTAGTTCTTGTCAATGTCACACAAACTAGAGTCACCTTGAAAGCTTAACCACCTTAAGATTGGTATGTGGGTATACCTGTGGGGCACTTTCTCAATAGCTAACAGATGGAGGAAGGCTCAACCCACTGTGGGCAGTGGCACCCCTGAGCAGGTCATCCTGGATGTATAAAGAACTAGGTTGCCATGAGAAGGAAGCCAGTAAGCAGCACCCCTCCATGACCTCTCCTTCAGTTTTTGCTTCCAGGTTACTGCCTGGACTCCTTTTTAAGATAATCTATAAGCTGTAAGATGATATAAATTATTTCCTTCCCAACTTGTTTATGGTCATGTTGTTTATCACAATAATAGAAAGCAATTTACAGCAAATGAAGAGAGAATTTAGGCAACTTTTTGAGGTAGCGGGGCTCTTCTCTCTTCATGCATGTGTCTAGTGTCTAGTGAGAGGCTAGAGATAGGAGATGGACCCAAATAATGAACTCTATATTTGACATTATGAAAGCACCAAGATGAGCACTGGCTTACCAGTTCTATAATTCTATGATGCTGTAATACGTCACATGCCTTGTATCAGGGAGGAGGTAGCAAGAGTAGCAGAGGAAAGAACCTTACCCTCTTTTCTGGAGCACAGATCCAGCTTTTGGCAAGCTCTTCAGGGAGCCATGGAGTCATCATCTTGGCAAGCTTGGGCTCCCTTGACTTTATAAGCATACAGTCTGTTGTCAAGGATTTCCAAATGAGATTAAAATGGAAGCACCACTGAAATCAGTTTGGGCTACCTGTCTCTGCAGTGCTTAGGAAGGAGAGCCCCATTGGACTTGGCAGAAAATGCTAGAGATACTCTTTGGACTAGATTTAGGAAGGGCTGCCAGGTAAAGAGAAAATTTCAATTGCTTTGTAGCCAAATTGATAATTAAAGTGCCTGGGTACTGGAAACACATGGTGAAAAGCCCTATGACATCATTGTAGCTGATGTCAGTGAAATTAATGAACCCTAAAGCCACTACTTCATCTCTGGAAAACACACATGCTTTATGAACAACTCTCTATGTGCAAAGATCAAATGCTGAAGACTGATAAAGTGTGTTCATTGAAATCAGAAATTGATAACTATTAAATAGTTTCTTTCCAGTGTAGTCCTTAACAGTTCACAAAGTGTTGTATGGACCCTAATGTCCTACATCATCTGAAAAGTAAAGAAGAAACACATAAATACATTTTTCTGGTTGGCTTTCTTCTGACTCCAAAGCTAACAGAGCGAATCTGTGCAGTTTCTTCTCCCCGTGGCTATCTGAGCTATAGCAGAGACAGTCCCTGAAGGAAACACAGAGGTAATGCTTTGAGTAAACAAATTGAAATGACCCTGAGCGTCTCAAAATCCAGACTGTGCACTTCCCCCGTAGCTTGTTTAAATTGAAATGAATGGAGCTGGAGAGCTGACAGCATTTCACATCAATCATCATGGGTCATACTCTTTCAAGGTCAATCACAAAATTAATATAACAAGCAGGAAGTGAAATAATTAAAATTTAGCACATTGCCATATTGAAGTTTCCAAAATTAGTCTAAAGCACCTTTGCTCAGTTCAAATAAGCTAGCATTGCAATACACAGAAAGAGGCACCCTGTTCCATTACATCAGCCATGCACAGACTGAAAAAAAAGATTCTGTCTTTCTTAATGGTAATATTGCTTATATTTAAATCTTCTCCTTTCTGGTGGTGATAATTTTTTTATTTACTTACCTATCTCTCAACAAAATGTGTGGTATATAGGATTGTCAAATAGAAAAACTACAAAGAACTGGGAGTGTCAGGGGGGAAAGTTATTCCCTTAAGATGCTGGGAAGATGAGTTCAGCCTAGAGAGTCTACACAAAATAGAAATCTATAGTGATGTCTTTCTCATTTCAATATATCTGTGTAGAAAGTAATAAAATATCCAGGCTAAGTTTATGCTGAGCTACTGGGGTAGAATCTGTAGCAATACTAAATAGATCAGTGTCCTTGAGAAAGTACATTTGTTGCTTACAAAAGATAACAAAGAAAAAAGATTATTTGACTAATAATCAGTCCTGTTGCACAGAGAGCAATAGTTTTCAGGGAACCTTATGCCAAAGTCATAAGAATTGGAGACCTTGATGTCAAAGCATAAAAACAGCAATAGTGTCAATAGTGGTGGCTTGTCTAACTAAGACAATGTGTAAGACCACCAATCCTCAGATAAAAGCCAACCCTATAAAATGATAGTCAATCTTTAGTGTAAAATTCTAGTCTAGAAATCCTATAGAGAGCTTCAAATATATTAATGTCTTAAGAGGAAAAGAGGTAATGACTTCCTCATAACCCTGAAGAAAAAGTTGAGTAATCATTTCCTTTGAATATAACAGGATCAGTAAGAGAGATCCCAAAATTGAACATGTAAGGAGCCATTTTAGACTTCGGACAGGGGTACCAGCAGTGAGCAGGGTAATGTCCACCATGTCTCATGTTATCTCAACCGCTATACTCCCCAGACTGTCCTACACAGAGTGTGTCCTGGGAGGGCACCAATCAAGCATATAGGTATTTCCTGAACAGAGAATTCCCTATGTGTTTAGCCAATCTCATGTGATAGAGGGAGAATAACTACAAGTTAAGCAGAACTGCCAATTATCATCAAGTCTCATAGAATAGCCCAACCAATGAAAAAGACAAGAAATAATTACCTGGAAAGATGGCTCCCTATAGAAAAGAGTCGGTGTTCTTTCCATTTTGACATTTTGTAGAAAATTTTACTCCTATGAATTATAAAGTAGACTATTTTGTCAAGATAAGAGAACCAGAGGTGAAGGCATCCCACTGGAACATTATGGACACGCCGTAAGCAACATTAAGCTAACCTGTACCTTCACCTAAAACATCAGTATGTTAAATTCCTCTCTAAACCTTGCTTTGCTCTTAAAAAAATTTAAGTACATTAAGTCAAGGTAAGCTGGACAAATACAGATGAAGGGGAAAATGGTAAAGTAGAAGCAGGAAGAAAAAGAAGAAAATGAAAATGAAAGTTTGAGTCAAGGAAGAAGAAAATGAGAAAGGGAAGATGGAGAAGGCAGTAACAGAGAAAGAAAATAAGAAGGGGGAAAGGGAATAACAGAAGTGGAGGAGGAATTCTTTATCTGGCAAGATTATCATGAACATTTTATCACTCACCCTTATGCACATGCCTGTCACTTCTTACTGCCTTCCAATTCTCATGGTAATCCATAGAATACACAATAATACAAAGGAAACTACAGCTTGAACAATTTAGTTCCAAAGTTACCACCTTAGGTTTAATAAAGAATCTAGTAGTCCTCCACCTTTCAGGAGAGTACAAAGCACCCTATTTATAAATCGCCCTAGTGCTACATAAAGAGACACTTGTTTACAGGTTTTATTTTGGTTTAAGTCATACCTAATTTTCATAATTTTGTCATCAAGCATAATTAAGAAAATAATGTAATTATGGAGTATGTAGCAGAGGGGAATATAATTATTTGGACTCCCCAGAAATGAGCTCTTGACAAGGAAGCAACAACCTGAAGGACTGTTAGGAGACAATGTGTCATGCTCCTCTGATTTAGGGGATCAGCCACCTGTATGAGGTGAATCCAAGCCAGAATTTAGAGACCCAGGAAGCTAAACACAAAAACACAGGAATGCAGTCCCTTGGACATCCCTAGTTTCTTGATGAGCAAAGGTAACTGTGTAAGTAGTTAAAGCTGTGTCTAACAGAAAATGAAACTGAGTACATATAATAAACTAGTAACAAGGGAGGTAACACTGAGAAATTTGGCTAAATCAACTCGTTACACTTCATTTTCTATACCAATCTAGACCTGAGCAGAAACTGATGCCAACCTTCATTTACAACTGTATTCTTAATCTTGTAACATCAAAGAAATTAGAATTCATTTCCCATCAAATGAGGGGGCAACTTAATTGAAAGTTAAGTAGACAGTGCTGGGACAGAGAGTTCGGTGAGTTGATCAGGAAAGATCAACATTCATTCCAAAAATTTCAGTAGAAATTTGCTTTCATGTGAGGAAACAGCAGAACAAAACTGAAATGGGGACCGGAAAGAGCAGGCTGTCTTTTTATGTCGGACAAAATGCCTTTCCCCTTCAGTTTTGATATTAGTTTCATCTGGAAAGGAAAGTGTCTTTCATTTGGCTTGTTTATAATTTCTTAAACCAATTTTGTAAATATTTTAGGATATTTAAAACAGTATCTAATGAGGCCCGTAAGCTTCTTGGAGCAAAAAATAATTAATTATACTTGGCACTTAATGGCACTTTTCATCATTAAATCTCTTTGTAGACATTAATTAATGGAAAAAATGTTTCATTTTTTTAAGTGCTGTTGGGCTGGTATCTTTGCATCTCATGAATATCAGTAATGTTGAAATGAAAGAGGAAAGAGGCAGAATCCAAATCACAAATTTATCCAACTGTCTGATGGGTAATGATGGACCTTGTGTGTTCTCTTCCCTAGGTTGTATGAGTAGGTAGCAGGTAATCCTGACTGTATTTCAGAATCTGGTTCTTCTTTTATTACAAGTACCTTGATATTGTATTTAGAAAAAGCTGAGGAGGAGGGGAACCCTGTAAGAGGACCAGCAGTCTCAAATAATCTGGACCCCTTAGATCTCTCACACACTAGGTGAAGGGAAAATGAGGAATAAGATATAATAGGAGCTAGGTCACAGAGGCAAAGTTAAGACATTTGAAATCTAATTTGGGAGAACTCGTCAAGTTGGATGTTGAAACAGGGATAAGGAGATGAAGCAACGATGCCTCATGCCCTAGTTTGGTTTCTGCTGTTCTGATAAAAGGCTGACGACCAGCAACTTGGAGAGAGAAAGAAATGGCTCAGCTCACATGTTGTGATTACAGTCTATGCTTTGAGAAGATTAGGACGTTGAAGTCAGGAAGTGACACAGAGGCCATGAAGGAATGCTGCTTACTGGCTTGCTTATCATGACTTGTTCAGTTTACTTTTGGTACAAACCAGAACCAGCCACTCTAGAGGCAGTGGGACCTTGGAAAGTGGACCTGAAGAGTGAGGCAGACTAAAGTCTTATGTAATAGTCAACTTTTTTCAGAGATTTTTAAACTCTGGGGATCAAGAAAGGCCACCTAAGTAAGAAGGAGGGTCCAAGGGAGTGGGGATAGGGCATTGAACACAAAAGGAGAAATATATTAAACATTCATGGTTGATGATGGGAGAAACTGGGTGGGGGAGGGGTGGGTTTTGGACAGCAGAGATGATGTGGGGAAAGGATGGAGGGAGAGAGCACTGGCAGAGACAACTGGAATGAAGAGAGGCAATCTACGGGACAAATAATAAACCTAAGAAAATGGACACTTCCAGGATTCTACAAGGGATTCTATCTAAAACTAGCCATGGGGAATATGGAGGCTGAACCAGCCAACTTCTGTAACCTCTAAGATTTCCAGTGCAGTGATTGAGATACCAACCCAGCCACAAAATCTTCGACCCACAATTTTTCCATCCTACAAGATATGCAGGGGTAAATAATGAAGCACAATTTGGGAGACCTGAGCCAGGACAAGGAGCCCCTCATACTGCTAAAGATACTCTGCTGTACTGATAAACAGAAGCCTGGCATAACCACTGCTTCACCCAGCAACGATGGAAACTGATGCAGAGACCCACAGCCAGATACTAAGTGGTACCTGGGGAATCATGTGGAAGATGGGAAGGAAAGATCGCTGAAGCCAGAGAGGTCAAGGACACTACAAAACTCCCTTAAAAAACTGAGTAATCTGGGCCCTTAAAGACTGAACTGCTGACCAGAGAGTTTGCATGAGATTGACTTGGGTCTTCTGCACATGTGTAAAAGTTGTGCAGCTGGTCTTCACATGGGTCTCATAAAACAGGATCAGGGCTGTCTCTGACTATACAGCTTGACACTGCATCCCTTTCCCATAACTGCTCACATAACTCCATTCTTGGACACTGCTCTGATGAATTATTAATCAAGCAAATGCCTATAAGGCAGTCAAATGAACGTGGTTATAGTTAACTAGGTAGCTAGCTAGTTTGAGACAGAATCTCACTATGTAGCCCAGGCTGTTCTGGAACTCTCTATGTAGAACAAGCTAGCCACAAACTTACAGATATTCACCTGTGTCTACCTCTTGAGTGCTGGGACTGAAGTTGTGTGACAACAAGCTTATCAGACGAATTTTCTTAACGGAGGTTCCTTATTATCAGATTGCCTTTTATTATTATACGTTGATATAAAAAACTAAAGAGTCTAACTTATTTCTAGATTTGAGAGCACAGCAAATTAGCACTGAGGATGAAGAGGTGCTGGGAGGTGAAATCCAGAGTCCCATTTTAGACATGATTCAATAATAGGCACTATCTTATTAGGCCAACTGTTGACTAAAAATACCTGAAGCTTTTATTGTCTTTTCTCTTTTTTTTCCCCAGTGAAAAAAATATGACTTATTTACTATCATTAAACTTGTGGTATCATTAAGCAAATATCTAATTCCAGTACTCATAACAGTACCCTGAAAAACTATTCTACATTATTTGCAAAATATGATGTTTAAATTATTTTTTATTAAATACTCTGTACTTAAATTTGAGGTGTTATCCCTTTATCCTGCCCTTCACCCATCCCCCTCCCCCTCCAGTTGCCTTCTCAAAGGTGCACTCCCTTCTGGTCTGACTCTGCCCCATCACCTTGTCATTCCCCTGCATTGGGACAACATGCCCTCTCTGGAATAAAAGTCTCTTCTCATATTGTTGCCGGACACTGCTATCTTCAGCTACATACATAACTGGATCAACAGGTCTCTCAAAATGCACACAGAGGTTAGTATTTTACTCCATGGAAGTTTTGGAGGTTTTGGTTGGTTGATAATGTTATCTTCCCATGAGGTTGCAAGCCCTTTTAGCTCCTTACATCCTTTCTTTAGCAACCTCATTGGGATCCCTGATTTCAGATCTTTGGTTAGCAACAAACACGTTCACATGTATCTATATGACTCCAGCATAGTTCCTGAGGGTCATCTCTGTCTGGTTCCTGCCAGTAAGTACTTTTTGGGACCAGTTATATTGTTTGGATTTGGGGACTGCATATGTGGTGGATCCGCAGGTGAGGCAGCTTCTTAGTGATTTTTTTCAATCCCTGTTCCTCTATTTGACCTTGCATTTTCTTTTTTTTTAAAAAAACGACTTTATTTTACAAAACAAAGATAAATGTAAAGATTTTAAACATTTTTTGCTTAAAATTATACATTTTTGTCAGTGCTGTTTTTTCAGATATTAAAATAATTTTTACATAAAACTATGTGAATATAATTTTTAGTCAGTACTTGATTTTTTCAAGGGCTTGACAGTATGCATTGAAAACCAAATAGTTACAATAAGCATAAAGTACATGCAAAACAAAACGCAACATGGAAATAGTCAAAGTCTTGTTTAGTAATTTTTTTTTGTTTTCTTTATTTTTTGGACTTCATACAGTCTGTGAGTTGTTTCTGGGGGAGTGCAAGCCACTGGGGTTAGAATCCCAATATCAGTGACTGCATATTATGTCTGTTCTTTTGTGACTGGGTTATCTCACTCAGGATGATCTTCTCTAGATGCAGCCATTTTCTTAAGAATTTGGTTAAGTCATTGTTTCTGGTGGCTACGTAGTATTCCATTGTGTAAATATACCACAATTTTTGTGTCCATTCATCTTCTGAAGGACATCTGGGTTCCTTCCAGCTTCTGGCTATTATAAATAGAGCTGTTATGAACATTGTGGTGCATATATCTTTGTTGTGTATTAAAGTGTCTCTGGGGTATATACCCAGAAGTGGAATAGCTGGGTCTTCAGGTAGTACTATATCCAATTTTCTGAGGTATCGACAGACTGATTTCCAGAGTAGTTGTATTGGTTTGCAACCCCACCAACAGTGGAGAAGTGTTCCTCTTTCTCCGCAGCCTCACCAGCATCTGCTGTCATCTGAGTTTTGGATCTTGGCCAATCTGACTGGTGTGAGGTGGAATCTCAGGGTTGTTTTGATTTGCATTTCCCTGATGGCTAAGGATGTCTAGCACTTCCTCAGATGTTTCTCGGCCATTCGGTGTTCCTCAACTGAAAATGATTTGTTTAGCTCTGTACCACATTTTTTAATAGGGTTATTTGATTCTCTGGTGTCTAGCTTTTTGAGTTCCTTGAATATCTTGGATATTAGGCCTCTGTCTGATGTGGTATTGGTAAAGATCTTTTCCCATTCTGTTGGTTGCCGTTTTGTTTTCTTGACAATGTCCTTAGTCTTACAGAAACTTTGCAATCTCATTAAGTCCGATTTGTTAATATTTGACCTTAGAGCTTGAGCGATTAGTGTTTTGTTCAGGAAATTTTCTCCTGTGCCTATGTGTTCTAAGGTTTTCCCTCTTTTCTCTTCTAATAGTTTCAGTGTACGTAGTTTAATGTGGAGATGTTTGATCCACTTACACTTGAGTTTTGTACAAGGAGATAAAAAAGGGTCTATTTTAATTCTTTTGCATGCTGAGTGCCAGTTGGACCAGCACCATTTGTTGAATAGGCTGTCCTTTTTCCATTGAATGTTTACTGCTCCTTTGTCAAATATCAGGTGACCATATACATGAGGGCTCATTTCTGGATCTTCTATTCTATTGCATTAATCCACATGCCTATTTCTGTACCAGTACCATGCAGTTTTCAGCACAATTGCCTTGTAATATAGCTTGAGGTCAGGGATAGTGATTCCCGAAGATGTTTTCTTGTTCTTGAGGATGGATTTCGCTATTCTAGGTCTTTTGTTATTCCAGATGAAATTGCACATTGATATTTCCAACTCAATGAAGAAATGGGTTGGAATTTTGATGGGGATTGCATTGAATCTATAGATTACTTTTGGTAGGATGGCCATTTTTAAGATGTTGATCTTTCCAATACATGAGCATGGGAGATCTTTCCATTTTCTGAGATCATCCTCAATTTCTTTCTTTAGAGGTTTGAAGTTCTTGTCATACAGGACCTTCACTTGCTTAGTTAGAGTCACACCAAGGTATTTCATAGTTCATGTGACGACTGTGAAGGGTACCTTTTCCCTAATTTCTTTCTCCACATGTTTGTTCTTTGATATAGGAAGGCTACTGATTTGTTCGAGTTAATTTTGTATCCAGCCACTTTGCTGAACTTGTTTATCAGTTGTAGGAGTTCTCTGGTGGAATTTTTGATGTCACTAAAGTACACTATCATGTCATCGGCAAAGAGTGATGTTTTTATCTCTTCCTTTCCGATTTGCATCCCCTTGATCTCCTTTTCCTGTCTAATTGCTCCAGCCAGGACATCCAGTACTATGTTGAATAGGTAGGGGGAAAGTGGGCAGCCTTGTCAAGTCCCTGATTTTAGTGGGATTGCTTCAAGTTTCTCCCCATTAAGTTTGATGTTGGCTGTTGGTTTGCTGTATATTGCTTTTATTATGTTTAGGTATGGAACTTAGATTTCTATTTTTTCCAGGACTTTTATCATGAAGGGGTGTTTGATTTTGTCAAATGCTTTCTCAGTATCTAGTGAGATGACCATGGGATTTTGATCTTTGAGTTTGTTTATATGGTGGATTACATTGATGGATTTCCTTATATTAAACCATCCCTGCATCCCAGGGATGAAGCCTACTTGGTCATGATGAATGATCATTTTGATGTGTTCTTGGATTCGGTTTGCAAGGATTTTGTTGAGTATTTTTGCATCAATGTTCATAAGTGAGATTGGTCTGAAGGTCTCTTTGCTTGTAGGGTCTTTGTGTGGTTTAGGTACGAGGGTTATTGTAGCCGCAAAAAATGAGTTAGGTAGTATTCCATCTGATTCTATCTTTTGGAATAGTTTGGAGAGTATTGGTGTTATATCCCCAATAAATGTCTGATAAAATTCTGCACTGAACCCATCTGTACCTGGGCTTTTTTGGTTGGGAGGCTTTTGATGAATTCTTCTATTTCTTTAGGTGTTATGGAATTATTTATATGGTTTACTTGATCCTGATTAAACTTTAGGATCTTGTATCTGTCTAGGAATTCACCCATTTCCTCCAGATTTTCCAACTTTGTGGAGTATAGGCTTTTGTAGTAGGATCTGATGATTTCTTGAATTACCTCAGTTTCTGTTGTTATGTCTCCACTTTCCTTTCTGATTTTGTTAATTTGTATACTCTCACTTTACCCTCTAGTTAGTCTGGCTAGAGGTTTATCAATCTTGTTGATTTTCTCAAAGAACCAGCTCTTGGTTTTTTTGATTTATTCAATGGTTTTTTTTGTTTCTATTTGGTCTATTTCTGCCCTAATTTTGATAATTTCTTGCCATCTACTCTTCTTGGGTGTATCTGCTTCCTTTTGTTCAAGGGCTTTAAGCTGTGCTGTCAGGTTCTTCCAGTTTCTTTTTGGAAGCACTTAGGGCTAAGAGTTTTCCTCTCAGTACTGCTTTCATTGCATCCCACAGTTTTGGGTATGTTGTGTTTTCGTTTTCGTTGAATTCTAGAAAATCCTTAATTCCTTTTTTTATTTCTTCTTTGATCCTGCTATTGTTTAACAGAGCATTGTTTAGTTTCTATGTGTATGTGGGCTTTTTGTTGTCTTTGTTGTTGTTAAAGACCAGCTGTAGACCATGGTGATCTGAGAGGATGCATGGGAGTATTTCAATCTTCTTATATCGATTGAGGCTCGCTCTGTGTCCAATTATGTGGTCAGTTTTTGAGAAGGTGCCATGGGGTTATGAAAAGAAGTTGTATTCTTTTACTTTAGGATAATATGTTCTGTATATATCTCTTAATTCTAGTTGGTTCAAAGTCTCTGCTAGTTTTGCAATGTCCTTGTTCAGTTTCTGTTTCCATGATCTGTCCATTGGTGAGAGTGGGGTATTAAAGTCTCCCACTATTATTGTGTAGGGTGAAATGTATTTTTTGAGCTTTAGTAGGGTTTCATTTATGAATGTGGGTGCTTTTTTATTTGGAGCGTATATGTTAAAAATTGAGAGTTTCTCCTGACAGATTTCCCCGGTAATGAGTAAAAAGTGTCCTTCCTTATCTTTTTTGATAACTTTTGGTTTGAAATATACTTTATTCGATATTAGAATAGCCACTCCAGCTTGCTTCTTGGAGCTGTTTGCTTGGAAGTTTTTTCCCACCCTTTTACTCTGAGATAGTGTCTGTCTTTGTCTCTGAGATGAGTTTCCTGTATGCAGCAAAAGGCTGGATTTTATTTATGTATCCAGCCTGATAGCCTATGTCTCTTTATTTGGGGAGTTGAGTCCATTTATGTTAATAGATATCAAGAAATAGTTGTTTCTGTTTCCTGCCATTATTGCTTTCGTGGGTTGAGTTGTGTCTGTGTTTTTTTCTTCTTTTAGTTTTCTTCTTTAAGAGTTTTCTTGTTTTTACTAGGCTGTATTTTCCCTCATTGTATTGGGTTTTCCAGCTATAATTCGTTGTAGTGCTGGGTTTGTGGTCAGATATTGTGTACATTTTGATTTGTCTTGAAATATCTTCATCTCTCCATCGATTGTGATTGATAGTTTTGCTGGGTATAGCAGCTTGGGGTGGCACTTGTGCTCTTGTAGGGTGTGCATGATATCTGTCCAGGCTCTTCTAGATTTCATAGTCTCTGTTGAGAAATTGTGTGTGAGTCTGATTGGCCTGCCTTTATATGTTACCTGACCCTTTTCCCTTACTGCTTTTAGTATTCTTTCTTTGCTTTGGGAACTCGATGTTTTTATTATTATGTGCCGGGAGGTATTTCTTTTCTGGTCCAACCTATATGGAGTTCTGGAGGCTTCTTTTATGCTCGTGCTCATCTCATTCTTTAGGGTAGGGAAGTTTTCTTCTATGATTTTGTTGAAGATATTTACTGTGCCTCTTAGTTGATACTTTTCTCCCTCTTCTATTCCTATTATCCTTAGGTTTAGTCTTCTCATTGTGTCCTGGATTTCCTGGACATTTTGTGTTAGGAGCTTTTTGATTTTTGCATCTTCTCTGGCTGTTTTGTCTATGTTTATAATGTTGTCTTCTGCCCCCGAGATTCTCTCTTCCATCTATTGTAATCTATTGGAAATGCTTGCTTCTGTGACTCCTGATTTCTTTTTTAGGTGTTCTACTTCTAGGGTTATCTCTTTTTGTGTTTTCTTTATTGTGTCAATTTCTGTTTTAAATTCTCTCTTCCATTCCTTCATCTCTTTGATTCTGTTTTCCTCTAGTTCTTTGAGTGTTTTTCTTGCTTCCTCTTTAAAAGCTTCTGAATCTTTTTGCTTTTCCTCCCGTTCTTGTTTAAGTATCTCTATCAGCATCTTGAGGTATGATTTCAGGTCTGTGTCTTCTTTTTCTGGAGTGTTTGGAATTCCGATATTTGCTGTTATGGGAGAGCTGGGTTCTGGTGTTGCCAAGTTGTCTTGGTTTTCTTTGGATATACTCTTTCGCTTTCCTCTTGCCATTTTGTTTTCAGTGATATGTTCTTGCTTTCCCCTTGTATCTGGTCTGTTTCCCTGGATCTCCACTGGTCCAGGTGGCAGATGGGTCCAGCCCTGTTCTGTGCCTCAGAGTTGCCGGGTTGGAACAGAAGTTCCAAAGTTCTGTTCCTGGTCGCTGGATCAGACAGGACAGGGCAGGGCAAGGCAGGGGGTGCACTTTCCGTGTGCACTCTGCAGAGATCTCTCTGCTCCCTGACAGTCCAGGTCTCCTACCCACCAGTTGCTCAGCCTCTACGAGCCGCCGTTTCAGGTGGCAGATGGGCCAGGCTCTGCTCTGCATCCTGAAGTCGCCTCCGGGTTGAAACAGAAGTTCCTAAGTTCTGTTCCTGGTCACTGGATCAGGCAGGACAGGGAAGGTCAAGGCAGGGGATGCACTTTCCGTGTGCACTCCTCAGAGATCCCTCTGCTCCCCAGCAGCCTAGGTCTCCCACCGACCTTGCATTTTCAAACATGAGAGTTTTGTTCTCTTTACTAAGAAGGACTGAGGCTTCCCCATTTTGGCCTTCCTTTCTTTTTTGAGGTGGGGGGGTGCTTCATAATGTCTGTGAATTGTTTCTTGGGTATTGGGTATTCCATGCTTTCTCAGGCTAGTATCTGCATATCACTGAGTGCTTACCTTGTGTGTTCTTTTGTGACTGAGTTACCTCACTCTGGATGATATTTCCATCCATTTGCCTAAGAATTCAATGAAGTCATTGTTTGTAATAGCTGAATTGTACTCCATTGTTTAAATGTAACATATTTTCTGTATCCATTCATCTGCTGATGAATATTGGGTTAATTCCAGCTTCTGGCTATTATAAAAAAGGCTGCTATAAACATGATGAAGGCATGTGTCCTTGTTATATGTTGGAGAACCTTTGGCATATATGCCCAGGAGAGGAATAGCTGGATTATCAGGTAGTACTACATACAATTTTCTGAGGAACCACCAGACTTATATCGAGAGAAGTTGTAGCAGCTTAAAAGCCCACCAACAGTAGAGGAGCTCCCCTCTTTCCCCACATCTTTGTCAGCATTGGCTGTCACCTGAGATTTTTATCTTAGCCATTCTAAGTGGTGTGAGGAGGAATCTCAGGGTTGTTTTGATTTACATTTCCCTGATAATTATGAATGTTGAGCATTTCTTTAGGTGCTTCTCAGCCATTTGATGTTCCTCAGCTGAGAATTATTTGGTTAGATTTGTACCCCAGTTTTTAATAAAATTATTTAATTCTCTGTAGTCTAGCTTTCTGAATTCTTTGCATATATTGGATACTAGCCCTCTATCAGATGTAGAATTGGTAAAGATTCTTTCCCAATTTGTAGGCTGCTGTTTTGTCTTCTTAACAGTGTCCTTAGTCTTACAGAAGCTTGTCAATTTCATGAGATCCCACGTGTCAATTCTTGATCTTTGAGCATAAGCCATTGGTGCTCCATTCAGGGAAGTTTCTTCTGTGCCTATGTGTTCTAAAGTCTTTCCCACTTTTTTTTTCCAATAGTTTCAGTGTACCTGGTTTATGTGGAGATCTTTGATCCACTTCCACTTGAGCTTTGTACAATTGGATAGGAAAGGATCGATTTGCATTTTTCTGCATTTTGACTGCCAGTTGAAACAACACCTTTTGCTGAAGAGGCTATCCTTTTTCTATTGAATGATTTTAGCACCTTGGACAAAGATCAAGTGACCATAGATGTGTGGGTTCATTTTTGTGTCCTCAATTCTATTCAATTGATCTAACTGTCTATCTCTGTACCAATACCATGCAGTTTTTATAACAATTGTTTGGTAATATAGCATGATATCTGGGAAGGTGATTCCCCCCAGAAGAGATTTTATGCTTGAGAATAAATTTCACTATTGTAGATATTTTGTTATTCCAGATGAACTTGCAAATTGCTTTTTCCAACTCTATGAGTTGGAAGTTTGATGGGGATTTTTAATTTTTTAATTAAACAAATTTATTTTAAAAAACAAAGATAAATGTACAGATTTTAAGCATTTTTGCATAAGAGAATAAGAATACATTTTTGTCAGTACTTGGTTTTTATTAAAGGTTTGATAGTGTGCATTAAGATATTACTTGTTAAAATGAGCATAAAGTACATGTAAAACAAGATACAACCTGGAAATAGTCAAAGTTTTTTTGGTTTGTAAAGATTAAAAATAATGGTTTTTCAATTTTTTTCTTGAACTTCTTATAGTTGTTTCTGGGGTTTTCTGAACTTTCTGGGGTTTTAGTATCCAATTATCAGTGACTGATTATTATGTCTGTTCTTTTATGACTGGGTTATCTCACTCACAATGATATTCTCTAGATGTATCCATTTTCTTACAAATTTCATAAAGTCATTGTTTCTGATAGCTGAATATTACTCCATTGTGTAACTATACCACAATTTTTGTATCCATTCATTTATTGAAGGACATCTGGTTTTTTTCCAGGGTCTGGCGATTATAAATAGGGCTGCTATGAACATTTTTGTGCATGTGACTTTGTGGTATCTTGGTGCTTTTCTGGGGTATATGCCCAGAAGTGGGATAACTAGGACTTCAGGTAGTACAGTGTCCAATTTACTGAGGAATCACCACAAAGATTTCCAGAGTGGTTGTACCAGTTCACAACCCCACCAACAGTGGAGAAGTGATTCTCTTTCTTCGCATCCTCGCCAGCATCTGCAGTCATCTGAATTTTTGATCTTAGCCATTCTGACTGGTGTGAGATTGAATCTAGGGGTTGCTTTGATTTGCATTTCCCTGATGGCTAATCATGTTGAGGACTTCCTTAGATGCTTCTCAGCCATTCCATATTCTTCAATTGAGAACTTTTTGTTTAGCTCTGTACCCCATTTTTTAATAGGATTGTTTGATTCTCTGGTGTTCAGCTTTTTGAGTTCTTTGTATACCTTGGATATTAGGCCTCTATCCAATGTAGGGTTGGTAAAAATCTTTTCCCACTCCGTTGGCTGCCATTTTGTTTTCTTGACAGTGTACTTAGCCTTATAAAAACATTTCAATCTCATTATGTCCCAATTGTCAATATTTAACCTTAGAGCACGAGCCCATTGGTGTTCTGTTCAGGAAAATTTCTCCTGTGCCTATGTGTTCTAAGGTTTTTCCTACTTTCTCTTCTAATAGTTTCAGTGTACATAGTTTAATGTGGAGATGTTTGATCCACTTACACTTGAGTTTTGTACAAGGAGATAAGAAAGGGTCTATTTTCATTCTTCTGCATGTTGAGTGCTAGTTGGACCAGCACCATTTGTTGAATAGGCTTTCCTTTTTCTATTGACAGTTTACAGCTCCTTTGTCAAAAATAAAGTGACCATATATATGAGGGCTCATTCTGGATCTTCTATTCTATTCCATTCATCCCCATGCCTATCTCTGTACCAGTACCATTAAGTTTTTAACACAATTGCCTTGAGTATAGGCTTTTGTAGTAGGATCTGATGATTTCTTGAATTTCCTCAGTTTCAGTTATTATGTCTCTAGGTTTCTTTCTGCTTTTGTTAATTTGAATACTCTCTCTTTGCCCTCTAGTTAGTCTGGTTAAGGGTTTATCAATCTTGTTAATTTTTTCAAAGAACCAGCTCTTGGATTTGTTGATTCCTTCAATGGTTCTTTTAGTTTCTATTTGGTCTATTTCTGCTCTAATTTTGATTATTTCTTGCCATCTACTCTTCTTGGTGTATTTGCTTAAATTTGTTCTAGAGCTTTCAATTGTGCTGTCAAGTTGCTAGTGTATGCTCTCTCCAGTTTCTTTTTGGAAGCACTCAAAGCTATGAATTTTCCTTTTATTGGTTTGGTATGTTGTGTTTTCATTCATCAAAAATCCTGTTTCTTTCTTCATTTCTTTTTTGACTCTGCTATTGTTTAATAGGGCATTGTTTTGTTTCCATGTGCATATGGGCTTTTTGTTGTCTTTTTTGTTATTAAAGACCAGCCTTAGACCATGGTGATCTGATAGTATGCATGGGAGTATTTCAATCTTCTTATATATACTGAGGCTTGTTTTGTAATTGATTATATGGTCAATTTTAGCGAAGGTGCCCTGAGGTGCTGAGAAGGTATATTCTTTTGTTTTATGATGATATGTTCTGTAGATATCTATTAATTTTAATTGGTTCATAACCTCTGCTAGTTTTACTGTCTCCTTGTTCAGTTTCTGTTTCCATGATTTGTCCATAGTTAGGATGGGGTGTTGAGGTCTTCCACTATTATTGTGTGGGGTACAATGTATTCTTTGAGCTTTAGTAGGGTTTCTTTTATAAATATGGGTGCTCTTGTATTTGGAGCATATATGTTAAGGATTGAGCATTCCTCCTGACAAATATCCCCTGTAATGAGTAAAAAGTGTCCTTCCTTATCTTTTTTGATAACTTTAAGTTGAAAATATACTTTATTAGATATAAGAATGGCCACTCCAACTTGCTTCTTGGGCCATTTGCTTGGAAGTTTTTTCCCAACATTATATTCTGAAATAGTGTCTATCTTTGTCTCTGAGATGAGTTTCCTGTAGGCAGCAAAATGCTGGGTTTTGTTTATGTATCCAGTCTGATAGCCTATATCTTTTTATTGGGGAATTGAGTCCATTTCTGTTAATAGATATTAAGGAATAGTGGTTGCTGTTTCCTGGTATTTTTGCTTTTAGAGGTAGAATTGTGCCTGTGTGTCTTTCTTCTTTTGGTTATCTTGTTGAGGTATTTTCTTGTTTTTACTAGGATGTAGTTTCCCTCCTTATATTGGGTTTTCCACCTATAATTCATTGTATTGCTGGATTTGTGGTCAGATATTGTGTAACTTCAGTTTTGCCTTGGAATATCTTGGTCTCTCCATCTATGGTGATTGAGGGATTTGCTGAGTATAGCAGCTTGGACTGACACTTTTGTTCTTTTAGGGTCTGCATGATGTCTGTCCAGGACCTTGTAGCTTTCATAGTCTCTGTTGAGAAACGGATGTGATTGTGATTGGTCTGCCTTTATATTTTACATGACCTTTTTCCCTTACTGCTTTTAGTATTCTTTCTTTGCTTTGGGCCCTTGGCATTTTGACTATTATATATCAGGAGGAATTTCTTTTCTGATCCAATGTATTTGGAGTTCTGTAGGTTCTGAATGGTCATCTCATTCTTAAGGGTAGGGAAATTTTCATCTATGATTTTGTTAAAGATATTTACTGTGCCTCTTAGTGGATAATCTTTTCCCTCTTCTATTCCTATTACCCTTAGGTTTGGTCTTCTCATTGTGTTCTGGATCTCCTGGACATTTTGGGTTAGGAGCTTTTTGGTTTTTGCATCTTCTCTGACTGTTTTGTCTGTTTTCAATGTTGTCTTTGGCCCCCGAGATTCTCTCTTTCATCTCTCCTAGTCTGTTGGAGATGCTTGCATCTGTGACTCCTGATTTCTTCTTTAGGATTTCTACCTCCAGGGTTGTCTCTTTTAGTGTTTTCTTTATTATTTCCATTTCCGTTTTAATTTCCCTCTTCCATTCCTTTATTTCTTTGGTTCTGTTTTCCTCTAGTTCTTTTAGTACTTTGAGTGTTTTTCTTGTTTCCTCTTTAAAAGCTTCTATTTCTTTATGGTTTTCCTCCCATTCTTGTTTAAGAATCTCTTTCATCAACTTGAGGTATCATTTTGGTTCTGAGTCTTCTTTTTCTGGAGTGTTTGGCATTCTACTGTTTGCTGTGATGAGAGAGCTGGGTTCTGGTGTTGCCAGGTTGTCTTGGTTTCCCTGGGGTACATTCTTTTGCTTGCCTCTTGCCATCCTTTTTTCTGTGATTATATGTGGTCTTGATGTCAGTAATTGGTTCTCGTCTCTCCCTTGTACCGGGCCTATGTCACACACACAGGCCGCGGGGTTATAATAAATCCTCTAAGGCAGGGTTCCTGCTCATCTGAACCAATCAAGTGGGGGAGTGCATGTTCTGAGTGCCTGCCACAAAACTCTCTGCTTCCTGGCTACTTGGAGCACTGTCTCACCAGGCCTGTGTCCCTGGATCTCTGCTGTTCCTGGTGGCAGATCGTCTGAGCGCCTGTTCAGCAAGCAAGGGCCAGGTGCCTAGATACAAACACCCTAAAGCTGGGTTCCTAATCCCCTGAACCAATCAGGAAAGGTGCACTTTCTGCACGCTCGGCACAGACCTCTCTGCTCCCCAGCTACTCAGAACGCCATCTCACCAGGCCTATGTCCCTGGATTTTTGATGGGGATTAAATTGAATCTGTTGATTACTTATGGCAAGATTCCCATTTTTACTATGTTGATCCTGCCAATCCATGAGCATGGGCGATCTTTCCATTTTCTGAGATCTTCTTAAGTGTCTTGAAGTTCTTGTCATACAGACCCTTCACTTGCTTCATTAGGGTCACGCCACAGTATTTTATAGTCTTTGGGACTATTGTAAAGGGTGTTGATTCTCTAATATTTTTTAGCCTGTTTATCCTTTGAGTAGAAGAAGGCTATTGATTTGTTTGAGTTAACTTTATAACCAGCCATTTTGCTGAAGTTGGTTATTAGTTGTAAAATTTGTCTGGTGAATTTTTTGTGTTCACTTAATTATACTATCATGTCATCAGCAATTAGTGACATTTTGACTTCTTTCTTTTCAATATGATTCGCTTTTATTTCTTATTGTTGTCTAATTGCTCTGGCCAGGACTTCCATTATGATATTGAATAGATAGGGGACAGTGGACAGCCTTGTGTAGTTCCTGATTTTAATGGGATTGTTTCAAGTTTCTCTCCATTTAGGTTGATGTTGGCTACTGGTTTGCTATATATGGTTTTACTATGTTGAGGTATGGGCCTTGAATTCCTGATTTTTCAAAGACTTTTATAATAGAGGAGTGTTGATTTTTGTTGAATGCTTTTTCAGCATCTATTGAGATTATCATGTGTTTTTTTTTTCCTTTGAGTTTGTTTATATGTTGGATTACATTGATGGATTTCCATATGTTGAACCATCCTTGCATACCTGGGGTAAAGCCTACTTGGTCATGGTGGATGATTGTTTGAATGTGTTCTTAGATTCAGTTTGCAAGAATTTAATTGAGTATTTTTGCATTGATGTTCATTAGACAAACTGCTCTGAAGTTCTCTCTCTTTGTAGGGACTTTGTGTGTTTGAGAAACCAGCGTAATTGTGGCTTCAAAGAACAGATTGGTTAGTGTTCCTTCTGTTTCTATTTTGTGGAATAGTTTGGAGAGTATAGGTATTAGGTCTTCTAAAAAATTCTGATGGATTTCTTCACTAAACCCATCTAGTCCTGGGATTTTTTTTTTAATTAGAGGCTTTTGATGACTGCTTCTATTTCTTTAGGTGTTGTGGGACTGTTTAGATGGATAGTTTATCTGATTCTTATTTAACTTTGGTATCTGGTTTCTTTGTAGAAATTTATTCATTTCCTTTAGACTTTCTACTTTTGTTGAGTATAGTCTTTTGTAATAGGACCAGATAATTTCTTGAATTTCTTCAGTTTCTGTTGTTATGTCTCCCCTTTCATTTGTGATTTTGTTAATTTAGATACTCTCTTTTTGCCCTGTAGTTAGTCTGGCGAAGGGCTTATTGATCTTGTTGATTTTTCTCAAAGAACCAGCTCCTAGTTTTGCTGATTCTTTGTATAGTTTTTTTTTTTTTGTCTCTATTTGGTTGATTTCTGCTATGAGTTTGATTATTTCCTGCCATCTACTCTTCTTGAGTGTATCTGCTTCTTTTTGTTTGAGAGCTTCTGGTGTGGGGTTAAGCTGCTAGTGTATGCTCTCTTTAATTTCTTTTTGAAGGCACTCAGAGCTATGAGGTTTCCTCTCAGTACTGTTTTCAATGCATCCTATAAGTTTGGGTAAATGGTGGTGTCATTTTCATTAAATTCTAAAAAAATTCTTGATTTATTTCATTATTTCTTCCTTGACAAAGCTATCATTGAGCAGAACATTGTTCAGCTTCCATGTGTATGTGGACTTTTTTTTTCTTTTTGTTGTTATTAAAGACCAGCCTTAGTCCATGGTAATCTGATAGGATGCATGCAAGTATTTCAATCTTCTTCTGTCTGTTGAGGCTTGTTTTGTGACCAATTATATGGTCAATTTTGGAGGAGGTACTGTGAGGTGCTGAGAAGAAAGTGTATTCTTTTGTTTTTGGAGAAAATGTCCTGTAGATGTCTGTTAACGCCAGTTGGTTCATAACCCAGGATAGTTTCCCTGTGTCTCTGTTCAGTTTCTGTCTCCATGATCTGTCCATTGATAAGAGTGGGGTGTTGAAGTCTCCCACTATTTTATGTGTGGTATAGTATGTGCTTTGAATTTTAGTAGTATTTCTCTTATAAATGTGGGTGCCCTTGTATTTGGAGCATAGATATTCAAGATTGAGAGTTCAACTTGATAAATTTTTTTCTGTGATGAGTAAAAACTGTCCTTCCTTATGTTTTTTTTTATAACTTTTGGTTGAAAATCTATTTTATTTGATATTAGAATAGATATTTTAGCTTATTTCCTGGGCCAATTTTATGTAAAGATTTTTTTCCCCAGCCTTTTATTCTGATGTAGTGTCTGTCTTTGTCTCTGAGATGAGTTTGCTGTAGGCAGCAAAATTCTGGATCCTCTTTATATATCCAGTCTAATAGTCTATTTTAAGGGGGGGGGGGATTGAGTCCATTTATGTTAAGACAAATTATAGAATAGTAATTTTGTTTTCCTGTTATTTTTGTTGTTAGAGGTAGACTTATGTTTGTGTGCTTTCCTTTGTAGGGCTATATTTGTGGACAGATATTGTATAAATTTGGTTTTGTTTTCAAATATCTTGGTTTCTCCATTTATGGTGATTGAGAGTTTTGCTGGATATAGTAATCTGGGCTGCCACTTGTGTTCTCTTAGGGTCTGTATGATGTCTATCTGTATCTTCTAGCTTTTATAGTGTCTGTTGTAATTCTGATTGTCTCCTTTTATATGTTACTTGTCCTTTTTCTCTTACAGCTTTTATGATTCTTTCTTTGTTTCGAATATTCAGTGTTTTGACTATTATGTGTTGGGAGGAGTTTCTTTTCTGATCCAATTTATTTAAAGTTCTGTAGGCTTCCTGTATGTCTGTGGTCATCTCATTCTTAAAGGCAGGAAGGTTTTCTTCTATGATTTGGTTGAAGATATTTACTGTGCCTTTTTGTTAATATTCTTTGCCCTCTTCTATACCTATTATCCTTAGGTTTGGTCTTCTCATTGTGTCCTGGACCTCCTGGACAGTTGGGTTAAGAGCTTTTTGATTTTTGCATCTTCTCTGACTGTTTTGTCTGTTTTCAATGTTGTCTTCGGCTCCTAAGATTCTTTCTTCCATCTCTTGTAGTCTGTTGGCGATGCTTGCATCTGTGACTCCTTATTTATTTTATTTATTTATTTATTTTATTTTATTTTATTTATTTATTTATTTATTTTTTGGTTTTCCATCTCCAGAGTTGTCTCTTTTTGTGTTTTCTTTATTGTTTCTATTTCCATTTTCAATACCTTTAACTGTTTGGTTATGTTTTCCTGTAGTCCTTTGAGTGATTTTCCTGGTTCTCCTGTAATTGTTTAAAGGAGTTATTTTTTGCCCCTCTCCAAGATCTCTATCATCATCATGAAGCATGATTTTAAGTCTACATCTTGTTTTTCTGATGTTTTTGGCAATCCACTACTTGCTGTGGTGGGAGAGCTGGGTTCTGATATTGCCAGGTTGTCTTAGTTTCTATTACTTATGTTCTTTTGCTTTCCTCTTGTCATCTTCTTATTTATGATTATAGGTGATCATGTTGTCTCTGTGTGAAGCCTGTCTCTACTCTCCTGTGGATCCTTCTGCTTAGGATGGAAATATTTCCTGCCACTCTTCTGAGCTTCCAGGGGCCTGTCTGTGGGCAGACCACCTATGGTTGGGCCAGGTCTGGCCTTGGGCCCTAAGTGTGCACTCCTATTAAGTTCCATTGTTTGAACTGTGAGAGCTCTGTGCTGCTTTTCTCAAGGTAGAATGTGGGTAAAAGAAGGTGAGACAACCTTCTGTTTAGGGTGAAAATTGTTTCTGACACTTTTCTGAGCTCCCAGGGACCTGTGCCTGGGTGGGCTGCCTGTCCAAATTCAGCTACGCTGGATCTGGCTTGTCTTTCCTTTATAAAAATATTTTTGATTTATACTAGTTCCCTTTACCCTTTCCTCCTTTCAAGTCCCCCGTGTTTGCTTCTTTGCCTCTTTTCAATTTCATAGCCTCTTTTCTCAATTGTTGTCCTCTCTCTCTCTCTCTCTCTCTCTCTCTCTCTGTGTGTGTGTGTGTGGGGGGGGATGTGGGTGTATGTGTGTGTGTGTGTGTTTTGTGCATTTAGAAATTTCTCAGTCTATACAATGTTGCTTTAATGCATATGTTTCCAGGGAGGACCATTTTATATGGATAGCCAATTGGAGTATATTTTCAACTACATATATATATATATTAAGAACTCAAAAAATATGTTACTTCAATTATTATCATTATTTTTCTTGAACTACCTTTATTAAGACAACAAGGGCTGTTCCCTTATCACATAGTCTCACTCTCTATCACCTAAAGACACCATGTAATTCATCATTCAGAAAATGTCTGGGAGGCTTTTCTCTCATCCACAGGCTGTTGATTATTTTTAAAGGGGGGGGGGTAAATAAAATTTCAAATCTCACCCGCTCCCTCACCAGGATCTAATTTCTTATCCATGAGGCCTGACAGTCTTGCACAGATAGAGCACATTCTTTGCATCTTTCTTTAAGCCTACCTTTGAGAAAATTCTACTTGAGAAAATTCTACTGAGAAAAATATCATAGAAAGGCAAATGAAGTCACCAATGCTATGTGCTTTACATTAACTATAATCATAGTACTTATTTAAAAGGAATTAGAGGTAGAAGAGTGGAGTCTTGGGTTTCCCACTTCTATCTTCCCACATCTTCCCCATCATCATTTCATGATGGGCAGTGGTCCTATTGACACATCCATAGGGGAAAAAAAGGAACAGTAACAGAAAATAATTGCCGCACAGCACACATATCTCTCGGCTGCCCTCAGGACATAAAATGCAGCAGGGTGTCTTTTGTATGTTGGCTGAGGGAAAGCAATTATTTAGAACCACACACTTTATCAACATCCCTGAAGCAGAATGCAAAATGAATAATGGGTGAATGGATGTCACTTTAGAGAACGTGCCTCTAAAAATAAAAGCAAAGAACAAGTTATCTTGAGTTTGGTTCAGTTTTTTCTGGACAATGGCTAGACAGACATCAGTGTAGTTGGCTACTCCTACAAACAGCAAAGAAGTAAAGCTTTATGGGGTCAATGTGGCCTCACGTCTCTAAAGACTAGTGACTCTTTAAAAGCTCAAGGTGCCTCATCTTGCCCTTCCAGTCCTCTCTTAGATGGAGGCCACTCTACTAGGTTTGCTACATGAATTTTTCAGGACTATTTCCATGCCTGGAACTCTTAGACCTTGGTATGGTTGACAAGGGCAGATCTTTCATCTTTAGCAAGAAGCTATATTCATCATTTTTAATTGACAAGACATTTCTGAATTTCAGCAAAGCAAACAGGGGAACAACTAAGAGTCACCGAAAACACTGCTGGGAAAGGTCAATTTCTCAAAAGGGCATTGTGTTCTGCAGTAAGCCCAAATGAAACAGGCATATTTCAAAATGTGTATTCCTGTACACAGGCAAACCTTGTTACCCACGTCACCTGTGTGTCATGGAAATGAAATTTCTACTTGTAATCACAAATTTTCTCTCAGCAACAGAGAATGATCATGTGAGAGGTATGAACCCAAAGGTTCTATTGCCTGGGGATTCCAGGTTTTCTCCTCTTCATATGGAAATGAATACCCCAAATATAGGATGACAGAAGAGAAAGAAAAGTCTATGGAATTTTGAAGGTTCCAAAGCCTAACTGCTTTAACACTACAGAATGAGCTATCAAAGTAATCACTGGCAGGAAAAAAAGGTGCAAAAACAAACAAACAACAAAAGCAACCACTTTTTGGAGCTGCCTGTGTATAGCTGCTCTTTTCAGAGTACAAAAGGACATTAAGAAGGCATAGGTGTTTTGCATATGTGGTGTTCCTGATAAAACATATGCAGAAGAAGAAAAGACAGGACTATATGTTCAGAACAATACAGCAAGTGGCATATACACTAGGAAATTACATCAAGAATTCAGTGTTTCTCAATTTTTAAAGATTTGTTTGTTTTTTTTTTTTTTAACTCATGAGTATGTATGTGTTTCTGGGAGAAGGAATTAACCCATGGAGGACAAAAAAGGCATTGGATTCCCTTGGATGTGAAGTGACAGAAGGAGTTATAAACTGTTTTGTGTGGGTGCTAGAACCAAATTCTGATCCTCTGCAAGAGCAGTATTTACTTTTAATGGCTGATCTATCTCCCTAACCCTTTCTTTATTCCATAAGAGAAAAACTTATTCATGATAGTGTTAATATGAACTAAGCCTCTTCAGAGAGAGTAATCATAACAATCTTATTTATGTTAACCACATCAGCATGGAAAAACTCCTGAGTATCTACTTGTGCATTGGGAGCATGTTTTGCTGTTCTAGATGGAATGTTTATTTAGACCTATACATGCTCAAATTATAACTTTCAAGAAGAGATCAGATATAATCTTGCCTCCAACCTACTTTGGGGGTCATCTCTCAAATTTCTGTGAAGACAACATAGCTTTTAATGTTAAAATTATTTCAGGAACTATTGTAGCAGAGTGGGTTCTAGGAAAGCATGAGATGCAAGTAACCTAACAAAAGAGAGTAAAAAATAGCTAAGTCCCTACAGCAGGTGGTCTCTGCCCTGCTTTCATTTCAGTTTAGAACTTGAGTGTATGGGGAAAAGCCACACAATTCTAACATTTTCATCGATTTTCAAAATAGCTTCTGGTTCACAGGCCAGCCCCAGGGACTGAAAGAGTCAAAGAATATACACTTGAAAGGAGGAATATCCGTGTCTTCCTGGGCTCCACACATTATAAGTTATGCCAGAAAGAACCACAGAGAGAATTATGGAGGAAAAACCTGATCCTTCCCCCTGTAAACCTGCAAAGCTTCAGGGCACAGGGTGGGAAGAGGCTCTTCTCTTTGGTAACCCAGGTCACATGTGTCTTTGCTGCATGCTTACTCTGTCCTCTTTGTTAACAACAAGGATCCTGTCAGATGTACTCAGTAGAAAAAAATGAGTAAATTAGGTTTGTTACACTCAGTTCTGGACCCAGATGGACTCTAGATCCCACCCTCACCCTGACCTCTATACCTCCGTTTGTCTCAAGAAAGTACTATGTGGATATCACCTGCACTGTTCTTTGGGATAGAAAAACAAAAACAACAACAACAACAACAAAACAAAAAAAAAAAACAAAAACAAAACAAAATCAAAAACAGTTCCAAAGTGGGAAGTCCCTATTTTTTCTGTGCTGAGATATCACTGTTCACGAACACCTGTCCTCTATGAGGGTGAACCCCAACCTGTCTTCTATGAGGGTGAACCCCAACCCTGTTTGCTCCAGCTGCAAACTATAGCTGCTCTAGCTATAAAGTCTCTTGTTAAGATTTGAAATAAGTTAAGATTGTGGCTAAGCCAAGGAAGGCTGCACAGAGTGATCAGGTCTGCCTTGTTTATTTCAGATGTTGTCTGAAGGTTAGGTTAGCAGAAGGGAGCTATTAGGGCAGCTTTGACCCACTCCACTTCCTGGATTAAACAGTGGGAAGAGTCTCCCATCAATCACCTAGTGTGGCATGCCTTCTGTTTCTCGAGATTTGGGAGTCTAAATAAAACCAACTTTTGAGCTACTAAATGTAAATGACTAAGCTCAGGTGTAAAGTTCAAAACTGTATGTTAGGATTTGTGTGGCTTTGTGGTCATGTACCAGAGTTGTTAAAACTGAGGGTTAAACCAGGGTCACAGTTGCAGACCAGCAAGGGGCAGATGGAAGCCAGCTGCCAACTGAGAGAAGAGAGACTGCTTGCCAGGTGGACCAGTGACAGGAGGCAAACAGCCCAGACAGAAATAGCTGCCATTTATCAGCATGTAGTCATACTACTTCAGATGGAAGACACCACACTTTATATCCTCTAGTCCAGGTCACCATGGTGAGTCTGAAATTCTACCAGGAAACCATGTAGATTCCTAGAAACCCAAGGAAACCAATAAAACAGAGCATTTGTTCAGAGTGGAAACCAACTGATGCAAAAGAGCTTTTTTATAAAAAATATCTAAAGTACTGTGGTCAAGCTTATGACAGCATGTGACTGAAGCCATCAGCTGACAGTATCTAGCCAAAAGGGACCATGTCTTGGAAACATTTAGGTATGTATCATTCTGCTTCAGCATGGAAACTTTCTGTGAAGAAAGCCTGACAATTTAAATGACCTCATAGGGTCATGTGTTTGAACATTTGGTCACTAGCCAATGGTGCTGTTTTGAAAGGTTGTGTGAATCTAGGAGGTTGGAGGAAGTGAGTTACTAGAAATATGCTTTAAGACCTTACAGCCTGGCTTTATTCACTGTCTTCTCTCTGCCTCTTGACTGTGGATGGAACTACCAGGACCTTAAACTCTTGCCACTGGCCTTTCCCACCTTTATGAACTATCCTGAAAACCGAGAACCCAAACAAACTATTCCTCTGGCAAGTAATTCTTCAGGCATTCCATTACAGCACCAAGCATGTAACTAATACAATGCCTCCTACATATAAAATATGCCAGAGTCCTTACCTCTTAAATTTCTACTTTCCTGTCTTTGTTGTTCAATAGAAAATGTCTAAGGAGTTTTGATATCCTTTGTCTCCTTTTAACCCCTAATTCCAGACTTCAGATTACCCTTCCTTTTTTCTAAGCAATGTAATGCCTTAAGCTGTAAGATCATTTACTTGCTTGGCCTTACACATGTCTTTCTTGCTCATGTCAGACCTATGAGTGCCTGTAGTCAGTCAAGTACTTTATTTAGTCTACTTTATGTTTCTATGACAGCTATTACAGAGCCTTGGTAACTTACAGAGAAAATATATTTACTTAGCTCATGTTTCTAGAAATGGGATGTTCAAGATGAAAGGGTTACATCTAGTGAGGACTTTTGACTATATCCGTGTCCAAAGATGGATGGGAGATCGATGATAGATAGATAGATAGATAGATAGATAGATAGATAGATAGATACATAGATAGATGATACAAGGGGAGATAGAGAGAGACAATGAAACAGAAAGAGAAGGGGGAGAGACATCAAATGGGGAAAGGGAGTACAAATGGTTTAAACTTGCTTTATAGCAAACAGATTTCTCCAATAACTGCATTAATTACATATATGTGTAGTGTTTATATGTGTATGTGTATATGCAGTCAGAGTTCTCATGACTACCCCATCTCCTCTTTCAATGCTGCTATCTTGAAAATAAAATATTCAACTTATGAAGTAAAAAAAAAAAAAAAAGAAAACATTTTAAATCAAAAGGGGTAGACCTTGGGATCTGGCTTGCATTACAGATATGGACAAGGACATAGGGAAGATAAAAAGCTACAAAGAAGCTAAAAGATCTGGAAATGGAAAATCCATGAGAACCAAAGTACAATGATGTAAATCTTATGTTCAAGTTTGTTCACCCAAAATGAATAGATGATTCCAGACACTCTGGAACCACCTTGGGAAAGCCTGGGGCCCAGACTGATGAAACTGAAAAAGGTTCCCATCAGGGTGTCTATGAGTAGCACAGAACACAAATACACTAATCCTGGAAAAATATTCTTGGGTTTGGTCAGAAATAAAGAACTTCAAGTGAATTGCACTTTTTAAACCCAAGTGTAGTTTTAAAGACCATGGATTTGTAGTGTCATTTATTTGTCTTAACCACTGAACATCTATGTACAAAAGTTCAGGGCACATAGCCAAGTGTGGGCATGTTCTGGAGAAGTCTGAAATTTGTACAAAATTGTCTCATGCTAAGCTAAACTATTGGTGGAAAGGTAAAACAATACTTAATGGAAAAATAGAGCAAGAAGCACAACACATATCTTCCCAGGATTGCTGGTAACCAACCATTTTGCCTTTGCTATTATTGTGGCTAGAAGACAGAAAATCTGTTTCATGAGTTATTTTAACATACAACTTTTGAAATGGTTTTGTCTTAACTCTTCTAAATAATCATCTTTTACACCTTTATTCATCCCTTCTTCTGGATCAAGGGAAGTTGGCAGAGGAAAATCATACAAAGAGAGGTCAAATGACTTGCTTCTGGGATTTATAGCTATAATTGTTCTATATATGTAAGATTCTGGCAAATAAATTTGAATAACTTAAAGACAGTTTAGTAAAGGCTTATCACCAATTATCATAGGTCAGAAAAAAAAAATATCTGGGAATAGTAAAGGATGCTGAGAGGCTGACATTGCTAGACTTGGTATGGGGATAGGGATGGGCCAAGAGGAGCTGGAAGCTCAGAGTTTCTAATAGGGAGGTAGATGAATTTATCTCAGGTATGCACCTAACACAAAAAAAGCACAGAAAGAAAGAACACAAGGGAGGTGACACCTAGTTACCTTCCATCCTAACTCTCTGTGGCAGGCAGCATTTGGATTCTTCCATTACCATCATCATAGATTAAAAAAACAACTGGTAGCTAGCCTATGAGTAGATAAGCAATTCACATCACCTTTAGTGGTGACTAAATGGTCACATTCCTCAGAAGTCTGCCACACTTGGGTTTCCTCTTCACCTTAGTGCAAAACCAGAAAGCATGTTTACTTTGGAAATGTGAACTATGTGTTGTATAAATGTTCATGGACTTTAGCAATTAGTACTTTTTACATTATAGACTTTAAATGATTTATTTGTATGTATTTATTTATTTTGGATGGATGGATGGATGGATGGGTGTTTCACCTACATGTACTGGTACACAGTGCCTGTGGAGGCCAGAAGAGGGCATTGATCCCCTAGAATTGGAGTTAAAAGTGGTTGTATGCTTTCATGTAGGTGGTGAGAACTAAACTTCTGTCTACCACAAGAACAGTAAATGCTCTTAAGCACTGAGTCTCTCCTACCCCCAATATTATCTTTCCCCACTATTTTACTAAGTATTTACTATGTGTTGTTTCACAAGCAGATACACACATACGAGTATACATACACATACATAGACATACAAACAAATTATACACACACACACACACACACACACACACACACACATATATACACATACAGACACATGTATACACACACATATACACATAAAGGCATACAGACTACATGTAGGAATACAGAAAAAATGCAGCAACTTTGCTAGAACTAAATGAAGTAAAGTTAATTTCAGTTTGAAAACTCCTAAACGGACTTTTCAGAAGGTAACACCCAGAATATTGTATCTTTTGGTGACATCTGTGTCTTATTTGCTTTATGACATGCAATGCCAAGGTCCAATTTCAGGTCCTCAGAGTCTCCTCAGTGAGGCTTATGATGAAAAATTCATTCATTCCTTCACTAAAAAAATTGTGATCTAAGTGAGTTGTTCCTTGTGTGGTGGAGGTGGTGGCTGGTGAACAAACAATCTCCTGTTTGTTTATATGCATGGATCCAAGAATAGATGGCAAAATTAATAAAATAGTTAGAATAGTATAAACAGTGCAGGATGGAAAATGAACTTATCAGAATGGATGGTCAGTTGATTCTACCTGGGTCTCTCTTTGGAATAAGCAAGCCCACCCTCACTTAAGCCCAGAGGGAAAAAAAAGAGTCTAAGCTTTAAACCACAAACCCTCAGATACTACACTGTGGACTCTGGAATCAGTGTCTTGAATTTTTACCATATGCCTGTCACTATTTAGCTGTGAGACAAAATCTGCCATCTTGCAGACCTGAGTGTTTCTCTGAGCCAGGATTTGGTGGTTTGGGGTGGTCTTAGTGTTGTCGATTTGCCAACTTGACAGAATCTAGTGTTGTCTGGAAGAAGAAATCTTAACAGAGAAAAATGGCTCTACAGGATAACCCTGTGGATAAGCCTGCCAGGTGTTTTCTTGTTTGATTTGTTCTTGATATGGAGGTGCCAAGCCCACTGAGAACCGGACTGCCTCGGGAGGAAGAACAAGCTAAGCAAGCCAGTACTACTGTACCTTCATGGCCTCTGCATCAATTCCTGCCTCAAGCCTGCCCTGACTTCCCTGGATGATGGATGATATTCTGTGAAAAGAAATAAACTCTCCTCTCTCCATATTGCTTTTGCTCCTGGTGTTCATCACAGCAATACAAAACAAACTAAGATGGTACTCTCTGAGAGAAACTGCTTGAGAGCTGATGGACTTCTAAGGTAGTGAGACTGTAAGATTGGAGATCACAAGTGCTGTTATGGGGTGAATATGAGCCTGTAACATTGACATCATAGATCACTGTGAAAATCAACCTTACTACAACAGGAATTCATGAAAAAATAATTCAGTTCAGAAGTGGTAAACAAATGTCTGCAATCAGATGGATGAGAAAACAAAATTCAGGTTGGGGTCCTAGTTTAGTACTACCATCACGCAGTGTGCAGGACTCCTTGATTTAGATCCCTAGTGCCTCAAAAGTCAAAGAAAAGAGAAGAAAATGATTTTGTCATGTGAATGATGAAAGAAGCACAAAGTTGTAACAGAAATAAGAAATCAGAAACCTGCTACGTAGTGGTAAAAATAAAAAACACTTCTGTTGCCATCAGTCATATGGGTTCTCACTCCATGGAATCTCACTCTGGGAACAGATCCCGTGAGGAGCCTAGCACAGTCCCTGAGGCAGTTAGTTACCAAGCTTTTCACCCACACATCTTGTTCCATGCACCCCACATGCCCTCATCTCTCATGGGCAACATAGCTCAACCCGTAAGCTCCAGCTGTCCTTCAGCCATTGCTTTCACACATAGTCCCCCACTTTTAATATTTACAACAGGTGGCAAACCAATGTATTAGGCAAGAATTTACTAGAATGTTAAGACTATCAGCCGAAGGGTTAAAAAATAAGGTTTTATTTTCCAATTAAGAGTGGGCAGCAACATGTTGTGTCAAATGGTATCTCAATCATGAGAACCATAAACAAAAGAAAACACAGAGGCAGTCTCTGCTGTAGGTACCCTGAGTAAGAAGGCAGGCTAGCCTGAACACAGATAATGAGAGATTAAAAGCTTGATTCTTTGGCAGAATTGTTTGGAAAATGTATTAAAAAGCTGGTTTGTTTATTTGAAAGAGAGTATAAAGATTTAATGCTCAATTCAAGTTTGTTTTATAGATAGCAAAAGAGAGTATGGAGTTTACCTGAATCAAATGGAGATTTTCACCTGTGGTTCAGAATTAAGAGAGGGAACATTAGTCACTGAATCAAAGTAGAGAGTGGTGATATTTGCAAGTTAATAAGATTATCAAAAGTAGAAGTCTGTACACCAGGCAGAGTGAATATGGATATATATTATAGAAATTATTAATAAATGAACATCTGACGCTCCAGATTGAGACCTGGACAAATTGATATATTTCGTGCTAAGGTCCTGGTTTTACAAGTTACTTACTTATTAATATTAAAAATGATAGAAGGTATTTGTTTTATGAATTACCCCGATAAGGCCATGTGGCTCGTTAGATGCCAGCCAGAAAGGGTTTGTGGTTATTTTCAAATTACCACAACTGGAAGCTCATACTCTCTTAATGTGGGATCCACGGGATTTTGAATTGATTTCGGACAGGAAAGATTACTAGAGTCCTAAGAACAGGATCATACAGTGTTTTTATTTATTCATTTGTTTTATATTGTTTTAATTTTCAAAATGGGTGTGATACTGAGTTTTGTGGTTATATTATTTCTCTGGGAGAGAATACAAGGTACAAGATATTCTAGTTGCTGACCAAAAAACATAGTCATTTAGATGATTTTCAAATGATGGTAGTTGTACACAGCTTGTATTTGAGAGAAACATTTTTTAAGTAAATGGAAAGAATGATGTATAGATTGATGTCAAGACAATATATGATTTAACAGTAGAAAGTGGGCAAGGACAAAATTTGTGCTAAGGCAGGAGAAGAGAAGAAGTGGGAGATTCAAGTTGGAGGCAGCAGAGGAGGATAGTTCAGATCAAGGTGAACTAAATTGGTTTTATCTTGTCTAGGTGGGAAGTTTATATTTTTATTAATTTGCAGTAAATTTATTAATTAGATATATTGTGGATTGAGGATTTAACATGCAAATCTGTTTAATAAGTTACTGATTGCTGAGTCATGATTTTACCAGGCTGGAGAACAGTGTGTGAAAGCAATGGCTGAGAGGCAGTTGGAGTGTGTGGATCCAGCTCTGTTGCCCATTCAAGATAAGGGCAAGTGGGGCTCATGGAACTAAATGTGTGAGTGAAAGGCTTGATAACTAACTGTCTAAGGAACTGTGCTTGTCTCCACACTGGAGCGGTCCCCGGAGTGAGGGCTTGCAGATTGATAGCAACAGAAGCTCTTTTTATTTTTACTGCTACACTGCTATATGCATTTGCAATCTCTATCAACCTTTGGCATTGACTTAATTATCTGAGTTTATTACATGACATCTATGTCCAAAATTGTCTAGCATATTTGGCTTCTTTGCATCATTTATTATTTAAATGCATGTAGGCCAAGATTTTGAGCCAGACAAAACATTGACATTATCTTTCTAATTTCCCTTGAACAGAAAGAGGTTCCAGCCACAGTAGAACACTGTTCCTACACAACTCTCATTGAGTAGAGCTGACTCAGAACCTCCTTTGAAATTTGGATCTTCCTCCCTCCATCTCTCAAGGACTGGGATTGTAGGCATTTACCATTATGGGCAGTATATACAGGGCTGGGAGGTAGATCCAGGAAGTGGGTCATGCTTGGCAAACAGGCTACCAACTGAGCTATATCCCTATATCCCCAGTCAGGTGAAGGATAGGAAAATGGAAATCAATGTTCTTGTGTTGGCCCCCTACTCTACTAGCATTTTGAAGTGAACCCATTGCCAACCCCCAATGCCTATGCAAATAGGGCATAGTCATCTCTGAAAGATGACTTTAGAAATATCAAAAGGGTATACCTTTCCACTTCACCTTTTCCAAAACACTCTTCTCACTGATGTTGAAATGTGGTGGAAATTTCATCATAGTCTTTCTCTTCTTCTGCAGTAGCATTACCATCTTTGTAGATATGTAGTGGCTAGAAGTACTGTTATGTATGTCTGCTTGAAAGGCAGGTAGAATTAAACTACAATCTCAAAGATAATACAGCTCACATATCCACCTTGTGCCCTTTATTCATGATGAACCTACATTTTCTCCTATTCTAGAGTGTTCTTTTGCTATTTATTCAGGCAATTACATATATTATGCAGTTATTCCGTGAGGTGAGTGGAAAGGTCCAACATCCGGCTTCATTGACCATACCCCCAGACACCATGAATGTCCCACAAAAAACATCACCAAGGATGATTCATACAGGGCATGTAGAAAACATGTTGAGCTGCTGTAAGTCCATTTGATATAAATTACATTGTGAAGTAAAGGGTTTTAAGTGATAAAGAGATGTAAGAAGTCATTCATGTAGGCTGAACTCAGGGTAGGAGCTCTCATGGATGGCAGCTGAACCTCATAACCCTATGTGGGGAACACAATAAAGAGGTGAGTTAGAGGAGGGAGGAGTCTGGTCAGGTGCCTGCAGATACCCTTTTCTAGCATACAAGGAATAAGATGCTCCCTACTTGGAGGTAGTCTATGGTCATGGAACAAATCTCTCAATCACCTCCTGAAATAGGACTGAGTTCATCTCCATTAGGATTTCAAACCTTTTGCTTCTCTGGCTTCTTTTTTGTTTGTTTGTTTGCTTATTTGTTTTGTTTCAGAAAACAAGCCATCATAGGTATGAACACACTAAAAAAAGGAAGAAAGAAAATTGTTTCTGCTATGAAAGCACACCAATGTCATAGAAAAGACACATATAGCAGGGCAGCTGGTTCTCTAGAGCAGGAAAAGGTCTCTTTCTGGTAGGCTCAGCTTATGTTGGCTTGGTGCCTGGACACAGACTTGAGGTCTGGGGATGTAATTAATACTTGGCAGACAGTCTGCTCCTCAGGTAATTCTCCTATCATTTGGAAGAAGCTTGAGAGGAAGGTGTAAGGGCTGCCTGGAGAGGGGAAGCATGTGGGCTGGGCAGGAGATTATTTGTGACAGTAATGTAAAGTGCTAGCCATCTGCTTTCACAACTATAGGCTGTGCTAGCACAGGATGTTGGTGCTGGGAGCTAGGTGTGCTACCCAGGCTGACATTCCTTTGCCAGTCACCTTAATACTTTGACCTACTCCTCAGGACCTGTCAGGAGAGTATGCAAAAATTTTTTTTCAATGAGGCTATGTCTCTTTCTAAGGAGACTTCTGGAGTAAGCCAAGGTTGCAAGGTGTCCTCTGTTTCTGCTACCCCTCCTCTATTTCCTTTAGCCACATTCTCTTAGTCTTTGATGTCTAAGCACTGGTTTCATTACTCAACAATTAAAGATCATCCAAACTCACTGACAAATTGTTTTTCTTATTATAGTTAACAACATATTATTATCATTGTTGTTGAATTTTAAGTCATTTACAGATTCTTATATGTCTACAATAAATTTTAAATTTTAGTTGTTTCTATCCCTCATTATCCTTCCAGACATCCATGCCTATTCCACAGAAAACCCTCTTCTTCTCAGCAAGCCCATCCTATTCTAATGTCTCTCTATGTGTACATGAGTATGTGTCTTTATGAGTGTAGTAATACCTGTGAGTATGTTAGTGTATGTCTTTGTATATATAAGTGTGTGTGTGTGTGTACTTGTTTATGAGCCTATAAATGTGCATGTGAGTGGTGTGTGTGTGTGTCTGTGTGTGTGTGTGTGTGTGTGTGTGTGTGTGTGTGTGTGTGTGTGTCCTACTGGGTTTCATTATGTCTGCTTGTATGAGCACAGGTGGTAAGTTATTTATTGAAGAATAGGCAAATCATCAGTGGCTACAATACTAAAAAAATTGACACCACCCAAGCAACAATTAACTGCCCAGATTTCCTCAGGGAGGGATGGGACTCATGAGCCCCTGTCCTTGCCATGATGAAATATTGACAAGCCATATCCTGCACAGGCCTTGCACAGTGAGTTCATGAGTGCAATGGCCCTGTCACAGACAGAAAATATTCTTCTGAAGCACTCATCACCCTCCTTCTGTGATGTTGCCTGAACCTTGTAAGAGGTGATGTGGATGTCTCGGCTAAGGTCAATTACTCTGCCACCACTTAGTCACACCGCGTCTCTTCCACTAGATAAGAACTGTACTCTTACCAACACTCAAATTTTGCTTGCCTGGGGGTGGTAAAGCTTTGAGGATTGTTATTTCTTGTCAAAAATTAGACATTTTTATTAAACACATAATGTGTGCAATATACACAACATGATGCTATAGGTAAATGAATTACTTTCCCCTGCAATGTACAGAGCAGGATGCTGGAATATTAGACTTAACGGGGTGGGGGGAGCAAGAATTTGGGAGACAAAAGCTAGACTATGTCGAAAGCAAATACCATCCTGGAAAACACTAATGTAATTTAGCTGGACTGCCCTCTAGACTTGGAGAGCTGCCAAAGCCAATCTTCCATTTCCATCAAAATCACTGAACACTTCTACTTCATAGAAAATCCCATGGCATTTTGAAGCGAAAATGTGCAGGTGCATATTTATTTTTAGAAGACATAGACTACAAAACATCTTTTCTCCAAGTAGCAGCAAACCATATAAATGTGGAAGCTGAAGCAGTGAGCAAGTCCTCTAAGGTGGAAAGGTCAAGCTTACCAAAGAATGAGTTATGGCCTCTACTGATGGTTTCTCAGAAAGCATTGTACCAAATGAATGCATGAGTAGAATCATAATCAAAATGAAGTAAACCCTCCATAAGTTTCCTTACCTAGTGCAGGACCCAATGAATGAACATAATCCATTTCAAGGTCTAAAGTATATACACACGTAACAAATCCTCTGAAATGCCTTTGATTCGATCAGCAACTAAATGAAATTACCTTAGATGTACAAGGTATTATCATCTTTCTGAATAAATAACAATTATACCCACAATGGCTGCATTCTAATTCTGCCTGGTGTTGTGATACATGTTTTATATAGGTATAGTTTTCTATAAGTTGCCCCATTTCTGCCTGTCATGGAAGCAGAGAACATGCTGACTCCTTTTGTTGTAGGCTACTTTTACTCAAAACATATGTATAGCAAGCTACTTTGCAAAACTGGAAAAGTGGCTCCCTCAAGATCAAAGGGCACTCTTGCTTACTGCCTCACATGTTACGTGCCATGTTTCACTTTGGAACAATAGGCAAGCATGCCTACTGTCCATTATAAAAGAGTCAGGTTCTCTGAGCATGACATTCTACAATGTAATTCACAGTATATTAAAATGTTGCCTGGCTCTCTGTGTGCAGCATTATGGTAACTGGGGAACCAACACATGATGTCTGTAGTATACTGCTTTCACTATGAGATAGAAAGGCCTTTGTCACTAGCCCAAGTCACTCCATGTCTTCTACTACTTATTAACTTATAAAGGGTAGTACAATCATAGAGGGATCATACATTCATACATACATAGGAAGAGTTCAAATCATAGACTCTCTTCAGTTCTTGAAAGAAGCAATATTTATGAAATTAGATCATATATATTCCCATGAACCACATTTAAAAAGAACTGTGATCTTTGCCACTTAAGAACAGAGTTGTCAACATGAAACTACTGATATCAAGAATCCTATGACTGAAGTTCATCTCTAGAGAGTCCTTAATTTTTAGGCAGTATTGCCACATATATCTTTCTGAGGATGATTATATATAAGTTAGTCTCTGCCTGGAGATTTCAATACATATTTATACTAGAAGGTGCTTTCAAAAAGCAATATGCCAAAAGGGTACAGAGGGTTACAAGGAGGAGACACAAAAGGCACTCTTTTTATGGGAAAGGGCTACTACCGTGCTCAAGTTTCTCCAACAATAAGAGCAATTTCATCATGCCTTAGGCAGAGTTACAAGGGTGAATGTGGCTGAGAAGGGAGGCCATCTTTAGCTGTCAAGAGGCAAACCTCTTCTTGACTATTTCACTTATCATGTTTCATGGTGTAGTTGATATGTCATCCATGACATCTGAAGACCACATTCCTTGGGGTGTTAGCAGGAACTGGTCATTGTGATTTAGTATTTCAAATACTTGATTAATGGGATGCTGAGCTTAAAGTCAGTATAGGAAACAACTTCTGCACAAATGCAGAAAGGCAAGGCAATTGTATTCATAGTGTCCCTCACTATCTCTACCAACACCATAAAGCACACTATAAGGTGATCTGTGCACGCACTCATTCAATGAGTATCTACTTTCTAGAAGTGCCTTGGTGGGGTCTCTGTCAGGAAATACAGACTTTACACATCTAATAGTTTACAATTTAATAGCAAAATAAGTACCCTTACAATAAAACATATTAAAGTAGTGAAAGTATAGCCTAAAGGAAGACCTTTTTAGGCTCAAAGCAGAATGCTGTTTTGAGGTAAATTGTGGACTCGGGATTCAGGTCTGTTTTAGGGGATAAACAAGAAGTCAAGGTAAGAACCCCAGATTTACTGAAGCAAAGGCAATGAGGGAACACCACATAGTGGCTTGTTTCTGATGGTTTGCTCAGCTAGAGATCTTCTTTATACAACCCAGGCATGCCTACTTAAAATTGGCAACACATACACTGGGCTGGACTGTCCTTCATCTATTAACAATTAAGAAAACACTCTATGACAATTCCCATAGATTATTTTTATGGGGGCAATTTCCATTCCCAGCTGAGACTAGGAGATTAGGTGATAGTTCAAGACTGTTTTGCAGTGGGAGTCAAGACCCACTAAATGTAAATTTACCTGGATTTGAGGAAACTGTTTGGGACACATATTCAGAAGTTTCAGAAACTGGGGGCACCTAAGAAATAAATGTTCACATGTGTAAGATCAAATTTTAGGACGCAAGTCAGACATCTACAAAACACAGGTTAACGTATTAATCAGGAAAATAAAAGCCAGTGTTCTGAAGAAAGATATAGTTATAACAGTATATGGTATCATTTATTCAGGAACTTCCACGCTCTTAATATTCATCTTTATACAGTACTATTCAAGTGTAATATGTTGCTTTTGGATGCTTCATAGAAGAACCATTTTAATACTCTATTGTCAGGCACCACATGAATGTTCTCAGTAAATATTTGTTTATTAATTTATACTATTTATTTATTATACTGTTTATAAATCAGTTCCACCATATTGTGAGAGCTGTTGCTAACATCTGCAATGGGTATCACACTTTAGCAGAATCATTCCCTCTGGTTCACATTAAATACTTTTGTGTAGAACCAGTAGCTCTCATTAGGTAGTATAGCTACAAATGCATATATATATATATATATATATATATATATATATATATATATATGAATGACTTAAAAATGATGGCACCAAATATGAGAAAGTCAAGCACAGCTAATGTTTCCATGTTCCTAACACACTAATATCAGATATACAACTTAATCAAAGCACATGGTAATTAACCTACCCACTCAAATTATAAAAATGGAAGTACACTTAAACAATCTGTTTTCTCCCCATGTTGTTATTATCTTAGCTTGATATTAGAGTATTTTTACATGTGTATATAGAATCTCATTTCTTCAGAAATGAGTATGCAACGACTTTTTTATTTTTCTATTAATTTTTTTTTAGATTTTTAGACAACATATTTGGTTCTGCTCACACCACTGCCCCAACCCTTCCCAAATTTGACCAACTGGTATTCTTTTTTTTCACACCCATCAAGTCCAATTGACGTGGCCCATATACTTTTGGATGTGTGGTCTTCAGCAGAGCATGATCAACTTACCAGAGTAGGAGCACTTGTAAATAAAACTAACTTTCTCTTAGAAGTCATCAATTGCCAATAGTTCCTTGGGGGCATTAGGGTAGACTTTATACCCAGGTCCCTGGGCCCAAATAATACTTGGGCATAATCAAATAATCAATTGGTATCTGAGAAAAGATGATTTTAAAGAAATTACTGTTGTAAGCATGACTGTGAAATTACAGAATTCATCACACTGATTAATTAGAAAACTTTAAGCATTGTATGCCTTTGAATTCAGAAGCCCTTGTCGATAGAATAGTGAAAATGTTAAATCTTTGCAGACAGGTGGAAAATGTGATTCCCTGAATAGTGCCTGTTTAAATTTTAAATAGTTTAATGAACTTAAGTGAGACTAAAGAATCATTATCCAAGAGTATACAATTTATTCCATGTTCTGTTGAGACTTAATGCCTTGTTTCATTTCCTCAAACTTTCAAAATTAATATTCTCACATTTGAATCCCTAGGCATGGTGGGCTTTCCAGGTCACCCAGAAGGCCTGATTCTTACTGGCAAGCTGGCAAATACTAGGGCAACACAGCATCTCTTAGTATTTAATGGTGGTGTTTAAGGGTGGGAAAATCCTTGAACTATTCCCTACTGGATCAGAGGAGAAAATGAAAAGGCCAATTGTCAACCATTAAATGTCAAAAACCCTATTTGCATAACAAATGACAGATTCAGAGTGGTTTTCAGGGAGGAGCTTTGAGCAATAAAAACAATCTTTGACCTAATGTCCCTTGATAATGATGTATCCATAAATGAAGTCTCTAAGTAATTTAGTTTGCCATATGAGAAATGAAGAACATGTAAAAAGTATATGTGACAAGTCTTGTTCTGGGCAGAGTAACTTTGTATCTCAAGTCTAAAGCAGAGTTGAAAACACAGCTTTAATCCAGATGTCCACTGCAGAAAGTGGAGCGAGCTCTGATGAGCTATAAAGTGGCATTCTCTGAATTACAGTGGATAATTTTAAACTAGCTAATGTGGCAAATTGGGATCTCTGTTTGTTTTGTTAACTATGTTCCCACTTCTATTTTCTGCCCTCTAAAGGTATGTGACTGTGGAAGAACACAAAGGAAAAATGATGGAATAGCTCAGTGGGAGCTCAGTGGTAGAGCACATGATTAAAGTATACATTGTCCTGCACTCTATCTCTAACATAAGAAAGAAAACGAAGAAACAGAGGGAGAGAGGAATGAGGAGAAGGTGGAGGGAGCATAGCCTACGAAGCCTGTATAAGAGAAAGTTGTAATGTGTAGATACCTACTTGTCTTTCTACATGATCATCATAATCTTTCAGAAAAGAATTTTGTAAGAAGTGTGTGAATTATGTTGGATGAAAATGTCAAAAAGAAGAGCTCAGTGTTGGTCATATGCTTGTTAGCATAACTGTGAAAACCTATACAGATGACAGGTGCTTTCAAATCTACATAAGTGGATTCTTATGTATTTCAATGAAACATGCCACCATCTAAACTCCTTAATGCAGAGATAAAGAACAAGAATTGTCAGCAATGAAGGAGATCTGAGCAGCCAGGAAGCATAGAGATTTCTGCTGAGTGAGCACTGAAAGGGCACCCCTGCCTGCCTGATCAAAGGGAACAGGAACCCAGCAGTGGGAACTCTGTTCCTACCCAGCAGATTTGGGGTGAAGAACAGGGCTCAGCCCATCTGCCACCTGGACCAGCAGTTCCCAAAGGATAAGGCCTGATGAGGAGGAGATCTGAGCAGCAAGGGGGCAGAGAGACCTCTGCCAAGTGAGCACGGAAAACGTGCCCCTGCCATGCCTGATCCAGGAGCCAGGAACCCAGGATTGGGACCTCTGTTCCCACATGGAGACTTTGGGGCGCTGAACAGGGCTCGAACCATCCACCATGTGAACCAGTGGAGATCCAGGGACAAAGACAAGGTACAAGGGAAAGGCAAGAATATCACTGACAACAAGATGGCAAGAGGAAAGCGAAAGAGCATATCCCAAGGAAAGCAAGACAACCTGGCAACACCAGTACCCAGCTCTCCCATCACAGCAAATATTGGAATGCCAAACACTCCAAAAAAAGAAGACACAGACCTAAAATCATACCTCAAGAAGATAATAGAGATTCTTAAGCAAGAATGGGAGGAAAAGCAAAAAGAATCAGAAGCTTTTAAAGAGGAAACAAGTAAAAAAAAATCAAAGAACTCAAAGAACTAGAGAAAAACAGAACCAAAGAGATAAAGTACTAGAAGAAGGAATTTAAAACGGAAGTTGACACAATAAAGAAAGCACTAAAGAGATAACCCTAGAGGTAGAACACCTAAAAAAGAAATCAGGAGTCACAGAAGCAAGCATTTCCAATAGACTACAAGATCCAGGACACAATAAGAAGACCAAACCTAAGGATAATAGGAATAGAAGAGGGAAAAGAATATCAACTAAGAGGCACAGTGAATATCTTCAACAAAATTGTAAAAGAAAACTTCCCTACCCCTAAGAATGAGATGACCACGAGCATATAAGAAGCCTTCAGAACTCCAAATAGGTTGGAAAAGAAAAAAAAATTTCTCCCGACACACAACGGTCAAAACACAAAGTGCCAAAGCAAAGAAAGAATACTAAAAGCAGTAAGGGAAAAAGGTCAGGTAACATATAAAGACAGACCAATCAGAATCACACCTGATTTCTCAACAGAGACTATGAAAGCTAGAAGAGCCTGGACAGACATCATGCAAACCATAAAAGAGCACAAGTGCCAGCCCAACCTGCTATACCCAGAAAAACTATCAATCACCATAGATGGAGAGATGAAGATATTTCAAGACGAATCTAAATTTACACAATATCTGACCACAAACAAAGCATTACAATGAATTATAGGTGGAAAACCCAAAACAATGAGGGGAACTACATCCTAGTAAAAACAAGAAAACTCCTAAGCAAAAAAACCAAAAGAAGAAAGAGACACAGACACAACTCAACCTACAAAAGAAATAATAGCAGGAAACAAAAACCACTACTCCTGGATATCTATTAATATAAGTGGACTCAACTCCCTAATAAAGAGACATAGGCTATCAGACTGGATACAAAAATCCAGCCTTTTGCTACATACAGGAAACTCATCTCAGAGACAAAGACAGACACTATCTCAGAGTAAAAGGTTGGGAAAAAAACTTCCAAACAAACAGCCCCAAGAAGCAAGCTGGAGTGGCTATTCTAATATCAAATTAAGTAAATTTCCAAACAAAAGTTATCAAAAAAGATATGGAAGGACACTTTTTACTCATTACAGGGGAGATCTGTCAGGAGGAACTCTTAATCCTTAACATATTTGCTCCAAATACAAAAGCACCCACATTCATAAAAGAAACCCTAATGAAGCTCAAAAAATACATTTCACCCCACACAATAATAGGGGTAGACTTTAATACCCGATTCTCACCAATGGACAGATCAGGGAAACAGAATCTAAACAAGGACACTATAAAACTAGCAGAGACTATGAACCAACTGGAATTAATAGATATCTACAGAACATATCATCCTAAAGTAAAAGAATACACCTTCTAAGCACCCCATGGCACCTTCTCAAAAATTGACCACATAATTGGACACAGAGGGAGCCTCAATCGATATAAGAAGATTGAAATACTCCCATGCATCCTCTCAGATCACCATGGTCTAAGGCTAGTCTTTAACAACAACAACGACAACAAAAAACCCACATACACATGGAAACTAAACAACGCTCTGTTAAACGATAGCAGGGTCAAAAAAGAAATAAAGAAAGAAATTAAAGATTTTCTAGAATTCAATGAAAACAAAAGGAAACAAAACATACCCAAACCTATGGGATGCAATGAAAGCAGTACTGAGAGAAAAACTCATAGCCCTAAATGCTTCCAAATAGAAAGTGGAGAAAGCATACATCAGCAACTTGACAGCACAGCTGAAAACTCTATAACTAAAGGAAGCAGATACACCCAAAAGATGTAGACGGCAAGAAATAATCAAACTTAGTGCATAAATAGATCAAATATAAACAAAAAGAACCATTCAAAGAATCAACAAAACCAAGAGCTGGTTCTTTGAGAAAATCAACAAGATTGACAAACCCTTACCCAGACTAACTAGAGGGCAAAGAGAGAGTATACAAATTAACAAAATCAGAAAAGAAAGTGGAGACATAACAACTGTAACTGAGGAAATTCAAGAAATCATCAGATCCTACTACAAAAGCCTATACTCCACAAAGTTGGAAAATCTGGAGGAAATGGATGAATTTCTAGACAGATACAAGATCCTAAAGTTAAACCGGGACCAGGTAAACAATCTAAATAATCCCATAACACCTAAAAAAATAGAGGAAGTCATGAAAAGCCTCCCAACCAAAAAAAGCCCAGGTACATATGGGTTCAGTGCAGAATTTTATCAGACATTTTTTGCTGACATAATACCAATACTCTCCAAACAATTCCACAAGAAAGATTCAAATGGATTACTACCTAACTCATTTTTTGAGGCTACAATAACCCTCGTTCCTAAACCACACAAAGACCCTACAAGGAAAGAGAAATTCAGACCAATCTCACTTATGAACATTGATGCAAAAATACTCAGCAAAATCCTGGCAAACCGAATCCAAGAACACATCAAAAAGATCATTCACCATGACCATGTAGGCTTCATCCCTGGGATGCAGGGATGGTTTAATATAAGGAAATCAATCAATGTAATCCACCATATAAACAAACTCAAAGAACAAAACCACATGGTCATCTCACTAGATGCTGAGAAAGCATTTGACAAAATTCAACACCCCTTCATGTTAAAAGTCCTGGAAAGAACAGGAATCCAAGGTCCATACCTAAACATAATAAAAGCAATATACAGCAAACCAACAGCCAACATCAAACTTAAAGGTGGGAAACTTGAAGCAATCCCACTAAAATCAGGGACCCGACAAGGCTGCCCACTCTCCCCCTACCTATTCAACATAGTACTGGAAATCCTGGCTGGAGCAATTAGACAGCAAAAGGAAATGAAAGGGATACAAATTAAAAAGGAAGAAGTGAAAACATCACTGTTTGCAGATGACATGAGAATGTACTTAATCGACCCCACAAATTCCACCAGAGAACTTCTACAACTGATAAAAAAGTTCAGCAAAGTGGCTGGATATAAAATTAACTCAAATAAATCAGTAGCCTTCCTATATTTAAAGGACAAGCATGTGGAGAAAGATTTTAGGGAAAAGATACCCTTCATAATACTCACAAAAACTATGAAATACTTTGGTGTGACTCTAACTAAGCAATTGAAGGACCTATATGACAAGAACTTCAAACCTGTAAAGAAGGAAATTGAGGAAGATCTCAGAAAATGGAAGATCTCCCATGCTCATGGATTGGAAGGATCAACATTGTAAAAATGGCCATCCTACACAAAGTAATCTACAGATTCAATGCAATCCCCATCAAAATTCCAACCCAGTTCTTCATTGAGTTGGAAACATCAATGCACAATTTCATCTGAAATAACAAAAGACCTAGAATAGCAAAATCCATCCTCAACAACAAGAAAACATCTGTGGGAATTTTCCTGACCACAAGCTATATTACAAGGTAATTGTGCTGAAAACTGCATGGTACTGGTACAGAAATAGGCACGTGGATCAATGGAATAGAATAGAAGATCCAGAAATTAGCCCTCTCATATATGGTCATCTGATTTTTGACAAAGGAGCTGCAAACATTCAATGGAAAAAGGACAGCCTATTCAAAAAATGGTGTTGGTCTAACTGGCACTCAGCATGCAGAAGAATGAAAATAGACCCTTTCTTATCTTCTTGTACAAAGCTCAAGTGTAAATGGATCAAAAAACTCCACAGTAAACCAGATACACTGAAACTATTAGATGAGAAAGTAGGGAAAACCTTAGAACACATAGGCACAGGAGAAAATTTTCTGAATAAAACACCAATGGCTCAAGCTCTAAAGTCAAAGATTAACAAATGGGACTTAATGAGATTGCCCCAGAAAAAACTCACAGACTGTGTTAATTTCAAGAAAAAAACAAAACAAAACAAAAAACAAAAACAAAACAAAAAACAAAAAACAACAAAAAAAAAAGTCATGCTCAATCCTTACACACCAAGAAAACGTTGACTATTTCCGGGGTACATCCTGTTTTACATGTACTTTTTGCTCATTGTAACTAGTAAGTCCTTGATGCAGATTATCAAACTTTAAAAAAAAAGAAAAAAAGCCAAAAAAATAAAAAATGAAAATAAAATTATACCACCATTGGAAAAAAAAAAGAATTGTCAGCAATTTTCATTTCATCATTTCTAAATTCTGATAACGTATACATTAATTTCTAGAGCAAATGAATTCATCATTGCATAAACTAAATGACCTTATAAATAAAATATATTAAATAAAAGGGATTCTTTACCTGAATATAACATGGTATTAATTCTAATAAACCATCACAGACCTTGGGTGTTTTAAACAAAAAGATGTTGTCTTAATTTACTTTTTATTGCTGAGACAAAGAGAAGGATTGAATCAACTTGGGGAGAAAAAAAGTTATTTGACTTACAAGTTCTAATTGCAGTCCATCCTGAAGCGAATTTGAGGTATGAACACAGGAGGAAAGAACTTAAATAGAGACCCTGGAGGACCACTGATTACTGAATGCTCCCCAGGACAACCTGTTCAAATGTGATACCACCCACAGTGAGCTGAGAATTCTCATATTAATCATTAATAAAAAATTTACCATTAGATTTTCAGGCCCAGCAAGAGGTCCAGGTGACCTCCCTCAAGACTCAAGTCCCGCCTGCAAAAATGGCTGATCACCCAGAACAGCCATGTAAGCATTCTTCTGCCTGATCCCACAGGGAACTTGGCACATATGCTACAGGCTATCCAGGGAGAGAACACCTGAAGCTCTCAGAGGACAGAGAGCAAGATGCACACTGGACTTCAGTCCTTTCCATCCCAGAGAGAGAGAGCTGAGTGACTGCTATCAGGACTCAGGACCTACCTGCAAATGACTGAGCGTCCAGAACAGCATCAAAAGTGCTCTCCTACTTGAGCCCATTGGGACAGAACTCACTACTTGCCTGCAAAGAGCCAAACACCAAGAAGAAATCTCTTTCCTGAACTCACAGGCACTCAGAACCACAGGAGAGACAGGCTCCAGTCAGAGACAACAAGATTACCAATAATCACAGATTTCAAGATGGCAGGAATAAAGCAAAAGAACCTAAGAAATAAAAACCAAGACAATCTGGCACCATCAGATCCCAGCTTTCCCACCACAGCAAGAAGTGAATTGCCAAAGACACTAGAAAAACAAGACTTAGTCTTGAAATCATGACAATGCTGGAGATCTTCGAGAAGCACGTGGATAACTTTCTTAAAAGATTACAGAACACAGATAAACAAATAAAAGTCGTTAAAAAGAAAACAAAAAAATCACTCAAAGAATTACAGGAAAACACATCCAAACAGATGAAGAAATTAAAATCAGAAATAGAGACAATAAAGGAAACACAAAGACACAACCTGGACATCAAAAAAAAAAAAAAAAACCCTAAGAAATGCAAGCATCACAACAGACTACAAAAGATGGAAAAGAGGATCTCATGTGCAGAAGACAACATAGAAAACATTGAAACAACAGTCATAGAAAATAAAAATAAAAAAAACCAAAAATCACTTAACCCAAAACATCCAGGATATCCAGGACAAAATGAGAAGACCAAACCTAAAAATAATAGGTGTAGAACAGGGGAAAGAATATCAACTAAAAGGCACAGTAAATATCTTCAATAAAATCATTGAAGAAAACTTCCCTAACTTTAAGAATAAAATGAACATAAACATACAAGAAGCCTATTGAACTCCTAATAGATGGGACCATAAAAGAAACTCCTACAGACATATAATACTCAAAACACTAAATATTCAATACAAAGAGAGAATCTTAAAAGCTGTAAGGGGAAAAGGACAAGTAATATATAAAGGCAAACCAATCAGAATCAAACCAGATTTCTCAACAGACATTATAAAAGCTAGAAGATCTTGGAAAGATGTCTTACAGGCTGAAACACAAATGCCAGCACAGATTACTATGTCCAGAAAACTCTCAATTATCATAGATAGAGAAACCAAGATATTGCAGGACAAAAGCAAATTTATACAAAAATCTGTCCACAAATCCAACCCTATAAAGGATAATAGATAGAAAACTACAACACAAGGTGGGAAACTACATCCAAGGAAAAGCAAAATAATAATAATAATAATAATAATAATAATAATAATAATAATAATAATAATAATAATAATAATAATAGTAATAGTAATAGTAATAATGCAAGAAAACCAAAAAAAGAAAACCGTACAAACATAAGTTTACCTCTAACAACAAAAAATAACAGGAAACAAGAATCACTATTCATTAATATCTCTTAAAATCAATGGACTCAATTCCCCAATAAAAAGACATAGACTGTCAGACTGGATAGGTAAACAGGACCCAGCATTTAGCTGCATACAAGAAACTCATCTAGAGACAAAAACAGACTATCTCAGAGTAAAAGGCTGGGAAAATACCTTTCAAGCAAATGGGCCCATGAAACAAGCTAGAATAGCTCTTCTAATATCAAATAAAATAGATTATTAACCAAAAGTTATAAAAGAAATCATAAGAAAGGACACCTTTTACTCATCACCAGAAAAATATAACAAGATAAACTCTCAATCTTGAACATCTATGATCCAAATAAAAGGACAACCACATTCTTAAAGGAAAGCCTACCAAAGTTCAAAGTGTATGGTGCATGGCACACAATAATAGTGGGAGACTTCAACACTCCACTTTCATCAGTGGGGAGATCATGGAGGCAGAAACTAAACAGAGACACAGCAAAGCTTGCAGCAATTATGAACCAATAGGAATTAACAGACATCTACAGAACATTTCATCCTGAAACAAAAGAATATACATTCTTCTCAGGACCTCACAGTACCTTCTACAAAATTGACTGTATACTCAGTCACAATAGAGGGGTCAAGTGATACAAGAAGATTGAAATACTTCCATGAATCCTACCAGAACACATGGACAAGGGTTTGTCTTTAATAATAACAAAAACAACAAAAAAAACCCCACATACACATGGAAGCTGAACAATGATCTGCTCAATAAAAACATGCTAAAGAAAGAAATAAAAAAATGTAAGGATTTTTTAGAATTTAATGAATATGACAACACAAAATACCCAAATTTATGGGATGCAATGAAAACAGTACTAAGAGGAAAACTCATAACTCTGGGTGCTTCCAAAAATAAGCTGGAGAATGCATACACTAGCAGCTAGACAGCACACCTGAAATCTCTAGAACACGTATTGTCACTTGATCTTTGACAAAAAAACTAAAAACATTCAATGAAAAAGTGACAGCCTCTTCAACAAATGGTGTTTGTTCAACTGGCAGTCAGCATGCAGAAAAATGGAAATCGATCCTTTTCTATCTCCATGTACAAAGCTTAAGTCCAAGTGGATCAAAGATCCCCACATAGAACCAGGTACACTGGAACTATTAGAAGAGAAAGTTTATGCTCTAAGATCAAGAATCAAGAAAAGGGACCTCTTGAAATTGCAAAGCTTCTGTAAAGCTAAGGACACTGTCAAGAAGACAAAAAGGCAACCAGCAGATTGGGCAAGGTTCCAAATCCTATATCTGATAGAGGGCTAGTTTCCAATATATACAAAGAACTCAAGAAGATATACTCTAGAGAATCAAATAATCCTATTTCTAAATGGGGTAGAGAGCTACACAGAGACTTCTCAATGGAGGAATACTGAATGGCTGAGAAGCACCTAAAGAAATGTTCAACATCCCTAGTCATCAGGGAAATGCAAATCAAAAATTCCCTGAGATTTCAGCTCACACCAGTTAAAATGGCTAAGATTAAAAACTCAGGTGACAGAAGATGCTGGCAAGAATGTGGAGAAAGAGGAGTACTCCTCCACTGTTGGTGGTGTTGCAAGCTGGTACAACCACTCTGGAAATCAGTCTGATGGTTCCTCAAAAAATTGGACACAGTATTACCTGAATACCCAGCTATTCCATTCTTGGACATATACCCCAAAGATGCCTTAACATCTATCAAGGACACATGCTCCATCATGTTTATAGCAGCCTTATTTATAATAGCCAGAAGCTGGAAAGAACCCAGATGTCGTTCACAGAAAATGTGGTATATTTACACAATGTAGTATTACTCATCTATTAGAAACAATGACTTCATGAAATTCATAGACAAATGGATGGAGCATTAGACTATCATACTGAGTGAGGTTACCCAGTCAAAAAGAATACACATGGTATGCACTCACTAATAAGTGCATAGTAGCCACCAAAAGCTCTGAATACCCAAGAAAAAATTCACAGACATCATAAAGCTCAAAAAAAAGTGGGACAAAATGGGGATGCCCCAGTCCTTCTCAGAAAGGAGAACAAAACACTCATGAGAGGAAATGCAAGTTAAATAGAGGAACAGGGATTGAAGAAAAGATCATGAAGAAGCTGCCTCACTTGGCAATCCACCAAATCCAAGCACTATAACTGATGCCAAGAAGTACTTACTGTTAGGAACCAGATAGAGATGTCTCCTCAGGGACTATGTCAAAGTCATATAGATACAGCTGAGCATGTTTGCAGCTAACCATCAGACTATGCTTGGGTACCCCAAAGAGGGTGCTAAAGAAAGGACTGAAGGAGCTGATTGGTGTTGTAAGCTCATGGGAAGAACAACATTATCAACCAAACCCTCAAAAATTCCCATGGATTAAAACACCAACTTTTGTGCACATACTGAGAGACCTATTGATCCAGTTACATATGTAGCTGAAGATACCAGTGTCTGGCATCAATGTGAGAAGAGGCTTTTGGCCCAGAGAAGGCATGTTTTCTCAATGTAGGATAATGCCAAGGCAATGAGGTGGAAAGAGTGTTTAGGAGGAATGGCACCTTTGTGAAGACAAAAGGAGGAGAAGGAGTGATGGGAAAGGGTGTGCTAAAGGGATAACATCTAAAATGTAAATACAGAGTATCTAATAAAAATGAGGGGGAAATGACCAATAGACTTGCTTACAAAAACTTTGACTAAGAAACTTTCTCATTTTTAAGTTCCCACATTCTAGATGATCCTGGCTTGTTTAAAGTTGCCACAAAAAAAAAAAAAAAAAAAAAAAAAAAAAAAAAAAAATCTAACTGACACAGACACTCAAGAAAATATAAAGAGTCTGCTTTTGCTTATAATTCCACAATTTTATAGAATTGCTTTTCTCTAAAAATTACTTTACATAAACTAAGTCATTTTTTGCTGGTTTCTTGTGATTCAGATAAAGGTCAAGTGTGTGTGTGTGTGTGTGTGTGTGAGAGAGAGAGAGAGAGAGAGAGAGAGAGAGAGAGAGGAGGGAGGGAGGGAAGGAGAGAGGGGGGGAGGGAGAGAGGGAGGGAGGGAGGAAGGAAGAGAGAGAATTGGCAGCTCAGAGCAAGCACTGTAAAGGCTTTGCCATTGTGCGCTGTACCAAGTATCAAAATGATGAACTTCAGTTGTGTGGGTCAATGCTGCACACCAGCAGCCACCTATAAGAGATTCTACAAGGTAACACTAAAGAATTCCCAGAGATATTGATTAGTCCTGATCCAATGATTAGTCCTGATCCAATGATTCATCTTTACTCAGGCAAATTACTATGTCACTAATTTGCCTTTTGCTCAGGAAAAGAAAGAGCAAAAACTAGAGCCAGTTGCTGAAATAATGTGTTTATTTTTGATGATCCATGGTTTTGGTTGTTATTCCTGTATGAGCAATTTGATTGTTTGCCAGTTTCTGCATGTGAGTTAGTTGGAAAATGGCACATTGGTTGGGTGAAAACTGCCTTGTATATATGTACATAAGGTGTCTGTTCAATTAATAGAAACATGTTTAGACACACTTGATACACTGACTTCCTATTTTTCTATATCTGTCTATCTGTCTGTTTGTCTGTCTGTCTGTCTGTCTGTCTTTATTCTCCACCCCAGGATCTCCCCTCACATGATATCACTACATATCCTTGACGGGCCTGAAACTGACTATGTAGATCATGCTGGCCAGGGACTCATAGAAATCCACCCACCCTTGTCTCCTGAATGCTGAGATTAAAGACTTGTGCCACAATTCAGTACCCTGATTTTTAATTTTTGAATTCAAGAAACATAGATCAGTCAAATTTTAGAATGGAATGTTTATTATGATACAAATCATTTGTTGGACCATACTTATCATTTAAAATTGTATAACAATTGCCAAATTGTAAGAAAGTTGTTAATAGATTTAATAACTGAGAAGCATCTAAGGTTCCACTGAGCTAAGAATGTGTACATAGGTTTATGTATGCACACATGCATATATATATATATATATATATATATATATCATCTGTCAATTTTTCTACATTAATATATATTTGTGATGGAAGCTTGCAGGTTGCACTGATGAATACTTCTCATAAGCAAAATATAAACTGTATTTCTGGATAGAAAAGAAAGCAGTGCAAAAAATGAATTACCATCTGTAAAGAAGTTTAAAAATGACTCCCACCTTTCTGTGTCATTCTTACTGCACACCACTCTTCTCTTAAAGGTGACAAATTCTCCTGATGTGGACACCTATACTTCCTGACCCATGTATCCTTGCAAACAATCAAATTGCCCATATAAGAATAACAACCAAAACCATGGATCATCAAAAATAAACACATTATTTCAGCAACTGGCTCTAGTTTCTCCTCCATACATTCATTTCACATGAGAGCTGGGAATGCTGGACTTTCCTGTCCTATCCATCCTCTACTGGAAGGGATAAGAGTAGAACACCAACAGCTTAGTGCCCAGGAGGAGGAGAAGCACAGAGCCTCCAAGGCACTTTACATTCTCGGCCTCATGGGAACAATCAGCAACAAACAGGAGTACCTCACACAGAACATCACACTCTGGAGCAAATGATGCAGGAAGGTTCTAAAACCTCAGTTACCAGGCACTTGTTCTCAGTGGTTCCACAAGCTGTAATGAATGGGTAAATCAAAGCCTGATTTGCCATCAGTGCCTGTCAGTGTTCCCTGGGATGGGTAACTTTTAAAACATATTTCCATGGCAACTAGCTTAGAAACATATTTCACTAGATAGTAGCACATATTAGCATAGCCAGGAAAACCATTGAGTGAAAACTATCTTGTACATATATGGACTTTTCTTGTCAAAGTTTTTGCTAGAGAGTATAGAGAAAAATTTCTTAGCACGCAAGGAAATCTAGTAGAAAGTATCCTGAACCATGCCAGGCATCTAGGTTATTGAGGAAGTCCAGCTTAATATCCTTGCCAACATTACCACTTTTCAGTACAGGCCAAATGTTCTCTGCCTCCTTCCTGAGCTTTTCCAGTACCAGCTCTGGTGCTGAAAGTCAACTTCTGCTTTTCCTTTCCCAGCCCTAGATGCTAAGGCCCATTTTCCGAATGACAATTTCATTGGCTTACAGATGCAAAATTATGTTTTCAATGCGAAGAAAAAGCAAAGATGAGGCCCAAACTTGGGTGTCTGGGACTGCACATCTACTCCAAACTTTTAAATTGCCATGCAACCTAGGAATGAAGCATGCATTAGCAATCCTGGAAATCCAGAATTTCTTACCTTCTGTTAAAAATACCCTGGATTCACCATAAAACTTGCTGTTGGTTTAAGGCCCATATTATCCTTTTCTCAAGGACCAGAAGAAATATTAAACTCTGTCTAGAGCTAGCACTCTACATAATTCCACAGAGATATAAAGTCTAGACTTTGGTGATTTGACGACAAGCAATGAGGACCATTCAAACAGATTTTCTTTCTTTTGCCCCTGAGACACTATAAACTTTCATGCCTTGGCTTAGAGACTTTATCTTCTATAAGAAATGTAGATCTATATGGACCAGTCTTTTGTGAAACCAATCTAGACAGATTTAAAAACCACTGAAAATAATAATGTAGAGTCTCAAAATGCACCAATAAAAATTACTTTGTGAGGTAAAGTTTAGATGAAAGTACTTAGACAAGAACATTTTGCTGAAAGACCTAGAATTTCAAAGAGCAAGTTCAGGTTGTATTAGAGAAATTCCCAGGTTTGGAAGTACAAGCAGAATCTTTAGCAATGTACAGTACTGAGCTTTAGCATAGGTTTCAGTGTACTATTCTCTATTGATTTGTGGTTGTCTCCATTTAAGCTTTCTTCATGATGAGCATTGATTACCATGATAGATCATCTACTTTGTGATGTTAATTGATTATTAAATGGCCAGAATTAATAGATTAGCCAGTTGAAGGTCTATTTATTTAGTGCACATTGCCATGGACCATGAATCCAGGGGCATCTTAAGACTTCACTTTCTTACCATTCTGTAAGACTTCCTGATTCCAGGAGGGAATTTTATGCTGGAGAGTTAATGTTTGTCCTGCAACTACCAAGAGGCCTTTAATTGCCATGGCCAAGCTCATGTATCTGACAAGACAGATGAGAATAAATGTTTAAGATGGCTTAGTGAAAGCAAAATGAGGTATTAAAACAGCCATCTAGAGCATGGGAAATTTATGAATGCTAGGAAGCTTGCAGTAACCTGAATATCAACCTGCAAACATTTAACTCCAGAGCCACAATGAAACCTTTTCTGAGATTGCCTATAAAACCTTTCTTAATTGAACAGTATTTTAGAGAAAATGTATAAAATGCCTATGAAAAGAAAATACTCTTTACAGAAACTTAAAAATTTTCAATCTTAAATTATATATAACAAATACTATATATACATATATATACATATACCTATACATACATACATACATATATGTGTGTGTGTGTGTGTGTGTGTGTGTGTGTGTGTGTGTGTGTGTGTGTATGTATGTATGTATGTATGTATAAAATAGTGTTTTTCTTCCATCAATTTTAGTTCCTGGCCAAAACAGGTCTCCTAAGAACAGCTACAGGGCATACTGTCTGATATCTAATGCTGTATTTTTAGAAATGAGATACCTATTTTAAGACTAGATTAAGACCTCAGTTTGGATTGGGAAGAAATACCTAGTTTAAGACTAGATTATGGTGCCTTTAGAAGGTATTTCAAGTAGTGATCTGTGAGGTGATAGGTTCTGATCTAATCCAGTGAGTCATCAGAGGTAATGAAAAGATAGGTATGGAGAAAACTTTTCTGTTAATGAAGACCCAGCACTCCACCTCACCAAAGAGGCAGGAGAACAGAAACATGGTTGATAATCAGTGATAGCCAGGATGGGTAAACAGGATGTGTGAGTCTCATGTACTGGGAAGTCCAACCACATAACATTAGAGAAACAGGATGATGCTTCTGTTAGACAAAATACTGGGCAGTCAAGTGGACTGCAACTTAAGATTTCATAGGTACCAGAGGTTTTGGCAATGGAAGTAATATCAAATATATGCACGTGCTGATCTTGACACTGATAAATTCAGCTACTGATAAATACTTTTTTTCCTTAAAAAATTTTGGGAAGAACATCATGTGAAAAAATGCTAATTTTTTTTTCCATTTGAATCCAAACACTCATTTTTTCAGCTTTCACCATATGTGCCTAGATGAGGTCCCCTCATGCATTTGACAAAGACATACCTCCAGTTGTTCCACATATGTCTCCATAAATTCTAGCAAGTGCAACAGTGAAAGGAAGTCATGTATGTCACCATAAGTCTGGCCCAAAATGCTTTCATTAATTTAAACATCCATCTCAAGATGATGTAACCAGAAGGAATCAGGCTAAAAATCTAATCTACGGATACTTATAAAGCCTTTGTTAAATGAACAGACTCTCTAACCAAAGCATATAGAAACTGAAAGTCTATTAAATGTGGCAGAGATCATAGCCTTAACTGGTTAACATATGGCCATTTACCAGCTAAATTAAAGGACATTTTTCACTAAATGATATCAAATGAAGACTATCTTTAAATAAAAGAACAGAGATTATAGTATGTACCACAGAGTAATTTGTATCGTTTGCATTATTCAGTTCAAATTCATTTCATTAAAAAGCAATGAATATTATCAAACTTTCAGGAAAATTGAAGAATAGACTATCATTCTTGATCTATCACAAATCAAGTATTAAATAGTGACCTGTCTTGCTTAGGGTGACCATCTTAGCTAAGGTTACTATTGCTGTGATAAAACACCATGACCAACCAAATTTGAGGAGGAAAAGGTTTATTTGGCTTACATTTTTATACCACTGTTCATTATCAAAGGAATTCAGGACAGGAACTCAAACAGGGCAGGAACCTGGAAAGATTAACTGATACAAAAGCTATGGAGGAATGTTGCTTACTGGCTTGCTCTTCATGACTCGCTCAGCCTGTTTTCTTATAGTATCCAGAATCAGTAGACCAAGGATGGCACCATTCATAATGAGTTGTGCCCTCCCCCCCATCAATAACTAATTAAGAAAATGTTGAACAGTGTTGTCAATCTTATGGAAGCAATTTCTTAATTGAGGTTTCCTTTTCTCAGACTTCAGCCTCTATCAAGCTGAAACTAGCCAGCACAATTGATACCTTGCCAACCTTAACACACAAATCCATCACTATAAAGCCACAACTCTTTTTGTCTTGTTCATCTTGAAGAGCACACATTAAAGTAAATGTCATAATATAAAACATTCAAAGACCTAAAGTCCCATAATCTTTATTAATTCGAATATTTTAAAACTTGCTCTATTTAAAATCTCTTAAGACCTAATATATTTTTAATTCAGTCTTCAATGGTAAGCTCCTTTAAAACCCAGAATAAAGTAAATAGATACTTACATCACGAGAAAAAGAACCAAGGAACAGTTGCAGTGAATCAAAATAAAAACAAATCCCAACAATATAAATATAACTCAATATCCAATATCTGGATTTCACTCATGATGTCCTGGGCTCCTAGTAAGGATTTAAGTCACTTCTCTGATTCTTCTATCTATACCACACACAGCTTGCCATCTGAGATCTGGCTGGATGCACTCTGCAGATGCTGCTGTTCTTGGTGGTCATCCCATGGTGCTGACTGGCATAGAGTGCTGGGATCTTTAATTTCCTCAATAGCCTCTTCTGTGCTCTTTTCAAGGACTCTAATCCTACTATACAATTCCAGGCCTCAGATGATCTCAATGACTCCTTCATACCTTTAAAAACATCTCTACCTTGAGTCCTCTTATACTCTCATGTTTGGCTGTCAACATAAGGTACAACTTTGGTCACCCCTAGATAAAAGCTTCTATTTCCTGATATTAGGAAACATTACCCACTAAATTTTACCTCAATAATTCTGGTCTCTTCTTAATCATAGCTGTTTCTTTAGCCTAGACTTATCTCCACTCTTTGTCCTAGAAATGAAAAGGTTTGACTTTAGTGGTTCTTGTCTCTTGATAATCACAGCTGATTCTGCTACTCCAGGCGGAAGACAACAATGATTGTTGTCTGGTATAATGTTTGCTTCTCTCTGAAACTTCTCAAGCCAAGCTTGTGCTAGCTGTAATGTTTTCAATATTCTATCTTCCAAGATCCTACAGAACATCCCACTGAATTCTCAAGATTCAATGTCTTTTCTAACTTAACATTCCAATATTCTTCCATAATTCTCAAAATTTTACAGTGAGGCCAGTCATATCAATACCCGACTTTTCACAGCAAATTGTCTTATGGTTACTCTGGCTGTGGTAAAACACTGTGACCAAAAGCAACTTGGGGAGGAAAGAGTTTGTTTGTGTTATACTTCCATACCACTGTTCATCATCAAAGAAAGTCAAGACAAGAAATCACACAGGAGAGGGACTTGGAGCAATAAGCTGATGCAGAAACCATGAAGGGGTGCTACTTACTAACTTTCTCCTGCCTGCTAGAATCCAAAACCATCATTCCAAGAATGGCACTACCCACATTAGGCATTCTCCCCCATTAATCACCAATTTGCTTTACTACAGCACAATCTTATGTAAGTATTTTCATAATTGAGGTTTCCTCCACTCAGTTGACTTTTTCTGTGTCAGGCTGGTAAAAAACTAGCCAACACATGACCTAAATAATTGATAATTTACTTTAAATTATAGAATGTTTATTATTTTATGTGTGTGGCTGTTTTGCTTGCATATATGTATGTATACTGCCTTATATGCCTAGGTGCCAAAGGAAGCCAGAAAAATGCAATGGGTCCCATGGAACTAGAGTTGCTAATGATTGTGATGGTTACTGATGGGTTCGTTCCCGTGTATGGTCTGGGAAACAAACCCAAGTCTTCTGCTAATACAGCCAGCATTCTGTACTGTTAAATCATGACTCACAATTCCCTGCTTTATTTAGCTCTTTTTATCTCTTGTCAATGATGACTAAATTATGTTTAAATGTTATGAGATAAATAAACTTCATTAATACATATAATATATAATATATATAACACATGTTATATGTATGCATATACATATGCAATAGTTTGTATAAATATACTATATATATATGTGTGTGTGTGTATGTGTGTGTGTGTGTGTATGTGTGTGTGTGTGTGTGTGTGTGTGTGTATAAAACCCCTCTTGTATGGAAAGAATTTTTATGATGGTTACAAATATATTGGCAAAATATGTGAATGTATATTCTATTTTTATTTTCCTAGCCTCAGTTTTCTAATTTATACTACAGATAAAACAACCTATGTTCCCAAATAAATTATGTAAGTATTACGTCTGAGAGAAAACAAAAATCCATCCTACAGAATTTAAAATTCTATAAAATGTATTATTATTATTATAGATTATCATCTTAAATCCACAAATCCACATATGACCAATGTGAACATTCTCCTTTCAAATAGCATCTGTTTTCATTATATTACCCAAGCTGGTGTTTATAATTGAAATGCTTTTAATGTGGGTGGAACAGCTTCTGCCATTACGTTTCTATTTCCTAATTTATTTAATTGATGAACTAACTGCATTAATGTATTTGGAGTTTCTCATTTGCTTTTCATTTTGAAGGAGAAAAAGAAGCCAGCAACCCCAGCAGTACATCACCTGTGCCTATACTGGATCTGATGGAAGATGGAGAAAAAGCAAGATCCTCACTGCCTTATAAAAATAAAAAAGTACTCTGGGTGCTGTGGGAATCTTTAAGATAAATCCAAACAAATAATAGAAAAGGCAGTTTTGATAAGAGTTTATGGGATGCTTTATACTTTTCTATATATTATCTTAATTTTTCAATTTACAATCTCTAGGAACTTCTTACTATGACTATACATTATAAAATAGCAAACCTTCCTGGAATAGAGACTGGTATACACCTCAACAGTAATGAAGATAGCTGGTTTTCAGACAGTTAAAACAGAATACTTGACAGATGTACACCTGGGCCCTGAAAGAGGAATGTATGCTCTGATAGTTTAAAGAGGTTTTTTTTTTAAGTCCACTAGGTAGATGGTATGAGGAGCCCTAAAAGAATGTTAGGAAAAACTTCCTGACAATATCATGACAAAAATAAATGCAAACTAAGCCAAATAATCTCCTCTCATATTAGCATGGTCATGTGATCTGAATGAGATAATCTTTGTACCATATAGTTACCAGAAATTGTATATATCAACGTGTAAATAAAAATTTCTTCATTTATATAAAAGGGAGTCTTGGAAATATTGTGGAGAGAGCATATATTTTTTCAATAATATTGAATTCCTACATGGAAACAGAAAAAAAAAAAAGGTGCTAGGGAGATTGCTTATAAAATAAAGTGTTTATTGTCCAAGTGTGATTGAAATTTGAATCTCCAGAACCCACAGAAAGCCAGATATGGTAGGCCTTCTCAGTAGTGCAAGTTGTCTTGGAAATATGGACACAGAAACAGCTGAATCCCCAGAAACACATGGGCCAGTTAGTATGGCATACACAGTAAAGAATCTGATCCTTAGGAATTCCCACTACAAGTGCTAAAGACCTGAGGATGGAGAAGGTACAAGTGATACAGAGGTTTCTGAAAATGAAAGTATGAGGGAGGGATGAAGAATAACCCTAGATCCTGGTCCAGTGCTTGCTTATCACTAGTGTTAATTTGGGAACCAATACAAACTCCTTCAAGAACATATCTTCTTGGGAACAAAAATGGAGTTGTATTAGTTAGGATTCTTTAGAATAGCAGACTTTATAGGATAAATCTCCATCTCTTTCTCACATATATACCTGCATACATACATAAAAACATACCTGTGTGGATGCATATGTGCATATGTGTGATTTTTTGAGCTGATTTACAAATTGCTGTCTAATTGTTCCAGTGATAAAAAAAATGACTGCCTGTAAATGAAAAGTTCAAGAATCTAGTAGTGGCTCTTTCCACAAGATTGAATGTCTCCACTGATCTTCAATGTATACTGTAATCCTGAACAAGTAGTCTCTAAATGCAAGTGAAAGAATGGATATGCTAGAAAGGTAAGGGCAATCAGGCAAAGAGCAAAATTTTCCTTCTTCTGTTCCTCATGTACACTTTCAGCAGAAGGTATTGCCCAGATTAAAAGTATGTTGTCCCCACCTCAACATCAAGATCAAAGGTGTGTCTTCCTACCACAAAGGTTCCGAGTTCAAATGAATGGATTCACCTACTTCAAACCAAGCAAAAAAATCCCTGAAAGGTGTGCCCTCCATTTCTAGAGTATAGTCTATTCTGAATATAGTCAAGTGAACCACCAAGAATATCTAACACAAGAGGTAATCCTGAACCTGTGACTAAAAGTCAAGCTTGTGTCCCCTGTTCCCATTGAGGCTCTGTTGGTTCAAGATAAGAAGATAGGACTTAAAGCTTGATTTTTCCCCCTCTGCCAATATTGTTAAGTAGATAATTTGTTTTCTTTCAAGTAAATCTTATTGGCATTTGAGTACAAATATGCTGAAGAAAAATGTTCAAAATAAGCCCCTTACTGGGGTTGGAGGAGAGCTAAGCTTATAGATGGAGTGGTTTTTTCCAATACACCAAAGAAACAGCAACAACAATCACTTCACAAGTGGCTCTCAGCATTCCAAATGCTGTAATCCTTTAATACAGTTCTTCATGTTGTGGTGACCCCCAATCATAAAATCACGTTCCTTGATATTTCATAATAGTAATTTTGTTACTGTTATAAAGTTTAATGTAAACATATGTGTTTCCTGATAGTCTTAGGTAACCGCTCTGAAAGGGCCATTAGACAATCAGATGGTCATAACCTACAGGTTGAGAACTGCTGCCCTACACTAAAGGGCAACACCAGCATTGAAGAGAAGCTAGACTTTGGGGTTGTGACATAGAAAGTACAATAAAGAACAGAAACATGAGCAATCCCTGTTCTTGTAAAACAAAATCCACAAGACCCCAGGAGCAACCTGAACTCTCTAGGCTCACTTACGTACTTCCTCTTCAACAGAATCTTGACTATCATTTAGTCGAGAATTTTTTTTTAATTTTTGCACTCATGACCCCTTTTCATTTGAAAAAATTTAAACTTTACAGGTATGTGAATGTATAAAATATTAATACAAATCAATATTTACTCAGGAAAATTTAATTTGGTATATCTATTTTTAATTTATTAAAGATAAGACTGTTACTAAGATGAGTATGCTTCTTTATTTTTATACAAATAATTTGATCTCAACTGACTATTAATAAAATAGGACACAAAACATCTTTATCATTTTTAAGTGTTGGTCAATATTTTGATTTTATAACACAGCTTCACATAAATAAATAGTATGAAATAAAGGAAATGTGTTTAAGTTCAGCTCAGAAATTATTGAGCTTGAAACCAAATTATTTAATGTTTTTTAAAATAAACTCTCAGTCAACAATAGAAACAGAAACTTTTAAAATCAAATTATCTAACATATTCCAATTAAAACATATACTAATTTTATACTTACATGTTGAGGAATGAGAGACCTATTAAAACATATTGACTTCCTTGATTAAACCATGCTTTATCTAAGAGCAGATAATTTTGCATGCACAGTCATAACCCTGAGGTGAGCTGTCTCAAGCATCAATCTTTGGTTATACCTGGAATGGTAGCTGAAGCATTTCATTCACAAGGAAGGCTGTGGTGAAGTCACATGATAAGACATGAGGAAACAATGACAGAAACACCATGGTTCTATTACACATGTGATTTAAAATTACCTTTGCTTTTATTGCTGCTTAATTTTATATAGCCATCTTGTTCATTACTGGGATCTCACATATGATCATAGTCAACAGTTTAAGAAACTGGAATTAAAAGGCTAATTAGCCAGAGACCCATAGCTAGTCAAGGTGTAGAGCTTCAGACCATGAAAACTGCAGTCCTAAATGGGATAGTTGTAACACAAATGCAACTCACAAGGCTTGGGGATCATTGTGGAAAATGGGCCAGAAATATTGTAAGAGCTAGAGATGGAAGACAACTACAAAAAACAGGGTTTCCTAGACACAGGTAGGCAGAAGCACAAATGGACAAAATTTCTTCAACCTCAAGCCAGACCAAATGCTAGCTGAGAGAGACCATCCCAATTTGTTTCCTAAGGTGGTTTTCTCTATCCCTCTTCCCCATGCTAGGCTAGTTTTTACAGATGAATCCTCTAATGGCTTTGTTTCTGTAGTATCTGAAGAGATTCATGAGCCCTATCAAGTAGCAGTTAAATCTGCTCAAATGGCTGAAGTCATGGCTATGAAATTTGTTTTGCAATGGTTTCCTGAATAAGCCCTAAATATTTATACTTATAGTATCTATGTTGCTTAAATTTTGCTACCTTTAGAAACTCCCACTTATTTTGCCCCTGTATCAGCAGTTCTTGATCAGTTATTGAAACTACAGACTTTGATTGGGCAAAAAAAAATCCCATATTTTTTGTAGGGCACATTAGAGCTCATATTTCCCTTCCACAATCTCTTTTGAGAGAAAATCGACTTGCACATGCATACATTCACCCTCTTGCATTGGTTATAGAAGACCCTAATGTAGATAAAGCTTTTAGGATGCATACTAAATTTCATTTGAATGCAGGATCTTTAAGATTTCATTGGAAAATTACAAAGGACCAAGCTCTGAAGATAGTCATTCAATGTCCGATGTGTGCAGAATTCATTTCTGCTCCTAATTTGGGAGTTCATTTTAGGAAACTGACTCTCAATGATATTTAGCAAATGAATGTTATACATGCCCCTTGTTTGGAAAATTACAATTTGTGCATGTTTCAAATGATACTTATTCAAAAATGATATATGTATCTGCACATAGTGGTGAGAAATTAAAAGATGTCAAAAATTACTGCTTGCAAGACTTTACATATATGAATGTTTCCAAGAAAATTAAAATAGATAATGGTCCTGCATATTCCAGTAAAGGTTTTGAACAATTTTGTTCAGATCATGCTGTAATTTATAAGACTGGAATTCCCTATAATCGAACATACTCATTGCACCATAAAAATGTATTTGTCTAAAACAAAAATGGGGGATCATATCTCCCCTCATGCACATTTATTCTTAATTTTATACATTTAAAAAATTTTGACAGCAAATTCTGAAGTCTGCTCTGCAGCTGATCAGCATTGGAGAGCATGCCCAAGGCAGCAGTGAATGGTTCAATGGAAAGATCTTGCCTCCAGTTTGTGGTGAGGACCAGAACCTTTTATTCTTACTAGTGCCCAAGGCTTTGTTTATATTTTTCCTCAGGATGTGGAACTACTTGTTTGGGGCCCTGACCACTGTGTTCATCCTGTCAAACCCATGGAGTAGTACTATTGATATTAATGAGGGAAAAAGTCTCAATAGTGAAGCAGCTGGGGAGTGAAGACCTTGCAATGATGATGAGGATTCCACGATCTGCACCTGTGCCTGTGGACTGAACTGGAAAGAATCAACTGATTCTTGTCCATACCAGGAGAATTTGACTGCATCTGTTATTAGTACTGTTTCAGCAGCTGCTTTTGCACCTGCAGTTTTTGAGAGTGCCCTTCCCCACTTTATTGCCACAGCTTCTTGGTAGAATTTTCTGGAGAAGCAGCTGAGGCCCTCTCCACTTAAATTAACTTGTAATCATTCATTTAATTGAATATGCATTCAATTGAGAATATTAAATTTGGAATAACAGACGGCACTGTAACAGGAACAACTTGCCCCATTTTGAGACACACATAAGATTGGGCTAGTACAACATATTAGCATAATATAAGGCATATTAGCCCTTAAAGCAGCCCTGATGTGTATCCACTCTTATGTCATTTAGGCAAAAACAAGCCCAGAGCCAAACTGTCAGTCGGCAGACTAGCAGCAAGCAACCCTGCTGCTCAAGCTCAATTGAGTATGAATAAATTAAGCAGCCAGAATCCACAGGGGGTGCTTGCCAACCTAAGCAGAGAATACACGGGCCCTCATGGGATCCTCAGCAACAGGTAAGAGAAGTACTGACAGCCATGGGCACCTATATTAGTCGCTAATTTATAAAAAATTTTTGGGGGAGATTTTGGAAGCCATGTCCAACCCTGTTCAAGGGTTAGCTGAACTGCCTGCTTTTATGCCTAGACTTTGGAAAAACAACATGCCTTCCTTTGTAATACAGATTCACTCAGTCACAAGCCAATGTTTTACACCTGTGTTCCTATTGTTTACTGCTGCAGGATATAGACTCACACCCTGGTTCCACCGAGAACGCCAGAAAGTGCTGCTATACTTTCTGGCTGCAGCTCTCAGGATACACAGTTACAAAGGCAGTATGAAAATTCCCTAGCTGGTCCAAGGAAGCTCCACTCCCTGGGGTGAGTCTGTATCCTGCAGCAGTAAGCAACAGGAACACAGCTGTGGAACATGGGCTTGTGACTGGGCAAATATGTATTACAAAGGAAGGCATGTTGTTTTCCAAAAGTCTAGGCATACAAGCAGGCAGTTCAGTTAACCCTTGAGGGGGGATGGGCATGGTTCCCAACAGTAGGTCAAAGCCCATCTTTGGCTAAGAAACTAGAGACAATTGAAAGATGCTGAGAGGCTACACATGGGGAATTCAGTTTTATTTGAGGGTGTGGTCCTTACTATGACTATGCTCAAAGTGGATAACCACATATCTAAAATAAAACAGGAAAAATCCAAGTTGAACTCAATGTTTGTTGTTTGTTTGTTTGTTTGTTTCTTAAGAAAGTGAGAAAAAGAAAGAGGGTGAGGATTGGGTGGACTCAGAGAAAGGGTAAATATGATCAAAATGCATAAAAATTTCAAACAACTATAAAATTAAAGAAAATTAACTCGAAGTCAAAATAGCTGCAGATAAAAAAAATTCAGAGGGGCTGGTCAATTAGAGTTTGTGTTGATTTTAGCTAAAGAATAACACACAGTTATTTTCTAAAATCTTTCTTTGAGCACAAAACCAGGAGAAAACATGAAAGCCAAATTGACAGTGACTGCACTGTCAGCAGCTATTCTGAATCAGGCAGGGGCCTGAGGATTTAAATAAGAAAGACATGCATCATTTATGTTACAAGAATGCCATCTTTACTGTCTGAATTCTGCTCTCAAGATGTACCCTACAAAGGCAGTATGCAAATTCCCTAGCTGCTGCTGGAAGCCATACCTCCTGGGTTGAGTCTGAAACCTGTGGTAATATAACCAGGAACACAGGTGTGAGAAATAGGCCCATCTAAACTTCAAAGGAGGGTGTGTCATATTCACAAAGTCTAGGCATACAAGCAGGCAGTTCAAATAATCTCTCAGAGGGGATAGGCATTGCTCCCAACACCAAAAGAGGGGAATGATGTTATGGAAACATCAATAGGCCCAACCATTGTCAAGTAGAGTTGACAGAAGTGTGAGCTCCCCATCCTAAGGGTTGCACCCCTGTGGTAACACATCAATGACTTCTTGGAAAGCCCAAAGCCAAGAAAGAGGCTTCTGTGTTTATAGTGGAGAATTGCTGCAGCAACATGAAAAATACACTATGAGGTAGAAGAAAGTTGAGGTTAGGGGAAAATTCTAGAGCTACCTGTGTTTCATTGACATTTACTTAGAGTTCTTTTATTTGGGGAGATAACCATGTAGTTTAGAAATGGAGCAAAAGGCTCAGAATGCTTTTGCTAAAATGAAATATGCATTTTACCTTTACCCTTCATTCATTTTGAGGGATTGGAATTAACAACATCAACTCACAACATCTTTGTTCTTTAATACAAAATTATGCAATATGTGAATATTGGAGGATCCAAATTGCTAGAGACTTTAATCTGTGCTGGGCATCTCATCTAATTTTAAATAACATGATGAATGGTTACTTTCTAATTTGAAACAATACTATTTATATCTCATCTTTGGTATCAAAGAGGACTTTTTATTTGTCAGGATGATAAACTCTGTGTGCAAAGGGTCAAAAAACAAGAAGCAAGTTGGCAGATTGACATTTTAATATCATTTAACAGAAACATAATTACAGGCATAAAATATGAAATGAAAATAAATTAAAATTATACACTCATTATCTTGGATTATGTTTCTATGAGCTTTGTGAAGAAAAAACATAAAAGACAAGAAGACAAAGGAGAGAATCCACTGACTTTAGAGGAAAGAATATTGAGGCTTGGACGCAAAAAAAAAAAAAAAAAAACCCTGAGGGGGAAAGTTTTGAGGCATTGCTGCCTCTGTGTTTATAATATCCCATCCACACACACTTCCTAATTCCTTCAATTTTGTTAATATGATACATTCAAGAAAAACAAAGCCCTTTGCCTTTCTCCTTCTGAATTCTCTATTTTAAATTAGAATTCACTTATTTTTCAACAGGACCATACTTTACATAATAAAAAAGTTTGTTGGTCTTTGAGACCAACAGTCTATCACAAAGATATCAGATCAACGTAAATGTGATATCAAAGAGAGAGTACTGCTGGGATGTAGGTACCTCTTTGTTGACATTTGTACCTCTCCCCAGGATTGCAAAATCTTAATTCAAAGACAGACATGCCAGATTGCCTTCAACCACATTTAGAGCCAGAGAACTCACTCTTCAGAAAAGAACAAAATTCTAAATTATAGATGAAACAATCTTATCAAGTAGGTATATTGTCTTCATTTGGGTCCAGTTAACCACCTCAGCAGAGGCCCGAAGTCCAGGTGAGACTATCTAGGAAAGACCTCTAGTTGCTATCTTTTCTAATAGTATGACTTTTTTAAAATTAAATTTAAAAATATTTTTATTTAATCTAATAAAAGTGTTAACTTTTTTCATGCTTCATGCTTCTATAGTTATGAAATCTTCCCTAGTTAATTTGCTGTTACTGTTTTTTAATTAGTCAGTTCAATCAGACAGAATGAAACATCATAGTCTATGTACCTTAAATGAAATATTTTGTTAAAATCATTCTAGAGACATGAGTTCCAGATTGAAGACTGTAATTTCTCTCTAGTTTGTAGATGGACACCTTATTGTCCCTCACATGGCCCAAGGAAAGAAAGATATTTAAAAAAGCAGGGTTTAAGAATGCTAGCATATTTTCCTCTTAAATATTAAACATCAGTGACTAAGGCATGTCCTGCTTTCCCTCCAGCACCCTAAACCTCTGTCCCAGTCTTCATACCTACTTCTGTTGCTTGGGCCCCACCCAGCTCTTCCAGGTCTTCCACACTTGGGAGCCCTGCTGCTTCTGTCTGTACATCTGTAATCGTTTTCTTAACACTTGTCTTTAAATAGAGGACTTACCTCACTCCCTAATCCCTGGTGAATAGGAGGTATGAGGAGCTCCAGACTGGCAGAAGAAGGAGGGCTCCCAAAGCTGCCATATCTTAGCAATGATGCAGTTTCTCAGAGGAAAAGTCTGTCTTCCCAGCCTTTCCATGTCCAATTTCTCTGAAAACACATGCTTTTCAATGTTCCTGCTTTCTATAACATCCTATCATTCTATCTTTCCTTACCCTGTCTGTGTTGTAGATGTGGTCTAGAAAGTGCTTCCTTTCTTCTTCAGCAGATTTTTTTTTGGGAAGGAAATTAGGAGCTGGGTATTATGTTTCAGACCAGCATGCTAGAAAGAGATGTAAGGGAGGGGACTGGTCCTTTCGAATGACATTAGTGCCATCAAGTAACCAGATCTAGATTTTTCTGTTCTCTTTGTCCTGTTATAATTTGCATATTATTTTTAATTGTTTTATTAGATACTCTCTGAATTTACATTTGAAATATTATCCCCAACCCAAGCCCATCACCCCTCCCCCTCTACTTGTCTTCACCAGCGACCAATCACCCTCTCCACCTCAGTGCCTTGGCATTACCCGACATTGGGAAAACATATTGTTAACATGTGTATTCACCCAAATATATCTGTAATTTGAGTCCTGTTGCTGGGTTTCATAGGTCTACCTCCATTTTCTATATTTGACCTTCCTTTGGCCAAATTTAGGCTTTTATATAAAAATATAGGTCTTTGTAACAGTTCTAGGTATAACAGCTCAGAAGGGATTTTGTTTTTTGAGGTGGGGTATAAAATCATTTCTTGAGAAAAATACAAATGCTGTAATAAAAATTTTAAAAACCTAATTATTACAAAAACATTTTCATAGATTTTCCTGCCATTGGGAAAAAATAAAGTTTATCTCCTGTAGGCAGTTGTTAGTATGCAAATGAAAATTTCAGAGTAAAGCCCTGACAATCACAATAATGAAATAAACAAGACGAATTAAACTGTTGTACTCATTCAGTCTCAAGAATTTAATTTCAGTGACTCATAGCTATAAAAGCAGAGGTCGTAATGCACTAGTATGATGAAAAATAGTTTTTAAAGGCAGAAAGGGCTTTATTAAAGAAGCTTGCATATTATTTGTGAATGGAGCAGAGAATTCTCATTCAACAACTGTGTCCAACAAACAATGTACATAATGTTTGTATTTGATACCAGTCTCTAGAACATATTTACTTATATGAATAACAGAATAAAAAATGACAGAACTTTGTGGGTCTTGGAGAAACAGTCCAGCACATTTTATCAGCACTATCACTTTCCAATGAGAGAAGAAAAGAACATTAAAATCAATCCCTGATCTGGGTTGGACATGAGAGATTGATAAAATGCAGAATTATGGGATACATAGCCAGAATAAGAAACGTATGTTTAAAAAAAGCACTGGGGAGCATACATAAAAAAAAAAAAAAAAAAAAAAAAAAAACTCTCCCCTGGCTGAGTTTTGGTAGTTGAAATAAGAATGGCTCATAAGTCCTCAGATGCTTAAATTCTTAGTCTCATCTGGTGGAACTGTTGGGAAAGTACTAGAAGGTATGTCCTTGTTGGAAGATGTGTGTCATTGGTTTTCAGGTTATAAAAGCCTGTGTTCATATGTTTGTGTACGTGTATGTATACATATATGTGTGTGTGTGTGTGTGTATGTGTGTTATATATTATGTATATATAACACACATACACACACACACACACACATATATGTATATAAGACACATATAAAACATATTTTTCTTTAAAATACTTCAATCTTGATATAACATGACCCTGGGTCTGGGGAATCACTCATTAAAAAAGCAGTCAACCTCTGTGTGTGGGGGGGGGGTCCTAGGTTCAGTTCCCAGCCCTGAGAATCAAAGGACTAAATGTATGAAGCAGAGAGACTGTTAATGTGTTGTTTCACAACAACAATTCTACAATGAGGTGCCATCCAATTTGGTTCAATTCTGACTCCAATTTGAGATTTAGCATAGACTCCTGATGTCAAACACTTCAGTCCTTTAACCATTTCCTCCTTCTGATGGCAATCACAGCTCCTAACTATTCCTAAGTAAGCTTCATTTATTCCCAGCTGCCATCCAATCCAGGGCTTCTTTAATATGCTGGAGTTCCCTGATCCCTTAGAACAGTTTACAAAATTTAGAAAAATAGTTCGCTTAGAATTGAAACTTTACTAAAGAGATTATAAACTGAGTGGGGAGGTTGAAATAGGGAGAAATTAAAGAAGCACTCCAGTGTCCAAAGGTGCACTATGTTGCCTTCTGGTGCATGCATACAATCAGTACCATGGAAATACTAAATATCAAGGGAATTTTGATGAAATTTGAATTCCTTATGCACAATTGACACAGCCATTAGCCATGTGACTAAACTTCAGTTCTAAGAGTCCCACTGGGAGCTTGAGTACAGGGCTAAAGCATCATATGGTTATTTTTATGATAACCACTCCTGTCTTTATGCTATACAACCCCCTTATCAGGATATACTCAGCTTAATTTAAATGGATTCAATACATCTTTATAAATACCAAAATATAGTAATTTTACTAAGGAAATTGTAAGAGGTTTTAAAGTGGAAAACTAGGAAATATGGATAATATACATATTTATATAACATGATCAAATATGTGTAGTGTATAAGTTATATATAATTATGTGTATTTATAGAATTAAAGTCTATGTGTGCATAGATATTCCACAATGACATGTATCTTGATACATAAAAATACTATGAACTTTAGGTTGCTTTACATATCTTCTTCCTGGATATGATTAGAAACCATAAACATTCACTAGATGTTAACAGATCTTGCTTGGTTTTATTTTTGGGTCCCTAAATAGCCTAAAAAATAGGTTTGATACGTTCATTTCAACTTTTAAAAGTTTTACTACATGATTATGCAAGATCAGACCCATCTTCGAGTCTGCTTTTCAATGAGGTTGGAAAAGGTGCCTAATTTTATGAGCAAGGATTGTATCATTTATATATCTGGAAAGAAACACCCAGCACACCCACAAGGCTCTGCGGTTTTCATATACAACAAAGGATCGCCAGTCTAGGAGAGCTACTGCCCACACTGAGCTGGACCCTCCGATGTCAATAATAGAAACATTTTCTCACTGGAGCATTCCTCTTCCCAGATTCCTGTGTCAAGTTGACTTAAAAAAAAAGAATTAGCCAGCATATTAGCTTCCTGAAAATATGAATCAAACTTACTTTGAAGGGTCAATTAGACAATTAGTTTGCTGTATATACTCAGATACGAGACCAAATTTAAGCTGCCAAAGCAAAATGATAATTAGTCCTCATACCTATAACTTTTAGCTCTTTAAAGATTAATTTAATTATGCCTGAGAAACTAAGTGTTACACTATGTTGCAAGTAATAATAATTATTATTATACTCACATCTGACACTGAATGAAAGTGTTTGACATCTTCACACATAAAGATGTTTTCTAATCAGTTATGTACTAACCCAAACTGCTACTGCTCACCCAAAATACCAGAATGATTTTTCTCTTCTTGAGACCCAGCTGTCAGGTATTATTGCCTTGCCCTGAGTATAGAAAACTATAAAGCACACAGTTAAATGTTTTCCAATAAATTTGGATCTCTAGGACTCAGTAGCCAAATCATGCAGTCTCCTTGGAGAGATCCAGGTCAGCAAAAATTCTTACTCAAGATACAAAGTCAATGGCTCCTGAAGAGCAGCATTGTAGATTTTCTTCTGTTCTCTGTGTGTGCCTACATGTTTACACATGTAGTGTACCTGCATCTTCTCTCTCTCTCTTTCATACACAGAAACACACACACACAGACACACAAATGCACGTGTGTGTATAAAAGCATAGAGATTTATTAGAAGAATACCTGTGGAGGGGACAAGGCAAAGTTAGCAGGAGTTGGTAGAATAATCTACTACAATATATTTTTTTACCATATATGACACCCATATTTGGAGTAAAAAGGGTCATAGCATGAAATTTTGATCATGAGAGCTTCAGAGAACATTATAGTCCTGAAAAGATTTGGGACAGATGTGTAGTTTCCCCTACTCCATACACACACACCAACAGAAACTGCCACAGAGAAGTATCATGTGTCCTTAATGAAGGGCCCTGGTCTAGAGTACAAACCAAGTGTGGTCACTGGCCAGGAGCATGCTACTACAAATGTGATCCTGGATAGCTGGAGGCCTGTCTCGTAACTGTACTCCTAGATAGTGTGCTTGAAGGATGTCTGTATGAACAACAGACTTAGTTCCTAGAACATTCTATATTCTATATTCTAGGAAGTAGTCAGAGTGTGCATATTTGTGATAATTTACCTCCCATACACCTTAAGTGTATAGGTATACACTATAGGTGCCTTTAATGCAATATGCCACTTGGATAGCATATATCACTCTAAATTTATCAGGTAAAGGACTGAAGTCACCATTCTAGAAAATTCTGCCTACATATTTTAAGATAAGCTTTGCCCTGGAATCAATCACAGAGTGGATAATGAACAGTTTAGTTCTTATTTGTATTTCCCAGATAATTGTCTCATTTCTCCTACAACACTCAAAATCATAAATTAATTCTCCTTGCTACTTAGTTACTGAACACAGTGGCTCCTGTTCTGGATCACAGTATTCTCAAAATGCCTCAGATTTAAATTATTTTCTTTATCATGTGTGATTTCAGTCTAGATGGAGGCACATTGTCTGCTGTGTTCTTCTGGGTTTTCTCCCCGGGCCAGAGGTCTGATTGCTGTTGAAGTGAAAAGAGACTGGCCAAGATTTCAGGTTGTATAATATCTGTATTTATTCAGGTGTCTTGGATAGAATTTGGATCAGTGGCCTGCAATATTGGCCAAGATGCATTATTGGGTCTTTAATTGGGTTCCTTTAACTGTCTGCTTTGCCAATCACAGCACATCATCTTTGTCATCAAAGGAAAAGATTTTGTAATAAACTGAGACATACATAGGATCTATAAAATGAAACACAGTAGCCATCAGATAATAAGATTTTTGGAAATGACTTTCTTTAGTTTTCCCACTTTCCCTTTAGGAACCACTATGGGCAGGTCTCCAGAGAATCCTCATTGTTCTGATCAAGACTCTTTACTACAAAGGCAAGGTCAAAACAAACAAAAATAAAGAATTCCTCCATTTAAAGAAAGACAGGGGAACTAGAAAATATATTTGCAGTTTTCCAACTGTGAATGATCTACAAAAATAAAATAGGAAACCTAACAAGAAATAGAAGACCAACTTTTCTTACTGCTGAATATAGTCTAATATTCTTCAAATTCCACAAATGCCTCTTCATTAATAAATATTTCCTTAAAAATTCTTAAGGTTAAAAAAAAGTGTGTTCTGCCTATCCTGAAAATGAGCCCAGAATCCCACAATTAAGCCAAAAGAAGAGAATCACCATTCTAAAATGTATTTTGATGGAACTGTTTTCCAAAATGTAATCAGACACTTGCAGCTAACTTAATAGTTATGACCCAAATTTGTACCCAGGTCTTGAGTAGAAATTTCTTTTAATGTTTACAAAACCACATTATTTAGGCTGAATGTCAGAAAATGTGCCCTATTTCTCTTCTGCAATTCCCAGGGATGTTTCAAAACTGATTACCATGGGTTACAGGAGCAGATGTCACATGCATATTTTGGGGAGAATTTTGTTGTTGTTGTTGTTGTTGTTGTTTTAATTTTTTGGCACTTGTTAATTGAAGTTGCGTGTCATAATTTGGTATCATAAAAAGTATAATGGAAAGGAGAGTCCTTTGGTCAATGAGGGGAGATAAATTTGGGGAAAATATATAATATCCTAGAACAGATTTTGTACATCATTGAAGACAAAGAAGAGCTAAATAGATCAGAACCGGAGCATTTTTTAATCATATCCAGCAAAGCATTCCAGTCAGTAGACTGAACACACCTTGAATGAGGATAGATTTACCATTTGACTTCACCCAGCAACAATCTCCAGGCATAGAGGAACCTGTGTAAGGGGAAATAGTAAAGCTGCATGCATTCCGAATGTTTATTCAGCAGTCTGATGCTTAAACATGAATTCTTAGAATGTAAAATGTAACAATAAAGGAGGCTATCTTGACTATGCAATGACTTTGGAACAGACAAAAATAAATTTAAAATAGTGCCTAGAAAAGCTGCAGAGAATTTTCTCAAACAAGAATGTTTAATGCATAAGTGCCTAGCATTTTGCCCTGGAGCTGTGTCTATATAACAAGGCTGAGTCAATTATTCTGAGGCTGTTGCCTTTTTTGTTTAAAATAATCCAATGTCTGCAGAATCAATCTGAGACCTTTACAGTTTATGTGATCTAATTTTCAAAAAGGGAGAAAGAGATAAACAAACTGCAGTTGCTGATAAGCCATTTCCATAGTAAAAATTCTATAATTAAGGTAAGTGGGAAAAGCCTGTTGTTCCCCCTGTGATTTAAGGCCCTCCCCAATCCAATCTGCCTAGAATACATGTAGACCAAATTAATAAACAGATGTCACCAACTTCTATTTTAAGGCACTGCTCCAGAGGAGCTGTCACTTTGGAGAACAGTTGTAAAGCTGTTACCTGGAATTGGGGCTTTATTTCCTGAGAACACTTGATCTCCATTTTTATGTGTGTAGGATGGAATGATTAGATTGTGCCTCTTGTTTTTAATGCAGCATCCGTATTTCATAGGACCAAGGAATGTGGAGGAGGAGGCTATTTGTGTAGCATGAACTCCAGCAAAGATGAGAGGCCTTCTGAAAACCAAGCAAGTGTTTCCAGACAACACAGAACCCAGCACTTCAGTTTCTCTTCTATAAAAAGCAGGCAAGTCTAGTACAGTCTCTTCCCAGCTAAACACAGCTATTTAAATTGAAAACATTTTGAGTTTTAGAGTAAAGGAGAGACACACCTTTATTCTTTCCACCAAAGATAGATGTCACAGGTTAAAAACAATAGTGTCAATGATTAATAACAATAATGAAAACAGCAACAACAACAACAATAAAAACAGCATTAATAATGATGTAGTTGGTGAAATTTTAGACATATTAGAGAATGTAATATTTCCATTTGGAAAAATAGAGTTTTAAGCAACCTTGTAAAGAGAAATGGAATACTCTCTCCATTCCTGAATCAGCTCTCGACCTTGAAGGTGAAAGAAGACAAGGAACCTGGGCTTCAGAAAATCAGAGCAGAGCAGAAAGGGATGGGTAGTGGAAGATCAAGCCTTTGGAAACACAGGACTCCTTGCTGTATCTAGGTCTCATGTCCCAACCCTCTCAGATTTGCTTCCAAAGTCAGCTAGTAACAGCTGAGCTGTGATTTAACCAGGTTAGAACCCCAGTCCCTGACATTGTTAAGATGCCAACAGCTGTGCTTTCTCAACTCCCAGGAACTCTTGAACACACTCCGTCTTGATTCCTGAACCCATAATTTGGTCTACTTACTTCAGAATTTGTGACAAGTCCTTCTTCTGCATCACCCTTAATATTCCATCAAAATGAGAATTCCATCTCCATCACTCAGGTGAGTATAGCTACCACCAGCACGTTGGAATATCTGTCCTAGCCTGTGTTTGAAGTTGCTGGATTTTGCATACACACATATACAAAGAAGAAAGACCTTCATCCAAACTGCAGCATTTGTCACCTAGTCTTAATGGAGGACTGTTCCATTAGTCATCCATGGCTCTTGTCTACCTAACATCAGACTGGTCATGGCCATCCATGAAGTCTATCACATATCATCATTCTTGTGTTATGTATTACAGCTGCTATATGAAATTGCTCTCAGAAAGATGATTTGCAATAGATATTAGTCTCAGAAAGATAAGTCCTTGACCTGAAAAAAGTGTCTGATAATATTTTTTTTCTAAAACAATTTCCATGGGATTTTGGCAGAAGGGTAGGGGCTTTCCAAATGGAAAAGGTGCCATTGCTACTCAAAAGTAGAGTGCATTGCAGATGACATTGGCAGGTTTGTCTTTGATTCAGGGAAGTCTCAAATTTCCTCATCTGGAGATCTCTAGAAATGTGTTTTCTACTATGTGTTGTGTGTACACAGAATCTTGAGTGTGTGTGTGTGTGTGTGTGTGTGTGTGTGTGTATATATATATATATATATATATATATATATATATATATATATATGCATGTGTGTGGCTGTACATGAACATATGTCTGCATATGTGTTGAAGTCAGAAGTCAACCTTAGGTGTTTACTTTTACCACAGAAACAATCCACCTTGAATTTTTGAAGCAGGTTTCTTAATGGAACCTAGGTCTCTCTGAGTGAGATATACTGTCTGACCAAGCAAGTGCCAGGAATCACCCTATCTCTGCCTCTCCAGTGGTAGAACTATAAACATGGGCCACCACACTCAGCTTTGTCAGGTGGGTTTGTTTGCTCACTTCCATACAGGGAAGTTCATTTCTATGGTTGTACAGTATGTAACTTTTAGTTGACCTGGTAAGTGACCATGTAATGTGCTGAGTAGTGAGTAGTTTGGAGCTACATAAAGCATGTATGTCCTAAAACTTCTGGCTTAGAAGTCCTAGACCTATCATCATGCACCCTTTAGGGTACCAATAAGACTATGAAGCCCACATCAACAGCCCTATGCTTTTGCTTTTCCTTTCAGTTTCTCTTGAAGAAGCAGGTGGGACACATAAACCAGGAAAAGTGGGTTTCAGAGACACTGTGGTGTCTCCAAATTACTTCTCTGCTCCAAGCATGTTACTGTAAAGATATTTGGTGCCCCCATGACCAATGAATGTCATGTTTGCCTGCTTATCACTTCCTCTTGTGCTGAGCATAGCTCTGCTGAGGTCCTTGGCTTTGAGCCTGACTTGCTTATGCTTTTCATGTGTAAGTAGATTTCTTCTCTTGCCTTGCATTAAGGCTAACTGTAGAAAAGACTACTTGGAAAAAAAGAACATTAATCACTTTGCTCTCCCTCAATAACATCTACTCCGTGAATTTTCCAGATGATTCCTCAGCCTTGGGCCCCAATGTACAACCATCTCCAATTTCTAGATGAAAATCTATGTCTGAAATAAAAAGAACTCAGCAATTAAAAATAGCAGAATCAGGCATGATGTGAGGTGATATAACTTAGACAACTCTGAATGGGAACTGAACTTTCAGTTTCCTTATTTCCTTTGTGCTTTCTAAATTATTGACCACCTCCCCCCATTCATCCAGAACTATTTCAAGACAATTATTTACAAAGGGAATTAAGGTTATTCTAGAGAGAATGAGCAGGAAAGCAATGAGCCTACATTTGATTTCTGGTATTAAAATTGAGAACATCTGTGTATTAGTGAATTACTAACAAGCTAATTCTGTTTATGGTCTATGCTGGAGGATTCTGTTTGTATTTTTCCTTATAGGAAGGGAAAAAAGCTTCTTTAAGCTACATACTTGTGGGGAGCCAATCAACAGGTCATGGCTTACTACAGCAGACATGGAATAGACAAGGGCGTCGAGGACATAGGGAAGAAACAATAGAGGTATAAAAGTCATAAGGAGAAACAAGTACACTCTTTGGTCAAATATAAGCTTCTTCCTAGATTAGGCATGTATTAAATATGTGATGTTTGGCTAAAATCCCAAACCTCAAAAGAGAATTTTCTCATGTTTCTTTTAACTGCATTGCTCACAACAAACCTAAATCAAATTAGTTGTTGGGCAAAGTGAGCCTGGAGGTTTAGCTTTCCTTGTCTCCCCACGATTTCAAATAGCACGGGTAGGATCAAAGCAATGTGGAGAACTTGGTGGAAACCATAGTAAAAACTCTCCATTGAGGGGATGTTAGCCACATTCCAGGTGGGATCCTACTAAATGTCACCTAGAGGCTCAGGACCTCCCCATCACTCATGAGAGAAGATCTAGGATATAAGGTTCGTGAAAACAAACACTAAGCAAGGCAAGAACAAACAGTAGTCAGAATGCAGTTGTGAACAGGTTTAGGGCAGAGGGTATCACTTCAGAAATCACGGAGCCAAGGCATAACATGAACAAGATTCCTAAGTTTGCTTTAATTCTGAGATCCTGTAAGTGTCAGCATTCTCAGCACATTCCACATAATTTCTTTAATTGAAGCTAGATGCTAAGCATGGGGGTGACAGTTAAGAAGGGGGACAACCAAGTTCTTCCTTTGTCCCAAAGCAGTGAATTAGATGTGTTTTTTAAATGGAAAAATCAGATTGTATTATAGACAGAGGAGTGAAGCTACTTGTCAGTTGCCTGAGTTAACTTGTTGCCAAGAATTTAGCAACAGGAAAAACAGATGTATCATAGAATTAAAAAAACAAAACAAGCCCTTTTAGTCTGCCCATTCCAAACAATTCAGGAGTAAAATTTGCTGCCTGAGCTGTGACCAAATCTTCAGAGAATTATGAAAGAATGAGTAAACGAACAAGAGAACTGGACGTTTGTGTGAAGATGAGCCTCTGAATAGTGTAATGTATGCCAATACTGAAGAGTGGAAGTCTTCAATGATAGAATTTTTGTTTTATTATATGTATATATAAAATTTCATATGTGCCTGAGTGTGTATGTGTTTGCAATAACCACAGACACCAGAAGAAGGTGTTGAATCCCTTAGAACTGTGGCTACAGGTGGCTGTAAGATACTACATAGGTGCTGGGAACCAAACCTAAGGCCTCTACAAGAACAGCAAGTACTTTTAACCATTGAGTTATCTCTCCAAGCTCTATAAGTGCTTTTTTGGGAAAGAATGTATCAATATTAAGTCAACGTCATAGACTGGTGCTAAGATGCCAGACTGAGTTCATTTTAAATGTTCACACTGATGCTGTATCAAAGACAGAGCCATATATGTGTGTATGCTACCTAACATACAATCTCAATTTAGGAAATGGCATTTGATAGCTTTTTCTAATCACTGGTTATGTACAGACTCTTGCATTAGATATGCACTGCTCTGTAACTCTGAGATTGATACTTAAGATAGTAAATGTGTATCCTAGTATCACAGGGTCAAGTATCCATGAGTAACTGAGTTAGAAGAGTCACAGTTCAGCTGTCATCTCTCTCTCTCTCTCTCTCTCTCTCTCTCTCTCTCTCTCTCTCTCTTTCTGTGTGTGTGTGTGTGTGTGTGTGTGTGTGTGTGTGTGTGTGTGTGTGATACTGTATTTCACAGTTTTACTAACCAAACAGGATGATGGAAACCATTGGGAAAAATATTTGGGCATCTTCTCACCCCAATTCCTTTTCAAAAATGACTGAATCTATCAGACTTCCAGATTAAGTATAACATGTTTGTATTATCTTCAAAACAGACTGAATACGAACCTTTTTGTCATAAATAAGTTTATAAATAAATACACTATAACCTAAATGCTTTGTTTGCTATTTCAGAATTATTAGGCCTCATGATTCTGTTAGGTTCAAGATGCAAATCTTAATGAGATGTTCTCCAAAGGTTTTGTTTGTCCACTGGGAGATAAGTTTTATATTAGAGGGTTATTGAAACTTGAATTAGACTGATATCCAATCCACTTACTGCTTAATAAACAGAAAACTCCACATTCCCCTCTCCCTTTTTTTACTGCTGCAGTTTTTGTTGATTACTGGCTATGGGTGAGTCTGTGATATATATATCACATATTCTGCATAATACATCTTCTCTGGACATAAATATGGTATTGGCTACCACAGCACAAATTCTTTGGATTTCAGCATGCCTATAGTCTGTAAGTCCCAGCATGACTCACTTCTCTTGTGCCCTTTCCAATGTGAACACTATATAATCTTCCTTTTCAGAGTTCTCTGATGTCATTTCCCTTCAACTAATACTAAAATGATTATTATTGAAAACAACGCAAGGCAATTACTGAAATCACATGACAATCTGCAATTTTCAGAAGCATCTCTAGATGATATGCAGTAAGTAGGCATTTGTTCTTACTATAGTTGGAACTAAATGGTGACCAAGAGTTGTAAATCACTGATACAAGTATTTTCCCAGCATGTAGCTATATATTGAGAAGTCAGGTTAAGATGGAATCCTTGATCACATCAAAAGATGCACTGTGAGTTTTACTTAAAGAGAAAAGCAAAACATAATATTAGCAAATTTCTTTACAACTGCAAGACTCATTTTGACCAAGGACTTATAGTCTCTTCAGACACACTGTCCCATATTATTCTTGCTCTCTAGGTGGTGCAACACCTAGTTATAGTCATTTACCATTTCAATAGCATCAGTAATCATACTCAACTGAGAACCCACCATGCTACATCACCAACCTACCAGACAAGATGGGCTCACTGGTGCAATAGTGGCCTCTGTGGTGAGTAAACAGCTTTCTGATTAAATTTGAAGCCTGCTATGTAACAAGCTTTTATTATTATAAACCAGGTAAAATTGCATTCTGGTTATTTATGTCTATGTCCATAGTCTACGGCAACTGCCATCTTTGTTTAGAGAAGCTTCTTTCTGGATGGTGATTACTACAAAGGTTCATAACTGATCAGAGTTCTGAAAATATGTGACTATTGAATGATCAGCCCTAAGTGAGACATCTACAGTACCCCTCTGAGGATCAGGGAACATTTTGGAAGAGGGGTCAAAGTGAATTTAAGACCTGGAGGCAGGGGAAGAGTTCTTGGGATGCTGTCTTCTGGGTGTGACAGGGTCACTGTACTCTTGAATGCTGTGAGGACCTGGATCAATAGTAGATTCATCACAAACCAGTTCACAGTTCCACAAACACCTCTCCTCTCTCTGAAAATATGTAAGTAGCTCTTTTTTTTTTTTACTTTTTATTCTTTTCTTTCTTTCTTTTCTTTTTTTTTTTTTTTTTTTTTTTTGGAGAATCAAAAGACAATTTTTTGGAGTGGTATACCCACTGCTAAAATCTTTACTCATGTACCTTTAAGAATATTTAATAAACTCATTAGGGCCACAAAAAAGCACAAAGAAGAAGAAATGTGGGGAGATGAGGAACCCATGGAGAAAGGGGAAGGAGACCAACTGGAGTGGTAGAGGATGAGAGTTCAATGAGGAAGAATGAGTTAGATCAAAGTACATTATACACATATATGAAAAGATTGTAATGCAACCCATTATTATGTATATAGTAATGTTTTTAAGCATGGACATAGGAACAGGTTGGCTTGATATTGGAAAGCAATAATTCAAAGACCCCAGAGTCGACACAGAATTCACCCAGACATCAAATACTCAACATAAAAGAGGCAATACAGATCACTTGTTTGCAGTGAGGGGCTCTTCACTGAAGTCTGCATGCCTCTTTACCCAATAACTATTTTTAAGAAGGATTTATTACAGTAATTCATAGATAACTCTTTTAATCACTCTAAAGTCCACCAAAAGCTTATTTCTGAAATAAAATTTCCAGCCAAATGGTAAAAAAAAAAAAAAAGAGAGACTTATTGCCCCAAGAACAAACAGGCAAAGACAGCAGCAGGAGTTTCTGATTTCTGCAGAAGTTTTTAAGGAGAAAAGGGGGAAAAGATGCCTATGTTAAGATATGTTGTTAAGTTCTGATTGGACATGTTAGCCAATGCAGCTAAATAATAAATATTAATTGCTGGACCTAGATGTTTTAGTCAGGCTTAAGGAAGATAGACCTTAGTGGCTAACAGTCCTTCTAGACTCTGCTGCAGCTACCTGGCACTAGCCAGATATGCCTGACTCAGCATAAAATGCACTGTTTCCTCCTCTCTCTCTTGTCTTTTGATCTCTTACTCACTTACTCACTTCCCTCTCTGTCTCCTCTTTCCACATTCCTCTCCCCCTCTCTTCCATGTGTTCATGGCCTGCCTCTACTCTTTTACTCTCTCTCTCCCTCCCCCTCTCCCTCCTTCCCTCTCTCTCTCTCTCTCTCTCTCTCTCTCTTACTCTCACTAAACTTTCTCTGGCTCTAACTCCTCAACTCTCTTCCCCATGCCCTAACTAAAACTCTATTCTATACTATTGTGGCTGGTACCTCAGGGGGAAGGGGTGACTCAGCCCGAGCCCTGCAGAGGCACCACCTTCCCCAACCCCACCATAGCCCACCCTACCAAACATATTTCTGGCTTCTCTTTTTCTTTTTTATAAAACACAACAGAGAAGAAAGGGGGAAGGGCAAGACCTGACAGAGCCAGGCTTGCCAAGCTTGGGCCTGTCAGCCACTGAGTAAGTGCTTTGAGCCACTAGACAATTTACATCTTTTGACCATTCAGAAGCTACCCTCTGTCCTGGGGCCTTGTGAACCAGGAACTCCAAACTCCCTCCTTTTGAAACTAAATGTGGATTGCGTAACAGGGATGGAAGGGGCCTCGAACCAGCTAAGAAAACCTATGGGCACCCACAGTGAAAGCTGATCAGGCAGCAATAGACAATGGCACATCTTGCCCCAATCACCTGGTTTGGCAGTCAGTGGTACCATGTTTCAACAGTTTATTTTCTTATTGAAACACAAGTAAGGGGTTTACCAGTGGCTACACCTTGGCCATCTGAGCAGATCAATGAATCTTTGCGAAATCCGTCCTCTCAGTGCTCACATGAACTCTGGAGAAGGAGGCTGCGACACTGGGTTCTCTGCTCAGTGTATTGTAGCTAACTCTAATGCCAACACGGGAGATGTACAGCACAAGGGGCTGGGTCTGTGTATGTCCCATCTTACCACAGGAGGTTTATTCACTGAAAAAAGAAAAACACAGCAAATCAAATCTCTCTCACACAATGGACATCTGTCAAAGTGCTCTTCTCCACAGATGAAGCCTGGCTTTCTTGCTTTAACTAAAGGAGGATTGTTCAGGGGTCATTTTGCACAAATACTAGAAAGAAAACCAAAGAAATAAAATGTGCACTTTGATGTGATGTGCTCCAAGTGACATGATTTTGCTTTTCTAAAAACAGTTTGCATAAACTAAAAGACTTTTACAAGGAGAAAACGATTGGAAACAGAAATTATTGTGTTAAGAAATCACTGGGGATGAAATCTTCTAAAATGCTGGGAGTCCACCTCAGGGCTGGGAATTTCCAAATGAATGTCACATTCGTTGTCTATTACTGAGCTACTGCAGGGAATCCAACCTAGTGCTTAACAAGGATTCACAGGGCCTCCAAGCAGTTAAGACAAACTGGGGGTGCCCACAGCAAAAGCCAATCAGCCAGCAGTAGCCTTGTGTCCCCTGAGCAAAAAATTCTATGTAGCTTAGCAACCACAACCTTACCTCTCATTGTTCATGCAAATGTATCTTGCAGAGCCCTCTGAGGGGATCATTAAGAGTGCAGGGCTGCAGTGCTATTGCTGTAAAGCATGCCACCCAGCTGAGAGAAGCCTGAAATGTGGAGAATCTCAGAAGACCTGCAGCCAGGAAGTACTGTAGAGCATTACATCATCAGGTTGTCAAGGCAACTAGCCAAGGCTGCTTCTCTGAACTCTGATGGGCCATGCTGACTGGTTCTTTAGACAAGGACTGAGCCAAACCAAGGAAAGCAGAGGGGAATGGTTTGAGGCCTGAGGCATGACTACTAGCAGGCTCTGCACTTAGGAAGGTACCTGTTTCTACCTCTACTTTGACACTGTTTTGGAGCTGGACCACAATGAGTCAGATCCCCTCCATCCACTATGAAGAGATAGCTATCCTACCGATAGCATCTCCAGGAAATTTTCTCCTTCTGGTCCATCATCTCAGTATATGAAAAAGGCTGTGAATCACATCTGTTACTCCTGAAAATTCCTGCCTCAGGATTCCTTGTCAATCCTAGCATAAAATTTTGTGTCAGCTTCTGTAAGGGTATCTATAGCAAAGTATTACAAACTGGGTAGCTTTAAACAGTAGACACTTATTCTTTTGCAGCTGTTAAGGCTTAAAGTCTGAAACAAAATTATCTTTCATGGCATGGGCTCTCTGGAGTCCCGAGGAGAAGACTCTGCTATCTCAGGGTTTTTTTTTTTTTTTTTTGAATTGTATTGGCATCCAACATTACAAGCAGACTCCATTTTGTGTGTGTGACCCTGTGTAAGAACACCAGTTGTCTTTGATAGGGACCCACTTGATGGCTTTTGTCTTCAATTCACTATATTTGCAAAGCTGTTATTAAATGAGCTTCAATTTATATGTTCTAGGGCCTAGTGCTTCAGCAAGTCATTGGTGGTGGGCGGGGGGGAGGGGCAGCAACTCAACTCATGGTAGGCCTACTCTTTGCTCTCCCAAAAGTCAGGTACATATAGAACTTGTTCAAGCCTCTGGGAATGTCCCCTCAAGTCTGCTTAGGTGGCATGCATGAATTTTTACTCTGACTTCCCATTGCTTATCTCTTGAGAAAAGGATGCCCATAGCCCAGAATTCCCATTTTGAGTGGCCTAGCCCAAACTGGCTGGATTTAAGATGACTTCCAGACTGACCCCCAGACAACCTCTAGCTTCATTATAAGTTTATCTGCATTCTACTGGAGTCCTCTAATGCTCCTGATTTCCTCCACTACTACCATCAAAAGACCTGGCAATTAACATGACAATGACCAGACAGAACCATATAAGGAAAGGAAATGTGTTTGTGAACTCCATGAAACTCCCTGCTATTCCCAGAAAAAAAAAAATCTGAGTATTTCTCAGCCAGTTAGCCCACACCTTCTTTCTTTAGTTGGCATTTATAAACCTCCTAGTCTGGAGAAATTGGTTTTATTGAGAAGAGTGATAATTCTCCCACCTCTACTATGCTCAGTGAAATATAAAAGTTTGCTTAGTTGGTGCTCAGTCTTTGTATTGGCTCCACAATGTTGACAGGGAATGAGGATCCTGTTTAGAGGAGGGAGATTATTAAGAGCAGAGCAGGTAGAACTGAGTTCTCTTAACAGTACTGTAGAATACACAGTACAAAGTCAAACCAAAGGCAAGCCAGTAAAATTGAGCCATTAAGAAAAGGGCCCACCTTTTCCCTGGGAAAGCAAGGATCCTCTAGGCCACTGAGGATCTCTGCAGCCACCACCATTACTTCTTCTTTCCTATTCTTGCAAAATATGCAATACTGATGTGTTGTTATGAGGTAACTTAGTAGAAAAGAAGCAAATGTCACCCTGCTCTTTTCTGCCAGAAAGGATGGAAGTTGTCATCTCCAGGACCACAGCTGGACTTTTATAGCTCTGTGGCCACACAAGATGATTCCACCTAGTGAGCTTTTACTTGCTTCCTCCCAAATATTTGCCTTCACACTTCTTATCATCTTAGAAATCCAAAGCACTTTGTTTTGTGTGGCCATTGTAAAAGGGAACATTATCAGTTCAGGACAGCCCAAGTCCAAGTTCTCAGCACAAATGGGATTTATTTGCCCCAGAAGGACAATGGGCATGGAAGAAGAGACAAGTACAGGAAATAGAGAATGATGGAGGAAAAAGAAAGGAAAAGGGGAATGAGGAAAGGAATCTGGGCAGGAGGACAAAGGACTATCTCTGGATAGAAAGGAGATAGACATGGTTCACTGGCAAATGGTGAGATTTAACCCAAATACCTTTTATAAAGGTAAAAGGGGGAAGCCCTGTGTTAAAATGAGGTGTTTAATTTTAATTAGACATATGGTTGCTGGATTTCAATACTGATTGATGGACCTTGGCAATAGGCCTCATGAGAAGAAAGTGCCAAAATAAACTTTGGTGGTTTTCTTTATTAATGTAAACTAATAAGTTTTAGCAAGGCAGAGGGAACTGGAGAAAAGAGCAAGATGTGCCAGAGCCATGTTTGCCGTGATCAGGCAGGCTAAAAGTCCAACTTCTATAAAAATGCATATGCAGAGTATTACACCTAAGATATTTGGCAAACTCATGATTACTCTTCTCTTTGGTACCATGTTCATGCATTCATGCATAGGTAGCTTCATGTAAACTTTTAGGTGAGTAGTTTGCTCCTATTAATCTATCTTTTGTCAACCTAATATATGAGGCTTTTATAGGGCTGAAGCTAGCATTTGCTACTGTGTGGGTTCTTTTTCCTTCCACACTTCCCTACCACCTTTCTACCCTTTCTACCCCCTAACACTAGACAAAAGAGGAAAAAAAGAATAGAAAGGAAAGAAGGAGATGTTTTTGTTAGAATACTGTGTCAAGTTTCTTGCAAGTTTGAGCTTCACCATCAGGATATCTAATTTCTTTTCTCTTTTGTGCATGATTACTGAACAAACTATGACCAACAATAGCTAATGGCAACCGATCAAAACCAAACAACCAACCAACAACCCAATAACCCCACTACTCAGGGTTCTAGCATTTATATACCCTCTGAAAAGTTTCCAGAATTTCAAAAGTTATATAGTGGTGCAAAGGTTCTGACAAAATCATTCACCCTCTCCCTCAAGCTCAAGGCAAATCATAGTCAGCTGCTATGGACAATTTGGAGCAACTACATATCCCATACCTGAGATTAAAGCAAAAACATATTGTTATAATATTTCTGTCTTAAAAAAAAAATTCTAAATTGTCACTAGATAGGGTCTTTTCCAGAGAAACTAACATGGATAGAAGGGAAGGGCCTTTTTCCTTTCCTATATAAAGACACCAAAAGTCACCCTGGCTTTCAGGTAAGCATTTCTTCCCAAAAATCTCTCAGCAATACAAAAGTATCTCACTTAGTGAATCCCTTGATCAGAACAGCCCAGAAAATAGTGGTCATGGTGGAATAGGCCTGCATTTGCTCTTTCTCAAAAGATGTTATTTCTGTAAAGCTCCTGCATTGTTTCTACTCTCAGGAGCCTACCAGAATTCTTTGGAAAATTATTCTTGTGCACAGAAGAAGTTGCGTGGTAAATTCACCTCTCAAGAGCATGAATTGATCTAGAGGCTATGGTACTTGACTCATGGGCTTTCTCCAAGGAGCGTAGGATGAGGCTCCAAGTTCTGCCAGAAGTTAATACTCTATGCGTTTTTTGAAATATCACCATTGATAACTGGATTAAGGCTACTGACTCTGAAATAGAGATTTTCTTTCTGGAAATAAGGATTTGGTGAACTCCACATGATAAAAGGTTTTTAGGTCAATGAAGCAGAGTTGTAAGAATATGTTGCCCACAGCAAAAGAAAATCACTTGAGAGGGTTCTATGTTCATGCCCAACCCAAGTTCTCCCCCAATTTAAAGTCGCTACCCTCATCTTGTATTCAACAAAGTCTTATAAAAAATCTGAGCAACATGAATTCTATTCCTGGATATTTCTCATAAAATTTCACTAAGATCACGTCATTGTAGCAAAAGGACAGAAAACTCCTTTGGTTTCATTCAGGTTCATTCTCCTATACTTTGTTTCTTATATAGTTCATAGTCAACATCATAAGGTGGGTGTGATAAAAGGGCCAATCTACAGAAATGCCGGTTAAATAACTGCTATTTTAAGGTCCTGTACCTGGTCTCATTTTATATAAGAGGCACTTAAGAGCCTCAAAGACTCAGTAATATTCTCTACTTATTCAACCAACTTTAAGACACTAAATTGAATCCTGGACTAACATGTTGTAAGATACTATTTCTAGGGAGATATGAATTTCAGATAGGAAACTGACAATACTTCCAAAGAATACATACAACCAAAGTCCAACTTGTATATCAGTGCATTTTGTTGAGGTTTTTTTGTAGGAATATAGATGACAGCTTACTTATAGGAAGAGAAGTTATTCAAAGATAGATAGATATATAAACAAGGTCTACCTCAGCATAAGTGACAGATTAGAAAGACTCGAAACCTGGAGCATGCTGCATAGACTGCAAGCAACTGAAGAGGTAGGCGAGTGCACTTTCCAGGTTGCTCAGTTGACATGAGCCTGTTCCTGGCAACTTGGTTGGTATTTGTTTTTTTTTTGTTTTTTTGTTTTTTGTTTTTTTTTTTTTTGTCACAGTGCGACTGGTCTCTGCCTCCTTCAGGTTGCTTGACTGACCTCTGCTTCTTCTAGGTGGCTAGGCTTGTCTAAGAGTGACCCTGAACAGTCCCTACTGCTTATATAGGCAGTTTGTTAGGAAAAGAGCCTAAAGAATTTTGTCAGTTTCAGGAACTTCCTAAAACTATTGTGTTATTTTCTTCCTATTCTAAATAACTGCCCTGAAGGATGAAGTGTTTTACCTCCCTGAAAACACCTTGTCTTAAAATATTAAAAGTTGTTTTATAATCTATATTTTAAGAGGTACTCCTATCCCCACCCAAAGATGAAAGGCTTTAATGTTAGCAGAAACTGCTACATAGTACATGAGAGTGTGAAGTCTGCCTCTCAAGGACACAAGGTCACAAGATCCCTTGTAATCAGGAAGCACAAGGCACTTCAACACCCAAAATGCTAACCTAGTTCTCTAACCAGTTTGAACCGAGGCTCTTGTCTCTCAGTTTTGTCCTAAGAGTTCAGTGCCTCATTGGTTCTCCTTTAGTTCAGAACCTTTTGTTCGTTCCTAAAGTTATGATGACCTTACACTGCTTAGATTGTAGCAAGTAGAGATGGCTTCATTCCTTGCCTGTCATTTAACAATAAGACAAAAGGAAATGGAATTGGTCATTTGTCTTCGATGAGTTCTATGTTCCACACACCTGATTTAACTCAACCAATTTGTGAACAAAGTGGTTTTTTCTAGGCTGCAGACTCCACAAAGTACTTAACAGGCAAGCATAAAGACAACTTTGATTCTCATAACATATCTCAAAAATCCAGACATGGTGATAAGAGTCTGTAATTCCAGTGATGGGGAGGCAGCTCTGGGGCAATGAGAGACTCTGTCTCAAAAACAAACAAAAAATGAAACAAACAAACCAACAAAAACACAAGGTAGAGAGTGCGTGTAGAAAAGCAATACCTGAGATTGTCCTCTGGCATCCATATATATATATATATATATATATATATATATATATATATATATATATATATATATATATATATATATAGACAGATATGGAAATACAAGCACACACATTTATTCACAGAAGCATACACAAATATGCACACAGATACATACACATTCACTTACAGAAAAATGTTTTTTAATCTTGCATTCTGTACTAAATATGTAGTTTTTTTAATTGTTGTTTTATGTTAGTTTTTTAATTACTGCAACAAAATTCCTGTCATAATCAGTTTAAAAGGAGAATATGGTCTTTGGTTCCTAGCTTTAATAATGAGTTAGCTTAGTTGCTTGAGAGGACACGAGTTGACAGTACATTCTGGAGAGAATAGTGCATGGCAGGGGAGCCGTGCTTACCTCATGGTTCCTGAGAATTACACACAGGCAGGGGCTAGGGACCTAATTACCTTTCAATGCTTTGCCACCATTTTACTTTCTGCTATGTGCCCTCACCTCCTAAAGATTCTCCCAGCTCCCAACATCACCATTAACTTAGGACCAAACTTTCAACACAGGAACCTTTGGGGACATTTAGTCTAATGATCTTAGTTTGCTTCCTTTGCAATTCTAGAACCTGACAATTCTTAATTTTGTAAAATAGAATCTGTGTTCCCATAAGCTGAACAGAAAAGGTTGGTTTTATATGCAGAAAAGGGCTAATGGAAAAGAAACACGGTAAAAGAATCCCTGAAGGGTCATTGCAATGTTATTTTCTTTGTAAAGAAGGGACAGAGGAATAGGACAATAGGAAATGATTGCTTATTTAACAACAGTTTATTTCAGGTTACCTCTATTGTGTGAGGATTAAAGTAGAGGGGATTTTATTATCTTGACAATTTAAGCTGGCTTGTTTGCAAAATTCAGCTGTTAACTCTCTAACCCCGCTTTCTCAGAAGATCAGATAAAAGCTTAGTTCATCTTAGTGACATGAAACCTTAGCATCAGTGACTTAATTTTGCTTTTTGACCTAGTCTGTTGAGATTTAATGCAGTGTTTAGTAAGAAACAGTGTTTATTGTAATTTTTATTTAGCAAAAGTATATTGGAAAAGATAGATAGATAGATAGATAGATAGACAGACAGACAGATAGATGCATAGATAGATAGATATAGATAGATAGATAGGTAGATAGATGATAGATGATAGATAGATAGATGATAGGTAGATAGAGATAGAGATAGAGATTTAGATTGAGATAGAGATATATAGAGATAGATAGATAGATATAGATATATGCTATATACAAATACCACTACCAAGCCATTAGCTATAAAGTTCCATGGACTCTGGTTCCCTGAGCTTTGGGGGTCATCACAAAGCACTTGGAACAGATCCTCTGCAGCTACTACAAGACTGAAAGTGGACCCATTTTCAGTATGAGATATGCTGAGAATGTATTAGTTGCAGAAGGAGTTAGTCCCTTATTTCCCTTAACTGGTGACTGTAACCTGCTTATATCCAAACTCTTGAGAGTTTAAAAAGTTACAAACAGTTCTATGACCTGGGTGATTATTAGGTTCAGCACAGAGGGCGGGATTAGCTAGTCTAGGTCTGTAAAAGAACAGTCTCGGGATTTAAACATCTAAGAGCAGAAAGCTGCATTTAGTAGTCTTTTTACACAATGAAGAATCCTCATACAGACTCATTATGAGATTTCCCAAAAAAAAAAAAAAAAAAAAAAAAAAGTCCTGCCACTCTTCTAGAGCCTATATGACTAATGGTTTTGCCAATGTTCCATGGGCCACCGATGCCTTGAAGCAAGTCTGTGCTGCCATGTCAACAATAGACATTCACTCAAAACTATGCAAATTCAAGGCTTCCTCCACGCCTCCTGAGGTAGATTGTTATGTGATTGAGGCCTTGATCACAAAAAGGAGTAGTCACAAGTCACAAGTTTATTCACTATTTTGTGTACTAAATCAATAGGATGGGGAATTTGAGAAGGAGGCTATGATGTTGTTAATTTCAAAAGGCTGAGTCAACGGGGAAAAGAGACCAGAAAATTTCATTGACAAATCAGCAAGTCAATCATTTTTGCTTTTTCTCTATGCTAGCATTTCTTCTATAGAATGATGCCCTAAAAAGGTTCATTTTCACTAGTCTCTTAAATTTGTTTATGATCTTATTACAATATACAACTGTGTGCTACAAGCCCCCCGCCCCCCAGCATAGCTCTGGTTTTTGTAGACTACAGATTTGGTGCTAGAAAGAAAATGTTGAACTTCTAAAAATGAAAAACATCCCCACCCAGAATTACATCCAGCTTTAGAAAAAAGAAATCACATTTTCCCTTTGCTTAGAATGAAAAGGTATTTAGAGGTGTCTTATTGCAGCTGGTTTGGTCTTTCCCTTTTTAAGTGGTTAGAAGCAGCTTGTAGATTCCCATCACTTAAAAGGCAAACTCTGCTTTATCTCTCAGCGCCACTATCAGTTATAGGCAAACACTGACAAGCAGTTAGAGGGTTTCTTTGATGCTTGTGGAAGGCCAGGATTTGAATATCTGAATCCTACCCTACTTTCTTAACTCTTTGTTGTCTCAACAGCATCAAGGTAAGGCTCCTTTTACTGACTCTAGAAAATTGGTTCAGATTACAGAGGCAAATTCAACCATTGGGCTGAGAATGGGATCCGCAATGGAGGAGTTAAAGAGAAGACTGAAGGAAATGAAGGGGTTTGCAGCCCCATAGGAAGAAAAATATCCACCAAGCATACCCCTCAGAGCACAAAGCATACCTCCCAGGAATTAAACCACCAACTAAAAAGGACCCCTGGCTCCAGCCACATATGTAGCAGAGGATGTCTATATATGGCATCAATGGGAGGAGAGGCCATTGATCCTGTGAAAGTTCTATGCCCCAGTGTAGGGGAATGTCAGGGCAGGGAGATGGGAGGAAGTGGGTGGGTGGGAGGGTGAATACCCTTATTGAGGTAGGGGGAATGGGATAGGAGGATTCTGGAAGAGAAACAGGGAAAGGGGATAACATTTAAAATGTAAATAAAGAAAATATCCAATAAAAAACTAGCCGTAATGTAAAATAGAAAAAGAAAGAAGATATCTGTCAAAGCTTCTTGAAAAATAAAAACTGTAAGAAGTATGGGTTCACACTAGGGCATGGGAGAGAATGATCAATCAGAAGGACCGATTGGATAAAGGTCAGAGTATAAGACAGGTCTTAATGCCTGTAAACAAAGCACCTAAAAGCAGAGAAAGGGGCAAGGGAGAATAAATAACACCAATAATATTTGATAAGTCTATGGTGGAACATTATTTTGTAGGAAACTTTCTCTAAGTTGGTCAGAGAAATACAAGAGACTCCCAGAGGTTGAAGATAAGACCCTCTTGCTGAAGACACTACACATTTCAGATATGGGATTTGAATGAATCAAGCAGGACCTGACCTAGAAGTCTCTTCTCAAACAGTATCTGAAAGTGCTACAAAAGCTGCTAAGGGAGAAACACAGTCAATGGTCCTACACAGCTGTCAAGCCTTCAAACCACAGCAATGACCAGCCCAGCAAGATAGCACAAGAGTTCAATAGTGGCCTTTATATCTTAGGGCTAAGCCACAGATGCCTCATTGGACCTAACCAATTAAGAACTGGCTAAGTGAAAGGGGCATTAATACCTATACTGTAAACCAAGCTGCCTGCATGTATCTAGTAGTCATGGATCCTAGATGAGAACCTGCTATGGCATTTCCCCATGTCAGTATGATTTCTAACTGCATTTTAACTACCCATCCTTATAACTACAGGTAATGTAGCTCTCATTCCTCATCAAAAAAAAAAAAAAAACTTTCTTTTTACAGGAGACCATTATAAAGATTCAAAATTGGCCATTAAGTGCCTTATCCTAATTGATAAATCTAAAACTAAGACTCAGGGAACATCTTGGAAAAGGAAGCAGAAAGATCGTAAAAGCCAGAGGACCAGGACATCTGCTGTGAGGTTGTGTTTTCTATATTACAGGGGAAATCTCAACAATATGTCTGCCTAAACAAGATTTGCACAATGATAGCACTGGGTGACATGCCAACACAGATGAGGGACACCCTACACTCCACAGATGAGAAGCTACTGGCAACAGCTACTAAGAGAGGAATAATCAGTCTTTTCTATGGATAAAAACCTTGGTTGGTCAATCCTGCATGCAGACAAACAGACAGACATATATGTGTGTACGACAATACTTGGGAAAATATGAATTTGAAAAGGAGTAGGTAATATGAGAGCAGTTGGGCCATAAAAATTATGTAAATACAATAGTCATGTACAAAATTCTAAAAAGTAAAAAAAAAAAAAAAAAAATTATGGTAGAGGTGTGTGGTAGTTTGAATATGCCTGGCCCAGTATTATTTAGTGGTATGACCTTGTTGAAGGAAGTGTGTCACTGGTAGGATGAGCAATGAGACTCTCCTCCTAATTCTGTGGGAGTCAGTCCTCTCCTTGCTGTCTTCAGAACGGTTGGTAGAACTCTCAGCTCCTCCAGCACCTGCCTCACACTGCCATGCTTCCCATCATAATGATAATGGACTTGACCTCTGCACCTGTAAGCCAGCCTCAGTTAAATGTTGTCCTTTATAAGCATTGCTGTGGTCATGCTGTCTCTTTACACTAATGACATCTTATCTAAGACAAGGTGACACATTCTTGGACTCTCAGCATTTAGGTGGCATCTGTGTGAGGATAAGGAATTCAGGGTTACCCTTGACTACTTCTGAGTTCCAGCCCAGCCTTGGTTACAGGAGCTTTTATCTTTAAAACACAAAACCAAAAACATAAATTTTTATCTTGTGGATCCAATAGTTTCCAAACTCTATCTCTCCCATCCCAACTGAAGTTTTTATAACATAGAGAATCTGGAGCTCCGCCCAAGATTTTTAAATCTAGTAAATCTGCAATGGAGCCTGAGAATGCACATGTCTGACATTCCCTGGTAAGTTGAGGCTGTTCTTCTTGGGACCCTACTTTAAAAGGACTAGGGGCAAACAGTAGGAAACCTTATGGAGAATTATTTGGAAATATTTGCATTTAACTGAAGACACTGACTCTCCATTGCAAGGCTGTGTCCCAGATCAGGATGCAGATTCATACCACACTTTGTTATAAAATAGCTGGAGTACTAGTCTCTCTCTCTCTCTCTCCCTCCCCCTCCTCCTCCCTCCCTCCCTCCCCCCCCCCCCCCTTGCTCTCTCTCTCTATCTATTTCTGTAGTTGTAGTTTTGGGCTTCCCATTTTCAATATGCTCCAAGTAATGTGAAAAGATAGATATTTATATATCACATATCACCCCTATCCCTTCCAAACTATTGACTCAATCAAGATGACGTTGACATGACTTTATATTTTATACTGGCCTGTATGGCGACAGACTCCTCTATAGGATCACAGACTTGTCCAGTTAGCCTAAAAATATCTAAATTATTTAGCAATGCACTTGTGATAATTTCAGAGTTTTATGTTGTCAGTGGCATGTTGTGTAGTATTTACTACCTTCAAACTCTGAATAAGATGCCTTTGAGGGGCATATGGTTCATCATTTCTTTATTATATGACCCAAAGTTACATAAACTTTGAAAAGCATATAGGTACTACCTGAATTGGTACCGTTCTGTCAGACTGCAGGAGGAGAAAGGTAGCCATGCTCTAAGGGTCTTCTAGTGAGACATTGCAGACGAGCAGGGAAAGGCACTTGAAAAAGCCTTCATCTTTCCCTCCTCGAGTCAAGCCACTTTGTTTAGGCAGTTCTTGTAAAGCAGCTGTCATCAGAAAGGGTGCCTTCACGTGACTGGAGAGCAATCCTCACTGCTCCACACGCTGTAAATAGATTTGATCTCTGATTTCTTGACAGCTTTATTGTGCTTTTAGTAGTGACTCTGATGAATTCAGCTCCACAAGAAAGCAGAAAATACAAAGAAAGCAAGGAAGTAAAATATACTTTCTGGCTCCAAGAAAAGTTGTCATGATTTCACCTGGATGATGATTTGTGGTACCACATACCCTACTGTCCCCACAGCTTCCCTGGACATTATGTGGTCCCTGCAGCACTTTTCAAACATTTGGCTCAGCGGTGCTTATGTCCTTATGTTTTTCTTGGACAAAAGAGCATTTGTGCAATAATCCATTTAAGCAGAAAAGAATGACTCTCAACTGTATTTTGTCTTTGATGGATGGGAAATAAAAGATCGGGACAACCTTCCCTCAGGGAAATCACAGCAGAGGGAACATATAGCAATAAAAAAAAAGATGTCATAAATTTGAGAGGGAGAGGAGGGGACAGGAGAGAGGTTGACGAGAGAGGATAGAAACAATATTAATACCCATATTCCCAGAACTTAGAAATACAACAAAGAAAACATCTAACTTAGAACAACTGTGCATTTGATATTGCTATATTGTTCTTTCTATGTATGTCTGTCTTTGTCTCAGTCTCTCAGTCTCTGTCTCTGCTTCTCCCTCCCTCCCTCTCTCTCTCCCTTCCTTTATGTGCATGTGTGTGTGTGTGTGTGTGATTTTTGAGGGATAGAGCAGTGAAATAAAATCCAGAGCCTCAAGCAGGACAGGCCTATATACTACTACTAGGATTCACTCAATCAACAATGCCTTTTTCTTAATAATTCCTGAAAAGTCATGGAAATTATTCTCAAATTGTTTAACTTGTGTTCTATCTAGAGCATATCTCTTTATTATAAAAATATATTAAATACAAAGTAATGAATAATTGACTCTTTAAATTTTTCTACTTTTTTTCTCTCAAAATAAAAAAAAAAAAAAAACTTGTGGTAAAATGGGTCTTTTATTTATGTGTCTTATTAGTTTATGTTATTTAAAAAGGTGAAAAATAATGTCAGTGCAGACCTGAATTTCTGGAAAATAATTCTAGTTGTGGTCTAATAGTAACTGTCTTAGTTACTGTTGAATTGCTATTAGAAAACATCACAAGCAAGACAACTTTTTAAAGAAATTGTTTACTTTGGGGACTTGCTTACTATTTCAGAGGTGAGTTCATGACCATTATGGTAGGACGAATGGTGGCTGACAGCTCCCTACCGCAGGAGCTGAGAGCCCACACCCTAATCTGATGGTTACAGGCAGCAAAATTTGACCTGGTTTAAGATTTTGAAACTGCAACTTTCTCAACCTGGATCATCCTTTAAGTAATCTAATGCCAGGCAGTTCATTGTCATCATATTTAAAACACAGTATAATTTGGAGAAAGGTTTCCAGGCAACAATCAGTCCAACCAATCCAGTTCCAGAAATTCAATAAAGCTTAAGGTTGTGACTACATAGAAACTCTTTTACAAAATACATGTGACCATGAGGGTGGGTTCTATAGCTAAAAGGCCTAGAATCTAGTGGGGTCTCTGACCAATAGCACAGAGGTCAGCAGGCCATTAAGTACATGTGATATCTCTCCTAAGAAAGAGTAATTGTCTAGGGAGGGAAGAGTCTGAGATCCCATTCTTGGGAATTACATGGGTAAGGTCTACCTCCACAGATAGCAAAAATATCACCAGATCATTAATAAAACCTGCTTTCAGCTTTCTGGATAAAACTTGGGTATTTGATTTTATCTTCCTCTACTGAGGAGATTGCCCTTCATGATTTACAATTATGCTTCTCTTTCTGCTTTTGTGTGAGTACAAAGACCTCTGTGCCCCCAACAAAACAACACACCAAGTTCATACCTCCTAATCCCCTGAAACAGTTCCAGGAATGAGGGACTACGTGTTTAAATCTGAGAGTTTATCTAATTATCCATAATGGGTTTGGTTCTCATTTGTACTCACACCACCATCATTACTTCTCTTTTTATGGCATGGAACAACCAGAGAGACAAAACCAATAGTATGTACATATAATTAGGTCTATTGAAGAAACTGATTCCCACAAATGCAAGAACTGTCAAATCTCGAATCTGCAGATCCAACCATATGCTAGAAATTCAGAAAAGGATTCTCTGCTATAGTCCTGAGAAAAATGCCACAGCTGGAAACCCCAGTCTCCACTTGAGATCTTCAGCTCACTAGATGAGGATAACCTACATTATGGAAGGCAATTTATTTTAAGGTCTGTCAACAATATGTTGACTGTATCTGAAAAACACCTTCATAGTACCTTATTATAGGTAAGTTAATATGTGAACGTAGCCACCAATCATAAAAGTAAGTTATAAGCTGCATGATACTCTTTTGTCAGGGTGGTTCCAACAGCTACCTCAAAGAGTAAATCATGTTTGAGTATTTTCCCAGTGAGGAGATATTTGTAGTGTAAGGGAGTTATAGGCCATGTATTAATAACACCTGAAGTGAGTTGTACTATAAAAGTGGGTTGTACTATCAATGTGCACATCAATATATGCACAAATGTAATTTAGTATCTGATGATCAAATGTCTTAAGGAGTCATTTACAGCTTGCACATGAATATGTTATTTTCTACATATGGTAAACTGGTCCCTAAACCCAAAAGGTTTAGACAGCTAACAAAATGATCTTTCCTCAAGATCCCCAGAGTGTGGCATTTGAATGTTTTCCCAATATGGACTTTTTTGTCACAATGTAGTTCAAGTAGTAGACAGAACTGCTCACAATACAGCCTGTTTTAGCTGCCCCCCAAAATGTGATAAATTATTGCCCTCAAGAGCCCCCAAAGTTTCTTTCTTAATTGCTAGTAGTTGTGCAAAATATAGAAGCTTGTTTTTCACTTTTGATGTAATATCCTGTCATGCCCTGAATTGCTGAAGTACAAGAAATTACTCTGGAATGACAGACACATAAAATTTCATCATGGATTATGTTTTACCATGGACAGACCTGTGTTTCTCTAAGTGCTTGGATTATCTGATGTTGTGTAACAAATCAGTCAACAACTAAGTTGACTTAAAAGAACAATTATTTTGCTGACTCTCACGGTGCTTACGAGCCGGGTAGGAAGGTGTGAGTAGCTGGGGAGGCCCCGTTCAGAATCTCTCATGCAGCTTACACCGCAGTGTCTAATGCTGGCAAAGATGTGCTGCTGAGGCAACAGCTAGAGAAGTCAGCCATGCTTCATAACAGTCCTGGGACTTAGTGTGGTTCCCGTATTTCTTCCTGTCCTCTGACTTTCTGTTCATACAGCCTGTAAGGGTTTTGAACATGAGTGTTCTGTTGAATTAAGTGTAAGCCATTTCATCTCTAATAAAATCATCCTAGAGGTCTGGTGTGTTATTTTAGGTGAAGCAATAAAAAAAAAAAAAAAAAAAAAAAAAAAAAAAAAAAACTCCATCCTGTTTCAGATGAAACAACACCTCCCCCCCACACACACACACCTCAAAGCATGAAATGTCATAATCAATTTTTAAGAAATGTATGTAGAGCTCACATATGGACTGGGTTGTTTGGTAAAACACAAATTGACAATCCATATATCAAAGACAGGGCATATGTTATAACACGATGCTGTTAATATGTAAGACCCAGCGTGGTGTACAGTTGTAAGTCATCAGTTTTTTAGAGTAGAAGAGTCTGTAGGTTTGGCATTGCCATAAGGTAACATGGTAAGAGTACACTGCCAAGCCATTCACATGAGAGCAGTTTGCTTCGTGCATTCTCTATTCATCAGAATCAACTTTCTAAATTTTGCAGAAACCAAATAAAGCATGGCAATAACCAAAGTGTGGGAGTTCCCACTTCAGAATGAGTCTCCATGTGAACTCTGCCTATAATGGGAAGCACCACCTGTTCGGTTCTCCATAGTCGCTCTTTCTCCTAACCCCTCATCTGCTTGGAGAGATCTGTGCCTCATCTGGAAGCAGAACTGACATCTTAAAATCATTCATTTTAACGGTTATGCATCTAATCTACCATGCTATGCTATTCAGTATTGCTGACATTCTATGTACATTACACGTTCAGCTTCAGAGTCTTAAGTCTACCTCCAACTGGCCTCATAGTGTCTAGTACATAGTTCCGTATCCTCTATCAGGTGCATTTTGATGTGCTGTTAAGCCTAGTAAACTAAATGCTATCTCCAAGATCCCCTGGACAGTAAGCCTGGTAAAGTGTGTGGAAGCTGAATAGGGATCACCTCTGCCACATCTGAGTTAAAGCAAATGCTGATATCAGCAACACCCAAGGACTCCAGTACACAAAGGAAGCAGGTTGAGGCCCAGAGCTCTCAAACACTTTATCATAAAGTAGAAAACTAACTGACATTCTCAGAAATTTCTAAATCAGGAATAACAAAAAGTAAGACAGTTATTCATAAGCACCAACAAAAAAAATATTGTTTGTAAGTCTCTCTGCTTCATACAAAGCAGAACAGTATAGGTAACTCATGATGTGTGAAGAAAAAAAGATTGGTTTGTTTGATTGCTTGCTTGTTTTTTGTAGTAAAAATCAAGTGTGGAGTCCACATGTGGTAGCATATGTATATCATCCAACACTCAAGAGCAGGATCATGAGTCTGTGTCTGCCTAGTGAATTCCAAGCTAGCCTGTGCTACAGATCACATCCAATTATAAATAGATAGATAGATAGATAGATAGATAGATAGATAGATAGATAGATAGATAGATATATGGAATTTCAAAAGCAAAATTATTGATACAGAACACATAGCAATAAGTCCAAAATAATTATGTATGAGACAGTATAATATACAAGCAATCAAAATTCATACAAATATGATTTAGAACACACATTATATATCCATACATAAATATATTTGTAAATATTGTCTTTAGTGGACTATTCAGTGTCATTGGGTTCTCTAGTTTGCTTTCTCTTGATGTGGTAAACACCATGACCAAAAGTAACTTAGGGATGTGGTACTTTTATAGGTATATGCACCCTCATCATTGAGGAAGACAGTGCAGAAACTCAAGCAGGAGCAGTGAAAAGCAATGGAGGAATATTATTTACTAGTTTACTCAACTACTTAGTCAGCCCAGCCCTGCTTAGAAGTGATTCTGCCCTCCTACATCAATTAAATAAGAAACTATCAATGTCCACAGGCCAATCTGGCACAGGCAAAAACCCATCGGAGGTACTTTCTTTCTAAGTGACTTTAGTCTCTGTCAAGTTGACACAAACTAACCAATGCAATGGAACGATTTAATTAAAGCCTTCATCAGATATGAGCCTATTGTTGGTTCCTTTGTGTTTTCTAAAGTCATTTCTTTTGATTTATAAAGTCGACGGTTTTGGCAACAACTTAAATGGCAAATATAGTAAGTGAAAAATGGCAATGTTCTCTTTTAAATAGAGAAGAATTATATACATACATGCACACACATACACACATACATACGGTAGGCTACAAGTCAGCAGGCCAGGAGAAGCTCATCAGAAACACTGAATTATGCATTAAGCTTTGAGCTCAGTGCCCAAATATATAAGACCCCTCTGACTAAACCACCTAGCTGCATCTCAAGAACCAATGCTTCTATTACTGTTTCCATGCCTTATGATTGATGTGACAACTGTATAGAATCATTTCCATAAAAATAATCTTGGAAAGGACTTAAGGAAAGAATGTAGGTCTTTTATATTAAATCAGTTTCCTCGGCAAACATTGAAGGGGGCCAGATAGTTTCCCTAAGAAGCATTAATCTCCTAACAGGCATGCACCTTGACAATGTGTGGATAGACACACAAGAGGTAAGAACACACAGGGTGCTTTACAAATAAGCTTCCTTCTTTCTTTTTAAATTTGAGATTTCAATTGCTGAATGGAAAACCTAGATCTGCTTTTGCCTGAGCTGTAGTTTGAAGTCATAATTCAATACAGACTATTTACCCTAAATGCTTCTTTCCAACCAAAGCCATACATTTTCCCCATAGGCATGTCCTTACCTTAGTAATGAATGGACATGATGAATCTGAGAACATAAAAATCATTTACCAAAATGACCTCCTGTAGAGATACTCAAGTCATAACAGGGAAATGAATCTCGGATATTAGAAACCAGGGATATCTAAAATATTTTCAACAAGCTCTTTCCCATTTTCCTCAGCTGGATTACTTCTTTAAAGTGCAATGAAGAGCTAAAACAAAGCAGAGAGCTGCCTTCACAAATCAAAAATAAATTAGATATATTGGATAGGAGACTAGCAAAAAAAAAAAAAAAAACAGACACACTTTTATTTAAGGTAATACCTTAAATAAAGGTCACCATACAAAACCCTAAAATAATAAGACACTCAAAATCATTGATTTCCCAAAAGTAAGGGATCAGTACATGCTTATAAGTGCTCTCTTTATGATATCTTATTTTGAACTTCTATGGAAATTAGCAAACTGTAAGCCTTATTCAAATTGCTAACCTCTAGAATTACTTGATGAGATACATTAAGAGTATTAAATGGGATGCTGAAACTTGGCTCAGAGGTTAAGCACAATAGATGATCTTGAGTATGACCTGATTCAGTTCCTAGTCAACTCACAGCCATCTGTGACTACAGTTCCAGAAGAGATGACACCTTCTTGTGGCCTCCACAGGCACTGTCTGGTTGTGGTGCACACACATACACACAAACAAAATACCTACACATATAAAGTAGAATTAATATTTTTATAAAAGACTAATGAGTGGGTTTGCTAAAAACAAAAACATAAACAAGGAAACAAACAAACAAAAAACCAGTATCAAGATGACTCCTATGAGTTGGAGAGCACATTGTGGGACAAGATGGAGCAATATAATTCCTGATGAGGATTGTGTTACCTTTTCTGTGAATGGTAACAAAGATATGATTACTACTTATGAAAGACTTGACATCTCCTATATTATTTTATTGAAGATTCTAGGGAAGTAACATCCATCCACAGACTATTCAGTGTCAACTCTACATTGGCAAGGTATTTATCTCATTTATAGCTGAACAACCCTTGGGATGTGGGTTTTATTTCACAGCTCTATTATAGTTAATGAATAAAGGTTGAAGAAAGGCCAAATAAGCTACTCATTTTTTTACTCAGATTTGAAGTGTGAGTTCTTCACCTTGAGCTACATTGTCTCAAAGTTCCTACTCTTCAAACACCTTGTGATTTAATTATTATCCCTTAAAATGAAATGTCATACCGGATACCAAGGGAAAAATAATATTATAAATCCCCCATTCACCTTTGATTCATTATCTCTTGGGTCCAATCCTAATAAGGACATTGAGGGTACCAGGAAGAGGCCTTCCCAGATGTCTCATGTTGCTCTGGATGGTACACAGGCTCAGAGGCAGTATGACTTGATCTTCCCTCTGTCCCCTTGCAAATGACCACACAAGAAAAGAAACACCTAGAATCTAGACACCTTATCCAAGGTTCAAACAAGCCCAGGTTTTAAGTGTGGTATTTGAGAAAATATATAGAAACTATTATGCTTAAGCATAAGTACACCTTATGTGGTTTGCTGAATTCTTTACAAATTATACTTCTTCTAGAGATCTATAAAATCTCAAATACGATTGTTGGAGTGAGAAATGTGCCCCAAATGCTCATATATTTTTATTTAACTTGGTATTGTTTGGAGAGATTTTAGAATATTTCAAGGTGAAATCTTCCTAGATAAAGTATGTTAGTAGGGTGTTGCTGTTCTCTTTCCTAATTTCTGTGTGTGTTACATGAAAATGTAACCAGTCAGATTCCTTCTCTGCCATCTTCTGACATGCCCTCCCCACATTATAGGCTTTCTCTCTAGGACTCTAAGTAAAAATCAAACCCTTTCTTTTCTTTTTTTTTTATTTAAACAACTTTATTAAAACAACAGAGATAAATGTACAGATTTTTTAAAAGCATTTTTGCATAACACTATATGAATATATTTTCTCAGTACTTGATTTTTTAAAAGTTTGATAGTGTGCATTGAAATCTTACTAGTCGCAATGAGCATAAAGTACATGTAAAACAAAATATAACATGGAAATAGACAATATTTTCTTGGTGTGTAAAGATTAAACATAATGATTTTTAAATAACAAGAATTGACACAAGGCTACATTCTTAGCTCTTGAATTATTAATGAATTAAGGTCTAGGTGTACCACAAAACCCTTTTCTATAAACTGCTTTTGGTCACAGTATTTTATCACAGCAGCAGAAAATGCTCACCCTTAAATGGGATACTATATCTCACCCTTCTTCCCTAGTTCCTGGATCACTCTGGAAAAGAGGAGAGAAAAACCATACGAGTCAGAAACAGTAGGACAGTAGGCAACTCCAATAAAGCCGGTTCTTAGATACAACATGGTAGCTGCATTATGGACTCACAGCTCTATGACAGCATGTATAAGACCAAATCAAGCTCAAACCGGGCATCATCCCAGCATGGACAGGAAGTCCCACACTTAGCTAAGGAGCTATTGAAAATTGATAACTGGGAAGAGAAAAAGTCAGTTTTATTTTTAAGTGCATGGCCCTTGGGAGGCCCACTATGAACTCTTGGGCAGCCACACACCCAAGAGTATACAGGCAGTAAATTTGAGATGATCTTTTGTTTGTTTATTTTTATCTTTATTCTACAGACGACACAAAACTGAATGGGTAAGGAAGGGAAGAGTTGGGGGAGCAGTGGATATGATAGTATAACATTCTCAAATAATAGAAATAATTTTCAACAATAAAATAAACATCTTATTCAAACATCTACATTTTACCAAATGAACATTTGTATAAAATATTAAATAAAATACTTAAGCAATAAGATACTATATGTAAAATTCAGGAAGATATGGATTTCATAAGAATCTTTTGCTTTCAATATCAAAGTCCAGTTCAAGTAAAGATTGTATTGCTAATCCATAAAATTGTACACTTAGCTAAGAAGAGATGATGAGTGATTCTTTTAATTTCCAATTTTCTCTCTGATTTACAAAAATTCCAGAGAGGGTGATCAGAAAATATCGACCAGTTTTCCAAGGTTCTATAAAATACACTGTTCATAAAAAAATGAATATAAGTCATAATTATATGAGCCACTAAATAAAATAATAGGGTAAAAATACTAAATATTTTTAAAATCAGAATAATGATATTTCTCTTGCATGTGATAATATTTTGCTTGCTAGTATAGTATAATAGTTTGATACCTAGCCATTTACAATAGAGAATAGAACTAGAATTTAGACCTTTCCTCGGGCAGAAAAGAATATATGTCCTCCTCTTAGAAACAATGCCATGGAAATATTTTAAAAAACAAACATTCGGAATAAAAAAAAAAAAAAAAAAAAAAAAAAAAAAACCTTTCATGAAAGAACACTGGGATAAAAGGAGCAGCAGTGCAGACTGAGGAAGTCTGTGTTTCCTTGAGATTTCAGCAAGTGATAAAATCTGTCTCTTTAGAGAAATGAGAGCTGATCAAACCCTAGGAGGGCAGTGCAGTTCCTCTGTGTGGCTGAGGTGGCCTTTGTTCCCTAGATTCTTCTTAGGGGAAGTCACACTGGGGGTCTTGACAAAACAACAATTTATTCTTTGGAAATCGCTCAAGAGCTTGGTAAGGCCCTGCTATCTCTGAAAGCCTTAGGGAAGGATTCTTTCTTGCTTTCTTAGTTCCCGAAAACCTCAAGTCTTTAGCATTGTTTGGTGTGTAAAGGCTAAACCCTAATCTCTGTCTTCATATGACCTTCTTTCTCCAGATTTCTTCTGTCTTGTTATCCCTATCAATTCTCTTTCCTTCCCTCCCCCTCCTTTTCCCTCTCTGTCTCCTCTCTCCTTTTCCCGCTCCTCTCCCTCTTCCCTTCCTGTTTCCCTCCTCCCTCCTCCCTCCCTCCCTCCATCCTCCTCTCTCTGACTTGGATAAGGCTTGAGGAACAGATAATTTAACTTTTACTCTACATAGTAAAAGCAATATTTTACTCAAGCCATCAAGAAAGATGGTGAGAATTTAAAGATCATAGTTAAAGTAATAAACACGTTTATTTTAAAATTTATTTTCAATATTATTTGAGCATGTGTTCTCTCTCTCTCTCTCTCTCTCTCTCTCTCTCTCTCTCTCACACACACACACACACACACACACACACACACACACACACACACACACAGACAGACAGACACATGCACATGTACACATGTTAGGTGTCAATTCTTTCCTTCACCATGGGGTTCAAGAATTGAGCTCAGGGACTTAACCCTCTATGTCACCTCTGTGGTATGTTTATTTCTTGAATCCTAACTTTAGTAATCTGTGAAGTATGGGAATAAATGTTTTTCTCTTCAGAACTCAACACTTTGCAATTTCATGGCCATATGTATGTGATTTTTATTCCCACATCAATAAATTCCCCTATACAAATTCAGTGTACTATAAATCAGTCCAATCCGACACCAGTTAGTGTAGACCCTGAATTAATGTCTGAGTAACACAAGCTTCTGGTGCCAATCACATTTCCCATATCATTCTGGTTTACCTCCTCTGTGAACAGTCAACCATAAATCACAGTTTCTCCACAATCACCTTTCAGAATTTCTGAAGCATTGGTTTTTATATGTTTGGAACATGGTCATAGATTTGGTACTGTTACAAAGGTGCTTTTGCAATGTTTATTGCTCAGTAATCACAAGAGTTTTAGAAACCAAGAGATCAATTATAGATTTCTTTTTATATTATAATATCATATGATTTTTTTAAAGAAGCATGACATTCACAGCAGATATTTGGGTGGAAATCCCTGCGTCTAATTCTAAATATGATGCAACATAGTGGTTCTGTTTCTTTGGTCTGAATTTTTCCCCTTTTGCCATCACCCCACATATCAATACTTACATTCATGTGAATTTGCATTTGATGTTTCATGTTTAAGTCTACAACAAGCTCTACAGGGATTATAGGTGGTATGTTTTCTATTGAATGAACATGAAAAGTTTTACTCTTTATGGCCCACATTCACTGAAAACAAAGCTACACTTGGGAGTGATTTGTCTGGTTTTCTGTTTAAAGTGGCTGATAACCCTGGTGTAAAACTGTCTTTCTTTCAGGTGCTCAGCAAGTTCTTATAACAACAGGACTTATTTTTCAGAAGCTTTACACTGAGCATGGAAGGACAGAAAACACGAAGATGGACAGGTAATGCAAATGACACTTGGATCTACGTAAAATGATTTACAATAGAAATTGAGTGAACTTTACACTAATGCTCATTTTAAAATAGAACCGCAAGCATTTTAGTACAAACTAGTTTTTACTTTAAATTTATCTTATGTGTATAATTGTTTTCCTGCATGTACGTTTTGCACCATATACATCCCCAGAGCCAATAGGGACCACAAGAGAATGTCAAGTGCCCTGGGACTGGAATTATGGATGGACTGGAATAAATTACCATGCTGTTGCTAGAAACTGAACCTGGGTCCTCTGCAAGAACAGCTACTACATTTAACCACTGTGCTAGTTCTCTTGGCTTTATAGTTACGTTTTCAGAAATTTTGTATTCTGACCTCCTTGAATGCAGTGCATTGGGCTGATGGCAGCAATTGGTAGTGAATCCTCATCAATATTCTGTATGGCTCAGTTATTTATTATTAATATTCTTGAGAAACAAAATTCTCACTTGATTCTTCTGTCTTAGATTTTTATTGTCACAATACTTGCTGGGGGCAGGGACAAAAAAAATAATCAAATAATAGAAAATGGTAGTGGTTATAAAATTATACTCTTAAATTACTAACAAAATTATTTTATCAAGACTATTTTAATAGATTCCTATATTTTTTATTTTTTATCATTTTTATTGGATATGCTCTGTATTTATATTTCAAATTTTATTCCCTTTCCACCTCAGTACCATCTCCCCCTTCCCTTACTTCCATTATGGTCCTTGCTTCCAAGGTTCCCTTGTTCCCTCTCCCAACCACTCACTCCCACCTCAGTGTAGTTTCCCTACACTGGGAAAACACGCCTTTAATGAACCAAAGGCTTTCTTCCCATTGATGCCAGACAATGCTATTCTCTGCTACATATGCAACTGGAGCCATGGGTCTCTCCATGTGTAGTCATTGGTTGGTGTTTTAGTCCCTGGAAGCTCAGGAGTGGGGATTTGGTTGGTTGATACTATTTTTTTGTTTTTTGTTTTTGTTTTTGTTTTTTTTTCCCATGAGTTTGCAAACCACTTCAGCTTTTTCAGTCCTTTCTCTAGCTCCTCCATTGGGGATCCCATGGCTAGTCTGATGGTTAGCTGCAAGCATCCTCATCTGTATCAGTATGACTCTGACAGAGCCTCTGAGGAGGCATTCATATTAGGCTCCTGCCAGTAAGCACTTCTTGGTTTCAGCAATAGTGACTGGATTTAGTGGCTGTATATAGGATGGATCCCCAGGTGAGGCAGTCTCTGTATCATCTTTTCTACAGTCCATGCTCCTCTATTTGTCCTTGTCCTTCCTCCTGTTGGAATTTTGTTTTCCCTTTTAAGGAGGACTGAGACATCCACCTTCTGGCTTTCCTTCTTTTTGAGCTTTACAAGGTCTGTGGATTATTTCTTCGGTATTCCGAATTTTGTGGACTAATATCCATTTATCAGTGTGTAGATACCATGTGTGTTCTTTTGTGATTGGGTTACCTCACTCAAGATGATAGGTTCTAGTCCCATCCATTTGCATAAGAATTTTATAAATTCATTGATTTCAAGAGCTGTGTAGTATTTCGTTATGAAAATATGCCACATTTTCTGTATCCATTCTTCTGTTGAAGGATATCTGGGTTCTTTCCAGCTTCTGGCTATTATAAATAAGGCTGCTATGAACATGGTGGAACATGTGTCCTTGTTATATGTTGGAGCATCTTTTGGGAATATGCCCAGGAGTGGTATAACTGGGTCCTCAGGTAGTACTATGTCCAATTTTCTGAGGAGCTGCAAAACTGATTCCAGAGTGGTTGTACCAGCTTGAAATTTTACAAATTTTCTACATCCTTGCCAGCATCTCTTTTCACCTAAGTCTGATCTTAGCCATTTTGACTGGTGTGAGGTAGAATCTCAGGGTTGTTTTGATTTGCATTTTCCTGATGACTAAGGATGTTAAACATTTCTTTAGGTGCCTCTCAGCTATTCCACAGTTGTTTTGTTTTTTGGTTTTTTTGTTGTTTTGTTTTTTGTTTTTTTTGTTTGTTTGTTTAACTCTATTCTTCATTTTTAATAAGATTATTTGACTCTCTGGAATCTAACTTCTTGAGTTCTTTGTATGTAGTGGATATTAGCCTTCTATCGGATGTAGGATTGGTAAAGATCTTTTCCCATTCTGTTGGTTGTCAATTTATCCTATTGACAGTGTCCCTTGCCTTACAAAAGCTTTGCAATTTCATGAGGTCCCACTTGTCAATTCATGATCTTAGAGTGTAAGCCATGGTTGTTCTGATTTCTATATTTTCTATTTCTGAAATTCTCCCCATTTTCCGCAGACTTATTCTTACATGCCTGAATTACAAATTTCCATGTTTTCTTCTAATGTCTCTTAGACCTAATACCTGTGTCTGGTGGTCTGTCATCTTACAGACAGATTGACGCACTACAACATGAAGATCTGCCAATGCTCATGGACACTCCATCTTTTCCATAAGCAGCCTACTTGCTGTCTGGGAAGTAAAGGTGTTAGACGGCATGCATCTTGCTAAACACAAAAAGGACCATCACTGGTCATGTTTTCCATTTGGTCAAGTGTTACAGTTTACAATTTTGTTTATTATTTATACATCTTAATACTTCAAAAGATACTACAGATGACAAAAAAGAGAGTGAGGATTTATCAAGCCCATTTAAGTTGATCTGAGCACAATTCTAAGTAGTAATTCTGTATTCAAAGAAAAATAAATCTTGTAATGGTTACTAAATCAGTTCCCAGAACAACACATAAACTTTAATTTTAGAGTTATTTGTATTGGGAGTTTATATCATATTTTTAATAACTATACCAAGGATAATTTACATTTTAATAGATAATAAGTAAGAAAGCTACTGGTATGCTCTACCCTTCCTATCACTCTTAAAAACATGACATTATAACTTGATGCCAGTGGTCTTCTGGGGACAACTTATTTCCTTGTAAGCAAAGGAACTAAAGAGAAGTGAGGAACCACTTGAAAATCACAACCAGAAAGGCTGTGCTGTTTAAAGTTACAAAGTCATACTTCAAAAATCTCTGTCAAAATAAAGAACTTCCGTCTTTGGAGCATAGGTCGAGCATCCTAGTGTTAACTGATTTGTAATTTTGAGTCATCCTAAATCAGATATGTTTGACATTATGTATAAGAGAATGGAGATTCGTAGAGAGAAACAGGCAGAACATAGAACTCTTCTGATGGTTCTCAGAGAGATTGAAATAATGGTTATTTGACGTTAGGATATAAAGCATTACAACCCTATAAAACAAAGAAACAAACATAATAGGCTTCCCTCCATAAAGTTTCAACATTCTATAATCTTAGTCATAAGATATCATCTCTTACAAACTAAGCATATTGTTTGTATGTGTGTGGGCTTTAAATACCATACAACTAATGAGTGTTCTGTGCTGCTTCAGAAATCTATCCTGAGACCAATATATTTACCATAAAGACATTGAGGCATGTGGACCAAATGAACTCCGTAGAATAAACCCCCCCCCCCCAAAAAAATGCATGTGACTAGTGTTATAAACAAAGTCTGCATTTGAGGCCTAGATTACTGATTTTCTTCATTTCCTTCCTTCCATTCAGCCATCTTATTTATACTCTATCAAGAAAATAGGTCTCTTGAAATAAGGACTTGCTTATGTCCAAAATAAAGAAGAATTAACTGCCTCTGTCACATGGAGACAATACATTTGTCAGAAGTTCTTCTCTCTGCTCTTTGTTTATGCATAACACATCTCAATAAGTTCTGGGTAGAAGAAATTTTTTTTTTTTTCTTAAAGATTTGGTTGTCTCCTCTGAACTCCCTTCCCCACGCCTTCAATGGCTTTGAAGTGGAAGAGAAGATTCTCATTGCCCTTTGACTACATAATGGGACACTGTTGGCTTTAGTGAACAATTGTGATGGTTGCACACAATTAGGCTCTTTGTAGAGTGTCCAGATCTCTTACACAAACAGTCATCAAATTCATAACTTTAAAGTTCATGACTGGGTAATAGTGTTTTCAAAAACCAGAGAAAAGACAGAGATCCCTAACCTCATAAAATCAACTTCTCTAACATAAGTCACTTGACCGATGAAACAATATTTTATTCTTTGTCTAAGCATCAGGATAAGTGATGGAAATTTCAGTATGTCTTCCATCTTTTCAGACAAATGTCCAAAGAGGACTTTCCCTGGCAGAATAGAAAAGCACATTCAGAAATGTCCAAAATTCATATCTTGCTGAGCCAGGAAAAGAAAAGTCAGACTCATCAGAACTTTTGCCTACATCACCTTTTCTTCCTTTAGTTGTGCCAGCATCAAAAATTATTTGTAAATAAATGCAACATAAAAATGAAGAGCACAACTACTTCCTAGTGTTATCTTTGCACACACAACACATAGAAAGAAAGATACTTCCTCCTATTTGACTTTTCGAGAATTCTACTGTAACACATCACAGAATATTGAGCTCAGCTATAAATAAATATCTCTCTAGGCCTAAAGCAAAATCACATGGAGTTAGCCTTTAAAGGGCAACCTGCCTAGCACTTTGCTCTAGAAACCTAATGTTAGTCATCTCCCAGTTTAGACTAAAATGAAAGTCATGCATTGTCAAGGTCATGACATCTAGTAAAACAGGAAATAGCTGAAGTACAGGAAGGAAATAACTACTGTCTAGGAGCACCATGGAAGGAATGATATTAAAGCAATAGGTATAAGACATAATAGAATATAAAAATTTAAATCACAGCCTTGATTACCTAATTGTCTAAATGAACTTCTTACAGGGTTGTCATAATACTGAAAGGCTCCGAGTCAAGTGGAGAAGATTCATCCAAGAGCTGCTTGACTAGCTTTCACTTTTTTAAAATAATGCTCATGACCACTGTATATGAGCTTTACTAGAGACTTTCTGTGCCTGTATTGAGGTTAATGGACCCTATTGATAGCAGGTGCCCTTCTAAGTAGCCCCTAAATCAAGGAGACTACAATTCTAGATATTCACTGGCTTTTACTTTCCCTACTTGAATGCTTTGCATAGTGTAGGAAATACCAGTTTACAAACTGGTTTCAGTTGTAATTAGGCAATTTAATGGAGTGGTAATTAACATATCAATGACCTAGAGTTAAAAGGAAAGACAATTGTTAGTTTCTGTGAAAATTAAGTAGAATGATCCAGAAGAAAAGTCACTTAAATTTAGAAAAGCAAAACAACTGTAATCAAATTAGTCATAGGCCAGCCAACTGTAAGAAAAGGAGTAGGGATAATTGGGAAGGAGATAAAGAGCTGGGGATAAAGTTCTCTAGTCAAGCTCCTGACCTGTCATTCTCTTTAAAACAAGACCAGGATCTCCTTGGCAATCTTGTTCAGTTCTAGCTTTATAAGAAAGGCAGATACTCCAACCAGTAAACCCAGTCCCAACTAAAAGCATGAACTCTGGGTAAAAATATCTGGAAGTAAGTGGACCTTTGCATTTTCCCAGGGAAGATTCTAAGGAGCAGGAAAGCAATTAACAATGTACCCTGCTCTTCCAAAGGATCCCCAGTTTCTAAGAAGATTCATCCTTGGCTGTAGTTTCAGCTCCAAGAAATTTGGTTCCCCCTTCTCTGACTCTGAGTACTTGCTCATATGTGGAATACACACACAAATAAATCTTTTAATGAAGGATGTGTTTTAAGCTATTAAGCGTATTATATAGAGAATGCTTTACTCTAATAGTGGACAATCCTATCCCTACCACTCTACAACAAGGATGGACTATAGGTACACACTTTCTAATTAATGACTCAACTACTGAACTCAGTATTTGACCTCAAGATTTTCACTGAATTCAGAGTTTCATATTACAGAAGTAAAAAACAAGAATTGGGAAGAATACATGTTTCTCAAAAGTTATTTAATGATTGGATTGACATCCCCGGCCCCGAACCTGATTTCTATACAAAAGATGATATTTGTGTTATGTGACAGTGTGTGCAAACATATATGAATGCCAGAGGTCAATGTAAGGCTTCTTCCTCAGTTAATCTCCATCCTATTTTTTGAGAGTCTCTAACTGAACATGGAGTTCATTGGTTGGCCAGGCTAGCAGGCCAGCGAATCACAAGAGTTCTAATGTCTCCATCAGAACTGAAATTAAAGGCACACTGCCACATCTGTTTCTTCTTTGTTCCTTTGGTTGGTTGGTAGGTAGGTAGGTAGGTAGGTAGGTAGGTAGGTATATAGGTTGGCTGGTAGGTAGGTAGGTATGTAGATTAGTTGGTTGGTTGGTTGGTTGGTTGATTTGTTGGTTAGTTTTGTTTGTTGTTGGTGCTGTTGTTGTTGTTGTTGTTTCTGTGGATACTGGAAATCTAAGCTCAGGTCTTTATGTTTGTGCAGAAAGCCTTGCACCAACTCAGCCATCTGAACAGGCTCTGATTTACTTCCTACATGTGTGTTAAGAATGACATTCTCTTGATATCTCTGTTTTAAAGACAATAATAGTGAAACACAGAGAAGTTAGAAAGCATGCCCCACATTGTAATAGACAAAAGTGACTTAGGGATTTACAGGCAGTTCTGATTATAGATATCCTGTACAGTTCCACTTGCTCCTAGACTGCCTATAATTCAGCTACAATTACAACCAGCACACAGAAAACTATTAAACATTTCCTGAGGCATTTTCAGTAAGGGCACATTTGCCTCCAGTTTCCTCAGTTATGGTAGGTGCTGAGAAAGTGAGAGTCTTTAATGAGAGTGCTCAGCGTGAGCCAGTCTCTGTGCTAGTGTTAGCTAGAGCTGGTACAGTGACTCTGCTCATATGACAAACCAATATTCCTGGCATAACTTTGGATCTCTGCTTCTTGCTACATATCCTACATATCTGGACTAAGGGGGTAAAATGGGAAGCAGTGGCCAGCTATTCTTTATCAGTTAGTTAGGCAAAAGTTCACTTTTAGTTGTTATTTCAAGTTCAACTTTATCAGTGGTATAGATCATAAGAATTAAATAAAAATTTTCTACAAAGAACACTTATATCTCAAAATCTGACTAGAAGATTATTGAAACAATAGAATCCAAATAAATGGGAATCCCACCCTTCTCCCCAGCAATCCTATGTTAGAAACAAGAAAAGGTGCCAATAGATGAGAAACTTGTCTCCTAGAAAGAGATTTCACACAGTTCTAACAACTTGGCAGACCACTTTATAGGATGAGACCAAAGCCCAGACCAGGATGGGTCAGTAGTGGACAAGACCATACCTTAACTAGGTCTGCTTAGATGTGCATATTCTTGGCCCTCTATTTATACTTTGATCTCATTTCAGAATACCCAAGGTAGACTGGCACTATGGGGATCTCTAACTTGCCGCTTCATGCCACCTCTAGGAATTCAGGCATGGTTCACTCTACTACCCTGGTTCTTCTGTCACGGGTGGATAAGACTGCCACTGGTGGGGTGCCAGAGTATTGTTTTCTCTCACTTCTCCTTGGCATATTGTTGGCAATCCTAAGACACACACATCCCAACTCTGTGGCAGGCTTTATGGGCTCCACCACTACACCCTTTAAACTCAATTACAAAGTCACATCAAAGAACACACCAAACTACTCTGTTCTAATAGGTATAATATAATTTGCAAACCTATATAAGTCAAATGATCTGTACAATTCCATCCCTTATAAAACATTCTTAACAACCTTATTTATGAAGAGATGCACCAAGAGAAACATATACATCGGCCTCCTTCTTTGTTCCTCTCTGAATTCCTTTCCCCTTATGTCTGCCTCCTGCCTCCTCTTCTGCTTCTAGAACTTTCCCTACCCATTCCTCTCCTGTCCAATGATGTACCTTAACACAAACTTACAATTATGCTTGACAGGTATCCTCCTATTGACCCTTCTAGTAGGCAAGATTGGATGAAGCATTATACTGAAGTAGGCTCAGCACCACCCTTGTTACTCATCCCTGTATCATCCCACAAAACAATCCTTTAAATACCTATGGTCATATGACCTACCTCTTAGCAACCAGATGACCAATATGGCTCACCCTCTGTCAGATCACCGCCTAGACTCTTCTCAGTGGGACTCACTACTAGCCTGTGGTGGTCAGAATTGCCATTGCTATGGCAAAGTGCCTAACAGACAATGTCAAAGGTTCAGTTTCACAGATTTTAGTGTTTAATCTGTGACTCTGCCATCTTCTAGGACTTTGGTGAAGCTGAAATCATGAAGCCAAGAAGGTATAGCAGAAGCTGCTCACCTCATGGTGGATGGGAAACAAAGAGTGATGAAAAAGGTCCAAATGATATATACTAATCAAGAGCACACCCCAAAGGACTGACTTACTCTTGCTAAACTTCCTCCTAAGGGTTCTAGGACCTTCTAAAATACTACCTATGACATAATACTGTGAAGAATACATTTCATACCCAAGTTATAATACAGGCTTTTTATAAATAACCAAATGACCCTTGCATGTTTCAGTGAATCATTCCTGAAAAATAGCCTATATGTTACAAATGCCACCTTTATTTCCATGGGGGATTAATAGCTACAAAGGAGACCTTTTTAGGCTTTGAGATCAAGATACTGTGTGTGATACAAGTGATCTGTATTTGATAAAGCTTTATTTTATCTCTTCCATAAACTATATTTAATAGTACTCCCAGAAACTGTTTTCCAGTGTATTTTACATTTACTTTTTTATTTGAAATGTCTTATCTTCTTAATATATGTAGGAAATATTTTCTTCTAAGTTTCCATCTTACCTAGTTTGAAATAATGGTAAGAGTGGATAAATAAATATGCACCAGTAATTAGTATACACTGGACAACATGCAATGATTTATGTATAATTTCTTTAATCCTCACAACAACTCCCAGGAAGGCAGATCATCCTTCACTAAAGAAGGAACTGAGTTTCAGAGATCTGCCATAGTCACACAGAAAGTCAGCCTCAGGATGCAAGAGAAACGAGGGGCAATTCATGCTTAGCAGCCAACCAAAATGCAAAGGAACTTCTCACTATAACACGACTCTTACTGTACCCTTCTTTTCTCATCTCTTTTGGAGGCAGGTAGTCTCATTCAGAAGCTACAGAGGTTGGATCCTATCCATACAAACCTGCCAAAACTGTCATGTCTGAACTTCTTTTAACCAATCTTTCAATTTCAAATGGAGCAAGAAAAACAGAATAAAACTGAGCAACTATTCAGTTTCTCTAATGAATAACATTGATTGTCATGTGTTAAAATGGGGTATCAGATGATGCATTTCTATGGGTAAGGATATTAATAAAGAAATAAAATGGAATTTTATAATGAATAAGCTACCTTGACCCTAATATTTCATTACTGTACAATATTACCACACAGTTATTGAACAGTGTAAATTTGTCAGAAGTAATGGACTATCTGTGAAAATATTGAAAGCTAAAATCCTAGTTAGCTATTTTTAGACTGAAAAGCCTAAGGATCTCTGTTTCTGTAGTGGAGGTATAGACAAATAATGTTACTGATAATAGAAATATAACTGAAAACTTAATTGAACTGGGCATAGTGATACAACTCTGTAACCCAGTGTTTCAAAAATCAAGGCAGAAAAATGAGCCAGCCAAGAAAGTTCTGGGCCAGCCAAAGTTGCAAAGTCAGATTGAGAGAGAACATAATGCCTGAAATATATGGAAACATTTCCTCTGTGATGCTTGCATATCCCAGGAAAAAGGGAGAACTCTATCCCACTTCCAAGCATATTTACTTCTACTACATTATATCATTATAAAGGGAACTTTGAAAAGATCCTGAAAGCTAAGAGAGATTTTCACTTGAGATGTGTCCAAGCTCTTATTTTTAAAAACAAATTTCTCTTGTTTTAAACTGTCATGTTTGGGTCTATTTCTACAAGTGAGCTACTCTGACTACTGAATACTGTACATAGAGTGTGATTTTAAAGGGCAGCTGAATGGGCTGCATTGGTCCAGGCATCTTTCAATTGTCCAGCATTGTCACATACCACAGCACTGACTGTTAAATAAAGAAATGTCACATCTTGCTCTCTCAGCCTCAGCCAAACCTGAGAAAGAGCTTGCACTGGCCAAGGAGGAACAAATTACTCTACCCCTGGGTGAATCACTAGAGGCACAGAACCATAAAGCCATTTTGGGGTCTTTCTTAATTTTCTGACTGTAGTTGGATAGCTCTAAATTGGCTTCTCAAGGCCTCAATTAAATTATGAAAGCCAGTGATTTTATATAATTCATCTGCTCACTCACCTGTGTGGTTTCTCCTGAATCCCAATACAACAGAGCTACAGGTGCGAGAGATGAATGCTTTCTTCATACATGGGCTGCCCTAATTAATGGTGGGGATTTTTTGGGGGGGCAGTGTTTTTTTCTCACTGATGAGTATGCAAAAAACAGGTGTATGATAAATACCTATGGTGCATAGGAGAATATTTGCATAGTGAAACAAACTAGGAATTAGAAAAGAAAATAGAAACAGAATGAAACATAGTCCCAGATTTTAGAAATTTACCAAATATCAGAACACTAACTACTGTTATCATGGTAACTGATTTCATTAAATACAGTGAGGAATCAGCTCATCTGGATCATACTTATGTTAATAAGACTTCCCAAAGCTTTTAAGTGTATTTTTGAACTACATTATGAAGTTCAGGTTTTCTGTAATAATATAATATGCACCAGAGACCCTGTGGCACCTTACCTTATGAAATGATTGGAGAACAAAATGCCTGTTAATATTTATATATGTTTTGGGTTATCACGTGGTATGGGAGGAGATGTTGGCAATGTTTTCTTCTTTCTTTCTTTCTTTTTAATTATTAGATACTCTGTATTTACATTTGAGATTTTATCCCTTCCACACCCCCACCCATACCACTCCTACCCCCCCCATTTGCCTTTACAAAGGTGCACTCCCTCCTAATCACCCTCTCCACCCCATTGCCTTGGCATTCCCCTACATTGGGAAAATATGCCCTTTCTGGACCAAAAGCCTCGTCTCACATTAATGCCATACACTGTTATTTTCAGCTACATATGCAACTGGATCAATAGGTCTCTCTCAATCTGTGAACAAAGGGTTTTTGAGGGTTTGGTTGGTTCTTCTTCCCATGAGGTTGCAACCCCTTTCAGCTCCTTAGGTCCTCTTTTTAGCACCCTCATTGGGTTCCCTGAGTTCAGACTGATAGTTAGCTGCAGGCATGGTCAGCTGTATCTATATGACTCTAACATAGTCCCCAAGGAGGCATCTCTATCTGGTTCCTGCCAGTAAGTACTTCTTGGAATCAGCTATAGTGCTTAGATTTGGTGGCCACATATGTGGTGGATTCCCAGGTGAGGCGGCTTCTGAGTGATCTTTTCTTAAATCCCTGTTCCTCTATTTGACCTTACATGTTCTCCTGTAAGTGCTTTGTTCTCTTTTCTAAGAAGGACTGAGGCATCTCCATTTTGGCCTTCCTTCTTTTTGAGCTTCATAATGTCTGTGAATTGTTTCTTGGGTATAAAGAGCTTTCTGGGGCTAGTATATGCTTATCAGTGAGTGCATACCATGTGTGTGCTTTAGTAACTGGGTTACCTCACTCAGGATGATAGTCTCTAGTTCTATCTATTTGCCTGTGAATTTCATAAAGTCATTGTTTCTAATAGCTGAGTAGTACTCTACCGTGTAAATGTACCACACTTTCTGTATCCATTCAGGACATCTGGGTTCTTTCCAGCTTCTGGCTATTATAAATAAGGCTACTATAAACATGGTGGAGCATGTGTCTTTATTATATGTTACAGCATCTTTGGGGTATATGCCCAGGAGCAGAATAGCTGGGTTTTCAGGTAGTAATGTGTTCAGTTTTCTGAGGAACCACCAGACTGATTTCCAGAGTGGTTGTACCAGCTTACAACCCCACCAACAGTGGAGGAGTGATTCTCTTTCTCTACATGCCGCCAGTATCTGCTGTCACCTGATTGTTTTATCTTAGCCATTCTAACTGGTGTGAGGTGGAATCTCAGGAATGTTTTGATTTGCATTTCCCTGATGACTAGGGATGGTGAGCATTTCTTTAGGTGCTTCTCAGCCATTCGATATTTCTCAGCTAAGAATTATTTGTTTAGCTTTGTACATTATTTTTAATAGTATTATTTGATTCTCTGTAGTCTATCTTCCTGAGTTCTTTGTATATATTGGATAGTAGCATTCTATCAGATGTAGGACTGGTAAATATTTCCCATTCTGTTGGCTTCTGTTTTGTTTTCTTGTCAGTGTCTTTAGCCTTACAGAAGTTTTGCAATTTTATGACATCCTATTTGTTGATGATTCTTGAACATAGAGCATAAGCCATTATGCCTTAGAATAAAAATAATGTATGGACACTTAACCAACTAAGGTAAAGTCAATGTAAGAGATTCTGTCCAGCAATCTCTTTGGTCAGAATGGTTTATCATAGCAACAGAAAGATTCAAGTAGAAATTCATTCAACAAAAAGCAAATGACAGATTAAGCACATAAGGAGATGTTCAATGTTATTAATAAGAGCATTATATATAAAAATAATGTACCAATTTTTACCTATTGAGAAAGACGTCACACAAACATACACAGATGCAAAATATGAAGACTGGCAAACAGGCAGAAAATCATAACCTTACCACTGCACTGGTAATATAAAAATAATATGACCACTCTAAAATGCAGAATAGCAGTTTCCCTAGAATGAACTGTAGAATTACCATACTGCCTCTGGGTATCAAACCCAAAGAAAGAAAAACTCACATATTTGCATGCTTATCATACAGGCATATAATTTGAAATAGTCAAGAGATAGAAATGACCAACTGACAGGTGAATGGACAAACAGGGTATGGTTTTACACATAAAACAGAATATGTAAATTTTAAAATGGGGATTCTGATATGTAGAACAGAAATGAATACTAAAGAAAATATCTTCCATAGAAGAAGAACAGATATTGTGCCCCACCACATCTCTGAAATATGTTCAGCTGTCAAACTCACAAGGCAGAGAGTGGAGGCTACAGGGGCTGAAATGGAGAGACCGTGGAGCTCCAGCATGGGAAGATGAGACGGTCTTGTAATGATAGGCTGCACAACAGCATGCATATGATTCTACTACTGAGCTGTACACTTACAAATAGTTATGACTGTTAAATCTTATAGAGTTCTATCCAAAATTTGAAAATGAAAAAAGTTAAAGCTTGATAGCACATGGAATAGATTCTTAAAAGACTGGAAATAGATTCTTAGGGGCCTGGAAGAATGGTTCAGTCATTAAGAGCACTAACCAAATTTGTAGAGAACCTGGGTTTAAACCATGTTGAGAGAGTTCGCAGGCAACAATTGCAACAAACTTATTTCAACAGAATTGTTTAAACCAGCCATATGAGTCAGTTTAGGAGTGCAACCTCCCTGCATAAAGCTTTTACAAGAGTCTGTAGCTCCAGCCAATCAACACTTTAATTGCCAATGTGGATAGGTGAGAGTTTGAAAAAGAAATACTCAGATGAACAACATTTGAATTCCCATTTCTTCTTAAGTGTCTTGGTAATATTAGCCTGTTCCTTGAGCCATTAAATTTTGGTATAGGTAATTACATAGTAACTGATTGCTAATACAGATGTGCAGAGGCAATGGCAATAATCAAAACATAAACATAACAGCTAGAAATAGACATTTTGCACCATGAAGGAGCATGAAATATGTCTTAGTGGAAAGCAAGCAAGCCTTTCTGTTCCGTGAAATTTCAGGTAGTTGATAAACACTCACCTTCATTTACTTTATTGACCTCACTTAATGTAGGGAACTGTGCTGTGCCACGCCCCAAAGATGGCGCCAACCTCTGCCTTCTGCCTTCCCGATATCGAGCGTTCCCTGTGATAAACAACTCCTTATTTGGACGCACTTGCCCGGCTCCTTCTTAACTTCCGCATGGTTACAACCTATCTGCATTGCTTATGGTTTGCCAGTCTGCATGGTTACAACCTATCTGCATTGCTTATGGTTTGCCAGTCTAAAGTAGCAGCTGCGGCCACAATATGTGGAGAGCCGCGCCCTAAGATGGCACCAGTTTCCGCCCTCTCTAACTAGTAAACACCCTAGAGCGCTTGCGCCTGTATCAAGTCGTGTTACTGACTAATTAGGTAAGACACCTCAGCAAGCCAGCAAGCGGATGGTCGGGAAGGATAAAAGGAGAGAGCCTCCCGGGTACTGGGCTCTCCCCATCCACTAAAGCAACAAGAAGAGAATCCTGAATAAATCTGCTGAGAGAAGAACCTGGCCTTGTTGAGTCTTTCATTGCGGGATGAGGTTGGGTGCGACAACTTAATTTATAGAACAATCTAGCATTCATGAGAAGAAATCAAATTGAGCAGCTGCACTTGTTAAGGCATCTGATACTTGACAATGGCTTTGACATTTTAAAGAGGTGCTTGGCTCAAGAAGCACCTACATGTTTTGAGCCACTTACCTTTGTCATAGGAAAGGAAACCAACTTCAAGAACATCAAACTTTCTCCCCATTGATTAGTCAATGATCAAACACAATATCAATTCCACAGGTACTGATTTAGAAATTTGTTCAGAACTTGGCTATCCAAGCTGAAACCATCTGAAACACTCAATATTGTTGTTGACACAGAACAAATTTTCAGCCTCTCTCCTAAGGAGTATTGCCATGTTCTGGCTTATTATATTATGCAATGGAAAAATATATCCAGGGAAGGCAGATTTTAATTCCTAGAAGCAGCCTAACTACATAAAAATTTTCTCTTAATCCAGTTAAATCATTTGTTGTCTTCTGTTTTAAAGCCAAATCACTGCCTAATCACTCAGCATTATAAGAAAATTCAAAGCAGTTCACATCATGTGAGCTTGGCACTAAAGCAGGTCTAAAGCAATAAACACCTCTGAAACAATTCAAGTCTAAAAGGGGGCCAGAATGAGTTTGGGGATGATGTTCAAATTTTTAAAAAATGTTCTCCGGCTTAGATTTAAACATCACAAATATATGTTTATTGCAAGTTATTCGCTTCAAAAAACAACCAAGACCCCTGGAACAAAGACATGCCAAATAGTAGTTCTTCAGTGCTGTTAGACACCCGCTTGATTTTTTCATATGCACACAAAATTTTTGCCTTATTACTTATTTCTACATTTAACATCTATCCATTCAGTGTCTGATTGAGAAATCCAGGTTTAGCATGATACAAATGTGTTTGTCATTATCGCCTCCATGCTTCCACTAGTCTCAGGGAAAACTTCCCTTCTCTGAGAGCCATTGCTGGTTCTTTCTCAAAGTTCCAGGAAACCAGATGTGAGGAAAGAGGTCCTACATCAGAGAGTAAGATTACTGATGTCACATTTTGGAACCACATGCTTTTCTTTGTGGGTTTATGTTGTATGTGTATTTGAGTGTTTGTAGAAAGAGGTGTGTGTGTGTGTGTGTGTGTGTGTGTGTGTAGGTCAGACCTATAGAGTAATTACAGGCATCTTATACCTCTCATCTTTCCTTTGAGGCAGGGTCTTTGACTGGTCTACCACTTTGCCAAGCAGGCTATCGTAGCTGGCCAATAAACTCCAGTAATTCTCCTGTTTCTACCTACCTCCCTTCTCATGATGGCTGAGATGACAAATTCACAAATCTCTTCCAGCTATTTCATGGGTTCTGGTCTTCATGCTTAGAAGGTACTAACTTTACCAATCATCTCTTCAGCCTTGTGTTGGTAGTGGTGGTGGTGGAGGAGATGATAGTGATATACCTACTCACACAATGCCTAGAATCAAACCTACAGCCTTGCTTTTGCAGGGCAAATTATCTATCACTAAGCTACATCCCAAGTCACCAAATTATACTGTGTAATAACACTCTTCATCCACAGTGATCATCTTGGTCTTTATTTTCTAGTATATCAACCATGTTTCCACAACAGAAATTTATGCCCCACTCCAGCTGCTGATAATGGTAAGCATCATACCTAAATGGCATTCTACTTCAATTTCCCTTCTTTACTTTTTCAAATGTTGATGAGTTTCTAAATAGCTATTATTATCAAATTCAACTTAAGACATCATCAACTTTGTGCCTGTCAAACACAGGACTCTGATTTCCTCCTGAGTCTACCTTAAACTATCTTCCTGGTGCTATAAGAGTGGTTGAGACATGGTCTTATGTATTCATGTAGAAACAGTTCTAGGAGTAGGGGCGATGATAAAGACAGTAACTGGGGACAGGACATAAAGACCTTCTCTGAACATGAACATCACCATCAAATGGACTGGGGTAGAAAAAAGATTGAGGAAGAAGGAGGTAGTGGGCAAACACAGGCAATTGCTTTTCCTTCCAGAGTATGTCTGTCTCTGCATCTGTTATCCACAGATACTGCACTCCATATTTGTGGTCTTTCAGCATGGGCTTAAACCAGTAACTCTACCAGATATATATTATGTATCCATCTAGAGAATCCTGAGCAATATACAGACTTTCTGTAAATTTTACTTCTAAGCTTGATGAAACTTAGCAACATTCAACATCCTTTGTATGCCTGCTTGGAGACATTTCCCTAGGCATTATAAGTTTGTCTTCAGGGTCTCGTCAACTCTCTTGTTTTTGTTGTTATTTTCATTGTCATCATTGTCATCCTCCTCCTTCTTCTTCCTCATTTTCTTGTTTTAACATTTAATTTTTCTTTATGTGTATGTGTCTGTGTGGGTATATGCCACACATGTGCAGAGCTGGATTCACAAACTATCAAATGCCACCAAATCTGTGGGAGTGCAGGAAAACACACTCAAGAGCTGTGGAAAAGCAGCAAACATGTTTCATTCCAGAGCCTTCTCTCCAACCCTTCCCTAGATTATTATTCTCCCCACCTGCTGGATTTTAGATGCAATTCTGATTCACAGCATGCCTGCAAGTACTCAGAGTATTCAGTACAAGTTGAGATTTGATCAGCCCCATACATCTAAACATCTTTATTACTGGTGGCTTCAGTATAGCTCTCTGCAATACTAAAATCAAAATTAGCCTTCCTTCCCAAAAAGCCCACTCTACACAGTGGAAGCAGAAATTGTTTAAAGTTGCTCTGTAACTGTTTGTTCTGTGTATATTGATGCCTCTGTGCTAGTCCAGATGTGGACTTGAGCAATAGAGCGTATAAATGCATTGTGCAGGTGAGATTTGATCAACAGGTTATGGAAGTTAATTAAATCGTTTCCTCTTTTTCATTTTAAGAAACTGAAGTGATGTCTTTCATCTTGAAGGGCAACAATCTTGGAATGTCATGTTTGCTCCCTCTCTATCTCTGCCTCACTTCCCTCCTTTCTCCTTCCTCTTTCCAGGAATTTGTTGTAAGACCCCGAGGAGTCTTAGCCCAGAAGCGCAACCCACAGAGCCCAATTAGAGGATAAACCACTGTAATAACAACAGGTTTATTCGAAGCCAGCACACTGGGGTTCCAAAGCTCGCACAAGTAGAGTTATAAACTTTTTATCTGGGAGGACAGTTTCTATGCATAGTCTTCTTTTTTTTTTTTCAGTTTTTGAGTGGGAATATCTCACGTGTCTAACCCAGCAGCCAAATTGAATTAGTCTCAGGTTCAGGAATGTGCTTGGCGTGGGATACTTGGTTCTAGGTGGTAGTCCCTTCTACTTTAACAGCTGTGGGTGTGGTGAGCAAGACCAGGTAGGGACCCTTCCAGCGGGGCTCTAGTGACAGGGTGTGGTGTCAGCACCCATAGACTGTGTCTCTATCCTGAAATTGATGGGATGTCTTAGGAGTCCCAGACTCATGGGCAGCTGCCAGCTGTGACCATTCCTTTTTGCACTACCTGTAAACCTTTTAGCTTAGCATATAGATCATCACTATTATTACAGGTAGGTTCTAGGGTATCTCTTATAACAGTCAGGGGTGTTGGAGTCTCATACAAAACATTAAAAATAGTCAGGCTAAAGTGGAATGGGGTGTTTCTAGCTCTAAACAGAGCAAGGGGGAGAAGTACCACCCATTCAGCACCAGTCTCCAAGGCCATTTTTTTTTAACCTGTCCTGAACTTTGGAGATGGTATGCACAATGAGGTTTCCAGTCGTTCCCCAAGAAACAAGCTAATAACTGACTTACCTGGGCAACAAAAGCTGGCTTGTTGTCTGATCTAATTACCTTAGGGGTGCCAAAGCCAGGGAAGATATTTTCTAGAATCTTTTTAGCTACTACTGTCACTGTTTCTATGTTGGGAGGCTTTTACCCTCACAGAAAAGGTATCTACAAAGACTAATATTATTTATATCTACATTTTTCTGACTTAATCTCTGTAAAGTCTACTATCTAGTAAACCCCAGGTCTGTCTCTCTTTGGCCTCTTTCCTGTCACACAGTTGTCTACTACTTGTCTCACAAGACACCTTAGATCTGGCACAATAGAATTTGACCACAAGATGGTTCTCACAAGTTTGTTGACCTCTAGATGAGTCCGTTGGTGCATTTGCTTTAAGTCCAGTACTGCGTACCAGGTTCTGAATGAGGGCAATGAGTTCAACAGGCTATAGTGATTAGGTACCAGAAGGAGGAGATTTGTCACATATTTCTTTACCTCTCAGAGATCTTGAACTGGCCAGCAGTCATTGGTTCCAGGTTTCCGCACCAGTAGGAGAGGTGTGTTCCAGGCTGACTGGCACTTACACAGAGCCTTGAGTTGGAGTAGCCAGATGATGCATGGTGTGATCTTGTCTCTCACCTCCATTGACATGGGGTACTAATGCACTAATATTGGGCTAGCCTGGGCTTTCAGTTCTATATGGACAGGAGGCTAGTTCTCAGCCTCCCCCATTCCTACAGTTTACACTCAGGCTTGTGGATATGCCTGCAGATACCAGTCTGTCTTATCTTGAGACAGGCTGTTTTTGCTCAAAGAGTTGATACTTCTTTATCCTTGAACCAGATGGTTAGAACCTACATAGGCTCCACTTTTGGCCGTCTATCTTAGTCAAGAGGTCTCTCCCCAATAAGAGGCAGGGACAGTTTGGCATTACTATGAATGAGTGGGATACCCAGTCCACTCTGAGATCCACAGATCTTCAGGTAGTCCATGAATATTGTTTGGTGCCATTACTCCCTTGAATTCAAGACTTTTTGTTTGACATGAGTCCCTCAGTTCTTAGGACAGAGGACTGAGCCCCTGTAACTACAAGGAACTGGATAGGATTTTTTTTGGGGGGGGTTGGTTTTTTGCTTTTGTTGTTTTTGTTTTTGTTTTTTACTTTCAAGGTCCAAACCCTATCCCTTCTAGTTGCTATCTTCTTGTGTGGTCAGAACTTTGGGGCCATGAGTCTGGGGATTCTCTTGTGGGGTCCCCGTTTCTTCTTGTTGGGACAATCTCAGGCCCAGTGGCCTTTTTCTTTACAATAAGCACACTGATCCTTGTCCAGAGGCTCCTTCCTAGTGCCAAACTTGGTTCTTAATTCTCTGTCCCTCGTTCCTGTTGTCAGGATCTTCCGTAAATACCTTTTTTTTTGCCGCTTTTCCTGTGCTCTTTCTCTCTCTCTTCCTCTCCTCCCCCCCCCCCCCCCCCGTTATGGTAAATGTTCACAACAACCTGCACTAAATCTCACCACAAATTATCTCATAGTCTCTCTAACCTATAAAGCTTTCTGATACCTTCACTGGTCTATAAAAGGCATAGTCACTTGTCTAATCTCTGCTTGACCACATGTACCTTTGTCAAATCGTCAGGTCATCCTGCAACCCCCTTAAAATTTGTAAAACGGAATTGGGTATCGAGGGTACTGCTTCTTACCTTCTGCCGAACTGAAGTTTCAGCCAGGCCTAGTCAGGGGAAATCCTGAATCTATGTCCACAGGCAAAAGAGAGGGGTACCCATCTGCCCCCTGGGATATTCTTTTAAGCCTCAAGAATGATGCACTGTTTTTCCTCTGTGGAGCAGTTACTGGCAGTCATCTCAGATTGGTTGGTGGGAGAAAAAGCATGACTCAAGTAAATTAATCAAAGTCTGCAGGTTCTCAGGAAAAGAAGGGTTATGAGTCTTCCAGTTATACAGATCGGCCAAGGAGAATGGCCAATATTGTAGGGGTTGTAAGCCCCAATCATCAGGAGGGCCATAGGCTCAGAGGGGCAAGATATGTGACTGCTCAGGAGTCATGGCGACTGCAAGTTTCCTTACCTGTCCCCTTTGGGACAGGCATCTCTGGCCCTTGTTGGACCAGAGGAGCAGAGGACTACCCTGGGGCCCAGCTCCTAGGTCTTCCTGAGAAGGAATAGAGGGCAAATAAGGGGGAGGTAAGCCAAGAAGAAAGAGGTCAGCATCTGTGGCTGGGTGGACATTCTTTGGCGATAAACAGCCATTTAGGAGTGTAAGCAGAATAAAAGAGCTGTGATTTTAGCTTTTCAGTGCCACCCCCTCCCGGGGCACTACTGCCTCCTGGAAGCCCATTAACTGGCTCCAGTTAACTGCCTAGCTCTGCCCTGCATGGCTCCACCTGGAGTGGTGTGCCCTATGGGGTCTCAACGTCCAAGATGTCCACACCCACAGTGACACAGAAATGGAGAGCAATGCAATAGCAAGAGGCGGTGCAATTCCAGTATACTGGGGACATCCTGTAGTCAGGACAGAGATGAGGACAATGGGTTCCCAAAACGCACTCCTTTTATACATTTTTGTGAAGTAGGATTAACACAGCATGAGTCGGCTACTTGCCATTTGCAGTGTTGACCTTTCACACAATTGGAGACCCCTGGAGGAGTGATATAGTTATCTGGCTCCAGCTGTCACATTCATTTGGGGGGGGGGGTATGGCAGGAAGTTCCTAGCATCATGGAATCCACAATTTGAGACCCTTTGAGGAATTATTTAGTTATCTGGCAATTTGGGGGTATGGCAGGAAGTGGGGTCCGCAGGCACATCCGTATCTGGCTCTGCTTTTTTTCTTCCTCACAGTAATTACGGGCCTGACTCACCAGTTCCTCTTTGTCCCTTAGGGCCCTACAGGAGCAGCTGTACTGGTCCACAACCAAAAGCAGCAGAGAGCAGGGGTTTCTTTTTCTTTAATAATAACAAAGCAAAGATTGCACCAAAATGTAAAAATCAAGTTGTTCTCCTTATCAGAGTTTGAACTGAGAAGGCAGGGCTGGCCCAAAGCCGGCACACAGAAAGCAAATCTCACAGAGCCCTGGGCAAGACACAACCAGCAAGGTCAGAACCCTCCTCACCCAGAGAACCAGGAGAGGTGGCTGCAGTCTTGCAGCAGCAGGGAGGGAAGGAGGGAGGAAGTCTGCACCACAGGGATGTCAGCTAAACTAGGATGTTTAACAGGGTAGATTCTGTCTGTCCCATGTCCAAAAATAGCATCAGTCCAAGTCCAGATACAACAAAAGGAAGACAGAAAGTGAAATTTTGACATGTCTCTCTTCACAAACTCGAACTCACAAGTCTACACAACAGAAATTGAAACAGAAATTTTAGGTGTTTTTGCTACAAACATCACAAAAAAAAAAAAAAGAAGACAAGACCAAAACAGGAATATCGTACATGCGATTTCCACAGATGCCTGATACTTTAAGTACCTGACTCAGACCGCCGCTGAACCTTAGCTGCTTCCAGGTGGAGGTGGACCACTTCTGATCCTCTTTCCCAAAGGGACTCTGGAGCATCCTCCAGGGCCTGTGGCCTGTGACGACCAGGCATGTCTACCTGTCACAGCTGAGAGCGCCTCTTGGAGCTTTCAGCAACCCCCCACGGGGTCTCTCTGAGACCCCCAAACCTGAGACCACCGAGGCTGGTCTCGCAAACAGGCATCGGATGCAGACAACAAGGAACAGAGACAACAGAAAATACACAGCAATTACACAAATACGCAAAACATACAGACTTGCTTTAGGGTACCTTCGATCTCTTCTCCGATTGTTGATCTGGGGTAGTAGCGCAGTTTTCCCGGCCAATGCGCCATATGTTGTAAGAACCCCCAGGAGTCTTAGCCCAGGAGTCTGACCCACAGAGCACATTTAGACGACAGACCGCTGTAATAACAAGAGGTTTATTCGAAGCCGCTGCGCCAGGGTTCCGAAGCTCTCACGCAGGAGAGCCAAATGCAGAACCCCGAGTAGAAAGAGCAACACTCTTTTAAGGCCAAAAACCGTGAATTGGGGTGGGGGAGGGTTGTCATGTAATTTTGGCGGTTTGCTTTGTTCATATAACGGCTCATGTCCCAGTCACTGCCCTTATTTGTTTTTCTCTTTTTTTTTCTTAATATTGTTTGAGCAAGGTCTGGATATCTTAATTAGTAACTGCCGGCCTCAGTCTTCCCGAGGGGAGGAGCCATGGGTGCTGGACCTAATCTGAGCCTTCTTGGCTTCTTTCTTCTTCCAAAATTAATTGGTAGAAATAGCTAAGGCAAAAACGAGTTTCTCAAATTCACTCTTTAAATTCTGTTATTTTTAAAAAGGCATTGGGTTGGAGAGAGGCCTCAGCAGTTCAGAGCACTGACTACTCTTTCAGAGGCCCTGAGTTCAATTCCCAGCAACACATGTAGCTCACACACATTTGTAATGGGATCCAATGCCCACTTACTGTGTTTCTGATGACAGTTACGTTGTACTTATGTACATAAAATAAATAATTCTTTAAACAATATGTGTCTTCGTGTAGAGTAAGACTGAGATACCCACATACATACCACACAAACACACACACACACACACACACACACATGCATAGATACATGCAGAAAGAGATATCTATACACAGAAATATGTACATGCCTGTGTACACATGATGATAATAACAGGTGCATTCACACACACATGCACACACACACACACACACACACACACACACACACACGTAGCTTTCAGAGAAATGAATAAATGACTATAAAACAAGCAATGTAAAAAAAACAAGGAAAACAAGGCAATTAAAATTATTCTATCACCCAGAAGTTCTTACCATTATTATTTTCTATGTCCCTGAATATAGTGGCAAGACTTTGCTGTGTGATTGTTTTTGAACTGGCCTTTAAAGGACACATATCACCTCACCTCATTCTGGTTAGGAGTTAGGAAGACAGGCATTGTAGTGTGTGATGCATTAAGGAGTGAGCTCACTGATTTTTCTTACACTCCTTGAGAGTTCACCGAGCACACCCCTCACCCAAGAATACAACAAGCAATGCTGGCATTTCAGGCAGGTTTAGGAAAGACAGAGTTATGTTTTCCAACAAAATATTATGGGCTTCTTGAAATAGATAACAAAGTAGACTGTAGGTTCTGTTTGTGTATAGCTCTAACTAAGTTAACCTACTCTGTAAGTTCTTTAGAACTGCAATGTTCAAACTTATTTTTTTACAAAGATAGCAGACAGCTTTTCCTCAAAGCCAACTTAGGATCTATATAATAAACAGCATCTTCTTAGTTTATTGCCACAAAATCACAAGAAGACAAAAAGTTTGATCAATGAGTTCAGGAATCCAGGTATAATCCTGGCAGAAACTGTTATGACTTGAATGCTCATCATTTCATTATGAGGCTACCAGACAAGTCAGCACCTTTCTGGTTGGTTACTTTAGTTACTTTGAAGAGCACTGTGTTTTGACCCATTGTTTGGAAATTAAATATAGTTTTTATGGAAGCAATATCCTGTATGGTAATTAACTCCACAAACCAAACTTAAAATGAATATTTAAACCATCATGTACTCAAACCTATTTCTGAGTGTTGTTTTGATGAATTAAAAAAGAAGGAAAGGGACTAAACTTCCCTTGGACTTCTTGGCATGGCATCATTCTGAAGCATCTATTACCTGGCAATTCTTTTACTTTTCTTTCTTCAGCAGCTCTTTCCCAGCTTTTCCTCCCAGGAGTTGTTCTAAAAGGCAGCCCACACACTTCTACATAACTAGACAGCTACCAATCTATCCAAGTTTCTCATTCAGTTTCAGATTCTTAGGACAGACACTGTCTGCCCAAATCAGTCACACAAATTTGGAACCAGCCAGTTTCAACATCACCTTTCTGGAAGACCTGTTATAAAGCCTAGTTAATACATAAAAATCTGTTAACCTAAAACAACAAAGGGAAGATTCTAGGGCCTGTCACTTAAACACATGCATACCTCTAATCCATAGCTATTTAAACTCTGAGATGTGACCCCCATAGGATTGTATAAATGAACAGAGGTATCTCATAAACTTTGGCAAAAAAAAAAAAAAAACAAATTTCAAAATATGCAATGAGCAAAAATGAATTAAAAGTCAAAAGTGCACTGAGTATCGATTGTGCCTGGAAACAGTCAGGAGTGCTGCATGACTTGAAGTCACTACAGTCGTGGTTCTGAGCATAAACCATACCCAATTTGCATGATCCCAGATGGTGGTGACATCACTCAGCTCAAGGCAGTGCTATCCCAAATACTTCAGTGCAGATTTGAGAATATTAAGCATTTTAGTATTTCTACTACATGTGCAAATGGTTTTATTGTCTAATAAATATAATCATTTAATTACAGAAAGCCAGACTTCTGTTCTCCACCCCCATTCCTCAGCATGCAAATATCAATCTAGTATATTTTTGTATTCTATTTTATTAAAATATTAGACCTAAAATGTCCTGTTTAGATTACATAAAAATTGTTTAGTGAAATTAGGGTTGATATTAGGACAGAATTTCTAGCACTTTCTGAAATGTTCCTAAATGTTCTATAAAACACGGGCAAAGTGTTCTCTGTGACCCTTTTTTTTTGGTATCAACCACCTGAGATAGTTCCTACTCTAATTCTCTAATTCTGAAATTACAAAGGCACTTTATTTTTTAAAAAAATAACAACTACTAGAAGCTGGAAAGAAGGCTCAGAGATCCAAGTGCTCCTACGGAGGACTTGGGCTTGGTTCCCACTACCCACATGGTGGCTGAAAAACATCTGTAACTCTAGTTCTAGGTTACCTAATGTCTTCTTATGTACTCTATAGGTATTGCACACAGTGATACATAGATATACATTCAGGGCAAAGCGCATACACAGATAAAAATAAATAAGCTAAAATATATATTGCCTTCTGTATTAGTAACAGGACATCAGCCAGAAAAAAAAGAAGTCAAAGCAGGTCTTTATAGTACTTAAATCCAATTACTGATAATTGGCAACTCCTCTGAATACAGAAGAACAATATATAGACATCTAAGTATAATGTCTGCTATAGAAATAAGAACTTATTTATTTTCCAAGATATTTAAGTGCTAAAAGATATATTTGCACCAAGTAACATAGAGTAGCTCATTCTACCTTATATACATTAACCAATGAAAAATTGAGGCCCAGATGAATGTTCTTGTTCTTCTACAAACCACTTCCCCATCTCCAGAACCAAAGGCAATGCTCTGAGCAAAATATCTTCAATGATGTCCCATTAAAAAGCCATGTTTTAATTCCTTACCACTTTATATCTTTTTTAAAAAGAGGAATAGATTTACATATTTTAAAGAAATTTTGGCATAACATTATATGAATAATTTTGTGAGTACTTAATTCTTTTAGAGGTTTGATAGCATGCATAGAAATCCCACTATTTATCACAAGCATGAAGTACATGTAGGACAAAAAGAAACATGGAAACAGATTTCTTGTTAAGTACAGATTAAGCATAATGATCTGTGAATATGAAAAATAGCCACAACACTATTATGTTATCTCTTGGATTATTAATGATTTGAGGTCCAGGTGTACCACACTCTGAGAGGGTGCTATATATTTATTTTTTCCCAAAGAACTGCTGAGGCTTTTTTTGGGTGGGGGGGAGCTTTGTTTTTCTTGAGCTTCATAGAGTCTGTGAGTTGTTTCTGGGGTATTCAGAGCATTCTGGGGTTAGTACTCAATTATCAGTGACTGCATATAATATCTGTTCTTTTGTGACTGGATTACCTCACTCAGGATGTTATTCCATGGATGCATCCATTTTCTTAAAATTTTCATAAAGTCATTTATTGTTTCTGAGAGCTGAGTAGTACTCCATTGTGTAAATATACCACAATATTTGCATCCATTCATCTAATGAAGAACATCTGGGTTCTTTACAGCTTCTGGCTATTATAAATAGGACTGATTTGAACATTGTGCTGCATGTGTCTTTGTTATATGTTGGAGCATCTCTGGGATAAATGCCCAAAAGTGGAATAACTGGGTCTTCAGGTAGTACTATTTCCAATTTTCTGAGGAACCACCAGACTGATTTCCAGAGTGGTTGTACCAGTTTACAACCCGCCAACAGTGGAGGAGAGTTCCTTTCTCCAGATCCTCGCCAGCATCTGCTGTCACCTAAATTTTGACTTTAACCATTCTGACTGGTGTGAGGTGGAATCTCAGGGTTGTTTTGATTTGCATTTCCCTGATGACTAAGGATGTAGAGTGCTTCCTTAGATGCTTCTCAGCCATTCAATACTCCTCAATTAAGAAGTTTTTGTTTAGCTCTGTACCCCATTTTTTAATAGGATTATTTAATTCTCTGGTGTTTAACTTCTTGAGTTCTTTGTATACCTTGGATATTAGGCCTCTATCAGATGTGGGTTTGGTAAAGATCTTTTCCCAATCTGTTGGTTTCCATTTTGTTTTTCTGACAGAGTCCTTAGCCTTACAGAAACTTTGCAGTCTCATTAAGTCCCATTTGTCAATCTTTGACCTTAGAGCTTGAGCCATTGGTGTTCTGTTCAGGAAATTTTCCCCTGTGCCTATGTGTTCTAAGGTTTTCCCTAATTTCTCTTCTAATAGTTTCAGTGTACCTAGTTTAATGTGAAGATCTTTGACCCACTTGCACTTGAGCTTTGTACAAGGAAATAAGAAAGGGACTATTTTTGTTCTTCTGCATGCTAAGTGCCAGTTCAACCAACACAAATTGTTGAAGAGTCTGTCCTTTTTCCATTAAATGTTTACAGTTCCTTTGTCAAAAATCAAGTGACCATATATGTGAGGGTGCATTTCTGGATCTTCTATTCTATTCCATTCATCCACATGACTATCTCTACACCAGCACAGTGCAGTTTTTAACACAATTGCCTCAGTTTCATTTGTTATGTCTCCACATTCCTTTCTGATTCTGTTTATTTGGATACTCTCTCTCTTTGCCCTCTAGTTAGTCTGGCTAAGGGGTTATCAATCTTGTTAATTTTCTCAAAGAACCAGCTCTTGGTTTTGTTGATTTTCTGAATTTTTTTTTTTTTTTTTTTTTGTTTCTATTTGGTCAATTTCTGCTCTGAGTTTGATTACTTCTCATGGGTGTATCTGCTTCCTTTTGTTCTAGAGCTTTCAACTGTACTATCAAATTGCTAGTGTCAACTTGCTCTCTCCACTTACTTTTTGGAAGCACTCAGCGCTATGAGTTTTCCTCTCAGTACTTCTTTCATTGCATTCCATAGGTTTGGGTATGTTGTGTTTTCATTTTCATTAAATTCTAGAAAATCCTTAATTTCTTTATTTCTTCTTTGACCATGCTATCGTTTAATAGAGCATTGTTTAGTTTCCATGTGTATGTGGGCTTTTTGCTGTCTTTGTTGTTATTAGTGACCAGCCTTAGTCCATGGTGTTCTGAAAGGATGCATGGGAGTATTTCTATCTTCTTATATCAACTGAGGCTTGTTTTGTGACGAATTATATAATAAATTTTGGAGAAGGTGCCATGAGGTACTGAGGAGAATGTGTATTCTTTTGTTTTAGGATGAAATGTTCTGTAGATGTCTCTTAATTCCAATTGGTTTATAACCTCTGCTAGTTTCACTGTATCCTTGTTCGGTTTCTGTTTCCATGATCTGTCCATTGATGAGAGTGGAGTTTTGAGGTCTCCCACTATTACTGCGTGTGGTGCAATGTCTCTTTTGAGCTTTAGTAGGGTTTCTTTTATGAATATGGGTGCTCTTGTATTCGGAGCATATATGTTAAGAATTGAGAGTTCCTCCTATCAACTTTTTCTATAAAGAGTAAAAAGCGTCTTTCCTTATCTTTTTTTGATAACTTTAAGTTGAAAATATACTTTATTCGATATTAGAATAGCTACACCAGCTTGTTTCTTGGGGCCATTTGCTTGGAAGGCTTTTTTTCCCAACTTTTTACTCTGAGATAGTGTCTGTCTTTGTCTCTGAGATGAATTTCTTGTACGCAGCAAAATGCTGGATTCTGTTTATGTGTCCAGTCTGACAACCTATGTCTTTTTATTGGGGAATTGAGTCCATTTATGTTAACAGATATTAAGGGATAGTGGTTGCTGCTTCCTGCTATTTTTGCTTTTAGAGGTAGAATTGTGCCTATGTGTCTTTCTTCTTTTGGTTTTCTAGCTTAGTTATTTTCTTGCTTTTGCTAGAATGTAGTTTCCCTCCTTTTGTTGGGTTTTCTACCTAGGATTCATTGTAGTTCTGGATTTGTGCTCAGATATTGTGTAAATTTAGTTTTGTACTGGAATATCTTGGTCTTTCCATCTATGGTGATTGAGAGTTTTGCTGGGTATAGCAGTCTGGGCTGACACTTGTGTTCTCTTAGAATCTGCATGATATCTGTCCAGGATCTTCTAGCTTTCATAGACTCTGTTGAGAATTCGGATGTATTTCTGATTGGTCTGCCTTTATATGTTACATGACCTTTTTCCCTTACTCCTTTTAGTATTTTTTTTTTTTTTTTTTTTTGCTTTGGACACTTGGTGTTTTAACTATTATGTGTCAGAAAGAATTTCTTTTCTGGTCCAATCTATTTGTAGTTCTGTATGCTTCTTTTATGCTCATGGTTATCTCATTCTTAAGGGTAGGGATGTTTTCTTCTACAATTTATTAAAGATATTTACTGTGCCTCTTAGTTGATATTCTTTTCCCTCTTCTATTCCTATTATCCTTAGTTTTGGTCTTCTCATTGTGTTGTTGATCTCCTGGACATTTTGGGTTACTATCATGTGTCCTTGTTACATGTTGAATCATATTTTGGATATATGCCCAGGAGTGGTATAGCTGGGTCCTCAGGTAGTATTATGTCAGATTTTCTGAGGAACTGCCAGACTGATTCCAGAGTGCTTGTACCAGCTTATAATCCCACCAACAATGGAGAAATTTTTCTCTTTCTCCTCATTCTCTCCAGTATCTGCTGTCACCTTAGCCATTCTGACTGGTATGAGGTGGATGTCAGGGTTGTTTGTATTTGCCTTTCCCTGATACTAATAATGTTGAACATTTCTTTATGTGAGTCTCAGCCATTTGATATTCCTCAGTTGAGAACTTTTTGTTTAGCTCTGTACTCCACTTTTTAATAAAATTCTTTGGTTCTCTGGAGTCTAGCATCTTGAGTTTATTTGTATATATTAGATATTATCAAGGCCCCTGGTTGAGGGGATGGGGCCATCCTCTCATCTCCGAATTTTTAACTCAGAATGGCTCATGTCTAAAGAAAATATGGGGACCAAGTGTGGAGCAGAGACTGAAGGAAAGATCATACAGAGACTGCACCACCCGGGGATCTTTACCATATACAGATTCCAAACCCAGACACTATTTCAGATACCAAGAAATGCTTGCTGACAGAAGTCTGTTATAGTTGTCTCCTGAGAGACTCTGCAAGAGCCTGACAAATACAGAGGCAGATGCTCACAGCCAACCATTGGACTGAGCACACGGTCCACAATGGAGAAGTTAGAAGAGGGACTGAAGGAGTTGAAGAGGTTTGCAACACCATAGAAAAAATATCAACCAACCAGATGCCCTAGAGCTCCTAGGAACTAGACCACTAACCAAAGAGTACATGTGGAGGAACCCATGGCTCCAGCTGCATATGTAGCAAAGGATGGCATCAATATGAGGAGAGGCTCCTGTTCCTATGAAGGCTCAATTCCCCAGTGTAGTGGAATGACAGAGTGTTGAAGTTGGAGTGGGTGGCTGGGAGATTGAGTATTCTCATAGAAGTAGGGGGAACAGGATTAAGAGTGGTGGTTTCCAGAGGGAAAATCAAGAAAGGGGATAACATTTGAGATGTAAATACATCAAATATCCAATAAAAATACAAAAAAAAGACAGGTAAAAGAGGAGCAAGAGATGAGAGTTCTCAAGAGGCTGGTAAGGAATTGCCATGATAACAGTGAGACACTGGAGAAAAGCAGTGGTTAATAGTAGGGCTCCTAACAGATCCTACCTTGCTGCTACCAATTCTGTTTGACAATGAAAGAGCTTTTTGGTTTGCAGTACAAAGACTGGGGTAAGATGTGTTGATACTACAGCTCTACAGATGCTGAAAAGAACTAAAGTCAATCTTACAAAGTCATCCAGAAAAAAACAAAGAATTTGTCATTAATCCTCAACAAATACTAGGGGGGGGGGTACATGTGATTGCCCAGAATGCTCAAAAAGAAGAGGAAGAAGTGAAGGCAGAGAAAAAAGGAGAGAGAAAAAATGGACCAATAAAGGATCACCTCCAAAAAATTCTGAGAACCTGACTAAATATTACTTATTCCACGAATTTCCACATATTTAAATCAATGAAAGTTATGAAATACCTGCTATGTATAGGGCTTTCTTTGAGGTATATTTACACAGTGTGTATTACACAGACTGTGCTTCACTCAATGCTAAGGACGATGTTTTTTAGTTAATAAGAATTTAACTCTTTTATTTTTTGAGTCTATAAGAAAACACTATGTTAGTAAGTAAAAACTTCATCTTTCATTTGAAATGTTTTCTAACATTTTTTTCTAAATATGTAGAGAAAGCTATATTTACATTTGTAGGGGCAACTGAAGGAGACCCAGTGTTTTTGAGGTTACTACAATGTGAATAACTGATCTGTTTAAAAGTTTGATTCTATACAATGATGTCATACAATCTATGGCTCATTCTGGGCCTGAAGATAGATCTGGAAAAGGGAATGTACCCTTCTGAGGTAGCTCTTTGGGTAGGCTCTCTGCAGAACAGATGGTCCAGTCTCCACTGTCACATTCTATGTAAATTACTGGTTCTGCTGTTGCTGGCTTTATTCACTCACTCTGTCTAGACTTCAATTTCTGGAGCCTTTAGTGACTCATTTTTTCAACAAAATGTAAGTCACTTTGCTTTTCTTTGCTTTAAGCTCTATATAACCTAATATTTAATGTGCTCTGAGTAATGTTATATTTATCTCATTAAAAGAGCAGTCTACAGATATCCAAGAATATCAGACTATAATCTCATATTAACCCTCTTATTGAAATCTCAATTTTATAAAAAACTCATATTCCAGACCCTATTCAGAACAGCAATGTTAACCTGAGTATCTTCAATGATGTTTTTCTATCTTTTATTTGGTTGGCAATAACTTAATATGGATAACATAATTTTATATTTGTTTGAGTTTTGAGTTGTTCAATTTGGTAGATATCCAGTCTCTCAAACCTAATGCTTTTTCTTAAAAACACTTGTGATCAAATTGCAAAGTCTGGATATTTGGATCAGACTAAGGAGCTAGTCAATAGAAAATCTTTGAAACTGTATCCAGTAGCAGCTTACTCTAACTGAAAAAGCATATTATAGATGCAGGTAACTAAGAGTATGCAGGTAGATTGTTGAGCTGTTCTAGGGCTCATAAGAAAAGAGTCTGTCCTTTTGGTGCCAGCACACAATCAATTCTAACTAGAATTGGAGGCATGAAGTAATGAGGTATAGTCTCATCCCTGGTTTTCTCATGGCACTTCTCTATGCTTGTATTGTGTTCTTATGAGAACAGCATTGTAGGACAATGTTCTCAGACAAGTAAAGTAGAATATCAGAAAACATTTGCTGTGGTACTTCAGAAATCTAACCTTTCTTTAAAATCCTCTTTCTGCTAATTCTAAAGATTTGACCTGGGCATGCCCATATTTCCACATACTTCTATGTACCATCCACTCAGGAGTAGTACCTTTTAATTAACACCTTCATTTTTTTAAATTGACTTATTAATCTCTTTTTATCATCTAATTTTTAAAATAAAAGTTCATTGAGAGTCTGTAAGTCAACAATCACTCTTAGACCAAATAGAGAGTTTTATCAAAAACAAGAACCTTGTTTCAGAGATTTCATGGACTTTGGGATAATAATTAAAACTTTTGTCAAATGCTAGAAACCTTTATTTCTTTATAAACACCATTTATTCCTTTAGTCATATGATGGAAGCATGACTAGTATTATTTTATAGCATGTGAACACTCTCCTCATTCTATTGGCTTTAAAATCTCATATTTCAATTACGTTTACTTCTGTAGGATCTGTTTAACACTCTCTGCTAACACACAATAACTACTTAATCATTGCTGTGATTACTTTTGTCACGTGGGGAAAAATACAGGTTATTATGGCTATCTATTTCCCGTTAATTATAGTTTCAACAATCAGGGAAACCTTAGTTTTTAAACAAAACATGGAGTAATTCTACAAATAAGTCACACTTATGATGTGAAACCACAGTTAAGAACTCTAAGCAAATTTACTCTATTTTCGTGACACACAGGCCAGGGGAAAGAAAGCTTTTTAATTTCTTAAAGATGACTTGTTTGAGCAACTTGCTTTTCCTCCCTGATCCATGCTGAGCTTTCTGTCCATGAAACATACAGACAATTTGAATCAAGAAAGTAAAGGAAGTCATGAATTGCCAGTACCCTCTAGAATCCCACAATGGAGATGAATTATAAGGAAGCTATTCACTGTATCAATGCTTTGCCATGTGAAATTTGGTGTTTTCCACAAATGTTTACTCTCATCCCTTGTAATTTGGATATTTTCCTCTTTGCTCCATCTTTCTTTGCCTCCACTAAGTATTGGCAGATGGCCAACAGAGTAGTAGACTTTATGAATGATCACTTGGTACAAGGAGCTTTGGCTTAGAATATATATATTCCTTCTCACTTATCTGAGTGCACTTAGGCAAATAAATTACCCTCTGTGAGTGTGTCTTCCACTTATTTGTCAGCCTCTGTTAAAGATGATGACTGTTGTGAATGTATACTCATGTAGGATCTCATTTATATTTTAACTACTTTCTTTGTTATCATTATTACCTTGTATGCTAGTTAGATTCTTGTCACCTTGATACTACATAGTGTTATCAGGGAGGAGGGGAACTCTTTGAGAAAATGTTTCCATCAAATCGGCCTATAGACAATGCTATGGGTCCTTTTATTTATTAATGATAGATCCAGATAGGTCCAGATTATTGTGGATGGGGCAGGTGGTTCTGAAAAGTATAAGAAAAGTAGGCTGGGCAAGCCATGGAGAGCAAGCCAGTAAGAAGAGTTCCTCCACCGTCTCTACTTCAGTTTCTACATTCAGGTTCTGGCCTTTGTCTCAGAAAATAATGCCTTTGGTACAGAAAACAATTTTTAGAAAATGGGCTTCATAAATGTAATAGAGGCAGAAAAATGTGTCGTTCCCCAAGTTCTAAGGATTGTATGGATAATTCTCATGTATCCATAACACAGTTGTTATGGATACATGAGAATTTAAAGAAATGCTACTCCACAGGTAGGTTTAACCCCAATAACATGTAAATAGCACAGAAAGAAATAGATGCTCCAAGATCACAGTAGAGCAAGCTGAAATAAGTTCAGGGCAGAGGATGCCCAGAGATAACGCTGCTGATCACTACACACCTCCATTGGTTAGTTCCTGCTTCAGGACCCAGATATAGGGACAGGAGACCATAGTGGGTAGGCTTGAGAAGAACTGCAGAACAAATGCACAGATGTATAAAGTTAAGGATTCTTTTAGGTAAAACATTCAAGAAATCCACAAAAACAAGACTGTAGCTCTCTGGGTGAGAGCTGAATTAGAGAGGCACCACTCAATCTTGGAACAGGAAAAGACTTCTAGAAAAGATGTCCTTCATCTTTTACAGAGAACACTGGCTAGAACTACATCCAAAATCATACAGAAATAAAACAGAGTCAGAGGTTGTTATAAACAATACCTGAAAGAGCAAGACGTTTTTAGTATAATCATGGTCAAGATATATGAGTTGCTCTCCTCTGTCTCTCTGTCTCTGTCTCTGTCTCTGTCTCTGTCTCTGTCTCTCTCTCTCTCTCTCTCTCTCTCTCTCTCTCTCTTCTCTCTCTCTCTCTCTCTCTCTCTCTCTCTCTCTCTCTCTCTCTCTCTCTCTCTCTCTGCACACCCTTTCTTTCTTTCTCCCTCCCCTCTCTTGCTTCCCCATGGCAACTCCCGTGGCCTTAGTCCTTGTGGAGAATGAACTTGCCCACCTGAAAGCAGCTTCCCAATAAACCTGCCCTGTCTCTCTGTCTGTCTGTCTGTCTGTCTGACTGTCTATCTATCTATCTATCTATCTATCTATCTATCTATCTATCTATCTATCTATCTATCTATTTATCTATCTATGTGTGTGTATGAGTTATTCTTTCTTTTCCTTAAAGATCCCCTCCCCCACAAATCCAGTTTCATTAATAAAATGAAAGATCAATAGATATTCAATACCATTGAGAATTAAAAGGGGCCTCTTAGCCAGCCAGGGATCTTAGTAAAGTCCTGGAATGAATGTTAATTGGGTGGAAATACATTTGTGGATGACAAAATAAAAGTCCTGTCTCCACACCAACAAGAAATCCAAAACTCCATACTGGAAGGAGAGGACATAAAAGAGAAAAATCAAGGCAAAAATCTGGTAATAGTTGAGAGTTTATTCTATGAAATTACTGGGCCTATGAGTATCTCAGAATTTCAACTCTGCCAATATCATGGTCCTACAAAAAGCTGAATTTATCTCCAGGCTAAGGCTGAAACAATTCCCAAAATTTCTAATCCACTAAAAGATGACTAGGGTAACAGTCTGGGGGTCAAAGCTTTGGCATTTGGGTGGCAACGTTGACAGCATGAAAGCAACTGGGCCAATCTTGTGATAAATGGGCAAAACCATAATTCCTCTCCTAATGGGCATCTATAGATGCTGTCTAAAAGTGACCAAAGAGCCTTAAACACATTATTTCAACTGCAAAAGTAAACCACACAGGTTCCAAATTTACAATGTAACTCACAAGAACAGAGAAGTGGAAAGGAAACAACAAATTCTTTATCTTCATTCATTAATGGATTCCTTCACACTGGTTAAAGTACACAGGAAATATTCTCGAGGCATATGATAGAGAAGCATTGAAGATTCTCCTGGGAGAGGCAACAAACCAATGGTCGTGCCTTCTAGGCAACAACATGTGGCTGGGACAATGAAGAGGAAGACACTTTGCAATTTGCAAGTTTCTGCTCAACGTGAACGTCTGAAGTGCTGAATACTTAATAAGTGTCAAAATGTAGAACATCAGGATTGGACACCTATGGCCAAATGATAAGAATTACTAGGACTTCTTTGCCGGCTAAGAACTCTTAGGATGATTACAAATGAGCTAGGGAGATGGCTCAGAAAGTAAGGGTGCTTGTCACCAAGACTGATGAGCTGAGCTCCATCCATAGAACCTAAATGGTAGAAAGAGAGCAGCACCTCCTACAGACTATCCTCTGACCTCCACACCTGCAGCATGGCACATGTGAATGAATGTGCATGCACATGAATGAATGAATGAATGAGAGAATGGATGAATGAATGAATGGATGGATGGATGAATGAATGAATGAATGGATGGATGTAAAGTTGTTTTTTTTTTTTTTTTTTTGGTTTGTTTGTTTGTTTTTCTTTTAAGATAGCTACAAGTATCATAAGTTAAGCCTGAAGTAAATTTCCCCCTTTTTATATGGCCTGGACCTCAGCTTTTTTATTTTATCCTTTCTCTTATGCAATTTTCTCTCTTAGAAATGAGTTTAAATTATATATTTTTACTGTGTCAGCTTTAAATTGAGGATTACAGATGTCAATTCAATTAGCAGTATTTAGTTTGACAGTTCCCAAGAACAACTTGCACTGATACATCATCACCTGCCAAAGATTTAGATACTGTTGGAGAAATCCCAGAGACTCAAACGAAGAAAATAATGAATATTCAGGTTAAACTTATAGTTGCATGTGAAAATGACTGGAAATTGTACCTGAAACTTTTAAAATAGTCTAATTTATGCACACATAATTACTTCAATATCTCTAGCTGGGTTGACTGTGTACAGACATTTGCATAAAAGGAGCATAAGGAAAGATTTCAATGAAACTCTTTCCCTAACAAAATTTCAAATAGGCAGATGTTTGCCCCAAGGAGCCATTCAGACATCAGAACTTACATTAAAAACACACAAGTTCCAAAACAAAGAGTATCTTTAGCCACCAAATTTCTATCCTTTTTAGATGCATTCATTCTCCATTTGAAAATGGACTGCATTTTTGTTTGAACAGGTTAACTCAATTTTATCCATTGACAAGTCTTTCATAGGAAAGATCTGGAAAACTTGCAATGTTTACCTTGAAAATTCTCCTCGGGATATGACAGCCCTTGATTTGTTAATTTATACAGATATGAACAGCTCAATTAGGCTCACAATCTGAACAGTGTTCTATCTCTCAAAAGCTGCCTACTGTCTGTTTGCAACTATTTCCAGTTCCCATGGTACATCATTTTAGCTACAGAGATCTAAAATCTCAGTCAGTCAAAAAGATCACCTACCCTACCCTTCCTCCTAACTTCATCTGGGTCATTGTTTTCTCCCATCTTTTTTTTTTATAACCAGATTTAAAATGAACTTTAAAGGAAGTAAAAAAGTTGCCTAAACAATTTCTTTTGCAGTCTGACAGTGGTATTGACACAATGACTAGCTTGCCCTGTTGGTCTAAAAGGCCATATGTTTTCTTGTTCTCTAAAACAGCAACTGGTAGGAGGTAGAAGAGAAAACTCAGAAGCCTGGAAGGGCAAAGAAGGTCTTCATTTTCTAGAGTCACCTCAAACCTGTATACAGACACTCATTTTGATTCTAGAACAGCTGGCTATGGTAGAGATACCAGAAGCTCTAATGCCTAATGACCTAATGCAGTGGACTCATTTCTTTGTTTTGTCTTTAAGCCTAGGAAGTTCCCTATCAGCCTCTGAGGAGTTGATCTTCCTACCTAAATCTTTCTTCTGGTTTTTTATATCTTTTTGATTTATTATTTTGGTAGGTAAGCCAAGCAAGCTTTGAGTTGAAGTCTTCTATAAAATATGTCCACCACATTCCATGTCATATAACTTAGAAGGACCAAGGGTCGTTGATCTAGTCCAGGGACTCCCATGGATAAGAATAAGGATTACTTTAACAAAGACTCCTTCAAAAAGAGCCATTCCTGCCCTGTGGAAAGTTGGATCTTGTTATGTCATTGATATAAAACTTTCCCCAAATATTCACATGTTGAAGACTTGGTTTGAAATGCAGCCTGTTCAAAAGTAGGACTTTGGAGAAGTGATTACATCATGAGGTCTATGTTTCCCTTCTGAATTAAATCCAATGTCATACTAAAATTTTGATGGCATTATTGCAAGGTGGTGGTAACTTGTATGTCACTGGGACACACTGTCAAGGTTGTATTTCATCCTTGGGAACTTTCTGTCTCTCTGGATCTGCTTCCGGTCCACAAGTCCATGAATACCTTTCCTTTTCTACACTTTCTGTTATAGCATGTGCCTTACCTTAGGTCTAAAGGCAACAAACTCGCTGAGTTTGAAATGAACTCTCTGAAATCACATGTCAAAATAAGATTTCCCTCTCTTAACTTGTTTATTTAGAATATTTTGTCACAGGGTTGTGAGGTCTCCACCAGAGAAGATCAGTCTTACATGGGATCAAGCCTACAGAAATTCTTTATTAGCCAACTGGCTGGTGGTGGAGTGTTTGGGACCCTAGTGGGGATGCCAAACCTGTTTTAGGGTTGGCTTCTAAGCATAAAAGACACAACCTGTGTTGACACATATTATTCCCAAAACAGTTAGCCACAATGGAACAACAAAAGCCAAAAACCAAGGATAGTACATTTAGAAACTTTTTTAGATCTTTGGACTTTGATGGAATATTCCTTTTGTCCTCATTTTTAACATGCTTGCTGCCTACATGCTAGGATCCAAGGCCAAAATGGTACTTCTGCCATGGCATTGTAATAATAACAATAAATAAAATTAAATTAAAATTAAAGTTTCTGTTACCCAATTACTGACATTAAGGTCTCCGGGCCTGATATAACAGCAGCCAAATGAGATTAATAGGAGATAATTTTCTTTTAGATCCTAAGAGCTCTGTGCCTTATTTTGTCACCTCAGTTATAGTGTGTGTTCACATTTAACTAGACACCTTTCATGCATGTTGCCACCATAAAACACATGCATAAACAGATGGAGTTGCATTCTTATTCTTTACCACACAACTGTAGACAGCATGAGGTGTTTCTTTGTACAAATATGTAAGAATACACCGTAGGCCCAGGCTATCTCACTCTACTCCGTTTTTCTGGGTATAGATAAGAGAGAACATTGCCTACCTTTTAAAGACACTTGGCTTGTGACTTTCTACTTATCTAATAAGTTATTGCATTATTCTTCTCTGTGTGCTATGGTAGAATCCATCAAATTTGTAGTATAGGGCAGATGATGAAGCTGATTGGTCCCAGCATTTACAATAAAATAAAACACATGACTTTAATAGTGCCAAGTACTAACTAGTAGGTATTTTCTTGGGCTCACTTTGCCTCTCATTAATTCTATTTACTGCTTCTGTTTGATGTGCATGATGTGTTGTGTGTAGGATCCTCAAACACCTGTCTGTAAGAAATTACACTTCTAAGAGAAGAATGAAATAAAGCCTGAAGGCTTTAGTTTGGTAGTGCCTGGGTTAAACTCAATTCTTGCACCACCACGTAGAAACTGGACATCATTTTTTAAACATGGATATCATGAGAGTCCTTGCTTCACAGTCCTTATGCAAAATAGATGAGCTAGGCCGCTGAATGCTGGGGGTTGTTCTGGTGCTGCTATGTACTTAAATGCTAAATATTGCCTCTCAAGATTTAGTTGCAGTTCCAAGAAGCACATTTTCAGATACACCAAAAAATGTTATGTAAACTTTGCTTGCCAATCTTCTCTGATTAGTTAAATAAGAGTGGCCATTACCCAAATACTGGGGAGAATAGAAGTAGACAAGGTTTGGGTTACCAGGCTGGGTGAACACAGGCAGGGACCAGGAAGAATGAGAGAGGAAAGAAGAAAAAAGACAAAAAAATGGCATGAACCAGAAGCACATGACCCAGAGACGTGCCCCATGAGGACAGACTGATGGAGCAGAAACAATCTAGGCAAGACTCAAACAGTGAGTAACTTGAAAGCACAGCTGGGAATTAGCCAGTCTAGCATAGAGGAACAGTTTAGGGGTAATCACCCAGTAACTCTGCTACAGATGGTTAAATAAATCAACAAGACTCTAACTTGATTATTAGGGGGAAGTCTGGAATAAATAAAAACTAATAGAGTTATTAAATATTCTATAGCAATATCTGAAATCACTGTGCCCTGGCCTCTGGTACTATACATTCATTAATCAACTAAGGTTAGTCTTAATTTTACCCTTATTCTTTTGTTCCTGTGTATGTAAAAATATTTTACCTCTTTGTCTATCTATAGACTATTTGTATGCCTGGTACCCACTGAAGCCAGAGGAGAAGGTTAGATCCCATGGAACTGGAGATACAAGACAGTTGTGAGTGGTCATGAGAGTGTTGGAAACTCAACCTAGATTCCCTGCAAGAGCAGCAAGTACTTTCACCCACTGAGCCATGTCTTCCCCCAACCCTACATAACTTGAGTATTTTTCCTTTTGGAGGACATTTCACCCTCTTGAACAGGTTGCTATAACATGGTTTTACACAGCTTTTCTACTGTGATGTAGCATGCTAGCAATCCCTCATTGTTTTTCATTTTGAATGCACCTTGCTTTTTATAGGTTCATTGATAAGAACTGTAATCATTTCTCTTGCTTCTGCTAGCTTCCAGAGAACAGGTACTTAACTTTGTTTTGCAGTAAGTGACAAATCAGAACTGTCCTGTAGGCATCATTGTCTCTTCCATAACATCATCACTTCATTTAAGGAAAAGAATAACTTTAGTGGTTTTACTCAAATATTTTATTCTTTTCTTTAATACAAGAAAATAAATGAATCTTAAATACAGGGGTACAGTATCTACCTAGCATTTATAATCCCTGGATATAACTGGGGATTAGAGTAAAATTTAGTGGTGTTTACTTAACATGCAATAGAATCTGGGGTCAATACTTAGGACCACAAAGGAAAACAAAACTGTGGATTGATGTTAAGGTGATATGTGATTGGGCAGTGGTGAGGTAAGCGGAGAAAAGGTTGGAAAATGGATGAGGGGGCAGAGTGAAAAGGAGATATGAAGATGGAACCCGAGAAGGGTGATCTGGACCCAGGTAAACTTAATAGGCACTAGGTAGGTATGAAAATTTGAAGGGATTCTATGGGTCTTTTATCTCATATAGAAGGTCTGTTTGTATTTTTGTCAATTGGATACAGAGGGTTTGTGGATAGAGAATGTAATATATAAACTTACCGTGAAAAGCAGTTGAGCTTCAGAATAATGTTTGTGCTGGGTGATGGGGTAAAGAAACACACCAGGGCAGGACAGAAACAGCAGGGCAGCTGAGTGAAGTGCCTGGGAAAGTAATTCCCTGTAGAGAGTTGCTTATGGACCAAGTGACAGAGTCTGTGCGTTCAGCTCCATGCTAGAGCAGTGTCCTCAGAGTGAGACCTCAGGGCGGGAGCATAAGGGCTGATAAAGAGATGAGCCATCAATTTTAATATTTACTGAAACACAAAACAAAACAAAACACAAAGCAAAGCAAGCAAAAAAAGCAGTATGGGTAGATTCATTGGTACTTGTCAAATCACTCAACAATGTATAAAGAAAAATTTGCCCTTTGTACCCCTAAAGGAGTCAGTGCTAACTGGGCATAATTTTCCAAATCTTTCTTTTGTGCATAGAAACACACATGTGCAAATACTCATAATCAAATTAATTCATATGTAGATGCAGTGTTAATTTTATTTTTGTTCTTTCTATTCTCTTTGCATTTATCAAATGGGCTATATTATTTGCAATAGCTTTAAGCTTTCTTGTATGATAAAATGTGGCTGTGATTTTTAATAGCTGAATAATAATCCACAAAATAGATGTATTTATTTGACCTTATTAGTAACAGATACTCAGGCAGGTTTCTATTCCATGATTAGTGGTTGTGGTGGTTTGGGTGGGAGTGCTCCCTCTAGGCTCATAGATTTAAATGGTTGGTTACCCATGAGAGGCACTCTTTGAAATGATTAGGAGATGAGGTTTTGTTGGAGAAAGTGTGTCACTGGGAGTGAGGTTTGAGGTTTCAAAAGCCCATGCCAAGCCCAAAGTCTCTTTTGGCCTATATATCAGAAGGTAGCTCTTACCGATTTCTCTAACACCACGCTTGCCTGCAGCCATGTTCCCTGACATTATGATAATGGACTAAACCTCTGACTCTGTATGTAAGCTCCTAATTAAATGCTTTATTTTATAAGATTTAGCATGGCCTGTTCTCTCCTCACAGCAATAGAATAGTAACTGATAAAATGATACTCCTGGAAATATCCTCTCATGTGCATCTTTTATATCTTTTATATCAAGCCTTTTGATTCTGTACTATATAATCACAGACCTGGAACACCAAAGAATGTGTACCAGCAAGATTTGCTAGGATACTGCTTAACCTTTAGCTTTGGAGTACTGATACTCATCACATACTCAAGACTTCGCTTTGTATTTATAATTTTGATATTTTTTTCTTAAAGAAGAATGAGTGAAAAGCTAAGAAAAATGAAGCTTGTAAAATTTAATTTCTGAGCTTCCATGGAACCAGGAGCTCCTGATATACAAATATGAATAATTAGGGTTTTTAATCAGTTATCTGAGAATTTCATTGAATGTATCTTGATCACATTCATCCCTTCCTACAACTCCTCCCAGATGTACCACCTTTCCCTTCTCTAAATTTGTGTTTTTATTGTCATTTTAAAATCATGGGTCCATTTGTGCTGCCCTCATACCCTTAGGTGTATGTGAATAGCATATCCACTGGAACACTCTCAAGCTATCAGAGCCATACCCTTAAACCAAAATTGACTGTACCAGCAGCTGCCAACTGCCAGTAGTTCTTCAACTAAAGGTAGAACTTCATGCACAACTCTCTTTTGCTTTCCAGAGTGGTGGTAATGATTCCTGCCTCCACCAGTGATACAAGCGGGAACCCAAGATCCCAAATCTCTAAAGCAATAGGTACTAGTGCATTATAGCTTTCTTGTTGATTTGTTAATAAATATGTTGTGATGAATTGGATGTGAAATGTATCCACAGGCTTTTGTATTTCAGTGGTTGAGCTCCGGCTGCTGGTGCTGTTTAAAGGAGTTTTGTAGGCAATTTTAGAGGTAAGGGAACACTTGGTTGTTGATCTGACTGCATCTGGAGTTTGCTAAAATATTCTAGGTACATGTTACTGTGAATTATTTTTAGTGATTAAGTCAGTTGAGGTAGGAAGATACATCTTAAATCTGGGCCATATCTTTTTTTAGCAGCCTATATGAAAAGGACATGGAAGAAGGAAATATTTGCCCTTTGCCTGCTTGGCCTCATTCTCTGGCAAGTTCATTCCTTCACTGGCATTGCCACCTACATTTTCATACACAAGATTCTCTGAGATATTAACCCTAATGAAGCAAACAACTATTAGATTCTTGAATGGTCTATTAAGAGACAGCCATTGTTGGAATAGTTGGGCAACAGTCTATAAGTCTCTTTAAGAATCTCACTTTTATATACAAAGATTCATCTTATTAGTTCTGTTTCTCCAGGGAACCCTGACTAATTCATAACCTCTCCCTCCCCATCAGTTTAAAGAATTATTTTTGTATGTTTCAAGATTCATCCATTCTACAAATAAGATTGAGCTTTTGCTGTATTCTAGATCTTTTTGTAGGCTATAAAACAGAATTTCCCAAAATATGAAGGTTACAATAATAAGAATAACTAATCAAAGTAAAATCAAGAAAAAAAAAGCAATGAAAAGGGGGTTTGTCCAGGTGGCAGGCAGGTCCTCTGCTTAAAGAGTATGGAGCACAGGAGACACGTGTTGAGTCAGGAGAGGGACTACTGCAAGAACATCCTCAGAGGCACATGCATGCCTCCCCCACCTCTCACAAATACATGAACAAGTTTGTATTATTGGATTCTGTAGTTATATCTGTTCTCAATTATTTATGTAAGTTTGACTTTGTATTGACAGTATTAAAATTAATGCTTCAATATACTTCTGAAACTTTCATGTAAATACTGAATATGAAGAGATAGAGTCATAAAAGCACAAGTACAAGATTTATTACTTTGATTTGTTTATTTAAATAGTGGCTATATAGCAGAAAATTGAGCAACATCTATTGTTTTAGACTTTGGGGAATTGCTTTCTTATCTAACTGGCATACACCAAACGCCTTCACAATATAGAAATTATAAAATTTCCCTTTAACTCTGTCTCTCTACATTTATGTATGTGGTGGAGTGTAAATCATAATAAATACAGTACCATCTGCAATTATGGTTATTGTTCTTACTAATAGAGAGAAAATATCCTGGTCATACACTGATACATGTAATATGCTCAGCTGTCCACAGATGACTGGGTAAGACAGCTCTCAGAGTTACATAGGTGGGTGCTTTGAATGAGAATACCCCATCATAGGCACATAGGAAGTGGGACTATTAGGAGGTATCACATTAATGTGGTAGGTGTGGCCTTGTTGGGGCAAGTGTGTCATTGAAGTTGTATTCTGAGGTCTCAGAAGCTCAAGTAAGGCCCAGTGTCACTTTCTCTCTTCCTGCTGCCTATCAATCCACATGTAGAACTCTCAGCTCCTTTTTCAGCATCATGTCTGCCTGCACATTGCTATACTTCCCATCATGATGATGACAGACTAAACTTCTGAACCTGTAAGCCATCCCCAATGAAATATTTTACTTTATAAGAGTTTCTATGGTCAGAGGAGAGATTTTGGTCCAGCAAAAGTTGGCATTCCCAGTGTATGAAGAGGGTGGGAGAGGGTGGTTGGGAGAGGTAGCACCTTCATGGAGGTGGGGGGGGTGGATAGAAGTGGGGGAAGGGGATAACATCTGTAATGTAATTACAGAGAATATTCAATAGAAAAAAATAAAAAGAAACATTCTGATAAAAAAAAAGTTTTCATGGTTGTGGTATCTCTTCACAGCAACAAAAACCCTAAATAAGACAGAAATTGGTATTCATAGTGAAGTGTGCTATGACAGATCTGACCCTGTTTTTAGGAAATATTGTGAAAGGACTTTGGAACTTTGACTTAAAAAGCCACTGAATGTTGAGATCTCAGTGGAATGCTCTATGGGAGCTGGAAGAAATTCTTTCTTATCTTTTTGTACAAAGCTTAAGTCCAAGTAGATCAAAGACCTCCACATAAAACCAGGTACACTGAAAGTATAGGACAGAAAGTGGGGAAGAGCTTAGAACACATAGGCACAGGGGGAAGTTTCCTTAATAGAACACCTTATGCTCTAAGATCAAGAATTGACAAATGGGACCTCATGAAATTGCAAAGATTCTGTAAGTCAAAGGACACTGTCAAAAGGATAAAATGGCAACCACCATATTTTGAAAAGATCTTTATCAGTCCTACATCTGATAGAGGCTATTATCCAATATATACAAATAACTCAAGAAGTTAAACTCTGGAAAATCAAATAATCCTATTAAAAATGGGGTACAGAGCTAAACAAAGAATTCTTAACTGAGGAATATCAAATTGCCTAGAAGCACCTAAAGATATGCTCAACATCACTAGTCATCAGGGAAACACAAATCAAAACAACCCTACAATTCCACCCCACACCACTCTGAATGGCTAAGATCACTCAGGTAAGAGCAGATGCTGGCAAGGATGTGGAGAAAGAGGAACACTCCTCTACTGTTTGTGGGATTATAAACTGGTACAGCCACTCTGGAAATCAGTCTGGTGGTTCCTCAGAAAATTGGACATAGTACTACCTCAGGACACAGCTATATCACTCCTGGGCATATACCCAAAAGGAGCTCCAACATCTAACAAGAACACATGTTTCACCCTGTTCATAGCTGCCTTATTTATAATATCCAGAAACTTGAAAAAAAACAAAATGTCCTTCAACAAAAAAACAGATAGAAATTGTGGTACATATACACAATAGAGTCCTCAGCTATCAAAAACAATGAGTTCCTGAAATTCCTAGGCAACTGGATGGAACTTAAAGCTTTCATCTTGAGTGAGGTAACCCAGTGACAATAGAACAATCATGGAATGTACTCACTTACAAGCTGATACTAGCCCAAAATGCTCAGAATACCCAAGACACCATCCATGGAACTTAAGAAGCTCAGAGATAAAGAAGGCCAGAAGACAGATGCCTCCATCCTTCTTACAAGGAAAAACTAATATTCATGGGAGGAAATAAAGGGAAAAATAGAGGAGCATGGATTGGAGAACAGATCATCAATAGACTGCCTCACTTGGGGATCTACCCCATATGCAACCAATAAGCCCAAGCACCATTGCTGATGCCAAGTAGTGCTTACTGGCAAGAACCTGATATGGATGCTTCCTCAGAGGCTCTGCCAGAACCATACTGATACAGATGAGGATGCTTGCAGCTAACCATTGGACTGAACACGAGGATCCCATTGAAAGAGCTAGAGAAAGGACTGAAGGAACTGAAAGGGTCCGCATCCCTATAAGAAGAACAACATTATCAACCAACCAAGCCCACCACAGCTCCCAGGGACTAAAACACCAAGCAATAAAATATTTTGGAGAGATCCATGGCCACTGGGATATCAGAGGATAACATTCTCTGACATTAATGAGAGGAGAGGCCTTTGGTCCATTGAAGTCTCATTTGCCCAGTGTAGGGGAGCACCAAGGTGCTGAGGTGGGAGAGGGTGGTTGGGAGATGGAGCACCTTCATCGAGGCAATGGGAGGGAGAGGGGGATGAGATTTGAGGAAAGGGATAACATCTGAAATGTAAATGCAGAGAATATCCAATTTCAAAAAATGTTGAAAAATAAAAAAGAATGTTGAAGCATTGCAAAGGATAGAGGCCTTGCTTGTGAAGTTTCAGTGGGAAATTGAAAGACTGTCAGGACCACTTGCTATTATGATTTAAGATTTTAACATTTTGTTTATCTAAAGCTGTGGTTAGCAAGATACCTGCATTGCTAAAATGAAACCTTTGCTTTGCTCGGATACTCAATGCTGGTCAGCTGAGAATTTAGTAGTGATTAAGACTAGACGAGCAGTACCAAGGTACAATCTTCTAGGAAGTATTTCCTGGGAGTCAGCACACAGAAGTTGTGTTCCAGAGGAAACCAGGATTGGGCCTTGTGCTGACAGCCAAGTTTGGTAGTTCAAGAGTCCCTGAGATGGTACTGGATGTGAAGGCATGAAGGGATCATGGAGAGTAGCTGAAGCTTGACCCCTATGAGAGGCCAGGAAAGGCCATTGGTGAAGGTGCAGCCTCAGTTGCTTTGACAGCCCAGGACTGAAGGAGTCATGCAAAAGAGTTGAGGCTTGGCATCAGGAAGACAGCCTATGAGAAGCTGGTGGTGAAAGTGCAGCCCAGTTACAGCAGAAAACACAAACAATTTGAAAATTCCAGTACCAAAGGATGAGCACCAAGAACAGCAGCAGTATTTGAATAGAGACAGCTGGAGCCTAGAAAACAAGCTGTGTGTGCAGAACTACAAATGTGGACCAAGCTCCCAGAGGACCCAGAAGATAATTCGTAAATCCCAGATAATTGGACATTGAGTTATTTATACTGTTGGAGTTTGGTTTTCCTTGGTCCAGACTGTGATTGTGTCCTGGTTCTTTTTTCTTGACATGGGTATTTAATTTAATTTTTATTTATATCTAAGACCACTGCTGAAAGACTTGGAACTTTAAAAAAAATTTACATTTTAAAAAAATTGGATATTTCAAAGAGACCGAAATTTTAATGTGTTTGAATTTGTAAAGACTGTGGGGCTTTTGAAGTTGTTTGTTGTTAATGTGAGATCTTGGGGATGATTGAAAAAGGAGTGATGTGGCTTACTTGTGATGTACTTGTGTGTCACATTGATAAGGGGTCAGTTGTGCTGGCTAATTATGTCAACTAGATATACAAATGTATCAGTTGGGAATCTACAGAGTCACAAAACTTATGGAATATCTCGCTATATTAAGGAAATTGATTGTAATGACTTACAATCTATAATTCAACTAACCCAAAAAATGGGCAACTGTGAATGGAAAATCCAAGAATCTAATAGTTGATCGATCCCACAAGGCTAGTTGTTTCAGCTGGTCTTCTGTAGAAACACAATCCAACAGATGAGCTGGCAAGTAAATGCAAGCAGGTGAAGAAGACTGATCTTCCTTCTTCTTCCAATGCCTTTCTGTAGGCCTCTAGCAGGAGGTGTGGTCCAGATTAAGAGTGTGCACCACCGTGTCTGGATCTGGGACTTGCTTTGTCCCAGGCTGACCTTGAACTCAGAGATCTGCTTGCCTCAGACTCCTGGAATTAAAGGTTTGTACTACGTTGCCTGGACCTAAGCTTGTCATGGCCACTATTCCTCAAGATCTTCATGTCAACATCCAGGTCAGAAACCTGTGCGTTCCAGACTCACAAACTTGATCACAGCTGTATCCTCTATTTATGGATTGTAGGACAATCCAGATGTAGTCAAGTTGACAACCAGAAAAACCCACCACAACAAACTAAAACATGAATGGAGAGAACCTTAATGAAGAAAGTGCCTGCATAATATCAAAGTGTAAGGCCTTTTCTTAATGAGTTATTGATGAGGGAGGGCCCAATCTATTATGAGTAGTTCCATCCTTGGGTTGGTGGTCCTGGATTCTATAAGAATGCAGGCTGAGCAGGCCATGGGAAATGAGCCAGTTAGCAGCACTGTTCATGGCCTTTGCAGCACCTGCCACCTCCAGGTTTCTGTCTTGTTTGAGTTTCTGTCCTGATTTTCTTTGATGATGAACAGTGATATGGAAGTATAAGTCAAATAAACCTTTGCCTCCCAACGTGTTTTTAGATCATGGTATTTCATTGCAGTAATAAAAACCCTAACTAAGATAATAGGTAAAACACTTATAATAGGTGCCAGCCCTGTGCTCTCTGCCTCGGGTGTAAAGTCTCCCTGTTGAATGATCCCAGGTCACATTTATGTTTTCAAACCATTGCTTAACTCTCTTGTTTAACGTTCTTTTAAATTCTGGCATCAACACATCCTGGAGGGAGAGAATGGTCTTTGTTACTTCAGATAACCTTTTATCCTTGGACAGAGGATATCAGAACCCCCCAAACTCCAACAGCTGTGCTATTAGGTGAAACATAGAAAGCACTGTGGCCTTTGCCACAATCAAATGTGTGTGTTTGTGTGTGTGTGTGTGTGTGTGTGTGTGTGTGTGTGTGTGTGTGTGTGTGTGTGTTGGGGGGAGGGGCAATTAGATTTCCTTCTAATCACAATAAATGGGCAAATGATGAAAGAGAGTTGGTGCCAGAAGTTTCAAAAACATCCACAGGTATACCACTGCCTTTCTCTAAACCTGTGGTCTGAATTAAAGCAAGCCTTCTGACAGGGCTTTACTTAGAAGCACACTGATATGGCTTTTTACAGCTTAGCCCCAAGGCAGCTTACGTTTGTTTTCTTGTTCCTGCTATGGCTGAAGAATTCCATCTGTTCTTGTTTTTAACTAAAATGATGGCAGTACTGTGTGTGTGTGTGTGTGTGTGTGTGTGTGTGTGTGTATGTGTGTGTCTGTGTGTGTGTGTGTGTGTGTGTGTGTGTGGTCAAGGCTAGGGTTAAGTCCCCACTCGGTCCAAAGAAAGAGCCACTTTCTTTTTAGCAATTCCTATGATATGTCCAATATTTATGCTTAAAGATCACAATTTGATACACCCTCTCCATTAGGTGTATCTTCCAAAATAGGCCTATTTCACCCCACAAGTCCTTATCCTTAGAACATATGGAGTATACCAGGTACCCTCCATGTGTCCTCGTCACTCTCTGACTGTCCATGCTGAGACTGTACCAACAGGAACCACACTAGCCTATGGAGGCACAAGAGGGCCTGACCATTGAATTTTCGACAGAGCCCCTTATGGCCCACTAATGTTGAGCTAAGTAGCACAGAGAGAGCTTTGGGAGCCATGACTCCAAAGGTTGAGTCACTAACTGTTTGCTAACTGGCGCTAGGGCTCTGTATACATGTGTCTGACTGCGAAGACTAATCATCAGTGCCAGATTGTCTTAGTTTTTCTATTGCTGTGAATAAAAGTTATGGCAACACTTACAAAGGAAAATATTTAACTGGGGCTGACTTATTGTTTCAAAGGTTTAGCTCCTTAACATTATGGTGGGAAACATGGTAACATGGAGGCAGACATGATGCTAGAGAAGGACCTGAGAATTCTGTACCTGGATTGGCAGGTGGAAGAAAGAGATAAAGATACTGGGCCTGGCTTGAGCATCTAAGACCTTAAAGCCCTCTCCCAGTGACACATTTTCTCCAAGAAGGCCATACCTATTCCAACAAGGCCACACTTCCTAGTAGTGGCATCCCTATGTTTTATTCAAACAACCAACTTACTCCATCTGACAATTCCAAAGTGCAAGCAAAAATGTCATCTTTGCTTATGCATGAGTAGGGTCCTTAATTACCTCACATGCATGACCTTAAGTTTGAGGCTGAATTGATTGAATTTGTTTCAGAAAAATGTCGGTAGTGGAGAATTTCACCAGAAAAGGCAAAAGGTTATTCAGGGTGGACCCAGAATCTCACTGGTGGCTAAGAAGTTGGCATAGTATGGAGCTGGGCTGTTAGGAGACTAAGGTCAAAAGAACTTAGCAGTGTGGTGGGTAGGGGAGAGGAGAGAATTAAGGGTCTCTCTTGTTCATCTTTAGCTAAGGTAATAGGCACTGGCACTCTCTAGACAAGTTTTTTTTCAACTCTAGTCATTGCTTAGTCAGATGCTCTTGAGCCAGGTCTTTCTTTTGCCTATGGATCTAAAAAGGGTTTCCTCCTTTTTCCTCTAGCATATTCTTCATCTCTCTTCCCTCTTTTTTTCTCCTAGCCATGAATTTACATCACTATCTGCTCTCAGCTCCATTCTCTGTGCTTGTCTGTATCAGACACACATAAATCCATGCCCCTTGCCCTTCCACACTTGTTACCGATCTCTTTGCAGTTGTAGAGGGGAGAGTTAAATTCTAATGTGCTTCTGGATGGAGAAGTAACAGAGCCTGAAGGAAGCTTGTGGCTTTGAGAACATCATAGAAGGGCGGGATGTGAGCACTCCTGCCCCTTCCTTTGACTCTGAGGGGCCCTGGGGGCTTTTAAAGTTCCATACCTTCCTTACAACTTCCCACTCCCACTGAGAGTTTTACAGCCTCCCTCTCCCACTGAGGGCATTTAAAGTCCCACACCCTCCAGGAACAAATGCTTCAATCCTATCTAGCCACAGTTTCTGGAATGTCTCCAGGGTGCCAAGCAGCCCTTCTTCTCAGGAAGAAGTGTTTCATTCTTATCCCCTGGAATCTAGCAACAGCCCTTGGAATGTAGGTCAAAGGCCCTGAGATGCAGCCCATGTTGGCAGTAGGCAATCACCTTAAAAATCAACTAAACCCACCAATGTTTACATGCCTAATCACCATCGCTATAGCCCACTCATTACTAAGTGTATAAAAACTGTACTGACAGAGGGCTCCTGGTTGCCTCTCCTCTAGATGTAGGCCACTCCACTGCACTGAACGAATAAACTTCTTGCTTTTGCATCAATCTCCGATCTCTCTTCTCATTCAAGGGAGTCTCCAGGTAGTTATGGCTGGATTCGATTCTTACAACTCCATGTAGACTCGTTTCATCAACGAGCAAATAAATACTTCCTACATTTTTTTCTGAGTGACTGTTGTTCCATCTTCTCAGAAAATTTTGCAAATTTAACTTTTGTAGATTTATTTATCTTATGTTTATGATGTGTCCTGATGCCCACATATTCTTGAATCTGGAGTTAGAAAGTTGTGAACTGTCATGAGGATACTGGAAATTGAACTTGGGTCCTCTGGAAGAGCAACCAGTGCTCTCAACAGCGAGTTATTTTCTAGTTTATATTTAGGAAAGTTTAAGCTGCTAAATACACCCCCCCACACACACACACTGTACCCAATACATACTTTTTAATTTTTCCAAAATGAAACTGTAAGTGACTTTTATGATAAATGTAATCAATTGAACAAAGGCATAAAATAAACTGTTTGGAAATTGAGACCCTCTTAGGTTCTGTAGTAATTAACACTAGGGAATCATGTTCTAACACCATCCATGTGCTTAAATGTGGGGACTGTGCTAAATCTCACACTGAAATAGTTCTATGTCACTTTTTAACCTCTGTAGGACAATAATTAACCTGTGAAGTAAAAATAAAAAAGTTCTAAAAGAGAAAAATCTTACTAGGAAATTATACACTCCATATGAGACAGGCAATTACCACAAAATTAACAAGTCTGTTAATAACCAGAATTTCATCACATGAAGAAAAATAGACATGCTTTTTATTTTATATTTTCACAAAGATTTTAAATTAGCAAGCTAGCTCCCGCTCTTTCTTTCTTACTTTCCTTCCTTCCTTCCTTCCTTCCTTCCTTCCTTCCTTCCTTCCTTCCTTCCTTCCATCCTTCTGTCCTTTCATTAATACTTCTTTACTACATAGCAGGAAAGTGGACTGCCACATTTACTCACTGGATCAATAAAAGTAGCTTTATAAAGTGGCAATTTTGTAGACATGAACTTCAAAATCCTATTACCATCTCTCATCCCTGGAAAATGATCCAGCATCCAAACAAAGGAGAGACAACCTCCTGAGTAAGAACTGACCAGGTGTCATAATGCGATTCTAGGGAGGAAAAGCAGCAGTGCTCTGAGAAAATAGAATGTGTTCCCTCTGGTAAATAAAGTTGCAGGCTAGCAGGGGACAGTTTATGGGAAAGAAGGATTTTTGTTCAAACCTTTCAGCAGGTTTTTACACCCAATAAATGCCTTAAGTAAAATATAACATCTGTGAGATACGATGGCATGTAATAAACTGTGCACAGGCTTCTTCACACGGATAAATAGATAACAGGTCAGGTGTGTGCTTTAACTATTCTTGCCAAACTTAGACATATCAGGCCATGGTTGTGCAGAAAGACTCAATTTGCTTTGCTATGTTTCTTGTTTATTTGTTTATTTCAGAAGTCAATTCAGCTACCATTTTGAGAAGAAAAAAAATTATTATACATACAATTTGGAGTTCAGAGTTGGCATTCCAAGAACTCTGTGATGCCCCATTGAGTGTCAAAATGGGCACTGGTGATATGCTTTGTACTTAAAATTACTGTGTAAGAAACAAAGAAAAGTTTGAATTCAGGAAGAGAACAAGCAAGGAAATTTCAAAGGGAAATGGAAAAATTGACATGAATTCACAAGATAAACTCAGGTAATATAAATAAATGAGAAAAATATTCAATCTATAACTAGTAAAATAAACCAGCTTAAAATATTTGGCTACTAAATTAGTAGATATTTTAAGAAATAATGTTGTGGATGTGATCAGGAATGTAAAATTAGCATAATTTGATTGACAGATTTGCCTAAATAGGATGGTCAGAGACCTCAAACTTGAAACCAAAGTTACCTATATTTACTTTGAAATAAAATAGGAAAAAATTAAATGTGACTATAACTTTTATATTTTTATTTTATAGTTTTCATTCCTGAGGAATATTACCTCTTAATATATATTTGGCCTCAACTTGATTAAGAAAATTTACCAGCTTTCCTACTTTAATTTCTAAGAAAGATATTTCCTAAGAATAGTTAAATATAGGTGTCAAGACTTTGATCAGGATGTTGACTTCTCTCTAAATTCCTCTTCCTGTGTTGACTCTGTCAAATAAATAAATAAATAAATAAATAAATAAATAAATAAATAAATAAACAGTCCTTGGTTAGGGTGACAATTATGACTTACACGCATTATTCACAAATTTAAGTCTTCATGAAGCCCAAGTCTGAGATCCATCTGATTAGGATACCTTGAATCTTGTGCTTAAAATGAACCACTGACAAGCCAGGGAACTGCTATGCACTGACCTATTCTGGTAATGTGTTCTATGTTCTCCCCTGTGGAGCCAGGCTAGGCCAAGTGGAATGCACAATGGAGAGAAATAGACTCAGATAAATTCCAGGCTGTTGTCAATAAAAGAGGGTGTTAACAGTAAAGGTAATGTGCATGTTTGTGTTACTTTCAATAGAAAAAAATGAATTTTTTTCACCATTAACTTGTCTTGTTGATTCCTACTTCTTTTTGGTCAGTGATAGTTATTAATCTATTAGTATCTCCAAAAAGACACACCTGTGCACAGAACTGTGCATCTTGTCAATGATAAGATGTTGTTCAACCACATTAAGACTGTAAGTGATACCGCTCATAAACATTTAGACTGATAAGCAAAATCCAAAAACAAATAAAAAAACAAAGACTAACCTTTTTTAAAATTAGAATTCAAAGATTTGACTGACTGAATTAAAAGCTATAATTTTTCATTCCTTATACCATGTCTTTTCCTAAAACTACTTTTAGGACACTTGCTTAACATTATTTTATTTTATCAACTTGTGATGTGCTTGAGTGTTACATGTCTCCCCAAAAGCCATATGGCTTGAGGGTTCAAGTCTAGGATTGACAGCCATGTTCCAAGATAAAGATTTTCAGATGTGATTGTATCCTGAGGGCTCTGGTCTCACCCATCAACCCATTGATAAGTTTCTTCTTAACTATCAGGTGATAGACATTTTTGAAGGTAGGACCTAAATAGAGAAAGGATGCTATAGAGGGTGTGCCATTGGGGGTGTCTATTATGGCCAACCCTCTTCTCTGTAACTTCATCTTTTCTCGTCTGGCCCTTCTCTACCATGAAGTAAGTCACTTTCAATGAACAAATATTCTCAACCTTTGTGTTCTACCCCAATATAAGTCAAGAAGCAATTGACCACAAAATAAAACCATAAACCATTTTTTTAGCTGTTGGCCTCACATATTTTGTCACAATAAAGAAAGATTAATGTAATTTGAATTCCATTGTTTAATCAACATAAATGCACTAAATATGACATAATCAGGAAGATTATTGTTTTGGAAATGTCCTGACCTTGAATGGCTACATGGGTGATTGTCAAACACTGCCAGAAGTGTTGCTGTCTCTGAAATCTTCACCACAACCATGATAGAAAATAAGCATGATCTGGGATTCTGTTACCATCTAGCCATTTTGTCATATGTGCGAAGTAGTTATCAGTTTTGAGACATCATTAAACACAGAGGTTTAAAAAAACAGGAAGAGGACTCGTGACTCTTGACTATTCTTCATCTTGCCAGATACTTCTTTGTCCTGTGAGACTCAGGATCATAATTTATACTTGGCAGAATATTTTTTTTTAAAGAACCACAATATGGCCCTCTAGGTTGCAAGATCTCTGTGCATTGTTTAATAGTAATCACTTTCAAAATGGAGGGTAAGCTTAGCATTTATGCCTATTTCACTTACCTGAAAAAAAAATTGAAATGCATAATCCTACTTGACCCATGAAGAGAAATTATTCTTTAAAAAAATCACTTGTTAAGCAAATTCTCATAAGCAAGAAACATAATTACCATTAAATTTCATGAGCATTGATTTATGTAAAGAAAAACAGCAAACTCCATTAAACTTGGCTGAATTGATCCAACAATCACATACATTAAATAACTTAACAAGACATTCCTTCCTCCATTACTAATTATACTATACTATGGCTATTCACCTCTTCTCATTAAGTTCTTGCTGAGTCATTAAGCAACATATACTTAAGATATTCTTATGAACACAGCACATCGGGTATTTATGCCAATGTTTACATCATCTTTATTTCCGTGCTGGAGAGTTTTATGTCAACTTAACACAAGCCTAAAGTTATCTGAGAGAAGAAAAACACAATTAAGAAAATGCCTTTAGGGTGTGGAGAGTCGGATCGGTGTTTAAGAGCACATCCAGAGAGCCAGGGTTCAATTTTGAGCACCCACATGTCTGCTTGTGGTTATCTGTAGCTACTGTTCCAGGGAATCCAACCACCTCACACAGACATTCATGCAATCCCAGCACCAATGTACATAAAATAAGTAAACAAATAAAATAAAAACAAAGAAAATTACAGCACCTGGATGAGCCAAAGCTGGTTGATATCCACAGGAGGTCTCTCCTTTTCTGAAAAGAAAGGAAGGAGGAGTAGATGAGGTGGGGTGGGGGTTGGGAAGGGGAGATGGGGGAACTGGGAGGAGAGGGGGGGAAATTAATTTTAAAAAAGAAAATACCTCCATATGATCAGGCTGTAAGCCAGATTGGATTGCATTTTCTTAATTAGTGGCTAATTGGGGTGGGCCCAGCCCATTGAGAGTGCTACTACTATTCCTAGGCCAGAAGTTCTGGGTTCTACACAAATAGCTGGCTGAGCAAGCCATTGGAGCAAGCCAGTAAGCAGCATTCCTTTATAGCCCCTACAACAGCTCCTACTTCAGGTTCCTGCCCCATCCACACCACTTTGATAATGAACTGTTAATATGAAATTGTGAATAAAATAAACCTTTTTCTCCCCAAGTGACTTTTGGTGATGGTGTTTCATGAAAATCATAGTAACCCTAACTAAGAAAAATTATAGTGACAAAAGTATTAAGGAAAGCATTTTGAAGATTTCAGTACCATGGAATGGCCACCAAGAACTGTAGCAGCAGTGGAATAGAGCTTGCTCCAGCACAGACTGAATGTGTACTGCAGAGGGCAGAGCCAGAGAATGACTCATGCCCTTGGAGAATCACAGAGATCATGAGTGCATCCCAGATATTAGACTTTCAGACTGTTGGAGTTTGGTTTAGCTTTGATGTGATGGTGACTATTTCCTGTTTCTTCCCTCTGTACTAAGGAAGTGTTTAATTTATATTTGATTTTACTGGAGCCCACAGTTGGGAGACTGAATTTAAAAAAAAAGATTTTAGGTTTTAAAAGAGATTTTGGATTTTCAAAGAGAGTAAATATTTAAAGGTTTTTAATTTATAAAGACTGTAGGACTTTTTAGGTTTGTGAAATGTCCTATATTTTGATGTTGACATTAACATGTGCTCTTTGGGGATGAACAAGAAAAAAAAGGTTGTAACTTAATAGGGTTGTGTTCGTAAGTTGACAAGAAGTCAGTTGTGCTGGCCTGCTTCATATGTGCAAGACACAAACTGGAGTCACCTGAAAAGAGGGAACATGAATTGAGAAAATACCTTTATATGATCCAGCTGTAGAGAATTTTTCTAATTAGCATTTGTTGAGGGAGGGTCTAGTCTTTGTGAATGGTACTATCCCTGGTCTGGTAGTCCTGGGTTATAAAAGAGAACAGGCTTAGCAAAAAAAAAAAAAAAAAAAAAAAAAAAAGCCAGTAAGCAGCACTCCACTATGGCCTCTGCATCAGCTCCTGCCTCAAGGTTCCTGATCTGTTTGAGTTCCTCCCCTGACTTCCTTCAATGATGAAGAGCAATGTGAAAGTGTATTCCAAATAAATCCTAAATTCCCTCCCCAAGTTGTTTTTTGGTCATGATTATAGTTATTCTAAGTGAGATACCATCTTTACAGCATCTAGATCTTGTTTTTAACTCAACAAATCCATGGGCAAGACACTTTATTTCTCTGTTTCATTTTTTTTTTTTTTTTTTTGTATTTACAAAAGAAATTATAGAGCAAAGTTCATGACCTCTTATCTCCTTCCAGTGCTGTTACCATTACATTGGAATCCTATTTATTGTAATTATTGTATAGGTGTCTTTATTCTAAAGGTATAAAGAGTTATGAGGGACCTTCATATATGAGAGAACACATACAGGACTTTATGAGTTCATCTGTCTTAGAACCTACCTGGAGGTGAGAAGGTAAGGGGAGATGCAAACTTCTAACTAGACAAGTACCCAACTGACACACCAAAGCACATGCTATAAGAGAGAAGTTCATTGTTTCTCCAACCTACTTACCGTACAGTTTCCAAACAAAAGTTCAGTCATAAAAAGTCAGCAGAAAGGAGAAACAAACATTATTTGGTTTGTAGGAACAGTACTCATTTCCTTTGAAAGATAAAACCATGGAAAATTCTTTCTTCCTCTTAGCCAAAAGGCATAGAAGTGATACAGAAATTCTTTAACGCAGAACCTCAACACCTGTGCTTACTTGTTTTATGTTTTTTTTTATCTCTGTGACAGTGAACATAAATAAAAAACAGAATCAAGCCTTCTGAGAACTGAGTTATGCGGGAAGCTGAGGCAAGTAAAAGAACTCTTTTAGGGCTAAATTTCTAAGTATACACACACACACACACACACACACACACACACATATATTAATGATGGCTCTCTGTGAGTTACCATGACAACAATTAGATATCATCTTTAAAAGCCTAAGGCTTTTAAAATACTCAGTTCCAAGTATTTTGTCTATACACTTCTAGAAAAAGAAATCCTGTTGATGCACTGTACATGGTTTGGACAACACACGGAACACTTGACATGAGTATGGGCCCAGCTGCTTCGCATCACCAAAGGATGCTCTCCCTTCTGCATCACTGGAAGATGCTCTCCCTTCTGCATCTCCAAAGGATGCTCTTCCTCCCAGGTCATCAAGCCTTCAAACCCTAAGCTCACTTTGTTTCAGCTATTTATTTAACTCCTCTCAAGACAAGACTAACATTCATTGTCTATATTCCCAATTCATTTGAAAGAGACAAAAAGTTTCTAGTTGATGATATGACTGTAATTTGTACTTTTCCTTTGCCATTGAGCTGTTTTCTCAGGAAAAACAAAACCTTCTTAATGATAAGTGGGCCCAAGAGATGAGAGGTAATTTGCAGTTTTGAGGAAATGAAGAAAAGGTACAAAGGAGGTAAAAGATCCCTAGAGCATGGATGTTTTCTGTTATGGCTCCAGCAAAGGAGAAATGTTTTCTTTCATATTATAAGTGCCATTTCAACTTCAATTTCAGCAAAACCTCTAGATGCAGAAATCTCTCTGATCACGCATTTTATTAAGTATTTGTGGTGATTGAACAATGGGGTGGGAACATATAGGGACACAGTTTAGAGAGAGCCTTGGAGAAACTGGAACTGTAAGCCACGAAGTTCTATTTCACCCAGAAGCTGGAGTGGATGCTCTCTAACAGCCTGGTGATCTTTTCACCATTATCTGGATCCAACCATCACCTGAATTTCACAAATCCAGAGTATTGTTTAGGCTCTAACCTTGAACCTTATCTCTCTATCTTCTCAAGGAAGTTCCAGGCACTTTGCCTACTCCATCAATAAAATCTATCCTTGTGCTTTATTATAAATCCTCTCTCCATTAGCCCCTTACCCTGAGCACTGTTAGCAGTCAATAGATCTCATTCTTACAGTAAGGGTCACAGCTGGCCTTTGCAAGGGCATCTCTGTGAAGCCTACCCTGAAGCTTTCTTGTGATAATTGTCATATGGAGACTTTTCCCCCAAAAGTTTTACTGCACTTAAACGTGTAAGAACTATAAACCACGAGGTCAGATTCTGGAAGTTTTGATCTAGCACCGGATTAAGTGGTGCTGACCTGAATTTTATTTTTCACTTCTTAGTTCTTTTCCCTGCAGGCCATGACATTTGCAGGGACCTCAACAGAAACTTTTTGGTTTTGTTTTCTTTTACTTTTTTTCCAAACTAGTTTATTTATTTTACATCCCAAAATGCAGTTTCCCCTCCCTCCTCTCCTCTCAGTCTCTTACCCCCACCTTCTCTTTCTGACCTCACCCCATTCATTCCTTCTTCATTTCTCTTCAGAAAAATGGAGGCCTCCCGTGGATATCAACCAGTGCTACTGCAGTAAGACTAGGTACATCCTTTCCTATTAAAGCTAGAAGAGGCAGCCCAGTAGGAGGAAATGGTTCTAAATGCAGGGAGTAGAATCAGAGGTACACCCGGTTCCCACTGTTAGGAGTTCCACATAAAAACCAAACTACACAATCTTGGCAATATGTATAGAGGGCCTAGGCGTGTCCCATGCAGTCTCCTTGTGAGCCCCTATAGGACCAGGTTAGTTGATTCTGTTGTGTCTTGCTTCTGGCTCCTACAACTCTTGTTCCTTGCTGTTCTTTAGATTTCCCAAGTTCTGCTTAATGTTTGGCTGTGAATCTCTACATCCCTTTACATTAATTGCTGCGTGAGGCCTCTCTGATAAGGATTATGATAGGTTCTTGTCTACAAGAATAGCAGAATGTCATTAGCTATACTTGTAGATAGAGTCAGGGATGGGCTTCCTCTCATGCCTTGAGTCTCATGCTGGGCCAGTCATTGAGTGGTCACTCTCTCAATTTCTGTTTATTCTTTATCACATCTTGAAGGCAAGGTAGATTGTAGGTTGATGATTTTGTGGCCAGGTTGCTATCCCAGTCCCTCTATTGGAAGTCTTTTCTGGCTACATGAGATGTCCAGTTCAGGCTCCATATGCCCTATTGCTAGGAGTCTTAGCTAGGGTCACCTTCATAGATTCCTGGGAGTTTCCATTGCCCTAGGTTTCTAGCATGTTCCAGAAATGCTCAACCTTCCTTCCATGCCCAATTCTCTGAATTCTCTACCTCAGTCCTCTTCCTACCCGATGCCCCCTTTTCCTGTCACCACCTACTCCTACTTAGTCCCCTCCCCCATCCACCTGCAACATCTATTCTACAATTTTCCCTTCTCAATGAGAGTCACAAATTATCCTCTTGAAGTCATCCTTCTTACTTAGCTTCTTTGTGTCTGTGGATTGTAGCAAGGTTATTCTTTATTTTATGGCTACTATCTACTTATAAATGGGTATATGGCATACTTGTCTTTCTGGGTCTGGATTACCTCAGTCAGGGTGATCTTTACTAGTTCCATCCCATTGCCAGCAAATTTCATGATATTATTGTTTTTAACAGATGAGCATTCTTTGGTTGAGGGAAATCTAGGTTGTTTCCAGTTCTGGCAATTATGAATAAAGCTGCCATAAACACAGCTGAGAAGGTGTTCTTGTGGTGTGGTAGAGCATCCTTTGGGTATGAGTAAGAGTAGTATAGCTGTGTCTTGACATAGTATATTCCCAGTTTTCTGAGAAACCACCAAATTTATTTCCAAATTACTGCAAGATCCATTCTGATGTTAGCTTTACAATGACCAATAGGACAGTGGTATCAAAGTTATCCTCAAAATCATGATTAGTGACAATCCTTAAAAAGCTGATTTCAATGGGGCTAACAATCAATAATTAATGATTTGGAAAAAAAGATGAATGACTTTTTGGAGACTTCCAGAAAACATGACTTAATATACAAATTCCTAAAATTTGAATCTAACTAGAAAATAGTGGGTGACAAATATGGGCACCATTTTGTCCAAGACTTAAGAGATAATGATCTTGTTATTGGCCAGTGATGGCTAAGTCAAGTCAAAGGGGATCAAATATGTCCTGATGCTATTGAAAGTTAGATGGTAAAATTATCTTCCAAAAATTAAAATTCAAGTTAAATAGAAAGATCCGAGGAAGGTTATCGGATATAATAAAAAAAAATCACCAAAGGGATCAGAAGATCTGAAAACTCTGTTCAAGATTTGACTTCTTTCAGAAACAAGGTTTTTGAAGAAGGCATGTTCCTTTGGGTATCTTACTCAACAGAATACACGTTTGAACATGTGGGCTTGTGGGCCTGTAAGCCTGAGTAACACTCTGAGACTGATAAATTTGTTACAAATAAAATTTTAATCTTTCAAGGTTACTTTCTTCTCTTCTACAAAATTTTATGGTTTGAGTGCATATTGACTTTTTGACTTACATTCCTAAAAATTCGACAATAGTGGCAATTTTCAGATTAAGTGATCATGGCCCAGTATCAGAAATTACAGTCAGAAAAAAAGTAGGACTTTTAATTCATTGAACACACATCAAATTTTAGCATCTTCTTGCTGAAGCAATTTTCCTGTCATCTTCTTCACTCCTCAAAACCAAATTATTTCGTGGATGCAATCACTTTCATTTCATTGATGAAGAAAGCAAAGCTTCACATAATGAAGTTAATTGCAGGTTTGAGATTTGAACCAAGTCTCACCTGCCTACAAACTCTGTGCTTTAATTAATTAATTATCCTAGACAGCTCCTAACAGGGAGTAGAGAGGCAGACAACAAGCACCTTAATAGGACAAAAGGCTGAGGATATTCAAGAGCCAAACATCTCATTATAGTGGGAAAGGAACGTCCTTCAGTAAGGAGACACGAGAGTCCCCCTCCTGCCTGCATTGCAAAGTAATGTCTTTAAATTGCACACAAAATTTACAAACATTGGCACATTTCAGGAGGTAGACATAAAGCTTAGATTTGGTAGGGTTTGCTAGAGGAACATAAGAGCCTAGTGTCTGGCTCTCATACAAATAGAGAATCCTAATCAGTTCCAATCAGGGCACACACACACTTGACTGATTTGTACATTCTGCTAGGCTGCTGTAAAGTAAGCACTGAAAAGAACAAGGCCAGCCCTCTGATACTGCCACGTGTTTTATTTGCAAATCCATCTTCCTCTGTTCCTGTAGTATTAGGTGCTCTCAGCTTCAAATGACCGATTTTAGTCCATGCTTTCCCCTTGGGAATCCAATGTAAAGCTGACAACAGTTGTACAAATCTATGTTAACCTTTTTTTTCTACTACTGTAACAGAATACGACCAAGTAATCCTTGAAGAAAAGAGACAGGTGCATGTTTAGAGTGAAAGAGGTTTGTTTAGTGTAGAACATAGTGTCAGTGTCATACACACACACACACACACACACACACACACACACACATTTATATGTGCATGTGGAAGCCAGGAGTCAGCCTTGGAGACTGGAACCTGAGGCTGAGAAATTAAGCTATGTTGTTTGGCCAGTGAGCTTCAGAGTTTCTCCTTTCTCCTTTTCCCTGGTGCTAGGATTATAGATCTGAGCCCTAGTGCCCAGGTATTTACATGGATACTGTGGATACATTATTCAGGTTCCCATGCTTGTCAGGGGATTGGATGCTTGTCACTTTACTGATTGAGCCATATACTCAGCTCCTATTTTCTGTAATCTTGAAGCACTAGTGTCTGCAGCCTAGCTAACTAAAAGAAAATGTACAACTGTCAGAGAGAACACTTTCATGTTAGCAAGGGGCTCTCCAAGAATAATTCTTCCATTTACAATCTCCATGCCTAACAACCTTTATCAAAATCTCAGACGCCAAACCTGGACTCCCATTTTCCACATTAACATATGACATAAGGCAAGCACCACATGGCCAGCACTTGCCTCCAAACCTGGTAGGGTTGTCTAATCTAACCTAAATCCCTTTTCTTCTTTACCTGTTTACACGAATACAATAAAGGATGTGAGTTAGTTTCCTTTCATTGTCTTTTGCCACCTGAAGGGCATGATGCTTTATGGTGTGGATTTGTTGGTGTGACAAGCACCCTCCTCTTGCAATAGAAAGAGGGGGAAAGTCCATTTTCAATGGCATGAGCTACTCCACACCATCGCTGTCACTACCATTGATTAAAACATTACACAATCCTGCAGGTACAATGGAGACCACCATGTATGAGTGAGTGCTGTAATGTTTTAAGGCCCCAATAAAATTAAGGTATCATTACAAAACTTGCATTACTCCAGATGTTGAGATGCTTTGGCAGAGACATGTTTTCATGTTCCCATTCTTCTTAACTTAAGCATTTTATCAGTTCTAAAGCTCTCAAGTAGTTGCTCAGGTCTGGGACCACCAAGAGTTTATGGTGTCTACACCATCCCTCTAGGATGTTCCTCAATAATGAAGTGTGTGGGCTGGGAACCCAGGCCTTCATCGCTGCTGTACCCCAAACCTTTCAGCAGATGACCTTGAACTTTCTGATCTTCTTTCTTCTACCTTCTGGGTGATGAAATGACAAGCATGTGTTATAGCACTCTCAGTTTATGCACTGCTGGAGATGAAGCCTAGGCTTGCCAGTTAGGGGAGCATTCTACTAACTGAGCTACATCCATGACCTCCCCCCATAGGAAGTGTATCTTTTCTTATTGCTCTGATAATAAATAAGCCTAGCTTTACAAATGAGGGAAAGAAGTTCCAGGATAGTTTTGTAATCCAGCATGAGCATTCAGGTAGAGGCTCAACCAAGACAGCTCACCTATGTGTACGGTGCCCACATGGTGTTGGTAACTGAGTACAATGACCAGGATGATGGACCAAAAAGACACATGTACACAGAGGCCAGAGTGATGCTGAGGAAGTCAAGCACTGCAACAACAGTAACATCAACAACAAGGAAGGAAGGAAGGAAGGAAGGAAGGAAGGAAGGAAGGAAGGAAGGAAGATTATATAGGCCGTGTGGCATTTTTATCAATTCTTTGGGACATCACAAATTCTACTTAATTTTTTAAAATTTTTGTGGAGGTGTTTATACACTATAGAAAATTGCCTGTATGGGTATTTTAGTACAGGTATGCTGGAGGACTCTGGACTCTGATCACTGGTTTGCAGGCTCCACCAGCTGCCTAAATCATTTTCAAATGAGGACATTCTCATTACAGTCCACTGCCTAGAGCCTGTTCTCCTTGTCAGACACAGAGTTCTGCAAGCAGTTCCATCTAAGACACTTTAGCCAACATGTATTTCTCTAACTCTAGTCATTGTAGCTTTGCTTTCTGGTAAACTCTTTTTTTTTTAATATATTTAGATGAGTTTTAACTCCCTTCTATCCATTTTTTTTTTTCCCCAGTGAAGTCAGCAATTTTGCCACCCTAAGCTCTAGTCTCTTGGCTTTCTTAGACTGTTGTTTGCAGATGCACAGTTTATTGGTAGTGTGTTTTCTACATGACATCTTGAAATCTCATTAAGTATTTCTCATTTTCAAATTTCTTTCTCCAGGTTGGGAGAGATGGCTCAGTGGTTAAGAGCACTTACAGAGGACATAGGTTTGCTTCCAAGCACCTACATGGTGCGCCACAACAACCTTTAACTCCCATAGAATATAATTCAATATACGTGTGAAATTACCCAAGAGTAAACATTAGTACAAAGGGGGAGTGAAAAGGTAAGGAAACAATATAATTTGAGAAAATAGTAAAACACAAGGAAAAAAAATAAGTCCCCCCAAAAAAATTTCCTTAGATGGTAGCTCAATGAAAGCATTGTTCATACTCTATTGGTAAGTCTTGGAACACACACACATACTCACACACACACACACACACACACACACACACACACACACACATACACACACACACACACACACACATACACACACACACACACACACACACACACTTCATTCATTACACATACCAAGAAATTCCCCAAGTGTAGAGAAATATACAATTCTCAAAATTCTCTGAAAGGAAGTGGGTATATGGGAACAGAAAATAACTCATATTACTGTTCAGATTTCAAATTGGTTCTAATAATAAACAATCATTATTTCCCAAACTGATGATCATAATTAGCTATGCAACAATGAGGTTTTGTTAACTTCGTTCTGAGTCCCCTGAGAACTTAGCAGTCTCTTTTAAAAGTATCTGAACACATCCTGCATGATTCCACACCCTCCCTATCATTCTGCTCAAATAAATTTTACTTTCTTCCAGAAGAGTTAGATTCTATTATAAGTGAGAAGCTAACAAGTAAGAAATAGGAGATGATGGCTCAATGTGATGGTTGTACTAGTCAATCACTGTGATGGTTTTACTAGTCAGTCACTGTGATGGTTGTACTAGTCACTGTGATGGTTGTACTAGTCACTGTGATGGTTGTACTAGTCACTGTGAAGGTTGTACTAGTCACTTTGGACAACTGCTATGGGCACCACAACTAATACCAGTTAAATACCAGGGCACATGTTTGGCAAATGCAGGGAAAGGGTATAGAGAAATGATCTTTGAGGATTCCTTTTTCCTTTTAACTTACTTGTTCATTTAATAAATTTTATGTAAAATACTGTTTCTTATGCAGAAGATTTTGCCAAAGGGATGTTTTAGAGGTAAGTCAAGATTTGTCTATCTTTCAGTAGATTTATGCCTCATTAAAGAAAGAAAATCAAAGATAAGGACACTGAAGTTTATAGAAATCCTATTTTTGGAAGCCTTAAAGTTAGAAGTCCATACACTCAGGTGCCTCTTTCTCCAAGCATTCAGAGTCTGGACTCACATAATTAGCTCACACTCTAATCCATCATCTTCCATCCCTGCCTCTTCCTTGAAAATGCCAGCCTTGGAGAGCCTAGGTCAGTCTTTTCATCTTTGTTTAGACTATTCTTTCTTCATATTTATAGGACTCTATTCCTTCTCTCTCTCTCTCTCTCTCTCTCTCTCTCTCTCTCTCTCTCTCTCTCATATTAAGAAGATTATCCCTGATATACAATATAAAAAATAGAATTTTTTCATGCACAATAACTCCTACCTATAATCTGAATACTTAGGAATCTGTAACAGGAGGTTTGCCATGATTTTTTTTCAGCCAATCTGGGCTACATAATAAGCCCAAGCCAGCCTGGGCTTCAGAGAGAGAGAGGCCTAATCTTAAAACAACAAATAGGAAAAAATGTAACTAGGGTTAGCACAGCTTGTCTAGCATACACAAGACCCTGTGTTCAAATCTCAGGAACACACAACAACAATATTCCCCATCCTAGCAGAGACCTACCTGCTAGTCTCTATCTTATATTCCCAAAGAATTTACCACCAATTCATGTATCACACATTTGCTTGTTCACAGGTTTGCCTCAATGACAGCCTAGGTTTACCCCTCTATTCCTAGAACCCAGCACAGGGTCAGGTTCATAAAATATTCCAGGGAAATATTTCTTAAGTTGTCAAAGGCATTATTATCCTCTGCTTTATCAAGTGAAATAAATGAAGACAAACAGAAGGAAAGGAAGCCCTGTGCCAAATGATGTGAAACTACTGAGAGGCTCTGTGCCTGAGCTCTGTGGGAAAGCTTAAAATTAGAAAATGAATGCTGAGCGTGCTCCCATGTGCCACGGGTGTGGTTCATGTTAGATCCCTGACTGAAAAGTAGCTCAGAAAGGGAGGCCAAAGGCATTTAAAACTCCCTTCTCTGTTCAATGGTTGATGGCAAAGATCCTTTTTAGTTGTTCTGACTGCGGTCTGAAGAAAATATTTCAAGCAAGCAAGACATTTACACTAGGAAACCCAGAAGAGCCCAAGTGGATCCATGCCAACCAAAAGACATCCATTTTTTTAGATACTACAACTAAAGTTGGCTTTTCTTAGCATCTCACCAAGAATAATTTTCTACATCATCTTCAGAAAATCCACAACAGTTGACATCAATAAAAGACTAGAATGCAGAATGCCACTAGCTCTTTCTACCAATACATACATTCCATCCTCCAAGAAGATGAAGTTCTCTACCAGTTCATAGTGTGATGTGAGATGTACCTACATACATGCAAGTGTAAATCACAGAAAGTTTAAAATATATGCCTTAGTACTTGTGTATTTTATTGCTACGACTATTATTAGGTGCCCCCCTCCATTTCCCATCTCTCTCTCTCTCTCTCTCTCTCTCTCTCTCTCTCTCTCTCTCTCTCTCTCTCTCTCTCTCTCTCTCTGTGTGTGTGTGTGTGTTTGTGTGTGTGTGTGTGTGCACATGTGTATCCAGGCAGTGGTTGTCACAGTATATTGTATGGCGTCAAATTGTATGGCCTCAAAGGACAACATTTGAGTCTACTCTCTTTTTCCACCTTAATTCTTTTTGTATGTGTATAGATGTTTTGTCTGTATGCTTGTCTATGTACCACATGTGTACCTATTTTCCAGGAAGACCAGAGAATGATGTTAGATCCCTGCAACTGGAGTTTAGGTTGTTGTGAGCTGTGTAGGTGCTGAGAACCAAACTTGGGTTCTGTGGAAGAACAGACAGTGTTCTTAACCACTAAGCCATGTCCTTAGCTTTATTCTTTGTTCTTAAGGCAGATGGTCTTCTGTTGTTTCTGTCATGTTGTATACTCCAAAAAAGATGGGCAAAGTACTTCCTAACAATCCACATGTCTCCATCTCCTGTTGCCATGTAAAAATACTAATTTTTCACATGCATTCTAGAGATTGAACTCAGGTCTTAGGCTTGTGTAATGAGAACTTTTGCCCCACTGAGTCATCTTAAAAACCCACTAAGTATGTGTTTATATAAAAAATATATACAAACAAAATATAGGCATATACACAAGCATGTGCTGTGCTTTTTTCCCCCTCAAACTCCTTGATCAATTTTATGGTGTTTCTCTAAATCACTATAGTTTAAAAATCCAATTAATCTAAATAAAATTCAAAATTAAAATTTATAATTTATCTATAATTAAGTTATTTTACTCATTTCATTTAAACCATGTGATTAGAGTTTATTTTTTCAAGTTATTTAGTATTTTCAGTATAACATTCTTTTGTCTGACTTTCCTACTTCTCTATTTGGTATTGATTTCTGGGTTTTATTCTGTCATCTTTTAGCCCTTTATTGGCCAGGATATTACATAGCCCAAGTGTGATGGCGACTCTTGACTGTCATCTTGACTCTATCTGTAATTAACTAAAAACCCCAAAATGGAGGGCATACATGTAAGAAATTTTTGCTTAATTTTAAATGGTAAGATCTATTTGTAATCCAGAGCTTTGAGGCAAGAAGACATAACTTTAATCCACATAATCTGGCCCATGCTTTTTGTTGGAAGCCTATACAAGGACAGAGAAGAAGGATGCTTTTCCTCTTTGCCTACTAGCTCTCACTTCACTAGCAAGTCCATTCATTTACTAGCATTAGAACTTACTTCTTTGGGATTCCAGCATATTCTGAAGAACAACTGAGACACCCAGCCTTGTGGACTAAGCAACTATTGGAAGCTTCACTTTCCTTTCAAATTCAGCCATTGTTGGATTAGCTGGACCGTAGCCTGGAGGTCATTCTAATAAATCCCCATGATAGATAGATAGGTACAAAGATAGATGATAGATAGATAGATAGATAGATAGATAGATAGATAGATAGACAGATAGACAGACAGACAGAAAGACAGACAGATAGATGATAGATATCCATTCTCTAAGTTCTGACTAATACACTCTGGATTAGAGAACCCTGACTAGTACACCAATGAATGCTAGGTGTAAGTAATTTCATTCAAACCAACACGGATTTACAGCTATTCTATTCAAATCCCTTTTCCACCCTGACAACTTGCAAAGTTTATGTTTCCTTTGCCAGCTTGATACACATTTAGAAGAATGTTGGCTGAGTTACTTGGCATATGGAGGGGGGAGGGAGCAGGAGAGGAAGTCAATTTTGATGTAATCAGATACCATCATTCATATATTGAGTTCTATTGGGAACATATTGTGTTCTAGGTATTAAAGATACCAAATGGAAATGAGGTAGTTTTCCCTCATAAAGTAAATATCTGACAAAATAGCATTGTTAAATTATGCTATGGGGACAGTCAATATCAATGTTGTACTAAGAGATCCCACATTTAGACAAACTCCTGAAAATGATGCTCCTGAAAATGCTTTTCCCTATCTTGCTTTTGAGTTAGAGCAAGAAGATAGGACCTGCTCACTAAATGAACCACAGAAATCAGAGTAGTGTTACAGTTAGACAATCTTAATTCTCAAAAAATAAACACTAATTGCAAATTAAAGTTTTTAAAAATAAAGATTTTATTTATTTTAATTTTGTGTGTATGTTTGCCTGCATGCATATATGTGCCCCACATGCTTGCAGTGCTGGCAGAGGCTATATGAGTGTCAGATTCTCAGAAACTGGAATCACAGAAGGCTGTGAGCTTCCTGGGGTTCTTGTCCTCTGCAAGAGCAGCCAGTGCTCTTAACTGCTGAGTCATCTCTCCAGCCCCAAGATGATTGTATTTTACTGTGTAATCTCTAGACATCCTGATTAGGCTCAGTGTAAATGGATGCTGTCCTTTCATCCTATTTCATTGTTTTGGATCCGGTGTCATAGACTGCTTTAGACTGTTGTTAAGTAGTCAAAATCTAGGCTTAGTGGGCTTTTCTCCCCTTTTCGTCTCTGAATTGCACATGCTGCCCTAACAGTGGTGTGTGTGTCTCAAGCTCCCTGATGAGTCCTTGTAACTTGAGTAAGTCTGCCATTTTCTCTGCGGTATAGATTAATTTTATTTATGTATTCAATTGTCTAGTTCCTTATTCAGAAGATATCCAGCTAATACCTACAGGACACCAATCATTCTCTCAGGAAATTGGAAATAACTGTAAATGAATCAAACAGCAGAATTATTTTTAGCTTGTTTTGGAATTAGCTAAGTTCAAGCTCATGAAGAATCAGCTGTCTGTAAGAAATAATAAGACACTAAGGCAAGCTACTAAAGCAAAAAAAAAAAAAAAAAATCCTTACAGACCCCAGTCAGGGTGAGTGACTTTCTCTCCTTAGTTATCCAAAGGGACATTTCTCTGGAAGCAGGGTTAAAGGGTCATTGTATTCCCTTTAATTGCCTAGTTTTATAAATTAGTGTATATGAGGACAAATAACCAAGTGAGTCTGTCCTTTTCTCCCTTAGATGTTGATTCAAACAATGAACCCAGAGAGCGGTGTCTATGAAAGTCAGTAGCTTTGGGCATTGGAGTAGGTGTAAGTCTCTGGTCACCATTAGCCCTGATCTAAGTTGTCTATTTTGCCAGGAGATGAAAACATTTAACAACCTGGAAATGTCAGTTCTCTCTAAAGGATTTACAGCCAAGTGAGTGTTTTGAAGAATAGAAGAAATGCAAGGGGATTCTATGACTGAGAGAGAAATGCCTTTGACACCCAAGGGAATAACAAAAACGAAAACATGAAAGAAACTAGCTTTCTATCCCCTCTAGGATAGTCCCTTGAGATGGTTGGGAAGCTTGAACAGAATGCAAGCATGTGACATCGTGGAAGAGGGTGAAAATCAATTGGGGAAAGGATCACTTTGTTTCCAATTCCTGCAAAATTGAGTATTTAATATTTACTATTCGTCTCTCTTAAAACTTGGTTCTAGACTATCATAGCCATAAAAAAGAGGGATTACTAAACGTAATGGCTCAGTCATGAATGTGTTTTTCACACAGGAGGACAAGTTCATTTACTGTTGATGGTCCTTTCTTCTCTTCCCCACACCCCACTCACTTTCCCACCCCCTCCCAGCTTCATGCACAAGGGCCTGAAGAAGGCTCTAAAGAAAATCTTCCTTAAATTGAGTTACCTTCCTGGAGAAATTGTAGTGTAGAATTTCAACATTCATAATTTAAAAATATTTTTATTTCCACATAGCCCTGGCTGGCCTGGAGTATTCCATGTAGACTAGGCTGGCTTCAAACCCACAGAGATGCCCTTGCCCCTTGCCCCTGCCGAGCACTAAGATTAAAGGTGTATGCTACTATTCTAGAATCATGGTTCTTATACACTCTCATTACAAGCCTGATGCTACTATTCCCAGTGGCTGGCTTTTGCTTCAGTTTGCTGAAGTCTGAGAAACTGGTTACCTTACAGTCTCTGACTATGTTTCATTTAGATGGGAACACTGAGCTGTCTAACTGAAAATATGAAGCAAATTATCTTTGTGTCTGCATTCTCATAGAATCCTGGAAGTCCTTCTTTACTGGGAAAGAAAATCCAAGCATGTCCTGTGGCTGAGCAAGATGCTGCTCCGGAATATCTAGGGTCCCAGGAAAACAAGATCCATGCCAGGCCACTCCTATGTCTGATGCCCACTTCCTCTCACACACTCTACTCTTCCATCTCTGTGACAGAAATACAGATATCTGTGGGAAGATAATGAAACCCCTGTAGCTGGCAGGTTAAAGCCAACCTGGAAGAAAATATTCCATTTGAGAGTCAAGATTTATCTGGGCAAATGGCAAATGGCCATGGAAAAGTTGTTCCTGGGAGCTCTGTCCCAAAGGATTATAGAAGAGATGAGCTATGAGCGAAAGTATGCCTATAGCTTGTGTCTGAATGAGAAGCTAGCCTCATTTTGAAATAAGAGCAGCTATCATCCCAAACGAGCCTAAGGCCTTCATTTATTTTAATAGGATTTTATTGAAGGGCTGCCCTGGTTTCGGGCTGGTTTATCACTTAGAATGTAGCCATTCTTCACCATAAATTCAAACACATCTCTTCAGATTCGTTGACTTTTGTAGAGTGTGGCTTTGTATTCTCTTCATATAACACACTTACTGACATCACTGGCTGGAGGGATAACTCAGTGATTAAGAGAATGTACTGCCCTTCCAGACCAGAGGCCTTGATTTTAGTTTCCAACACCCATTCACAATCACCAGTAACTCCAGCTCCAGGGGATCCTACAATTCTGGCCTCTTAGGGCCACCAGTACTCACCTGCATGCACTTGAATACATAATTAAGTCCATGTAAACAAATAATGTGGCAAATACTATTTTAAGCTCTGAGCTTCAGCCCTGAAGTCAGAAGGACAAGAGCTAGCTCACATGAAATTCCATCTGTGTGTGTGTGCTGGGGGATAGACAGGAGCAAATTATGTGTGTATATGTGTGCGTGCATGCATGTGTGTGTGTGTGTGTGTGTGTGTGTGTGTGTGTGTGTGTGTGCATGTTTTCCTTTACATACACAGAATAAAAAGGTGATTTGTGCTCCAAGCAGAACAGTGATAGAACCTGATATTTTATCATGTTTTTCAGAACAACATTAAAATATATGAAAAGGGGGCTGAGTGAGATTACGGGTTTGATCCTCATCACTGAAAACCCAAATAAATAAAACTTGCCGACTTTTTTTAAACGCTTACATGTAATACTTTCAAATTTTGGTTTACCATAAGCAACTAGAAACTCAGAGAACAAAACTGCAATAAGGAAAAATGCTGCTACAATAAAAGAAAAAGAGTATAATTTCTCACACCTTTCTTTTAATTAAAAAATACATAGGATTATATCATAGAGTGTCTATGATTAGGATTAGGTATCTGATTTTTACTTCTGCTATGTTTTGTTTGCTTAGACTGAGAATCAGGGCTGGTTTTGCCAATACGACCATTGTGCCTAGATGATCTGTGTCAGATGCCATTTTGGAAACATAGGGTACCCAGGGATCAATATGAGATTTCCAAGAAACAGAATGCTTAAAATTGAAGAAAAATTAAGAATTTAGAAAATTTTTAAACTTTAGGTTTAAGAAAATATTACATCTAACATTAGAATAAATTTGGTACCGTGTGTGTATGTGTGTGTGTGTGTTTAAGATCAAATGGACTGTCATAGCTCAATTTCTTCAACTAACTCTAAAACGAAGTGAGTCAGGAATCACTTCACAAACACATGAACATAAATCTCAGACAGGGGTAATTTTTTGAGCATATACCTCAGTATTGATTGACCAAGGCCATGGTTCAGATTTACAAACTCTTTTACACCTATTCTGCTCCCATTGATTGGGTTATTCAACTCTGTCAGGGGACCGGCTTAGCTAAGTTCATGTCTTAACTTGTCAACCAGGAGCCCACTTGTCTTCTTTAACATTCATGCCTTAATTTGCCAACCAGGATGTCAGTTACCTATATATACTTCTCTTCCTGTCAAGTAGGATGTCAGTTCTCAGGAGGTCTTGGAAATGTAAACTTTACTTGACCCCTACTCTAAATGAAAGTCTTATTCTAAATAGTTTTTTACATTGGTGCAAGTGTCACATTTATGTTGGGGTCCATCCCAGGAGCAGCTTATAAAAACAAATACTAAAAAAGCTGATACATAGTTGTAGTATGTACTGATAAATGCTTGTTTTTAGTTCCAAGATTATTGTGGGTGACTATACAAATCAGTTCTACTAACTTCTATCATGATTGGTTTCCAAAGCAAAGAACATAAGAGAACATGTAATCAACTTAGACATGAGAAAGTTTTCTAGTAATAAGGACATAATGGCACAGGATATATATTACAATTCCAAAAGGGAGTATAGTGAGGAGATATGGAACCATGGCAAGACCAAAAATCAGCTGGGCAAACAGTATGCCACTGTGCTATTTCCCACTGGAGTCCCTTCTGTCTGCTCATATGTGACATAGTCTTCTTAAGCCTTCCTGTCCACAGTAAAATACTTTTTTGTGCCAGACTCTTTGGTAGCCACCCTTTGTTACTTACACTATAGAATAAAAAGACTGTCTATACTGTACACACGGAACTTTATATTAAGTTAAAACAGAACTCCATTAGCATTAATAAAAGAAATCGAACAGTGAAAAGTGGGGTTTTCATGGAGCTCTTGCCTGCCTTGCAAAATTCTGAGAAATGTTACAGTATGTGAAAGATCCTGATAAGCCATCAGGAAATGATTTGCTCAGCCGAATTGTTGCTCAAGTGCTGCAAGACACTAAAGCAACATCTATTCCCTGTGACGTCTTGTAGTTCATTTGGCCAAAAAATCAACAGAAAAATCAAGAGCCTCCATGTTGTAAATGTCATGCCAAGTACTGAAACACAGTAGCTTTAATTTTTGTATTACTAACTCTATTAAAAAGTAAATATAAGAAATTTTTCTTGATTAATTTCTTAACTTCATTATACCAAATGTGCTGTTTCTTTTTCCATATCTGGTTAGGACAAATAACAAGAGGGTCTGGCTGAGAGAAAGATATGACTGATTATAAATTCCCCATTGCCAAGGACTAGCCTTGGTTTGGAAAAGGATTATCTGAGAGCAACAAATGACTTAAAGTCAAATCATGGATTACAAGCAGATGCCCCATGTCCTGCTCAGGATTGCTTTCCACTAAGTGTGCTGCTTGAGATAGCTTTTCCCTGCTATCCCTTTTTTAAAGATTTATTTATGTATTTTATGCATGTGATACTCTGTACACTGTTGCTGTCTTCAGACATACCAGAAGAGGGTATTAGATCTCATTGCAGATTGTTGTGAGCCACTACGGGCTGCTGAATTGAACTCAGGACCTCTGGAAGAACAGTCAGTGTGCTTAACTGCTGAGCCATCTCTCTTGCTATTCTAAAAACTCTCTGGACAGCCCATCTCTTCCAGATCACAAAGCCACATGTACATATCAATTTAGTCATGAGCACAGCCCCTTGAATCTTAGAAAGAAACAGCAAGCACAAGCACAGACAGTAAGACAGAGGTAGGACCCAATCCTGAGGTTAACATTCCTCTCTCCCAGACTGACTTTCAACTCGGGAATCTACCTGCCTTTGTAAGTATAAACAAAAAGCATTGGGCTGGATGGAACCTTGCCTTGTGATCACCTCTCCCTAATTCTTTTTATCTCCATCTTTAGGATTTCTGACAAGCCTGCTCAAAGTGCAGTTGCCTGTTTTCTTAGTCTGCATAGCCCTGCCCCCATGTAAGTCATTTTGCATTCTTATATTGTGCATAGTTGAGAAATTATGTATTTTTGGACCCATGTTTTCAGTGTTTTTCTCACAGCTTAAGGCTGTCCTGAAGATCATAGTGTTCCACCATTTTGCTGCGACATTAAACATTCCCTTTCCTCCCTGACTCGCACTGTGTCTGATTATCCTGGAGTCATTAAATTTGGCAAAGAGGACATTTCTCTGAAGGAGGGACATATTTTTTACACACACACACACACACACACACACACACACACACACACACACACCTTATGCCCACAGCAACACTGACACTCAAGGAGGCCCTTGTCCTGCAATCCTTGCCATGGCTGAGGAGGACTCGGTGCCTCATTTTCCACCCAGAGATACAAAATATTTCATTCTTAATTTTTATAATAAAAACATAAACATTGAATTTTTAAAATTTCTTTTGCTTATTAGTAATTTTACTGGAAACACTAATTGGTTGGGTAATTTGAAATATTAAGAAGAGAGATGCCCTGCAGAGCCTCTAGCCAAATATAAATCCTTCTACTTTCAGCTAGTGCCATTTGTGGGGTCCAATTTGAGCATTCCAGCTTCAGGCATTTACCCACAGGACCAACCTCATACTCTGCCCTTCCCCCTCTACTTATTACATAAAATCACATCTTTCCCAACATATCACTGTACCCCAATGCCAGACTACCTTCACTGCACAGTCTTTCCCATATCACATATAGTAAATTATTGCTGACTGACATTCCTAAAATACAAGGCAAACCACACCCAGAAAACAGCCCATTCCTCCCAGGGGTTACACAGGCAGACAACATAGTTTTGTTTTATAAACAGGTGTTTTTATGCCTGTGTCTAGTGTCTCCCAAATTGCTTTGATACCTAACCATTAGTAGACAGCATCCTTAAAACCTTGTTCTCTGCTCTGTCTCCTCACACTAATAAAGGAGATAAAAGACACAGAATAATATTAGCCATGGATAACAGCAGCCAAAAGACTCTGCGAGTAGCTCCTGGCAATGTTTTTCTATTTGCATCCTGACGTCAGTTTGCCTAGATGGTTATTCCTCTCAGGTCCGGTGACTGGGTATGTGAGCTAATTTACTGGTCTGCTTTAATATTTAGAGAGGAGCCACAGCTGACTAATAATTTTTAATAGCTTGCCTGCTATTGATTTCAACCCACACATTAAAGGCCTAATAAAAATTTTAACAGGTTTGGAGAAGGGATGTAAGGACAACAGAAAAGCAATAACTTTTTGATCAACCCTGTGAAAGGGAAGAAAATTCTTCCAACTTTTTGTGAAGTTTGAATAAGACAAATGCCAACTATACCACATCTCCACGGTGGGGTTTCTTGTGTGTGCACGTGGAAAGTTGGTTTTCATTTGTTTTGTAATGGATATGGTTGTTTTCCTCAGTAATTGTGGATCATGGATGGATGAATTAAGTTTATGAATATAAAATTTTTGTAGACCCAGCAATGAACTCAAGAAACAATGTTAAAAATAGACAGCAAAACAAAAAAAAATCTCCAAAGAGGTTGCTTCAAATGTTCTCCCAGATCTGTCTGATCATTCACAGGATGCAAGCACACAGAACACAATGTAAACAAACAGAACCATGCAGTAGGGGCCACACCTATATGTAATGCTCCCTGAGGGTTACAAAGAATGAGGGTCCCCCTGCTTCCTGTATGTGAATTTCAGGACAACCTGTAATAACTGAAATCCATCATGTTGGAATGAAAAGATTCATTCTGAAGTAGCACAGATTGAAACAAGATCATGTAACATCTTTCTTTTGGATGGGGACGTTTTAGCTTCAAAAAGAAATATAGATGTAAATTCATTTTATTTCTGTGCTATAAGCCCCCAAAAGTCATCTATCTATAATTTATTTTCTCTTTACATTCACACATCTGTTTAAGTTCTAATGAAACTTGGGATATTATATTTCCTTCAGACAAAATACCAGAAGGCTGGATGGAACAGAATTATTATGAACATTGAAACCAGCAATGAACAGAGAAGATGAGTTTTAAAGGCAGATCTGTCTTTGGCAGCTCTGCCAAGCTGCAAGTCCCTAGGTGCATTGAAAGTTGTTTGCAGTATATCAAGTGGTGCAGACTTTTTATGACACTGAAGGCAAATTTAGTAGGACTGTCATTAAAACCCATATGTTCAGAAAAGAATACTCACTCATACTCTACAGCCAGATGTTTGTTGGTCAAACAGTGCTAGAAGGCATGGGAGACAAATGGAAAAAGAATGTCATTCTTCCTGGAAAATGATATCAACTTGGTTCTGAAGGTAAGTCATATGAAAGAAAGGGATGACATCCAAGCTGGAACAGAAACTGTCTTGGGCACTAAAGACTAAATGGGAGGAGCCCTCACATCTACACCTTATTTAAACAGAAGGAGGCATAATAGGAACATCTGCTTGTTTTGTATTTTTTATTTATCTTTTATTCATTTATTTATATCTCAAATGGTGCTTCCCCATGCCTCCTCACAAAGTTTCTCTTTCCATCTCCCCTCTCCTTCTCCTCTGAGAGGGTGCCCCACATATTCCACCACCCTTGTACATAAAATCTCTGCAGGATTAAGAGCATTCTCTCCCACTGAGGCCAGACATGGCATCTCTCTGCTACGTATATGTCTGGGGCCCCTTTATGTTCTTTTGGTTTGTGGCTTGGTCCAGGTTAGTTGATACTGTTGGCATTCCTGTGGGGTTGCCATCTCCTTGAAGGCCTTCAATCCTTCCCCTAATTCTTTCACAGGGGACCCTGACTTCTGTCCAATGTTTGTCTGTGGATATCTGCATCTGTCTCACATCTGTGTTATGTTCAGGAAAACTAAGGCCTTGATACTGCTGTACAGAGAAGAGCACCTCCTTCTTTTGCATAGACTGGTGAATCTTTCACTGTTAACAAAGGACTATTCCAGGATATTTAGAATGAATTGTTAATTCAATATGGAAAATGAGTCCCAAGTTTAAGACCAAGTATGGCAATCACTGTGTCTGAGACCGTAAAAGTGTTTCAAGATGGCTCCTTGTGGTTAGGGAATGAGTGCATAAAATGTTTACTGGCCAAGTGAGGGTACCTGAATGATGATTCCTAGGAGCTGGGTAAAAGGCCAAACATGAAGGTATTTATTTATAATGTTGGCACTAGCCTACAAACACAGGATTCCAAGAGCTCACTGGCTAGCCAGCCTGGCCAACTGATGAACTATGAGCTCAGTGTGTGATCCTGCCTCAAAAGAGTAAGATAGTGATTAATAGAAGAAAACACCCATTGTTGCCCTCTGGCCCCTATAATACAGAGACACACACATGTACATACCTCATACAAATGTACATACATGTGCACAGAGGAATTGTCATGGAGATGACCTATGAAAGATGATGAAATATGAGGTATCCCCTTAGGCCCAGAGGGCCTCAATGACTGAGAGCACTGGCTGCTCTTACAGAGGACCAAAGTTTGATTACCACCACCCACATAATAACTAACTCTGTAACTCCAGTTCCAGGAGATCCTCCATCCTTTTCTGAACTCTGTAGGCACTTCACAGACATGGTGCACATATACACATATAAGTACAATTATGCACATAAAAGTTAAAGTGGAAAAAAAGTCAAGCATATTCTCATTCCCTGTAATGATATCCTTTATAGTCAAGGTAGTAATTCAAATGAATTACTCTCCAGTAGATTAGCTGTACAGAGAAAAACAAACAAAACATGTTATCTACACACAATATAAAACTGTCATGATGAAGACTCTGTGGTCAATGCTCAGGACCACTAAGGGTATCACACACACTGGAAAAAGCAGTGGTAAATGCCTGTACATCCAGCTCTTTTTATGCACAGGCAAGAACTTAGTGAAAGCTCAAGGTCAGCCTGGTCTATGAAGTTAGACTCCCACTTAAACTAAAAGTAAAATCTGTTATAAACAAAGGTCTCAAACTGTCTTCTCTTCTTCATCCTCCTCCTCCTATTCCTCCCTCTTTCCTACTCCTTCTACTTCTTCTCCTTCTATTTCTTCACCTATTTCTTCTCCTTTTCTGTCTCCTTCTTCTCTTCCTACTCCAACTCCTTCTCCTCCTCCTCCTTCTCCTCCTCCTTTTTCAACACAGTATTCTATCTGCATGTATGCTTTCAGGCCAGAAAAGAGCAGCAGAAGTCATTATAGTGGTCATGAGGCATGCATGTGGTTGCTGAGAACTGAACTCGGGACCTCTGAAACAGTAGTTAAGCCACCTCTCCAGCCCCTCAAATTCTCTCTTTTTATCACAAAGAAAACTTTTAAAAAGTAAATATATGAAAGATTTTTTTCATTTTTCATTAATTTTAGTGAATAAAATATTGATGATTATTATGACATTTTTTACAGCTTAATTTAAAAAAGAGAGATACATATACAGATTTTTAAAGCATTATGGCATAAGAATATATGAATATATTTTTGTCAGTACATTATTTTTTAAAGGTTTGATGCTATGCATTGAAATCTTAACAGTTACCATAAACATAAAGTACATGTAAAACCAAACACAACATGAAAATAGTCAAAGTGTTCTTGGTATGTGTCAATATAATGATTTTTAAATAACAAAATATGCCACGAGGATATCTTCTTAGTTCTTGAGTTACTAAAGATTTAAGGTCTCAGTATACCCAACTCTGAGTGAGTGCTATACACTTGTTGTTGTATGTTTTCTGCTTTTGTTATTTTTTTTTTTTTTTTTATTTTCAACAAGGGATTGAGGCTTCTACTTTTTGGCCTTTCTTTTGTTGAGCTTCATATGATCTGTTAGTTGTTTCTTTGGGTATTCATAAATTTCTGGGGCTAATAGCCAATTATTAGTGACTGCATATTATGTCTGTTCTTTTGTGACTGGGTTATTTCACTCAGGATGATATTCTCTAGATGCATCCATTTTCTTAAGAATTTCATAAAGTCATTGTTTCTGATAGCTGAGTAGTATTCCATTATGTAAATGTACCACAATTTTTGTATCCATTCATCTACTGAAGGACATCTCGGTTCTTTCCAGATTCTGGCTATTATAAATAGAACTACTATGAACATTGTGGTGCATGTGTCTTTGTTGTATGTTGGAGCATCTCTGGGGGAAATGCCCAGAAGAAGAATAACTGGGTCTTCAGGTAGTACTATGTCCAACATTCTGAGGAATCTCCAGACTGATTTCCAGAGTGGTTGTACCAGTTTACAACCCCACCAACAGTGGAGAACTGTTCCTCTTTCTCCACATCCTTGCCAGCATTTGCTGTCATCTGAATTTTTGATCTTGGCCAATCTGACTGGTGCAAGGTGGAATCTCAGGGTTGTTATGATTTGTATTTCTCTGATGGCTACTGATGTCAAGCACTTCCTTAGATGGATTACATTGATGGATTTCTGTATATTAAACCATCCCTGCATCCCAGGGATGAAGCCTACTTGATCATAGTGAATGATCAATTTGATGTGTTCTTGAATTTGGTTTGCAAGGATTTTGTTGAGTATTTTTGCATCAATGTTCCTAATTGAGATTAGGCTGAAGTTCTCTTTCCTTGTAGGATCTTTGTGTGGTTTAGGACTGAGGGTTATTGTACATTCAAAAAATGAGTTAGGTAGTGTTACATCTGATTCTATTTTGTGAAGTACTTTGGAAAGTATTGGTATTATGTCGTCAGTAAATGTCTGATAAAATTCTGCACTGGACATGGGCTTTTTTTAGTTGGGAGGCTTTTGATGACTGCTTTTATTTCTTCAGGTATTATGGGATTATTTAGATGGTTTACCTGGGATTGGTTTAAATTTAGTATCTGATATCTGTCTAGGAATTCACCAATTTCCTCCAGATTTTCTAGTTTTGTTGAGAATAGGCTTCTGCAGTAGGATCTGATGATTTCTTGAATTTTCTCCATTTCAGTTGTTATTTCTCCATTTTTCTTTCTGATTTTGTTAATTTGGATACTCTCTCTTTGCCCTCTAGTTAATCTGGCTAAGGGTTTATTAATCTTGTTTATTTTCTCAAAGAACCAGTACTTGGTTTTGTTGATTTTTGAATGGTTCTTTTTGTTTCTATTTAGTCTATTTCTGCCCTAAGTTTGATTATTTCTTGCTGTCTACTCCTCTTGGGTGTGTCTGCTTCCTTTTGTTCTAGACCTTTTAGCTGTGCTGTCAAGTGACTGGTGTATGCTCTCTCTAGTATCTTTTTGGAAGCACTCAGTGCTATGAGTTTTGCTCTCAGTACTGATTTCATTTCATCCCACAGGTTTGGGTATGTTGTGTTTTCGTTTTCATAGACTTCTAGAAAATCCTTAATTTCTTTATTTCTTCTTTGACCCTGCTATCATTTAATAGAACATTGTTTAGTTTCCATGTGTATATGGGATTTTTGTTGTCTTTGTTATTAAAGACCAGCCTTAGACCATGGTGATCTGAAAGGATGCATGGGAGTGTTTCAATCTTCTTATATCTATTGAGGCTTGATTTGTGACCAATTATGTGGTGAATTTTTGAGAAGGTGCCCTGAGGATCAGAGAAGAAGGTGTATTCTTTTGTTTTAGGATATGTTCTGTAGATATCTATTAATTCCAGTTGGTTCATAACCTCTGCTAGTTTTACAGTATCCTTGTTCAGTTTTTGTTTCCATGATCTGTCCATTGGTGAGAGTGGGTATTGAGGTCTCCCACTATTATTGTGTGGGGCACAATGTAGTTTTTGAGCTTTAGTAGGGTTTCCTTTATGAATATGGGTGCTTTTGTATTTGGAGCATATATGTTAAGTATTGAGAGTTCCTCCTGACAGATTTCCCCTGTAATGACTAAAAAGTGTCCTTCCTTATCTTTTTTGATAACTTTGGTTGAAAATCTACTTTATTCGATATTAGAATGACCACTCTAGCTTGCTTCTTGGGGCCATTTGCTAGGAAGGTTATTTCCCAACATTTTACTCTGAGATAGTGTCAGTCTTTGTCTCTGAGTTGAGTTTCCTGTATGCTGCAAAATGCTGTATTTTGTTTATGTATCCAGTCTGATAGCCTATATCATTTTATTAAGGAATTGAGTCTATTTATGCTAACAGATATCAAGGAATAGTGGTTGCTGTTTCCTGCAATTTTTGCTTTTGGAGGTTGAATTGTGCTTGCATGTCTTTCTTCTTTTGGTTTTCTTGCTTAGAAGTTTTTTTGTTTTTATTAGGATGTAGTTCCCCTGGTATTATTGGGTTTTCCAGCTATAATTTGTTGTTGTGCTGGGTTTGTTCTCAGATATTGTGTAAATTTAGATTGCCCTAGAATATCTTAGTCTCTCCATCTATGGTGATTGAGAGTTTTGCTGGGTATAGCAGCTATGGCTGGCACCTGTGCTCTCATAGGGTCTGTATGCTGTCTGTCGAGGCTCTGCTAGCATTCATAGTCTCTGTAGAAAAGTCGGGTGTGATTCTGAATGGTCAGCCTTTATGTTACATGACCTTTTTCCCTTAGTGCTTTTATTATTTTTTCTTTGCTTGGTGTACTTGGCGTTTTGACTATTACATGTTGGGAGGAATTTCTTTTGTGGTCCAACCTATTTGGTGTTCTGTAGACTTGTTTTATGCTCATGGTCATATTATTCTTAAGGGTAGGGACGTTTTCTTCTTTGATTTTCATGAAGATATTTACTGTGCCTCTTAGTTGATATTCTTCACCCTCTTATATTGCTATTATTTTTAGGTTTGGTCTTCTAATTGTGTTGTTAATCTCCTGGACATTTTGAGTTAGGAGATTTTTGGTTTTTGCATCTTCTCTGACTGTTTTGTCTATGTTTTCAGTGTTGTCTTTGTCCCCCGAGATTCTCTCTTCCATCTCTTGTAGTCTGTTGCAAATGCTTGCATCTGTGACTCCTGATTTCTTTTTTATATTTTCTACCTCTAGGGTTGTCTCTTTTAGTGTTTTCTTTATTGTGTCCATTTTTGTTTTATATTCCTTCTCCCATTCCTTCATCTCTTTGGTTCTGTTTCTCTCTCTCTCTCTCTCTCTCTCTCTCTTTTTTTTTTTTTTTTTTTTTTTTTTTTTTTTTTTTTTAGTTTTTTGAGTATATTTCTTTTTTCCTCTCTAAAAACTTCTATTTCTTTATGCTTTTCCACCTGTTCTTGTTTAAGGATCTCTGTCATCATCTTGAGGTATGATTTCAGGTCTGAGTCTTCTTTTTCTGGAGTGGCATTCCACCATTTGCTGTGATGGGAGAGCTGGGTTCTGGTGTTGCCTGGTTGTTTTGTTTCCCTGGGGTACGTTCTTTTGCTTTCCTCTTGCCATCTTGTTGTCTGTGATTATATGTGGTCTTGTTGTCAGTGATTGGTTCTTGCCTCTCCCTTGTACCTAGCCTGTGTCCCTAGATCTCCTGCTCCCTGTCTACTCGAAACGCCTTCTCACCAGGCCTGTGTCCCTGGATCTCTGCTGTTCCTGGTGGCAGATGGTCTGAGCACCCGTTCTGCACTCAAAGTCCTCCGGCTGTGAATAGACCAATGATGGGTTACTGGTTCCCTGAACCAAACAAGTGGGGGGCGCATTTTCCGCACGCTCGGCAGAGATCTCTCTGCAGTGATCTCTCTGCAACCTGGCTAGTCGGAACGCCTTCTCACCAGGTCTTTGTCCCTGGTTCTCCACTGCTCCTGGTGGCGCCATTTTGTTTTCTTGACAGTGTTCTTATCCTTATAAAAACTTTGCAATCTCATTAAGTCCCTTTTCTCAATCCCTGGTCTTAGAACACAAGCCATTGTTTTTCTGTTCAGGAAACTTCCCCCTGTGCCTATCTGTTCTAAGGTTTTCCCCATTTTCTGTTCTAATAGTTTCAGTGTACCTGGTTTAATGTGGAGATCTTTGGTCCATGTGCACTTGAGTTTTGTACAAGGAGATAAAAAAGGGTTTATATTCATTCTTCTGCATGCCGACTGCCAGTTAAGGCAACACAATTTGTTAAAGAGGCTACCCTTTTTCCATTGAATGTTTTCAGCTCCTTTGTAAAAAATCAAGTGACCATATGTGTGAGAGTTCATTCCTGGATCTTCTCTTTTGTACCATTGATTTACCTTGCTATCTCTGTACCAGTACCATGCAGTTTTTAAGACAATTGCCTTGTAATATAGCTTGAGGTCAGGGATGGTGATTCCCACAGATGTCTTCTCGTTGTTGAGAATAGATTTTTTTGTTATTTCAGATAAATTTGCAAATTATTCTTTCCAACTCTATGAAGAATTGATTTGGAATTTTGATAAGGGTTGGATTGAATCTGTAGATTGCTTTTGGTAAGTTGGCCATTTGTAAAATGTTGATCTTTCCAATCCATGAGCATGGGGGATCTTTCCATTTCCTGAGATCTTCTTTAATTTCCTTCTTCAGAGATTTGAAGTTCTTGTCATACAGGTCCTTCCCTTGCTTAATTAGACTCAAACCAAGGTATATCATATTGTTTGTGACTATTGTGAAGTGTGTCTTTTCCCTAATTACTTTCTCAGCATTTTGTCCTTTGAGTAGAGGAATTCTATTGATTTGTTTGAGTTAATTTTATATACAGCCAATTTGCTGAAGTTGTTTATCAGCTGTAAAAGTTCTCTGGTGGAATTTTTGGGGTCACTTACATATACTATCATGTCATCTGCAAATAGTGATATATTTACTTCTTCCTTTCGATTTGTATCCCTTTGATTTCCTTTTGCTATCTAATTGTTCTGGCCAGGACTTTCAGTACTATGTTGAATAGATAGGGGGAGAGTAAGCAGCCTTGTCTATTCCCCGATTTTAGTGGGATTGATTCAAGTTTCTCAGCATTTAGCTTGATATTTGCTATTGGTTTGCAGTATATTGCTGTTATTATGTTTTGGTATGGGCCTTTTATTCCTGCACTTTCTAAGATGTTTAACATGAAGGCATGTTGAACTTTTTGTCAAATGCTTTCTCAGCATCTAGTGAGATGACCATGTGGTGTTTTTCCTTGTGTTTGTTTAAATGGTGGATTACATTGACAGATTTCTCTATATTAAACCATCCCTGCATCCCAGGAATGAAGCCTATTTGATCATGGTAAATGATCATTTGATGTGTTCTTGTATTCAGTTTGCAAAAATTTTGTTGAATATTTTTACATCAATGTTCATAAAGGAGATTGGTCTGAAGTTCTCTTTACTTTTAGGGTCTTTGTGTGGTTTAAGAATGAACGTTATTGTGGCTTCAAAGAATGAGTTGGGTATTGTTACATCTGATTCTATTTTGTGGAATAGTTTTTAGAATATTCCTATTAGGTCATCAATAAATGTCTGATAGAATTCTGCACTGAACCCATCTAATCTGGGTTTGTTTGTTTGTTTGTTTGTTTTTGGTTGGGAGGCTTTTGATTTCTGCTTCTATTTCTTTAGGTGTTATGGGATTATTTAGATGGTTTATCTGGTCCTTATTTAACTTTGTTATCTGGTGTCTGTCTGGAAACTTAAACATTTCATCCAGATTTTCCAGTTTTGTTAAGTATAGGCTTTTGTAGTAGGATCTGGTGATTTCTTAAATTTCCTCAGTTTCAGTTGTTATGTCTCCACTTTCATTTCTGATTTTGTTAATTTGGATACTCTCTTTGCCCTCTGGTTAAGGGTTTATCAATCTTGTTAATTTTCTCAAAGAACCAGCTCTTGGTTTTGTTGATTCTTTGAATGATTCTTTTTGTTTCTATTTGGGTAATTTCTGCTCTGAGTTTGATTATTTCTTGCCATCTACTCCTCCTGGTGTCTCTGCTTCTATTTTTTTCTAAAGCTTTCAACTGTTCTGTCATGTTGTTAGTGTATGCTCTCTCCAGTTTCTTTTTGGAGACCCTCAGAGCTATGAGTTTTCCTCTTAGTACTGCTTTCATGAATCCCATAGTTTTGGTTATGTTGTGTTTTCATTTTCATTAAATTCTAGAAAATCCTTAATTTCTTTCTTTATTTCTTCTTAGACCATGCTAAAACTGAGTACAAATTTGTTCAGCTTCCATGTGTATGTGGGGTTTTTTTGTCTTTGTTGTTATTAAAGACTAGTCTTATTTCATCTTGATTGGATAGGATGCATGGGAGTATTTCAATCTTCTTATATCTATTGAGGCTTGTTTTGTGACCAACTACTTGGCAATTTTGGAGAAGGTTATGTGAGGTGCTGATGAGAAGTTGTGTTCTTTTGATTTAGGGTGAAATGTTCTGTAGATGTCTGTTAATTCCAATTTGTTATAACCTCTGCTAGTTTCACTGCATCCTTGTTTAGTTTCTGCTTCCATGATCTGTCCATTGATGAGAGTCGGGTGTAGAAGTTGCTGACTATTAATTGTGTGTGGTGCAATATATGTTTTGAGCTTTAGTACAGTTCCTTTTATGAATATGGGTGGGCATGTATTTGGGGCATATGTTTAGGGTTGAGAATTCCTTCTGATAAATTTCCCCTGTAATGTGTAAAAACAGTCCTTCCTTATCATTTTTGATAAATTTTGGTTAAAAATCTACTTTATTCGATATTAAAATGGTTCCTCCAGCTTGTGTCTTTGGGCCAATTGCTTGTAAGCTTTTCCCCAACCTTTTACTCTGAGTTGGTGGCTGTCTTTGTCTCTGAGATGAGTTTTCTGTATGCAGCAAAATGCTGGATTTTGTTTATGTATCCAGTCTGATAGTTTATGTCTCTTTTTGGGAAAATTGAGTCCATTTATGTTAACAGATTGCTGTTTCCTGCTATTTTTGCTTTTAGAGGTAGAATTATGTCTGTGTGTCTTTTTTCTTTTGGTTTTCTTGCTTACTTCTTTTCTTGCTCTTCCTATGATGTAGTTTCCCTCCTTGTACTGGGTTTTCCATCAATTATTTTTTTGTAGGGTTGGATTTATGTTCAGTTATTGTGTAAATTTTGTTTTGACCTGAAATCCCTTGGTCCCTCCATCTATGGTGATTTAGAGTTTTGCTGGATACAGTAACCTAGGCTGACATTTGTGTTCTCTTAGTGGCCGTATCATGTCTGTCCAGCATCTTCTAGCTTTCATAGTCTCTTTTGAAAAGTCAGGTGTAATTCTGATTTGTCTGGCTTTATATGTTACATGTCCTTTTTACCTTACTGCTTTTAGTGTTCTTTCTTTGTTTTGAACACTTGTTGCTTTGATTATTATGTGTCAGGAAGAGTGTTTTTTCTGCTCCAATCTGTTTGCGGTTTTGAAGGCTTCTTTTGTGCTCATCATCATCCCATTCTTAAGTGTAGGGAAGTTTTCTTCTATGATTTTGTTGAAGATACTTACTGTGTCTTTTAGTTAATATTCCTCCCCCTCTTCCATTCCTATTATCCTTAGGTTCCGTCCTCTCATTGTGTCTTGGATCTCCTGTATGTTTTGGGTTAGGAGCTTTTTGATTTTTGCATCTCCTCTGACTGTTTTGTCTATGTTTTCTATGTTGCCTTCAGCCCCAGAGATTCTCTCTTCCATCTCTTGTAGTCTGTTGGAGATTCTTGCATTTGTGACTCCTGATTTCTTTTCTAAGTTTTCCATATCCAGGGTTGTTCCTTTTTGTGTTTTCTTTATTGTTTCATTTTCCATTTTCAATTACTTCATCTGTTCGGTTGTGTTTACCGGTAGCTCTTTGAGTGATTTTTCAGTTTTTTATTTAATTGCTTCTATTTGTTTATGTGTGTTCTCCTGTACTTATTTAAGAGAATTATCCACATGCTTCTCAATGATCTTCATCATCATTGTGAGATATGATTTCAAGTCTGAGTCTTCTTTTTTGGAGTGTTTGGCAATCCACTGCTTGCTGTGTTTGAAGTGCTGGGTTCTGTTGCAGCCAGGTTATCTTGGTTTCCATTGTTTATTTCTTTTTCCACTTGCCATCTTGTTATCTGTGATTATACGTGGTCTTGTTTTCAGTGACTGGCATCCTTCTCTCCTGTGGATTTGAGGGCCCATGAGCTCAAGAAGAAAATTGCTTTTGAGTGTTCAGCTTTTAGTGAACAAGCAGTGAGTTCTGGTGGCACTGACTAATCTGTATCTTTGTGGGCTCAGGTGTGGGAGCTCTTGTGAGGCTGTTCTCTTAGCTCAGCTCTTGCCCACTGGTCCTAAGTACTACTGCAGGTACCTGCCTCTTTCTTTAGGACAAAAAGGACCCTTTTCCAGATAGCACAGTACTTTCTGCTCTCTGAGAACTCCCAGTGTGCTCTCCCTGGGCCTATGTGCCAGACTCTTTTCTGGTCCAAGTGTATGAGGGCATGTGGAGCTGAACTTTTAGCACTGCCTTTCCTGGGCCGACCCTGGTTCCTACTGACAAAGGCCTGTGCCTTACTGTAGGCCTGTGAGTTCAGTCCGCAAGCGTGCGCTTTCCAAATGGATCCCGAGTCTCTCTGTCAGAGGCCCGGCCTGGCCCGGTGCCACAGCGGCACCTTTTCAGCAAGCTCTGCTTAGCCCTCTCTGCGTGTTGGTTACTCATAATGCAATCTCATTTGGCCTATGTCCCTGGATCTCTGCCTATTATGACATTTTAATACATAGATGATATATCAATAATAGTTACACGATAGATAAATACATAAGATAGAAAAACAGGTAGATGAATGGATAGATAAACAGGTAGATAGATAGATAGATAGATAGATAGATAGATAGATAGATAGATAGATAGATAGACAGGCAGACTGATGATAGGTAAATGATACAGATGTAGGTCTCTCATTTCACCTTGTTCATATTCATCACCCAGTATCCTCCCTTTCTATCCCTTTTCTGGCCCTCACTGATCATCTTTCTCTGCCTAAATTGCCCCCTTTCTGTTTTCATGACATTTATACATACTACATAGATAAGGATAGTGGAACTCATTCATCTGGACCAGACACAAGGAAAGGAGGAGGGGCATGAGTGGAATAAGAAAAGTGAAAGTTAAATTAACAAAACCTGACATTTACAGAGGGTTAGCCACAACTATTCTTATAACCAAAATATGCTGTACTAAAACTTATCACTTTTCCTTTGAACTAAAGACGATTGAGAATTAAGAGATGTGAAGAGGAACATCTGCTGTCTTTCTGTCTTTAGAGCCAAAGAGGGCTGTGGTTTGAAAATTCATCCACCAAAGCCCAGTAATTAAAGCTTGATCACTAGCCCATGGTGCTGTTGAGAAGTGGTAAATGTTTAACCAGTGGGAGCTGATGGGCTAAAGTCTTTGGGAGTATATCCTTGAGTAGATTCTAGGATCCAAATTCCTTCTCCTTCCCTTTGCTTCTAGGTCACCATGAAGTGAACAGGCCTCCTTTGCCACATCCTTGTGCCTTGAGATGCTGCATTGTTGCAGCCCCATGACACAGGCCAAGCAATGCTAGAGTGACCCCTGAAGCCATAAGCTATTCCTGCTTTTTAAATTGCGTGACTATAGTATTTTATCACAGTAACAGAAAACTTACTTGGCTTTAGAGACAAATGGTCTTTTGGCAGAAGCTGTCCCTTTAGGCAAAGGGACAGATTCTTTGAGATGGAAACACTCCTATATCAGACATGGAGGAGACATTAAATAAGCTTCCACTTCTTACTAATGTGGTTCTTATCTCCCATCCCCACATATCTGCTGGCTATTCCCACCATATCTTTAAACCTAAATATCTTCTTTTTTGCTAAAAGAATATATAAGTCCCCCAATCAATATCTTTGTTTTTTTTAATTCCATGTATTTGAATCATTGATAATCAACTTCCTCCCATTAGGTTTACTTTCATTTTGACTTTCAGACCCCAGTGACTCAACATTAGATATAGATAAAATGATTTCCTTCTCTGTATTCATTTAAGCCCACAGCAAACTGTGGAAATTCAAACTTAGCTGATTCCAAGTCTCTTGTCCTGTCAGGTGTATCAGTGTCTGATTCTGGATCATGTCTTTCAGAAGAGATAAAACATTTTCCAGAAACTGGAACCGCCCTGCAGTTGGAAAAGTTGGGGCTTGTCAGGAGAGTAGAAGCATGGCAGCGCCTGCCTTTGGAAATTGTTCTATAGCATAAGCTACCCTCAGCTTAAACTTCCTGAACAAACTGCTGCTGGCAAGGAAGCTAATGAATGTGCCAATGCTTTTAATCAGTTATTTTCGTCATGTCCTTCTTCTGAATTTTCATTATAGAACACACATATACATACAACCATATTACATTTAGAGGAGATAACCTAATAAAATATGACTGCATGAATGCTTTTGAGAGAGAGGGAGAGAGAGAGAGAGAGAGAGAGAGAGAGAGAGAGAGAGAGAGAGAGAGAGAGAGAGATTTAATATTTAGCTTCCTCTTTAAAAACAAAATTCAAATTGAATGGAAGAACTGGTGATTAATATCTTTTACAAAGCAATATAGAGATCAATTAAAATAAATATTAGAAAGCCTCAGAGCTTAATCACTACTGTGATGAGAAGGGAAAAAATACAAGTATAAAATTACATCCAAAACTTATTACTTACAAAAATGTACCGGCCTCTCATCTCCCAAAGGGCCAATCTAGAGAACTATTAGTGTTTCAGGAAGTGAGAACCACAGAGTAATTGTTGCTGTTTGTTTACTCCTGACAGTTTTAAAGGGCAATTCCTCTTGGAGAAAAATTTCTCTTTTCTACTTAGATTTCTACTTTTTTAAACCCCCAAATCTTCCAGGAGAATCTTAGTTATGCTCTTTCTTTTATTTTGTCAATGAGCTTGTGGAGTTTATTTATTTAATTCTTCAGTAGACTATCATTCTTAAATGTATAGGCCTAAAAACATTATTAAATACAAAACACATTCTAAAAAGGAAGAAAAATGTTGCAAAGACTAGATGGCAGCCCAAAAAGTGAGCTGTCAGCATTGTGTTCAAAAAGGACCTTGCTGAGAACAGCTGCCACCTCCTCATACAGGCATAATTATTGTTAATATTGTGTGATTTAATTTTTATTCAGAAAACATTAAAATTGTTCAAATACTTTTCTAAGATACCCCCAGTATTTATATTTGGGAAAGCCAGATTTTACTAAGTCCCCCTCTCCCCCCCCCTCTCTGTCTCTCTCTCTCTCTCTTACACACACACACACACACACACACACACACATGCCCACACAAACACCCATGTCCACACCCACACATGCAATGCATACACACCTCTAAAAAGATTTTATTTTAAACTGACTAAAGAAGTTTTTTGCTTAAGAACAGAACTATTTGCAATTATTACAGCATTTATCAGCTTCACCTCCCAAGCCTTCCAAGCTGGGATTCAGTCTGGCTCAGGCTCACACAGGTCTGTGTGTGATGTTATAACTGCTGTGTCCAAAAACTTTGTCCAGAAAACAGTTTGCTTATGATCATACACCACCTCTTGCTTTTTCTGCCTTTCAGTCTCCTATTCTGCAATGATCCCTGAGGCTTAGGAGGCAAGGTATGATACGGAGGTCTCATTTAGGGCTGGCATTCTGCAGTCTCTCATTATGGTTCTCCCTCTACATTTAAGGTTTAGGAAATGATAGATTTGGAAGAAGTTAAAAGAGGGACAGATTTCATCAAAATTCACTGCATGAAATTCATAAAGAATGTAAGATTTAATCATTTGCAACACAAAAATTATATCAATGTGTTTGGTACCAACACTATATTTAATTTCCATCCTTAATGTACCACAGTGAATAACTAAAGACCATAGTTTAGGAAAAATATCTCAGAGTTAAAAGTTACCTGCAACATGGTGCTCTAAGATTAAGGTAGAATTATCAACATGACCCATTAAAACCTACCATCTCTTGTTAATGGAGTTTGAAAAGGCAGCCCATATATCTGTGAGAATCTAGGGGGTGAGAAAGTAGCAATTATCATAGTATATACCCTGACTCATTATCTTACCCCACTATTTAAGCATTTATAATTTTTTTCTCTACTACATAATTGATATGTGGTAAAGAAAAAAATTTTGATTGCTTATGTAATAAAAATTTAGATACAGATCACAACTAATTTTAAGGGAAGGGAAAAAAAAACCTTTTCTTACCATGTACTTTCCCAATTAATTAATGGCAGAAGGATTAAACTCGTAAATGCATGGTAGTCTTGTTAACATGTGATTTGAATGCTTCCAACATGTTTAGTCCTTCTGATGCCAAACACCAAGCTTGTAAACACAAGGCAATGCTGGCAAAAAAAAAAAAAAAAAAAAAAAAAAACAGACAGGAAGGTTGTATAACAGCTTAATTCATTTTGCTTTAAAAGATACCTTTAATTATGATAGCAACAAATATTTGCATACCTTGAATCTACCAAGCGTTTCACAAGCACTATCTTCTTTAAAGCTGGTAAGGACCCTGTGTGGTAGTTTTACTAGACAGCCTTCAGTTAATATAACTTAGACTTGAAGCACAAGTTACACACTGCTAAGACATAATGAAAGGACAAGCAAAAGGTATTTCTCCTGGAGTATAAAGACAACAAAAGACCAGAAGGAGTTACATTACTCGAAATCCAATAAAACAAATATTAAACCCTGTAATTCCACCGTAGGCATCAAGACCACACAGGGATGTAATGATGGATCCCCAGGACTTGGTAAGCTAAACCCCTGTTTTTCAGATTGCTGAACAATTGGGATTGGGAACAACTGTCTCTCCAGCTTCCCTCAGCATCCAGGAGGAAGACTTACTAAGATTCAGGAAGTAGGCGACTAGAGAGATGGCTCAGTGACAGAGTGGTTTTCCAGAGGACCCAGATTCAATTCCCAGCATCAAGATGGCGCCCCACACAATGGTTCGAAACTCTAGTTTCAGGGGACTTGATGCCTTCTTCTGGCCTCCTTGGGTAAAGAAAAAAACCTTGCAACCAAACCATTTATACATATAAATTAAACATTTTTAAAAAGATTTAGAAAACTCTTGAAACTTGTAAACTTCACAAGAGCCATTTCTCCCAAGGAGTAAATAAAGACCACTGTCAGAAAAACTCTTCCATCTGTTTATGAAGCTGATGGCACATTGCAAAGAGAGGTCTAGGATTGCAACTTTCGCAAGCTTGTACCCAAGGTAAGGTGAGTTTATGATTTAGCTACCTTTGAGCCATCTAAGCTCCCCAAAGTAACCCCAGGAAACTCATTGGCTTGCTAAGTAGGACTTTGATAGAATTACTTCTTTAGTCTTTGGGTGCCCAAAGATGAGTGATTGGATGTTTATCCATGTCCCCCCAGGTTAAATCACACCACACTCCATACATTGCATCACATGTATCTGAAAAACCAACCTCATAAGACCACCGAGGCATACTGCTGACATATGCTCTGTCTAGACACACGGAGACCATGATTTCCAGGGTTTGTGAGGGCTTTCCTAGCTTCGAAAATTATAGATGAACAGAGCACATGGCGACTTACTTCTTAGAAGTCTGCTCTGTACTTTTCTGAAGTCCCATTTGCCTATTGTTGATCTTAGCACATTAGCCATTGATGTTATGTTCAGGAAATTTGTCCCTGTGCCCATGTGTTGAAGGCTTTTCCCCAATTTCTCTTCTATTACTTTCAGTGTACCTTGACCCACTTGAACTTGAGCTTTGTACAAGGAAATAAGAAAGGATCGATTTGCATTCTTCTACATGCTCACCACCAGTTAAATCACCACCATTTGTTGAAAATGCTGCTCTTTTTCACTGGATAGTTTTAGCTCCCTTGTCAAATATCAAGTGAGCATAGGTGTGTGAGTTCATTTCTGGGTCTTCAATTCTGTTCCATTGATCTACCTGGCTATCTCTGTACCAGTACTATACAGTTTTATGACTGTTGCTCTGTAATACAGCTTGAGGTCAGGAATGGTGATTCCCCCAGAAGTTCTTTTATTGTTGAGAAGTTTTTCCTACCCTGAGTTTTTGTTATTCCAAATAAATTTGAAAATTTCTCATTCTAACTCTGTGAAGAATTGAGTAGAAATTTTGATGGGGATTGCATTGAATCTGTAGACTGCTTTCAAGAAATTAGACATTTTTATTATATTAATCCCACTAGTCCATGTGCATAGAAGATCTTTCTATCTTCTGAGATCTTCTTCAATTTCTTTCTTCAGAAACTTGAAGTTCTTTTCATGCAGATCTTTCACTAGCTTGGTTAGAGTCACACCGAGCTATTTTATATTATTTGAGACTATTGTGAAGGGTGTTGTTTCCCTAATTTCTTTCTCGGCCTGTTTAACCTTTGAGTAGAGGAAAACTACTGATTTCTTTGAGTTAATTTTATTTCCAGCCACTAAAGCTTCTGTAAGACAAAGGACACTGTCAATAGGACAAACAAAATGGCAACCAACATATAGGGAAAAGATCTTTACTAATCCTAAATCCAATAAAGGGCTAATATTCAATATATTCAACAAACTCAAAACATTAGACTCCAGAGAACCAAATAATCGTATTAAAAATTGGTGTGCATAGCTAAACAAAGGGGTCTCAACTGAGGAATAATGAATAACCAAGAAGCACCAAAAGAACTGTTCAACATCTTTAGTCATCAGGAAATGCAAATCAAAATAACCCTGAGACTTCATCACATACCAGTCAGAATGGCTAAGATAAAAAATGCAGATGACAGCAGATACTGGAGAGGATGTGGAGTAAGAAGAACACTCCTCCACTGTTGGTAGGATTGCAAACTGGTACAACCACTCTGGAAATCAGTCTGGCAGTTCCTCAGAAAATTGGCCACAATACTACCTGAGGACCCAGCTATACCACTCTTGGGCATATACACAAAAGTTGCTCCAACATGTAACAGGGACACATGCTCTACTTTGTTCATAGCAGCCTTGTTTGTAATAGCCAAGAGCTAGAAAGAACCCAGATGTCCTCCAACAGAGGAATGGATACAGAAAATGTAGTGCATATATACAATGAAGTACTAACTACTCAGCTATTAAAGAATGACATTATGAGATTCTTAGGCAAATGGATGGAACTAGAGACTATCATCCTGAGTGATGTAACCCAATCACAAAATAACACAGAAGGCATTCACTTACTGATAAATGGATATTAACCCAAAAGCTCAGAATACCTAAGATACAATCCACAGACCACATGAAATTCGATAAGATTGAAGACCAAAGTATGGATGCTTCAGTTCTTCTTAGAAGGAGATACAAAATATTCACAGGAGGAAATACAGAGATAAAGTATGGAGCAGAAACTGAAGGAAAGATCATTCAAGGAATGCCCCACCTGGGGATCCAGCCCATATGCACACACCAAACCTAGACAATATTGTGGATACCAAGAAGTGCATGCTGACTGGAGCCTGATATAGCTGTCTCCTGATATGCTCTGCCAGAGCCTGAGAAATATAGTGGCTGATGCTCTCAACCAACCATTGGACTGGTCCCCAATGTGGAAGTTAGAAAAAAGACTGAATGAGCTTAAGGGATTTTCAACTCCACAGAAAAAACAACAATATCAACCAACCAGACCCCCAGAGCTCCCAGAGATTAGACCGCCAACCAAAGAGTACACATTGGGGTACCCATGGCTCCAGGAGAGGATGGCCTTATCAGGCATCAAAAAGAAGAGAGGCCCTTGGCCCTGTGAAGGCTCCATGTTCCAGTGTAGGGGAATGCCAGAGTGGGTGGGTAGTGGAACACTCTCATAGAGACAGGAGGAGGTGGGAAACGATGGGGGATTCCAGAGGAAAAACCAGAAAAGGGGATAACATTTGAAACGTAAATTTTTAAAAATCCAAGAAAAGACTGCTCTGTTACAATCATTTTAAAAATAATCAACTTGTCTTTCTACATCTCTGAACCTGCTAAAGGGGGAGCCTTTTCCAATTTGAAAGTTTTCCATATGTCATCCATCTTCCTTACTATCCCTCTGTAAAATCTCTTAGTTCTTCTGAAGGGCACTAATTTCATCAGCAACTTTCCCATCTGTGATTGCACAAACTTTTCTCCTGGCCACATGTGGAGGCACATATTCCATAAGTTTCTAATCTGCCTCCCTTTGTTATTCTTAGTACACTGTCTGAAAGCTGCTAGTGATATGCCATTAGCCCTGTAATCCTGTGATGGCTCAAAATCTTTGCCAAATACCCTGGCCCATTGTTTCTAAGATTAGTTTCTTACAAAACTCCAGGGCATGGATAAGGCGAGTGTGATGTCTTTGCCCTGGTGTAACATAGTGGGTTCTAGTCCCATTTTTATTCGAATGTTCGTTTCACCATCATTTCCACCCAGGAACGTAACTTTACCTCGTGTATGCTTCTTTTTCATTTGCTATTACCATTCTGGTATTTTGTGTCCTCACCAGAACTGACAGTTAGATTCACCCGCTTCCCCAGCCTAAGGCCACAGAGTAACATAATTCCAAAGGCCTTGCTGAGTTCTGTCAGGTACCACTGCAGCAACCATGCCGTTGCTTCTTGGTACCAGTTTTTTGTGTCCACAAACTTACCTTGCTGAGATGCTCACCTGTGACACTCAAATGGTAAAACACAAATGAACAAACAAACAAACAAACAAACAACAAAAAACAAGGTCTGCTTTGACTTGTGGTTTTAAAGTCCCAATCTAAACTGTATTGACCCTGTTGTTTTGATGAAGGACATCATAGAACAACTGCTCATCTCTTTCTGAAAATGAGAGGGGGGGAAGAAGAGAGAGGAGGGAGGGAAGGAGGGAGGGAGGGAGGGAGGGAGGGAGGAAGGAAGGAAAGAAGGGAAACAAAGGAGGGAGAGAAAAAGGGAAGGAAGAGAATTGCCTCCTAAGGTTTCTACATCTTCTCAGTTGCATCAACCATCAGCATCTCTCCTTGGTGGGCTAGAAAAATCACTCAGCAGTTAAAGTTCTTGCCATGCAAACATCCTTATGCTCCAGTCCTTGGATTTCCAGCCCCCTAAGGACTGGAGTTCAGATTCTCAGAGCTCACCTACCTGCACTGTGGGCATTGTATCTCACCACCAATTCCAGCCTCAGAAAACAGAGAGAAGGTTCACTAGGGCAAGGTGGCTAAACAGACTATCAGTAAGCTTTGAATTTGATGGAGAGATCCTTCCTTAAGGAACCAAGAATGATTTCTGACATTCAGAACTCCACCGGTGCTGCAGCCATAAAAATATACGTTCTTACACATTGACTCACACACACACACACACACACACACACACACACACACACAAAGGGGGAAAGACCACTCCAGGTCCAAATCAAACAAAGGTGAATAAACAGCTTCTTCTTTATATAAATGGGTGGACATAGGATCCAATGAAGATAAATCATTTGCTCAGAGAAATTCTTCTGGAAAGCAGTACAGTGCCTTGATTTTGAGCCTAGCTTCAATAAATTCTTGAATGTGTGCTTTGGCTCCAATTTTCCAAACATCTGATAAAAATTTGTTACAAAGTGAGAAAACATTTTGAATCAGAAAACCTATTTCACCAACGTTTTCTGTTTATGGCTGCCAACAGACTATGAAGGCAAGTGCGGGCAGAAGCTTATCAGTGCTCCACTTCTAACAGAATAAGACTCTTGCAACATGTCTGTTCATTTGAAGTCCTGTGTCAGTGATTTATCAGACCTAATGTGCCTGTGCCTTCCTGAGGAGAGAGATCCCTGTCTCTTTCCTCTGAGTAACCCCCTCAGCACTATCCTTTTGAACCACAAAGGCCCAATGGCATCTGAAATGACAGCTCTGTGAAGACCCCTTAGTTGTCCTAAACAAAATAAAGTGCATTCATTTCTATGCCACTATAGCATTTAGTCCTTTTTTCCCATCTAAGAGTGAGCCATGGACCTTCTAAATTATCTTCTATACTAGACGGCACTCTAGGATGATATTTGAATTTTCAGGGAAACAGTGAGTAAAAATTTTAAAAAATCTCTTACTCTAACTTTTATTTTCCTAAAACACATGATGACAATAGACTGTTATTGTCATATTCCCTTCATTGTTACTTAATTACTGTTAAACACACATACTACACAAATAAGAATACCACATACATACCACATCTTAAATTTCTAAACAGAAAGTCAAAGATAAGCCCCAAGGGATTGATCACAAATTTGAAAAATATTTAATATTCCTTTTTGAGGAAAAAAAAACTTTTTTAAAACAAAAAATATGCTATTGTGTATAGACTCTGTTTCAGATTTCTTTATACCTTAAACATCTCAGAAACCTTTACTCACTGAGAAAATGCAAAATTAATATTCTGTCTTTCAGAAATTAATTTTGTGAGTAATAATATTATTATAGCCTACAACTACAGTTACAAATGAGAAGACACTTGGTGAATTAATAGTTTGATCTCTTAAGCAAAAAAAGTGATTAGCTGTGCATCATTGACTGAGATATTGTAAGGCATATTCCACCACTATGCCATTCTATCCAGAATAAATAATGAACACATTAAAACACACACACACACACACACACACACACACACACACACACACTATATAAATTCTGCCAAAGCTAAAAGAAAATGAAAAACATTTTACAGTAAACACAAATTTGTTGTTCTTCCATAAGAGAAGACATTATGTCTTTTAAATGTTCTCTATAGTTTTATTTTATTTTATGTGTGTGTGCTGAATAGCTGTGCATGAGGTATCCATGGAGACAAGAAGTGGGTGTCAGATTTCCTGGAACTGGAGTTACAGATAGTTGTGAGACACGATGTGGGTTCTGGGAATTGACTCAAGGTCCTTTGGAAGAGCAGCAGTGCTCTTAGCTGCTCCAGCCATCTCTTCAGCCTACATAAACAGATTAAGGAATTATATGATGCTGTCTACTGAAAATCCTCCATGAGTCACTCATATGACAGAATTTACTATTTTTATTACATTTACTACTAAGGTAGAGCCTTCTCACATCTGTGTAAACACACAAGTATATACATTTTTAAGGAGCAATATTACTAGAACTCTAAGCTTTGTTACCTTAGAAACTGGTCTTTGGAATCCTTACCCAGCATCTTTATTGGTATGAAATAAAGAAGTATTATTCCTCTTCGTTTATTATCCCGAGAATGAATGAGTCACTATATAATACAGTCATAATGCTCCAGAAACTTGAATCTCACTTGACAATGTTCTTGGGAGAACCTAAGTGAAGATGGCAGCTATTTCATGACTGAACATTTTCTAGGGTTGAGGAAGCTCCTCTTTGCCTGGGTGAAACATTCTGAAATCACAGCAGCCTCCACTGAAAAACTGCAGAAACAAAGTTCCCACTCAGTAACGGTGGCTTGGTGTCAGTAGCATCAGTAGAGGAATTATAATCCAACAACATGGCTACTCAGGCTGGAAAAGAGACAAGCCCTTAGCACATACCTTTAACCCCAAACAATGAAAGTAAAGTTCATTAGTAAAAGGAGGCACCCATGTTTGAAAATGATGTCTATTTGGAGCCAGACAAGGTGACAAATCAGAGAGAGACTTAACAGAATAGGCTATGCCCATCTCTCACAAGAAGAGAAAAGAAAGGGAAGCTACTTAAGAGGGAGCAGCAGATAGGGAGAGAGAAGGAAGCAATTTTACTGGGATGGTTGTACATAGACTGATTTCAGAGAAAGATCAAGCCAATGACAGGTGAAGACAGAACAAGCCATAGCAAGAAAAGAGTCAGAATATTAGAATATATTGCCCAAGATGGTATGAGGTCAAGCAGAGCAATTCAGGAGAAGCTGAGAGAAGCCAGATTGAATCAGTCAGCTTAGGAGTTTAAGCCAGAACAGTTGAGTTGAACCAGCCACCCAGAGATCAGAACTACGATATGATGAGCTTATTCAGAAGTAAGTCTCAGAGGCTGAAAACATTCTAATCCTAGATTAGATTATACAGAGGCTCAAAGCTTCCATGACTAGGACTAGGTTAGTAGACAGAAGCAGTAAGCCTTGGAAATGGCAATTACATCAGGGGAATAAAAGTTACTTTTAGAAGCGTCCATATATTGGTTGTGGATTTTTGTCCAGTATAGGTTTAAGTGCCTAAGTATTGCCCAGAACTAAAAGGGGGTGGTAAGGAAGCAAGTATGTGAACACAGTGCTCCTGTAGTGTCTACTGCATAAGCACAGAGGCCACAAACAATATGCAGTAGATAGGGAGAGAGATGCAATCATCTCCATTCTGCTTATGGGTGAGACACACTCAGAACCTTTTATCTGTTCAAGCAAAATTTTAACACCCAAAACAATACAATCGGTGTTGTACAACATCATGCCAGTCCCTGAAGCCTATGAACATGTCATGTTGCCCGGTGAATGGGGCTTTACGAAATGGTTAAAAATCCTGAGACAGAGACTGTGCTGGATGTCAACGAATCCTGAGCAATGAAAAGGAGAGAAGGGATGAAACAACAGTAGAAGTGCAGGTAAGAGGGACAAAGCCATGAGCCAAGGGATACGCACAGCCTAGTGAGCAATACAAGTAATGGCTGTTCCCTAGAACCCCCCAGAAGAGCACAGCTCCACCAGTATCTCAGTTTCGGTTTCATGAAAATGTAAAATACCAACTCCTCTCAGAAGAAGCTAGTACTTTCTACCCACTGAGTTTGTGACCTTTGTTTCATAGAAGATAGTGACTTTCTATTGTTTTAATCAACTAAGTCTTTGGTCTTTGTTTCATCAGCCATGGAAAACTAGTAACAATCTTACTGATTCTCATTTCTAGTTCTATCTAAGAAATTTGATACAGTCCTAATTTTTACTATGAAGGTACAAACAAGTGTTGGTTTCAGAATGCTTTTAAAATATTTTTGTAAATATTTTACTTTAGTTATGTAAGTGCATTGTGTGTGTGTGTGTGTGTGTGTGTGTGTGTGTGTGTTTTCATGAAGAGCAGAAACATTGGATCTCCCTGGAACTGAAGCCAGTTATGAGCCACTGAACATGGATGCTAGGAACAGTACTTGTTTTAACTGATGAGTACCCATCAAGCCTCAAGAATGCATCCTTATAAATACAGGAATGCCCTTTACCTTGAAAAGCTATAAATACTTTAATGCCCTAGATAGAGGTGGTCATTATCGTGTTTTCCCATCCTAGTCTTTTATTCTCTTTCCATACCCCTCCCCCACCCATACATTCACTATGATTCTGAGAAAGTGTTCATGGAAGGTATAGCTTTATGGTAGGCAGTGGAACAAAGTGGAAAAATAATCCCAGAAAGCACCAAGGTTATATACTAGGTATATGCAACCTCTGCCCGAAAAACCAGCACGGAGATTTCCATCAGCCTAACAGCCAAAGTCACAGCCTAACAGCCTAACAGTCACAAAGTTCTGCTGCCTAAGCAGCAGGAAACACAATGAAGTAGAAATAGAAAACCAAATTAAGAATTTCAGCACACTTTTTTATGGCACCATGAGCTTGGTTTCAGTGGGAAATTGAATTGGCTTTCATCTCTGTGTGTGTGATAGAGCTCTAGAGCTCTAACTTTGCCTGATAAAGAAGCTGGCTACTCTGCTCAGGTCCATTCAAGCCTTCAGGGGTCAATCGGGATGTTATTGGTACATCTCACAAAGGAAATCAGATTGGGGTGGGATAAGAGTTGAGCATACCAAATTGTAACTCAATGTATTTTAGTTTGTCTGTACTTTGAGATTAGCTCCTGTCCTATACTTATTGGCTGATCAAAAGTCACGACAGCAAAGCTTATGACATAGAACAGATGCTATGACTGTGTGGCCATGTGCTCTCCTAGGAAAATGCAGGCATTATTCTCGTATGGTGCTCAGGTACTTGATGAATTAAATTCATTGGCATGAATCCCATCCTCATTTCTTCTAAATCTGCTAATACAGATTCAATGACAATCAAAATATACTTCAAACATTTTAGAACACTAAGTTAAAATTTAGAAGTCGAAATAATTCTGTTCACAGTATGCATGTTAGTTTTTGTCACCTGGACTGAGACTAGAGTCTCCTGGGAAGAAGTGACAATTTGAATTGGTTAGCTAGTCCACACTGCATTTATGAGGCATTAATCCTTCCAAGATTTCCTATGCTTTTCACCTAAGTTTTATATTCAGGGCATATGACTCACTGTCAAAGATTTTTTCCAAAATACTAAATCATTTTATTCATGTTTGAACTGCACTGCAGGTCAGCTTCTTCCTCTAGCCAAGACTGATTTTCCTACTTTCTTATAGTCTGCCACTCAAGATTAACATTCAGCAAACAGCTTTACATCTGGAAGTGTTTCCAGGACATAACTCTGCTAATGTTCCAGGTTTCTTGAAATCTCAAAGCCAGCTCCTAGTGACACATTTCCTCTAACAAGACCAGACACTTCAGTCCTTCCCCATGTAGTTTCACCAACAGGGGACCAAGTATTCAAACCATATGAATCTATGGAGGTCATTCTCATTCAAATGGCCACATGACCAAATCTTTAATGTCTAGGGATGTGTATGCATGTGTGCATAAGGGAGCTTTGAGCAGCAGTCACAGTGTAGTAATTCTGTAAGATGTCTTCTGAAAGGGTATACTTGGAATGGTAAATCACCATTTCCAATAAAATACCAGTCTTCTCTTTCAATGCCTACGCAGCATTTGCATCTGTAGGATACTAGCCAGAGACTTTATTTCTCTCTTGTAGTTGTACTTTCCAGCCTGCAGAATGTTGTGGATTAAAAAAACTTAAGTTGGAGATCCTGAAAAAAATTCATGTGTGACTTACGTCTGACATGTCTTTTTAATGCAAGAACTTGATCAAATTTGTGAGCAGATACAGGACCCGTGTTTCATTCTACTTTCTGCTTGTTATTTCTGGCCCAGTGCCTGATGCCTCATAATTCAGTGTAGAAGGGAGTAAAGTATTCAGAGGTAAGAGAGGCAGTACAAATGTGGCAAAAAGCCATAAATTATCAGTAAGATATAAGATATTCAATACTTGTGTAACTTAAATCTTAGGCATGCAGCTCCATCATTCTGCTTGGTGGTAAGGATGGAAATGTCCTCTATGCTCGTTTGTGGTGACATCAAGGCTGACTCTGGAGCAAGTCAAGACACATAGTCCCCACTTCATCACAATTCCAGGTCCCTTCTGTCAATCATGGTCCAAAGTATTACAAGTCTAGCAATAAGCAATGAATAAGCTTTAAATATGATTCCTTGTACCACTGTGTTAAATATTGTGACATTATTGTTTCAAATCTGTAATTTATCTGATTTATAAATGTTAACATAAATATGTATGGAAAATATAAAGTTATACATGGTTTTCTAGAACCTACCAGGTGTCTTGAGACACCATCATGGATGAGGGCAGACAGCCATCATATGGAGAACTTCAAGAAAACGGCTGAGGTGTAGTTGGGCATAGTAAAACAAGAAGTATACAGAGATAATGCTTCTGCAGGTAAACACGCCTCTGTGTTCTCAAACCATGGATTCCACTGGGTAGTAGAGGCAGGAGGATAATATGACAATTTCAAGGCTAGCCTGGGCTTCATGAGACCTGTTTAGAAAAGATTAAGAGTGATGAGAAAAGAAAGTGAGAGAAAAAGAGAACAAAATTAAAACTGGGAATTCTAAAGGCTTGCTAAGTTTGAAGAACTGAGGAAGAACAACTGATGTCGATGGCTGAGTGTCACAAAAATCAGTGTTACCAAGTCTCACTGTGGAAATCGTGGGGTAAAAACGTAGATGTGTGGCTTGAAAAGGAAAGTCATCAAGGACCGTACTGAAGTGATAGAGAGAAAACATTTCCAGAAAGCAGGATGTAAGATATCTGTGAGGCGAGAAGGCCATGGCTCTAAGGCAGCCCTGTGACAGTCTCATGTAGAATGATTAACAGAGGCTGCTAAGGGTTGGTTAGGTTACATCTAGGCTGCAACTGAGAAAGGTACGTATGTACATATTGCTTTTTAAAGAACTCCCTCAGTATAACTACAAAACAAAACAGAACAAATCAAAGAAACTAGAATACACGAAGCCAGTAACTACCTGAGCATAAAAATTCATTAATAAGTAATAGTTGAACATGAATCTGGAAAGACACATGAAGAAAAGACCTCAAGCTATGCCTGAAAGGGTGTTTATAATATTTTTGACAGGTTGGGAAGTGACAGGCCGGTGGAAGGGCATACAAACTTCAGAACAAAGCATGCCTGGGTAGCTCTGAATGGCAGAAAGAGCATGCTTGATTTTGTGAAAGGTTATTACAATAAAATGTAAGCATGGGGGGTAAACAGCAGGGAACCTGGAAAGCTCCTAGAAACTCAGGCTGATGTGCAAGTTATGGAATATTGCCTGGAGTCTGGGAGAATCTAAAGACAGAACCATCCTCTGGCAGTAAGGTATATTTACATAGTCCCAAAAACTTAAAAAAGGTTGAAGCTTGGGAGCAGAAAGGAGAACACGGAAAGAAAAATGCTAAGCAGCATTTCACCAAGGCCAACCTGAGGGTCAGTAACCTACAAAAAACTGATGCAGACAAGGTGAACATAATGCCATTTAGAGGAACTGGGTTACTACTGAGAAGGAAATGTGCTCTAGAAAACATGTACATTTGGATTAAATACATCGATTCTGGCAAAGGCAGTCCCCAGGGAGCAAAGATCCTATATGCCTGTTTTAATCTCTGGGGCTCACTAGCCTGGCACCCTTGGGGAGTGCAGAGGCTTGCTGTAAGTCAGAGTCTTCCTGCTACTCCAACACTCCCTCATGGACTCCCTAGGTTTGTAAGGCAAACTGGGAGCAAGTACTACATAGACTCTGCCTTGGTGTGGATGGCAGAAGTGTGTAAGAATTCAGTGCTTTAATCCTCGGGGCTATGAAGAAATAATAAACAAGTATTTTGCTTGCAAAGGGGTAAAAAACCTAACAATCAACTAAACATTGATGAAATGAAGTTCTCATTTCACACTGAGAACTGTAATGTACTTAAGTGGTTGTCCTCTATGACTAAGCATTTATTCCCATTTATTATTTAGATTTAGAACACCTGTGTCACAACACTTATACATATGTATTCATTTCAGTATATCCACACTTAGACACACACACACACAGAAGAAGAAGGGGAGGGGGAGGGGAGAGATGGAGGAGGGGGAGTAGAAGGGAGAGAAAGGGAGAGGAGAGAAAGAGACCAATAAGAATGAATAAAGAAGAGTTATAAAGGAATAGGTAAAAATGGCCAAAATTTTAGTGGATAAGAATGCCCAGTATATGGCACTCAGCATGCAGAAGAATGAAAATAGATCCTTTCTTATCTCCTTGTACAAAGCTCAAGTGCAAGTGGATCAAAGATCTCCACATTAAACCAGGAACCCTGAAACTATTAGAAGAGAAGGGGGGAACCTTAGAACACATAAGCACAGAGGAAAAGTTCCTGAACAGAACACCAATGGCTTGTGCTCTAAGATCAAGAATAGATAAATGGGACTTGATAAGATTGCAAAGTTTCTGTAAGGCTAAGGACACTGTCAAGAAAATAAAACAGCAATCAACAGATTAGGAAAAGATCTTTACCAATCCCACATTTGATAGAGGTCTAATATCCAATATATACAAAGAACTCAAGAAGTTAGACTCCAGAGACTCAAGCAATCCTATTAAAAATGGGGTACAGAGCTTAACAAAGAGTTCTCAATTGAGGAATATCAAATGGCTGAGAAGCACCTAAGGAAATGCTCAACATCGCTAATCATCAGGGAAACGCAAATTAAAACAACTCTGACATTCCACCTCACACCAGTTAGAATGGCTAAGATCAAAAACTCAGATGACAGCACATTCTGGTGAAGACGTGGAGAAAAAGGAACACTCCTCCACTGTTGGTGGGTGGGGTTCTAACTTGGTACAACAACTCTGGAAATCCATCTGACATTTCCTCAGAAAATTGAACATAGTACTACCTGAAGTTATTCCACTTCTGGGCATATACCCCAAAGTTGCTCCAACATACAATAAGGACACATGCACCACAATGTTCATAGCAGCACTATTTATAATAGCCAGAAGCTGGAAAAAACCCAGATGTCCTTCAGTAGATGCACAGATACAGAAATTGTCGTTTATTTACACAATGGATTACTACTCAGCTATTAGAAACAATGACTTTATGAAATTCCTAGGAAAATAGATGTATCTAGAGAATATCATCCTGAGTGAGGTAACTCTGTTACAAAAGTACAGAAACAATAGGCAGTCACTGATAATTGGATACTAGCCTCAGAAAACTCCAAATACCCAAGAAACAACTCACAGACCATATGAAGCTCTAATTAATTAATTAATTAATTAATTAATAATAAAAGTAAGGCCAAAATCTGGAAGCCTCAGTCTTTCTTAGAAAAATAATAATAATAAGTGTATACCACCCTCTCAGAGTGGGATACACCTAAACCTTAAATCATTAATAACTCAAGAGCTAAGAAAACAGCCTTATGGCAATTTTTGGTAGTTAAAAATCATTATGTTTAATCTTTACACACAAAAACACTTTCACTATTTCTATGTTATGTTTTGTTTTACATATACTTCATGAACTTTGTAAATAGTAAGATTTCAATGCACACTATCAAACCTATAAAAAATTAAGTACTGACAAAAATATATTCATATATATTTACACTAAAATACTTTTAGTAATCTGTACATGTATCTGTTTTTTTAAATAAAGTTGCAGAAAAAAAGAATGTTCATTTTATATTATTGATTAAAGAAAAGATTGACTCAAATAACATTATCCTGTAATTCTATTTTGTTGAATATGAGATAAAATATTGTTCCAAATATTAACAAACACTCTTTTTGGCTAATACATTCTATTGTCTTCTGTATATTTCTTTATGACTTCTAAGTTTGCTATGGTGAAAATTTATGGCACACATTTTTATTATCAGAAAAAGTCATATTAAAAAATTAATTCTAAGTTAGGCCTGGAGGTATAGGACTGTGTTCCCAGATACTCAGGAGGCTGAAACAGGATGATTATAAATTCAAGCCTCTTAGAATATTGAGTGAGCTCAAGGTCAGCCTTGGCAACATAGCTAGATTCTATATCAAAATAAAAAAAATGAAATGATTGCTTTTTCAGACAGTATTTGTCTAGAATTTGCAAGACCCAGTTTAATCTTCAGGACTACTAACAAAGTGTAATTCTTTTAAATCATCCATTCTACAGTCTCAGAAAATACATGTATCAACCAAGTCTTTTACCAGGACTTTTTTTTCACTGTGTCCTTTGCCCCCAGAGAAACTTAAGCATTTTCTAACCACTATAATATAAGCCATGATTTCCTGAGTGATCCAGCTAATTCCAGTTATTGCTCCAATGATAAATATTTCATGGGAAATGGCACCTTTGTTGTGAACCACACCTTTGCACCCTCTTCATTCCAACCTTTTTATTTACTTATAACTTCAGTGGTTATTAAACCACCTGCTGTGTGGTAGATAGATAATACACTAGATACCAGTAATGTGAATATAAGGGAGGAAAAGGTGAAAGATTCTCTTAGTCAATAAAACACTTGCCATATAAGCATAAGGATCTGACTGAATCCCAGGAACCTACATGAAAATTCTAGGTATGGTGGCATACAACCACAACCCATGGGCTGGAAAGCTGAAGTCAAGGCAGTTTTCAGAGGCTTGCTGGACAATAGGACTAGCCTAATAGGGTAAGCTGCAAGCCAGCAACAGGCCATGTTTCAAAAAGTGAGGTGGATAGTATCCATAGCCAAATAATACTCAGTTTTGTCCTCTTTCACAATACACGCAACATGTGCATTTGTACACCTACTAAAACAAACCCTATGAAGACAATGAAAAAAAGTAGACTGCAGAGTCAGCCTTGAATATACTGTATGGGCCTCGATCAAGTTTATGAACCCACAAAAGAAGGTGTGTAAAAGCAGACTTGGGGAAAGCAATGAAGCTCAAAGGCTATGACATCCTGAAAAAGAGGGAGGTGTTTAGGTTTACAGTTCTAGCATGCTCATTCTATCTAAAGGAAGGTCCTTGAACAGCAAGTACATGGGTAGAGAACAGCTTTCTATTCTGAAACTCTCATGAGTTTGATTTGGGTAAATTACATTGTCAAGGACAAGTATCTGAAGAGAAAGTTAAAAGAGAATGTTCCAAATTAGGTGTGCAGACTACCAGAAACCTGAAAAAAAAAAACCTTGGAGAAAAATTTTGAATACATTATTTTTGGAAGCACTGCATAGTGAATCCTTTCTCATAGCTCCTGTAGTTTGTATATCCTTGGCCCAGGGAGTGGTACTATTAGAAAGTGTGGCCCTGTTGGAGTAGATGTGTCACTGTGGGTATGAGCTTTAAGACCTTCATACTACCTGCTTGGAAGTCAATATCTGCTAGCAGCCTTCAGATGAAGATGTAGAACTCTCAGCTCCTCCTGAATGACGCCTGTCTGAATGTTGTCATGCTTCCTGCCTTGAAGATAATAAACTGCATCTCGGAACCTGTAAGCCAGTCCCAATTAATTGTTGTTTTTATAATGTAGGGTAATGCCATTATACAACAAGTCAGGTTGAGCCTATCATTGGATGAGAAGTAAAGGTAGGTGGGGAAAAGTCTAGGAATGAGAGAGGAAGGCAAGCAAGAGATTCAAGATAGAAGACAAGGATGAACCATCCTGTGTGTTTCTGAGTAGCCATGGACAAATATGTATGCTTTCTAGGGATGGATTTCTAAAAGTCAATTTATCGTAGCTAGGTAGGTGGTGTATATCTTTATCAACTGGTTGTAAGCTTATTGTGTGTAGGGGTTGTGAATTAAGAATTTAACATATATACCTATTTGATAAGTTATTAATTGTTGAGTTGTGATTTTACCAGGCTATGGAGGACAGTATATAAAAGCAATGGCTTAGTGGCAACTGAAACCAGCAGTTCCAGATCGGTTGCCCATGAGAGGTGAGGGCACATGGGTCCCTTGAACTGAGATATGTGTGTGAAAGGCTTAGCAACAACACACCAAGGGAAAGTAAGTGAAATTAACATTTTGGGGCAGTTGTGAACCACCCTGTATAGAAACATCCATGGCAGGTGGAGTGGACCACCTGGCAAAGAAACCTCGTAATAGTGTGGCTTGTGCATCATGTGACAGAATCCCTATTCATGCCTCCCGACTGGAGCAGCTCCCACAGACTGAGACCACAGGACTGATAACAACAGAATAATTTTTTATAATTACTGCAACATTATAAGACTTGTCTTGGTCAGAGTGTCTGTTCACAGCAGTAAAACCCTAGTACAACTCACTAATGCACATCATAGTCTACTTCTTACAGCTTCATAATGCATATTACACAGATGGAGAACTGCCTTCTCTTGATTGTCTACAACATCACTAGACCAATGCTTAAAAAATAGTAGACAAAGAAATGGGAAGAATCAAGAAAACGAAGGCTGGTGCATTAAGCTAAAAAATGAGTGTTTTAGCTTGAAAACTCGGGAGAATCTGTAAAACATGCAATGAGAGAGTCACATGATCAATCCTGTGATTAAACAGTAATAACAACAGAACACGCTAACATCAGTAAAGAGTCCTTAACAGTTAGGGACAGATGACAGACAGGCAGATAGACAGACAAACAGATAGGCCTAAACCAAAAAGGGAGAAAGCAGCATCAAGATGGCAAATATGCAGTAGAGTCTGTCCCCAGACAGAGGGTGACCCTTAGCCAAGGCTGGAAACAAAATGGAAATCACTATTAAATGCAATATCTAAGGCAATCTTTGTTTCTTCTTATGGTCACTAGGGAAGAAATAAATTTGGAATCAAAGATGATGACTTTGGAACAGTTTATAGAGAAAGGGAGAGAGGAGGGCAGCATACAATATAAGATCAGAAAATTAGTATAAAGTTGAAAAATAAAGTATTTGGGGAGAGGATGTCTGTTCACTTGCACTAAAAAATGATATTTTAAAAAATGTTTCCTTTTATATGTTTGAGTGTTTTGACTGTGTGTGTACATGCAACATGTACCTGCAGTACCAACAGAAGTCAGAAGAAGGCTCCACTGAAACTGGAATTTCAGTGATGAAATGAATCCTGATGAGGACGCTGGGAATGAGCCCAAGTCTTCTGCAAGAACATCTGCTGCTCTTAACCACTGAGGCATCTCTGCTCAGATCCTACTGTTGATTTTCTTTAAAGACTCCAAAATAGCTTTAAAATCAAGATATTAACATGTGGGTGCAGGAAACAGACACATTAGGCCATCTGATCGAATTGCATCAAAAATCCAAATAACTAGAAAAATTCTCACTCCATGACCAGCGTTCCACACCTGGAGGGAAGATGTGAAGACCATTTACAAGCTATTTTTAGTTCCTTGATTACAGCAAAATACCATCATTACATATTTTTCCAAGGAAAACAAGATGCAAACAGTATGAAAGGTAAATCAAGAAAGGTGACATTTCTGAAGTGGCTATGGTCTCAACCTTACCAGTTTCTCTCCTGCCCCACAGAGAGGGCCTGGTCCTTTCTAAGTGTTGATCACTTCTAGCCCAGTAACACTGAGGAGGATCAGCAAGGCAACAACATGAGTGAAACCAGGAAGAAGAACCAGTTAACTCAAGTAAGATATAAAGGTCAGGATCCAGGATTGCATCACAAAAAGTAGATAGCATGCTTGTATCTACTCCTCCCACATGGATTAAAACAGCCATCACAACTGTGCTTCTAGCCTCTTAGTTTCCATTTGGCAGCAACCATGTGTGACTTATTGCCAGTCCCTTACTCTATTCCAAACTCATAGTTAACCAGTGAGAGTCCTTCACAACAAAAGACATTTTACTATCTAATTTTCCATACCTGAAATCTAAATTTTAATGTACTTATTTCTTACAGCTCTTTAAAAAGACCTTTCAATGTACTCTTAGCCTGTGGAAGCCATGTTGTGTTTAATTTTGACTAATGTCCTTTGATGCTCTCTAAGATACTTTGGACTATGCATTTTATAGAACTACCATGAAGACTGTGCATCCAGGTACGGAAAATTAAGTCCAAACTGTTAAACATGGACTCTGGCCATGGTGCTACTGCTGTCATTGCTTCCAGTCTTATATCATCACCAACACTAAACCTGACATTAGAGCCAATACTGACAGGGGATTCTGGAACCATGGCATCTGCAACTTAAGTCAGGGTACCACAATCATTACCACAGCAGCAGTTCCTGTCTCTTTTGCATATTGTAACCAGAGAGTCTGATTTTGACATCCTGGGGAGAAGCCAGCCATTATGCCCATTGTCACAATGAGATCTGAGTTTGTTTTCCTAGAGAGAACATCTGCTGATCCAGATGTGCTCAGGTGCCTTGTCCTGTAACAGGTGAAGATCCCAGAAAGGAAATTCTTCTTCCCTTAATTTCCATAAGATTCATTGTGCATAAGCAAGAAAGATAAATATCAAATAGCCAATTTAAATAAATGTTTACTTGCTGCCTGTGCCCTGGACCACCTGCTGCCCGACCCTATTTGCCCTTGGGGGTTAGAGGTGAGGTGACCAGGAATCAATGGTACAGGCTCCCAGCAAGTGAAAAAGAAAGCCACAGCAAGCAAGTCTGTACAATGCTGCAAGCTCCTTTAATACACTCCACCCTGCCCCATTGATCCCAAGAAAGCATCTCTTCCAAACAGCAACTCCAAACTGGCCTGCATTGGCTGTCAGTTGTCCTTGGTTTCTTTGGTTTCTTAAATTAGGTCCTCCTGCAGGAGTTACCTTTATGATGATGGTAGTGGTAATAGTGGTGGTGATGATGGTGGTGGTGATGACGATGGTGTGATGACCATGGTGAGGGGGTAATGATGAAGACAATGACAATGACATCGATGATGATGATGATAAGAGTTAAGTTTTACTGAGCATTTCCTACCTTTCAGCAGTGGTGTAAGCTCCTGGTTCAGTTTTACCTCACTACATGAGACAGGACATGCTGAAAGTATTAACTGCTTGTTCCATTTGTGGGGCACAGTATTGAAGCCACATTCATCCTTCATATAACTACAGATTTTATGGCTACTGTAGGTTAGTCACTGTGAATAGCTTAGAGGGAGATCATCCACCAAATCCAGGGGTGTGGGAAGCAGACGAGGCAGACTGACCCATTTGGTGGAAAAGACAAGTACTGTGAGAAAGGGAAGAGTAGGCAGTCCAGGGAACTCAGCTGTGCTTTAAGGTACAGCAAGAAGCAAGTTACAACTGGGGAAGCTCAGCACGTAGATGTCCTGAGACAAGACACTAGAGAGGAACAGGTAAAGAGCAGTATACAGCAGATGTGAGTGCTGGGGAGGCTTGGATGTCACAGGTAAAAATTAAAGTTTCCATGGGCCAGGCTGGGGAGAATCAGAGCCTTGGCATGGATGTAACTCCGTGATTAAATAGAAGAGAAACAGACACCAGGACAACAAAACACGCAGGCTAGATGCCAGATCCGATGTAGGTAGGCAAGACAACAAAAAACAAAATCTGTATCTGGAACCAAAAGCAGATCTGGAATGAGGGATCTTGGCATTTAAAAGGTGTCCTTTCTCCATTTCTCTCATTAATCTGATCCTGTCCCAACAGAAACCTGCCCCTTCCCCTTCGTGTCCTAGAGCACTCTGCCATGTGTGCTGGTCTTTTCTTGCTAACATTCTCAACTTGGGTCAGTGCTACCCACAGCTGCTATTCTCTAGCTGTTATTAATTATTTCAAGCTCGAAAATACAATGTTGGCAGCATTGGGTGCCCCTCAGCTGGTTGTGTTTTTATCATGAGAACAAAACACCTGAGAAAAATCTAATTGAAGAAGGAAAGATTTGTTTTGGTGCACAGTTTCAAAGACTTTAGTCTATAGTCTGCTGCCTCCATTGCTCTGGGCCTGAAAGAAAGCAAAGGTTAGGTTTGTGGGAAGATATAGGTGAGGTAGCTGCTCATAATATGAGAAACAGAAATGAAGGGACATGTCTAGTGCTCATGACTGAGTTACTTCCCAAATGCCTAAAAGTTAGCAACTAAACTTCTATCACATGAACCTCTGGGAGAAACCTTATATCCAAAGCACAACAACACATATTCACACACACACAAGGATACAGACCTAGTCCCAAATATAACCGTGCTCTAGGCCCTGTGGTTACACAGAAATCTTAGATGGAAAAACTAAAACAAAATATATGTTTAAATTAAAACACTAAAGCCTGAAACTGTATAAATGATCTCAAAGAATCCCCATGGGTTCAGTCGCATGTGTCTTCACACGTGAGAAAAAGAGATTTCAATGGAAAAGAGGGCAAGTCCATGCATGTGTCCTGAGATAGAGAATATCCCAGCCAATGAGAGGTGAAGGAGAGACAGACTTGATTCTTCTCTTGAGCTTCCAGAATGCACAATCCCTCCTAACACCTTGACTATGGCCCCTAAGGATCAACTGGGACATCTGGTCTTCAGAGTCACAGGAGGATGTGTGATAATGGTTTCACCACTAGTCTTCAGTTTGTTCCCCAGTTAGAAAGAGAGAGAGAAGCCCGACTAATAAAGAAAAAAAGCTCAGTCTTCTGTCTTTACTGTCCTGAAGGAGAGACACACCATTTCTGTTTTTCTCGTGAACACAAACAAGACACAGGTTTTATTGCCACTGTCTCCCAAGCAATCTTGAGTGCACATCTTTACTTCCATCTATTCTGTCTCCTCTCTAAAGTATCAATCAACTACCTACAGTACATGTTTGATCTCACATAATGCCCAGAAAACCTATCCTTTCCCCCATTCTTTTCTCTCAAAATGTTCATCTGTCTTTTTTGATCATTCTGATCTTCCATTGTATCTACAAAATTTAGTACCAATCATTTGTGTTTCTGTGGCCTGAGAATACTGCACACAAATCACACCTTATTCAATATTTATTTACCAGACAGTGAGATGCTTGGGAAAGTGTCATCTTTTTCTTCTCAGCAAACTTCTGTGTCTTTCACAGTGTGATTCAAAGAAAGAGATTCCAAAGCCTCACTCCCCAACATGAAGCCAGTCATGCCACAGGCAGATCCCAGGACATCCCATTTAAAGCCAACATCCTCAACAGATCTTCTGCAAATAGAAAAAAATTCCATTTCTCTGTGCCACTCACATTTACGGTCTCTCCTCTTTCCTTATGCCAGCTTTTACATTGCCTTCAAATCTAGATGTTTCTTTCCAAAGCTGACTTCTAGTGTCCCTCCCTCTCAGAATGACTGTCATCCTTCTGCTTGTAACAATTCTCTTTTGGTCTAGATGGCATCTTGTGTTTCTTCTTCAGGCGCAAGTCACTTTGGCCCAGAGATTTCTTGTTAAGTTCTATCTGATCAAGGAAGCTTTGGTGAAAGGGAACTCACAAACTGTCAGTCTTTGTCTGCTTTGTATACTTAACATAAGGTTAAGTAATTTGTAAAAGAAAGTCTTATTTGGGACCATATTCTAGAAATAAGGAAGTCCAAGGGCATGATGGTAGCATCTGCTCTGTCTGATTCTGGTCAGGTCCTCATGGAGGTTCAAATCACAACAGACAACACAAGAGGAGGAGCATGTTGGAAGCAGATATCTGTGAAAGAGAGGAAGGTAGGCCCCAGGTTCACACTGCAATAAACCCTTCTAACAGTACCCAGCCCAGGCATGGGAGAAATCTCTCTCCCAAGAAAAAGAGACTGACTCCCTGTTAAATCAATTACTGCAGCACGAAGCCCCTGCCTCCTCTTTATGCCATTCTATAGGGAATTAAATTACAGTCTGAGTTTTGGTGGAGACAAGCCATCTTGAAACTTTAGTTCTAGTTGAATGAAAATTTAGAAACTTTAAATAATGATTAGGATGCAGCTTTCAGAGCACTTTGTCAATGTGAGTTGAATTTATTCAGGTGCTTGCAACTTAGATGGAGAGGAGATGCAGAAAATAATCCCCTGCCCTAGGCTAACTAAGAAGTAAGATTTGATCTTTTAGAAGAGGGGCACTTTTCCTCTACTTACATCTCACTCCCATCTGAGATCTTTGCCCTCCTTAATAGAGCCCATATTTCTTTCATTATCCAAACCAGCAAGTGATTAATTAAGCCAGGAGTTGAGTGGCTGGTCTTTGGGTCTGGTCAAAAGATAATGGGCTGGAGCAAAAGCAGCAGATGCCTCCACCTTTCATTCGCACTAGAACAATTTTTATTACTTTCTTGTATTTATTTATTCTTTTCTCCCCAAACAACACTCCACTTTCTGTCAATCTTTAGCCAGGAATTTTATGTAGGAATGACTGAAGTAGACAATTAGAGTCTTTTCTAAGCTCCTCTCCATTTTCCTGGAATAAACATTTAGTTCGGTAGTAAAGTTTAAAAAAAAAAAAAAAAAAGCCTGTTTTATTTTATCCTATTGGCTTCCATCCTGATCCAGTCTGTGACTGTTAACTGCTGTACTGGCTGTTTTTGAGAGGAAGACTAGAAATATGTTTGATTATCTGGTGTGAGACAGGAAGGCGTGCACATTGCCTTTGTCTTCAACCCATCCTGCATGGCCACTGGCTTTGTAGTCATTCTGTTCTGTGAACATAATCAGTGACACAGGAAACTGTTCTAGGCACCATAATTGCAAGGCTTTTGTTTAGCTCCCAGCAGAATATAAATACTACGTTAAAGTATTCATGCACTCATCTTTAGCTTTGTCAATAATTACACTAAATTGCAAATGAATATCAGCTACATAAAACATAGCTCAATGCTAATGCTCTCAAACTCTTTATTCTGTTTTTTATCTCATGCACAAGAAACTAAGTGCTCACATTTGTCAGTCACTATGAATGGCAACTTGAAAGGATATCTTAGCTTTCTTTTTCTTTTAATTGGATATTCTCAGTATTTAATTTCAAATGTTATCCCCTTTCCCCTATACCGATAGAGGGCTAATACCCAATATATGCAAAGAACATAAGAAGTTAGACCCTCCAAAAAACCAAATAATCCTATTAAAAACAGGGTACAGAGATAAAGAATTCCCAACTGAGGAATGACAAATGGCTAAAAAGCACCTAAAGAAATGTTCGTCATCCTTAGTCATCAGGAAAATGCAAATTAAAACAACCTTAAGATTCCTCCTCACACCAGTCATAATGGCTAAGATCAAAAACTCTGGTGACAGCAGATGTTGACAGATGCTGGCAAGGATATAGAGAAAAAGAACACTCTTCCACTGTTAGTGGGATTACAAGCTGGTACAACTACTCTGGAAATCAGTATGGCAGTTCTTCAGAAAACTGAACATAGTACTACCTGAGGACCCAGCTATACCACTCCTGAGCATACATCCAAAAGATGTTCCAACATATAATAAGAAGACATGTTCCACTATGTTCATATTAGCCTTATTTATAATACTCAGAAACTAGAAAAAACCCAGATGTCCTTCAACAGACGAATAGATACAGAAAATGTGGTACATTTACACCATGGAGTAGTACTCAACTATTAAAAACAACGACTTTATGAAATTATTAGGCAAATGTATGGAACTAGAACCTATCTTCCTGAGAGAGGTAATCCAGTCACAAAAGAACACTCATGGTATGCACTCACTGATAAGTGGATACTAGCCCATAAAGCTCTGAATACTCAAGAAACGATTCACAGACCTTATGAAGTTCAAGAAGAAGGAAGACCAAAGTGTGAATGCTTCAGTCCTTCTTAGAAGGGAGAAAAAAATACTCATGGGAGAAAATACAGGGACAAATAGAGGAGCAGGGATTGAAGGAAAGATCACCAGCCAGAGACTGCCTTACCTGGGGATCCATCCTATATGCAGCCACCAAACCCAGTCACTATTGCTGATGCCAAGAAGTGCTTACTGTCAGGAGCCTGATATGGATGCCTCCTCAAAGGCTTTGCCAGAGCCATACTGATACAAATGAGGATGCTTGCAGATAACCATCAGACTGACCACAAGTATCCCAATGGGGAAGCTAGAGAAAAAACTGAAGGAGCTGAAAGGTTTTGCAACCCCATGGGAAGAACAACAGTATCAACCAACCAAACCCTCCAGAGCTTCCAGGGACTGAAACACCAACCAATAACTGCACACGAAGAGACCCATGGCTCCAGGTGCATATGCAGCAGAGGACAGCATTGTCTGGCATCAATGGGAAGAGAGGCCTTTGGCCCAGTGAAGGCTCGTTTTCCCAGTGTAGGGAAATGCCAAGGAGCTTAGGTGGGAGAGGGTGTTTGGGAGGAGCATTTCCATGGAAGCAAGGGGAGGAGGAAGTAGGAAGAGGAGAGAGTAGAGAGGATAATATCTGAAATGTAAACACGGGGTATATCCATTAAAAATGATTTAAAAAAAAACAGAATGTCATTAGGAGTCATTTTATTTCTACATTCTTTTACTGGGGGTGGAGTATTTGGTTTTACCCTATCTTCCCAACCAATCTCATCTCAGGTTTTTGGTCACCCTAACAGTGTCCTGAATTTCAACTCATAGAGGGGTCTTTAAGTCAAATCTGGTGTTAGTTGCTTACTCCCACAGGATTTGTGCCACTATTTCACTAGCATGTCTTGCAGACAGGACACCATTTTAAATCAGTTTGTAGCTGGGGTGATGTATATGTTCTTTTCTTTTGGTAGCATGTAAACTACTTTCCTTTCCTAAAGTCACTAATATGCAGAGGTAAAGGCTGCTGTGGACACCAGATCAACTTCGCCATGTTCAAGGAGTTGTGTGTATGTTGTTTTCAGCAATAGGACTTTATAGTCAGTTTGTTGAGGGCAACCTACAGTCTACAACAACCTGGGTTATAAAAGACTGCCTGCTGAGACCAGAGAATGTATTGTGGTTTGCTGTCTAAATTTTTGTTTCCAAAAATTCAGGGACCCAGCAGATAAAGCTTTAGTTAGTGTACTACATGTTTCAGTGCCCAACTTGTCAAAGTCAGAGCAGAGCATGGGGAACTGGTGCTTGTCAGGTGACTTCCTTCTGCAGAGTGGAAGGATCCTGTCACCCTGCTTTCCAGAAGAGACACAAAGGAAGAAACAGGCAATTTGTTGAAGTCACTGTGCTGTGACTTTCCTAACAGATGGTACCTGCAAGCTTACACTGCGTTACTATGGTAGCCGGGTACTCAACCTTCAGATCTTTTGGAAGCACCTGACTCATGGGCATTGCTGTAGCCTGCATATAGATGTGATTCAGATTCTTTGAGTCTAGAACAACCTCCAGCTATGCTAAATACACACTTTGATAAAGACCCCAACTCCTTATTCATTTACAGATGAAATTACATACTGATTGTTGACATAAAGAATGCTAATCTCAGCCTGATTCTTCCCTGATACCCTGAGACACTTCATCTTCTAAAGACAGTTGGTCTGTATTAGTGAAAATAATCCAATTTAAAATAATCCCAAACTAAGCTATGGTTGGGGTAAATCCACCATGAGAATTATTCAGAGGGATAAATAGCGCCAGTACAATGCTTTGCCTGGAAGAACTGACGAATGGGGATTGAACCAATCATTTCTATACGCATTCATTGCTTAGGTTACCTGTCTCATTATATTATTCTCACTGTTTCTCCCTTCCATTGCTTAGGTAACTGAAAGTGTACAGTGATCTGAGCTGCTCTAATAGCTCACAAATGGGGATCAGAATGCAAGAACAGAAAATACACTGTTTGCTTCACAAAAGTTTGATCATTTTTTTGTAGGGCTGTGGTGATTTTGTTTACGTACGAGGTTAGATTATCATGAAGGACAACTGGCCATCAAATCCAGGTTGGCTTATGTTTTGCAGTGGTTTTCATAAGGAAACAAGAGGAAAGAAGAGAAATACTTCTATCAAATGTCTCATCACACACACACACATACACACACACACACACACACACACACACACACACAGAGAGAGAGAGAGAGAGAGAGAGAGAGAGAGAGAGAGAGAGAGAGAGAGAGAGACAGATACACACATTTAATATACAATCCATTTGATAAGCACATATTTTAGCATCATACAGAGTACCATCCTGTCCCAAAGTCACTATCATATAGAAGTGAAGACACTTCTATATGCATATTATTTCTACTTTTCAAATACTATATTTAAAATGCCACATTATTTTTAAAATACAGACCCAGAAAATCTTATAAAAACAGTTCAAAAATAAAAAAGCAAAAGTGCCCTGTGGAGACTGTTCAAGTTATGTGTGCCTGCCAAAATGCCCTGTGGTATGGCCTCACTGAGGGTTCTCAATGATTAATGGTGATTTGCAGAGGATGTAAATCCTATATGACCACTTTTTACAGTAAGGATGTATATAAACAGTAAAGTTAAGTACCAGGTCCTACATCATACACCCTTCAAAGCTCAGAGATTATCATGGAAAGGGGGATGGAAAGATTGTAAGAGCCAAAAAGGAATGGACATCATTAGAAAATTATATGTTCAACATAATAGCATATTTGTACATATGAAATCTCCATAGGTGTGACTGTATGCACAAGATTTAAGTCAAGATAAGACCAACCAAAATTCTTGAATTGAGATCAGTGAGGGCAGGGAGAACTCATTATGTCCCTGCCCTCTCTGAGGAGCAATTAACAGCTGATATCTACTGGAGAAGAGTCAGTGTTCTTCAGAAATGTGGGTCTGGAAAGGCTCTCCATTCTACTCTAGTAGATGATCCCACACCCATGCATACACAGGCAGCATTAAATTGACTTGGGGGATATTCAGTTTTAAAAGAGAAAGAGAAAGCTAATGAAGTTGGGAAAGAAAGTAATGGGGGAGAAGTATTGGGAAAGAATTGCAGGGACACAAATAGGCGGTGGGTTAGATCCAAGTATGTTATATGTATTATGAGTATTATATAAAATATTTTTAAAAATAAGTTTACCAAAGTTGTAGAGCCAGTGCATATCACGGCCAAGCATTCTAGTAGCTACATGTGCTCTGTAAACTTGGATTCTAACAGTTCTGAAAAGGATAAGGAGGAAAGACTGGTTTCCTAGACAGAACTGTCGACAAACCCATCAAACATAAATATGGCCTGTTTTTACTGTTTTTTTTTTTTTTTTTTTTTTTCTAATAGCCAATATTTTGGAGATATATATTCTCCTGATCTCACCCCTTCTCTATCTCTTCTTTTTATTCAAGGATCCTAGAGACTGTGGTGTCCCATAAAACTTTCTGTGACATTGAAATCATTTTATACACACTGCACTGTGTAATGTGGTAGCCATGAGCCACACACTTCTATTGAGAGCTAAACTAACACATATCACACACAGAAGAGCTGTCAAGCAGAGGTTGGGGCCAGGGAGAAGTTGTAACAGGTACATTGAAAATAGTGACTGAAAACAAGATGTTGAAAAGACAAAGAAAACAAGATGTTGGGGGTAGTATGGTTTCTTTCCTTGGGAATTATTTATTGTATCTTCCCTGGAATGTAGGATATGAGAAAACACTGCCATTTGAAGTATAGTACAGAGTATACATGGTCAAAAAAATGGTTCTGAGAGCAAAACAGAAAATCTTTACACATTCTAAGTGTATCCTACAAGGTTCAATCCTTCCTCTGTACCCTCATAGCGTAGTAAGAAGGGCATAGTTATAACATTCTTTGTTTTATACATGTGTCCACACTTCATTACTATGTCAAAGTAACTGAGAACAATAGGAAAGAAGATTTGTTTTAGATAATAGTTTCAAGCCACTGAAACTAAACACCATGTTTCTGAATGTGTCAGGAAGCAGTGCATCATTGTGAAAGATTCACCAGAGGATAGCTGTACCCACACCATGGCTGGCAGGAAGTAGAATGAGAGTCAGAGGCTAGGGTCAAGAACAGCATCCACTCTTCTAGGACCAGCTTTCATTGACATGCTTCCATTGACAAGACTCCACCTCCTAAAATTTCCATCAAATTTTTAATCTGTCGGTGATTGAATTCATTGATATCCAATCATCTTCCAAAAGTTCCACCTCTAAGCATTGTTTCATGGAGACTCAAGCCTAGAGAACATAAACCTACATGGGGATATGCCAAATATAAACCATAGCAACTCTGGAGTGGTTTGTTCATCTGTCCAACTAAACTCAAATCCCTTGGCTTCTCTAGCACCAGTATGGAGACACTGCAATTTATGAATAAAACAAGTGATTGAAGTGTTGTTTTGGTACTGAGGCTGGAACTTGCTCATCATGAAAATCATTAATAGCATTTAGTCTCACTGAAGAGATACGAGAAAAAGGTAATAGAGTCATATATTTGAAATGGGCAGCTTACTCTGGCACCAGAAGAGGGGTTTAATATAAGTTCAGACATAGCCAGGTGGTATTGCATATACATCAGAAACAGGTAAAACTAGTTTGTCCCTGCACCTTATAAAAATTGTAATCTTGGCATCCAGTAGTGTGTCTGGTTAGACCTAATAATTATTTCCTCACTATAATGATCTCTCAATAATGTAGTCAGTTTGTTCTAAATCTTGTTTCAGTAATTCTCTATATGATCAGAAATTAGTTCTGTTTAGGAACTTAAGATCAGTTTCCAATGAAAGCATGCACTACATTCTCTACATATTCAGGAATAACTTTTACACACACACACACACACACACACACACACAAAGTATTTCTAAGTCATTCTGGAGATTTTGGTTAGCATATATATTTTAATCTGTTATATTATACATGGCTTGTAAATCTGATAAACCAAGTTCTATCTTATAAAACGCTTGCTGGAAGCTATAGAGATACTGATTGGTTATATTCTGTTATGGTTTAAAATGCAATTCTCTAAAAAATGATGATGTCATTCCTAGTCCCTTGACTAATACCTTATTTAGAGCAAAATATCAATCTAAGACCACATCAGTAGGGTAGTTCCTAACCTAATATAACTCTTATTTTTAAAGGGAAAAATGTGGACACAGAGACTCACACAGGAATAATGCCATATGGATGAAGAAAAGACAGAGAATTCCCAACTCTTCCTCAAGGAGAAGACAAGGGAATACAGACAATATAGCAAAGATTGCCATAAAAAGCTAGCCGAGAGACCTGGAACAGATTCTCCCTCACAGCCTCCTGCCAAACCCTTGATGCCAGGCTCGAATCCTATAGGACAGTGGGATGATGTGTTTCTGCTTTTTAAGGAACTTTGCTTGTAGTATTTTGTCATGAAAGCTAATTCATTATCTTTGGTGCATGTTGGTTATAGTTTGAATACATTTATTTAGTGAGATGTTTCATTACTTAGCTTCACTTATGACAGTGAATGCTGTGATATCATCTTAGTCTTCATCTCTTCCTAGCTGTGGCTCAGTATTGATTTTTCTTCTTTACACAAAAACCTGCTGTATACTCCAGACCCCTAAAAATTTACTTCTATAGAACATTGCATGATCTCCTGCTGATTTGGTTAATTGGAGTGTAGCAGTAGCTATGAGATCAGTCCTGCATTTTGTGCTATCATTTCTTGCTTCTCTGATCACACTCTTTGTTCTGCACATCTGAGCTTTCACACTTGGCCACAAGTTATTGTTTACCAGGTCCTTGTGTTCTCTTAGAATAACTGCACACATCTTTTACTGGTTGCTAGTTTTGATTTGCCCACACCTATCATCACTTATATAATTATAATTTCTAGTTTCTTTTGCTTAACATTTTCTTGTCTTTCAAAAGCTTAATTTTCATTGTAACCAACTGATATGTGAAGAACTATAGGAGATGCTTCAACTTAGAGATGAATAAAGTATGGTCCTTGTCTTAAAAAGATCATCAGTTACTTTCCTTAGCTTTTTCTTTTTGATTTTCATAGGATGTTATCTGCCTCTTAGAACAAAATCTTCATTTTTTACGTATCTTAACATGTAATGACTTGTCATGTATACTCTCATATATATTCTCATAACTCCTAAAGTCATGAGATAGGAAGACAAAAGACCATGCTCCTAGTTTCAAAACCCATTGTCTTCCTGCTCAGATCATCAATATCATTGTGAAAGTGTCTCAGAGCTTTTGTTTTGTTTGTTTTATTTTGTTTTTGTAACAGCTTGTATTCCTAAGCAGACATACAGGTATTGCTGAACAAATAGGAAAGCCACTGGGCTCTGACAGGATTTCTTATGTTGTTGTCTTGTTGGTATGCAGTCCTTTACCCTCACCAATCGCTGTATGTGATATGGCATAGGTTGGTGTGTTGAGGAGCCATGTGTATCTGGAGTCAGAACAAGACTCTATTCCTTAATGTTTAAAATAGTTCTGAATGTTTCCAGAAGAAACAACACACTATTTTCTCTTCAAGCAAGGTGTTAGTCATTATGGGGTTAAAGAAAAATTTCCTCATAGGCACAAGTATTAGAACACTTGATACCTAGTTGGTGTCATTGAAAGAGGTGGCTATGGAACCTTAAGTGGTAGATCCTTACTAGAAAAGGAATGTCACTGGTATGGACTTAGAGAAATTATGGCCTCACCCCACTTCTAACTTTCTCTCGGTGCTTCATGATTGTGGCTGATGATGTGATCTCCCAACTTCCTGTTCCATGGCCTACTGCCATGCCTCCTTATCACAAAAGGCTCTTGTCCTTCTGGAACCATAACCCAAAATACACTCTCCCAAAAGTTTCTGTTGTTCATGGTGTTTTATTACAACAACAGTATTACAACAACAGTAAAGTAACAAATACAGGCATAAAGTTGCATAGTGGGAGCATTTTATCCTTGTTTTTTGTCTCATTGCCAACTTCACTTACTCCTGTGTCTTCTTAATACCAATATTGATTTTCCTGGCTCTCAATTGTTTATTTTGTCCCAGGGATTTTTTTTTTCAATTTTCACTAATAAGCTAAAGTACAGAAGGAAATCTTGACACCATTGAACCTTCCACTAAAGAAAAAAATAGTATGTGCTTAGAGTACACATAATTGATGACTACCTCAGCAGAGAAAACAAACATAACATTTGCTTTGTGGGCCTCTGGAATAAAATATTTAGATCTCATATTTCTCAAATTCTTTTGGAAAAAAAGGTGCTGACTTTCAAGGTTGCAATGTAAAGAGATTTTCAGAATGCTCATGTCTCACCATAAACACATCTTCATCACAATAATTATGTCAGGTAAGTCTCAGTTCATAGCCCTATAGTCACAGTTCTGCCTACAAAATACACTAAGGCAATAGCAGCCCAAGGTCTGAATTTACTTGGACAGAAGTGTTTGGAACTTCAAGTTTGTCTGTATAATTTTTTGATGTTTTTAATAATGCATAATTTGTTCCAAGAAAAAGGAGATTCACGCTGTACATTCTCACTTTCTTTTATCCTGAAGACAATTTCTAGAGCTCTCGAGCTCTCGAGCTCTCTCTCTCTCTCTCTCTCTCTCTCTCTCTCTCTCTCTCTCTCTCTCTCTCTCTCTCTCTCTCTCTCTCTCTCTGTACTTTAAGCACGTCTCCTTCAGAGTCCCACACTATTGACATTTTTTTGGACACAACTGTATCCTAGGCTCCTACATGCTCAGATAGCCAACCTAGCTCCTGCCATCAACTTTTCCAAACTCAGCTAGAAAATGCCCATGTACCTTAGCTAACTTTTTGGCAAACAAATTCTTAAGACCTCACTTTTGCATACTAGACTGATGTTCAAAGCACTTTTGACAATCTGACAGGACTAAACTCAGGATAGCTGGCCTTTCTCTATGTTCCATTTTGTGCTGCCTTTGAAACTGTGATGCCCAGCTTGGGTACCTTCTCCCAGTGTTTATTCTTCCCTTTCCTTTGTGGTTAATATGAAAATGTGTAGACTATACAATAAGAATGATAACATTCATCACAAGTCCTTTCCATTCATGTCTGACACAATCTAGACTAAATATTTTGTTTGTAGTAATGATGCCCCTAGTGTATAGCAAGGAAATAGTTGACTCATGATTCTTGTCCCTCCTTAAAGAAGAATAAACCTTCAGGTTGAGATCAAAGCTATAGTATGAAGCATGGCTTCTTTCTTAGCTACAATACATCCTGTCAACTGAACAATTTCAACTTATTTTACACAAGTGTGTATTAGTGTTATCCAGATCTTAACTAGTCTACATACAGCAGATTAGTTATTTAGTGCCCCCCAAATTCAAAACAAAGACTTGAAATATAAACCCTCTTCATGTTTAAGTAACAAGATTACAGAGTATTTCTCTTTAGCTCTAAGGCTACTGGTACTCTTCCACTTTGTGTTTCCCAAATACTTCAAACTTGCCATTCCTTGACTACAGGTTGTCTTTGGTCATCAAATTTTGCTTCCTTGTCTTCCTGGTCTCTGAGAAGTTCTTCTTCAAAATAGTTTTAAGATAACATTTCCTCTGAAACTTTTCCTGGAATGCCTTGTCTTTTTTGTAATCTGTCTTCATGGTGTTTTTGAACATATGTTTTCTATAATCTAGAAAGCTATAAAATATTATAACCATACTTCTTGTTTTAATGAGTCAGTTAATTAAATATATTGAAGATAAAATTGAACAAATAAATAAAAAGAACTGAGGATAAATAGATGACAGGATAAATAGATGATAGATAGATGATAGATAGATAGATAGATAGATAGATAGATGATAGATAGATAGATGATAGGTAGATAGATAGATAGATAGATAGATGATAAATGTAGAAGAAAAATGAAAATAAACAAAAAAATAAAAGAAAACAAAAAGAAAGAAAGTTGGGTCCTCAGAACATCCAAAATAAACCTAGTGAAGAAGCTCCACTGAGGCAGTCTGCTGGAGTTCACTGCTGAGAGTCTGAGGCATAGCAGAAGGTTTTCTCAAATGAGGCTTTCAAGTAAAAGAACAAACAGCAGCAGGTAGACATCACATCAACAGATCAGGTGTTCATAGCACCCATCAGAAGTCTACTGGAAAAAATGAGACAGGTGTTGCAGTAAATATTAAATAGATGGCTTAACCTTTTATTGACCCCCCACATTCTCACTTCAGGGGAGCCTCTCCTGTGTAGAGCCAAGCACATAGACTCTGTCACACAGTCTGCAAGCTGCCCTCTCCACGTGGTTTCCATCCCAGGTAATCACTCCACCTGCCCTGTTGCTTCTGTCTCCAGTGGATCTGACTGCCCCGGCAAGTGTCTTTTCTCTACTGCCTGGCACAAACATGACTCCAAAGCCTGGTAGGTTATCAAGCAGGTTTATATATTAAATTCTCAGTCCATAAACCTTCTACACAATAAGCTTGCAACCAATGAACAAAGATACAAACTGCACTTCTATGTGGGATAAAAATGACCCACTGAAACTCTTAGAAACAATAATAACAACTTCATCAAGCAAGAGATCCACCAAGAGAAACATACACATCTGCCTCTATCTCCTTTCCTCTCTGAATTTCTTCCTCTTCATTTCCTCTTCAGTTTTCCTAGCCTTTTCCCTGCCTAACTCTCCACTGTTTAATCACATTTCACCTTAACATCAACCCACAGACAGGGAGCTCAATTTCCTGGTTGAACTTTCTCTCCACACATGAGCTCCCTATAGCTCAACTTCAAGCTTCTCTTTTCTTTTATAAACTTTTTTATATCATGAGATAAATAATAACATCTGTTGGTAATGGTTGACATTCTGGATCTTCTCAAAGGAATGATGTATTTAATATTTGGTTGTTTTCTCTCCTACCTGTCTGAATTGAAGGTAGCAACCCATCCGTACACAAGAAGGTTTTAAGGGGACTTTGAGACAGATATGTTTGGGTCAGTAACAGGGTTGGAAGTGTAATTCTGTTTCTAGAGCTGGGTTTCTCAATGAGTTCAAATAACTCATAACCATTCCCTACTATAATATTCATCACACCATGCCTCTGTGGGTTCTTCAGTCTGTGGTTATATTAATATACAATGCATTATATTTTATCCCTACTTGTCTATGTTGTTTTAATGCAAAGGTTAATTCCTCAGCTGTTCCCTCTACATATTCACAATTTCTGTACTCTCTTACCATGTGCCAGATGAATTCCCTGTGGTAAACATTAAACAATGAATAAGAAGGACATTGTAGTATATCCCAGTACTGGGAAAACATCAATTGGTGCATTCCTGTAAGTTCAAGGCCACCCTGGTCTACATAGTGAGATTCAGGCAAGCCACGGCTATATAGTGACATCCTATCTCAAATAAAAAATTTAAACAAGTAAAAGTTTTAGGCTACATAAAAGGGAAAGGAAGGACATCCCAGCAGGAAGGACACATAATGAAGAATCTGTATGAAAAGTGCATCACTTCAAAAAGTGGCAAATAGAAGCATTCAAAAATGTTGGTAAAGGAAATCACTTTTCCCTCAAATCAAGTTGTTATAAACATAAGACAGAGGACATTAGAGAATGTAAATACTCATAATAAGGGTATATCTCACTACAGACCATGAGTTTATGTGACGTCTTGAGAAAATAATGATGGTTTGTAGGTATAAATCTCACTTGGGTGTTTGAAATGAACAAGAAAGATGCTCAGCTCTTGCCAAATGTTTCATTTATAATAGTTTGGGTCTTTGAGTTTTGTTTTTACTGAGGTATGGTATTTTCCAAACCAAAATTTAAAAATGGGCCTGAGCTGTACTGGCTTCAACTGAAGAAGACAGAATTCTAGTCAGAGAAAAGAAAAGCCTTCCAGCCAAAACCCAAAACACTTTATTAGCTGCCTCGTTCCAAAATGTTGAAGCAGCTCCAGCCTGAGAAACCAAGGTCTTCAGAGTCAGAACAGCTTAAAGAAGAGGAGAAAAATGTGTCATTTATTTGGGAATTTGATCTGAATCCAAGTTGGAAAAGAAAACCTAAAAGCTTTTAAGATAATCAACTTGGTGATTTAAAAAAAAAAAAAAAAAACGCTATTTTATTTCTTGTAGAATAAGGCAGGTAGGTTCTGTGTGAAATTTATTTTAAAATCTTTAAGATTTCACAATCAAGACAGGACAGGTTTTTGCAAGTGGTCTATTTTATACTCACTATCACTTTCTGCAAAATATTCAGTTTAAGTTGTACACATTGCTTGCTAAAGCTCTATTTCAAAAATGCCAGTATGGACAAATGAATTCCTACTGGCAGGGATTTCTGAAGTACAAAATATATTCAAGGGAATTTTGAATCACTTAGGTCTTAAAATAACAAGAAATGTGATTTCTGGGGAAACATTAACGCTAAGGTTGTAAGAATGTGCAGACATTAACCTGAATGGAGGATTTCAAGGGTTAAAAGGTGTCTCTTCACCTGTCCAAGCCAACACTCTTCTCTTTACAGATAAAAGAAAGCGGAGAATCCTGATCTTGGTTTGTCTTTATACATAAAGAAGCAATAGAAAAAAGTGAAAGAAAAGTAAGATTGAAGAATTTTTAATGGGAATCTTTAGGTTATTAAAAATCTTGAATTCAGACCCTTACAATTTTTCATTTATATATCTAGCACCAACTTCAAATTAATTATAAAAATTATCCTATTACTTGAACTATTCATTGTATGATAATTTAAAGTCAACAGTAGCACACAAAGCATATTTTCTTTCTGTATAATCAAAAAGGGTGTTCACACTGAAATGTAAACTTGGAGAACAGAAACGGTCCTTCTTAATGTGGGGTATTCATCTTTCACTATTCACATGAGCACATTCTAAATTCTTATCATTTTCTAAGTATGTTGTGTGGTTTTCTTAAAACTTAACTTTGTTAAGTTTACACCCAAGTCCTGAGTCTACAACATTGCCAACTCTTCTTACTGCCAACTCTTTTTATGCTCACTCACCCACTTTCTCCCAAATTCATGACCTCTAATTCTTTAATTATTACTTATATATATGGATATGTATGTATGTATATATATATGTATATAAATTTGCATCTTTCTGAGCCCACTTAGCACTAAATATACAAGATTTTACAGCTTTGTCAGCAGCCATAGATTGCCTGTACCTCTCCATCTAGGGATGGAAGCTTCCAAGATCTCCCAGTGCATTTCAGCATATCCTCTATAGTTGTCATTGTGCAGGCCTTTGAATGTGTGTCAACTATAATACATATTGCCCCTCTGCCTTGTCAAACCTGATATCTTTCTTCAGGACTTCAAACCCACAGTCTTGGTCAGCTAGACAAGTCCTTTGCAATTGAATTTTTGGCTCTTGGTTTTTTGAAACAGAATCTTGCAACTTAGCACAGGATTGCTGTCTTAGTTAGGGTCTTATTGCTATGAAAAGTCACCATGATCACTACAATTCTTATAAAGGGAAACATTTAATTTGGTGTGGCTTATAGTTGCAAAGCTTTAGTCCATCATAATCATGGTGAAAATTATACAAGCCTACAAGCAGATATGGTGTTAAAGAAGGAACTGGATCAAGGATCATCATCTTGATTCACAGGCAGCAGGTGGAAGACTAAGACATGCTTTCTCCAACTAGGCTGCACCTGTTCCGACAAGGCTACACCTCCTAATAGTGCTACATCCTATGGGTCAAATACATGAGTCTATGGGGTTGCTCCTAGTCAATTCACCATGGTAACATTAAATATACTATCACATCCAAATTCCCCTTCCACACCTCATTTTGGGGATCAAACCCGGGATATTATACTTACCAGGCAAGCACATTATGCCTACCCTCAAGGCTACACCCCTTCAATAATCAATTCTGTGGAAAATGGCATTCTCACTTCTTTTTATCTTCTCAGGAAAGCCTATGGGAATATCTGTGCTAACTGACAGTGGTTGATTTGTTGCATACATATGGTGTTGGAGCTCAAACCTGGGATCCTGACCATGCTAGTCAAGATGTTTTATGCCTTGCTAATAACTTATACTGTTTAATTTTAAAATCCACATTCTCTAATTAAGCACAATAACAAAGACTACATCTTACTCATCCTTTATTTCTGTTGGTTCTTATAGCAGAATAAGTGTTAAATAAAATTGACAAGAACAAAAAATAGGGTTGGAAGCATCAGATCTTGATTAATGCTCAAGTAGGCTTATTATACAAATGATCAATCACACACTTTTTCTATTTTGAAATATTTTACAGAATATAAAGAGATCAAAAGTCAAACTTTTTAAAGCAGCAATTACTGAATTAAATATAGGTATATTTACTTTATTATGTTTAATTATGTATCTATGTTTGTGTATGAATGTACTTGAGTGCAGGAGCTTATAAGGAACAGAAGATAGTAACTAGTCATTGTGAGCACCTTAATGTTGGCTCTGGGAAATGAGTTAATGCTCTTAGCCACTACCACTGGCCCAACTTCCCAGCCCCCAATCCTCTGATTTAAAAAGAAATATACTAATTTTACAAATTAATTAACAACTTGAAGAAACAGTTTTTACAACACCTAATACCTATAATTTTTATCAACATGATAAAAAGCTAAATGACATAATTTCTATCTTTTAATCAGAGACTAATGTACAGTGGTGTCTGACTCAAAGCCATAGATGTTAGTATTGTTGCTTTCTATCACATGATTATTCATAATAGCCACTGAATTTTTTAAGCTGTATTTTGCTTTCTGTCTGTATGATATCATGTGCTTGCACATCCCTGTGTTTTTCCAAAGAAAGTTCTCACAAACAGGAATGTTGTTTAGCTCAATAAAGAATTTAGGAAGGATGTGACACACATATGTAGAATCTGAGATTTGAAGTTCCTGTATTGTTTTCCTATTGAGTATCACAGTAATTCTCAAAACAAAGCAAGACAGAATTACCTATTATGGCCCCTATTCTACGCCAGAAAACACAGGGATACACTTAGTAACATTGAGCTGCAATTAGTATAATACATATAGCAACAGTGGTGCTTGCTCCATATTTCAATATGTATTTGTTCTCATCTCTCCATCACCATCCACTTGATGCTGACTAGGTAGTAGTTATTTGAGTGGGATGCTGGGGACAAAAAAGCATCAAGAATTTTACCAAGCTATGAACTTTGTGAACCAGAAGTCCAGCCTTCCAGGTAAATTAAAACTAAAAGACAGTGGCTTAAATGGAGGCCATATCTCCATAGCAAAAGTGTGTACACTAGAGTACAAGAAGCCAGTGCTTCTGGCTCTCCAGTCTACAATACTCTACCAAAACATAAGCAATAATTAAATTACCATGTCTAATTTTAAATGATTAAGACACTTTATTCAACTTAGTTACCTACTTAATAAGACCCTAGTGTATCTGGTTACAGAACAATACTATATTATTTTATTTGTACAAGGAATACATAAGACTTGAAGATAAGGTAATAGATGGTCAATTATATATTTTTTTTCTCAGAATGTTAGTGCTTTTTGATGACAGGAGGCCTCAAATATAAATACTTGTGTGATTTGTAGAGCATCTCAAAACAACAAAACAGACCCAGAAGTCATGCAGTTAGTGAATATCATAGAGTGGGTCATATGCAAATGAACCTTAGGCTTAAATCTTATTTTAATGCCTTGGCAACTCTGTCATTAAACCCATGTGAGAATTTCAGAATGTAAAGCAACAGTGGTAAATTTTAGACTTCTTTCCAGTTTAATCTAGGGTGTAAAATTTCTAACTTGCAAGCAGAAACTTTTGAAATCTTATAAGCAAGTGTGTGTGTGTGTGTGTGTGTGTGTGTGTGTGTGTGTGTGTGTGTGTTTACAGGTCTGCAGAAAAAGACCTTGTGAGAATCAGAACCTTAGATAGCTCCACACTTTATCACAGACTTTATTCACCTTGAATATATATAATAGATCGTACCAAGGCAGAAAACCAGAGCTACACAATGCTGATCCCAGGATACTGTAGATAAATCAAAAGGATGGGGAGAGGGAAGAGGAAAAGGGAGGAGAAAAGGGGGAGATAGGGGAAAGCAAAAGGGCAAGGAAAAAAGGGAAAGAAGGGGTAAGAACTCATCCTACAGAATTCACTCTATATATGCATAAATTTCAAAGAATAGGGCTCCAGTGATTTTTGTCCAAGAAAGATGAAGAGGATTATTCATACGGTCAGATTCTTGCACAGAAATCTTACAAGCAAAAGAGAACAAGAAACATCAATGTTGGAACAGGGGCAACATGGCTCCCATTCCTTTCCAGGCCAGGTGTAGAATGCAAGAGACAGGAATGAATGCAGAGTGAGAATCTGTATACTATTTGAGGAGGACACTGGGACAGGAGAGCTCCCTAGGGGGTCAAGTCTACAAGAAGTCTGGTAGGGTGTTATAAGGGGTTCCATCATTATCTCTGAACTGAAGGAGTGGCATATAAATAGTTACCCAGAATGAGGTGCATCTTTGCTCATAGTAATTTCAAATGATGGGACCCAGCTCAGAACCTAGAAAGAATTTAAAATCTACTCCTCAGAAATAACCAGGTGTTTGTGTTTGTAGTTCAAAATGTGAGCTCAAAATTTGCTGCTTCAGCCACCATCATTGACAGTAACCTTCTGGAATCATAAGCCCAAACAAACCCACTGTTTTGTGAGTTGTCTTGGTCATAGTGTTTTTCAAAGCAATAGAAGAATAATTAATATACCAGCACTCTTCCTGTTTCCAGGTTCATGAAGGCCTATGTCACAAAAGTTCATCAACTTCACATTAACCTAAATCAAATGTCTTCAAACAGAACTCTCTGAAAAGTAGATGTTTTAAATTGAGGGTGCTTGTTCAATCTCAAATCATTATAAAGATGCACATCTCAGCATAAACAAAAAAGTTGTGGAATCTTCTCAGATATTCTGTCCAGCACCCAAAGAAGAGGATGATAAGAAAAATATTAAGCTTTGTTTACATTGAGATTTCATCTTATATCTTTTGAATGGGTAAGATCAGTTGATAGCTCATGATGTCAAGGATGTAGAGCAAGGCGAACACACATTTAAGGCTGGTGGGAATGCAAACTCATACCTCAACTATGGAAATCACTGTGGTAGTTCTTCCAGAAGATGGTAATCAATCTCCATCAAGACCTACCTATAATACTCTTGAGCATATACTCAAAGGTTGCTTCATCCTACCACAGAAATGCTTGATCAACCATGTTCATTGTTATCACTATTCATAATAACCAGATATTGGAATTACCTAGATGCCTATCAACAGAAAAGTAGACAAAGGCAATGTAGCACATTTATACAATGAAATAATATTACTCAGTCATTAAGAAAACAAAAATCATGAAATTCTCAGGTAAATGGAAGTAACTACAAACAAATAAACAAACATAAAAAACAACAACAACAAAAAGAAACCCCAAAATCACCTATCTTGAGTAAGGTAACCCAGACTCAGAAAGACAAATATGACCAATCCCTTGCTCAGCCATGATTGGGGAAGCTTTCTTCTGCAGCACATGGGAATTAATGCAGACTCATGGCTGGACATTATACAGAAAGTGAGAGACCTTGGAGCACTCAACCTATAGGATGTCTCTATCAAACCCCTCCCCTCACGGGCTAAGGAAACCCATGGAAGAGAAGGAGAAAAGAGTCTAATAGCCAGAGAGGATGGAGGACACCAGGGAAACAACGGCCCTCTAAATCATCAGGGTAGATTGCATATGAGCTCAAAGAGACCGAGGCAGTGTGTACTGGTCTGCATCTGATCACATCCTCGAACTAAAAGAAGTAATAGATGCTTCCATCACTAATCCAAAAACAATCTCAAATTAATAATGACTTCCAAATAAAAATTTAGTTTTCTCCAAGGGAATCTCAATGGAGAAACAAGCTGTAAGATCCAAATTGAGTCTTATCTATTTGAGGCTCTCATGAATGAGACAAGATATCTGGAGATCGATGCAAACGCAAGAGGTTTACTTGTCCAGTGCACTGGGGTGGCCTACATCTAGAGAAGAGGCAACCCTGAAAGGCTTTTACAAACTGTTTTTATACTTTTTAGGGGCACAGGTTCATTGGCTAAGCATATTGACCTTTAAACCTATTGGTTAGTGAGCATATGCGTCAGGACCCTAACTGAGACTCTCTAGAGGATCAAATGGCTATTAGTCAACAAATTTTACAACTCTCCTGAGAATGGTTTACTCAAGGAAGTCCCTTAGGCCAAGGCAGAGTGGGCCACTGGGCCATTGTTTCTACACTGGTGAGGGGTAGAAATGTTTTTATTTTTTTCCATTTTCCCCTTTTTCTAGGCCACTATTCCAATCTTGAAATCAAAGATCTTCCTGCTCCACAGCCTCATACTGTTGTTTGAGCACCATGCACAGTGCTAAGGCGTTCTTTGATGAAAGCAACTAAGAGATTCAAAATGCAAGGACCAACTTTAGAAGCATACATAGGGTGATAAAAGGTCTTATCAAGTTGAAACTAAAGTGATCGTCCCGCACAGCTGTTAAAACATCAGCCCTTTCCTGTTCTGTAGGACTACATCTGCCAGAGAGGTGAGCGACTCTTGAAGGTGGGAGATAGAATTTTTTATACTCTGGATATCAAGGTGTATGGCTGCATGCAAACTTGAGTAGTGGCTGGACGAGGGAGGCAATTTTCATTTCTAACCCTCTTGGGCTGGCTCCCAGAAACACTCTCAGGGTCAAGGCTGCTATTGGTTTTCTCTTTTTCCGGATTAGACTTTGTCTCTTCTAGAGTATATTAAAGACCTTGGAGCCCTCATGATATAGGAGCCAAGGCATCAGCTGAACTAAGACACAAAACCACTTGGTCTGATTCAGGACTTGTAGATGTATACAAGGGGTTAATCTTGAATAGCAAGCCCACTAGGTATCCTCATGGGGAGAATCAAATACCCATCCAGTCTACCATAGTCATGATTAGAGTCACAAAGAAACTTTTTCTCTGGGAGGACAGTGTCTGTGCACAGTCCTTGCCCCGACACTCGTTGCAAAGTGAGAGATTGTAAGGACCTCTATTTGTAGCTCTCATCTGCATTGTTCTGTCTTATGGGGCCTAAGGCATCTAGCCATCAGCTCCTCCACACTTATGGACTCATGCTCTACTCTACTCATTTCAAGAGCACACATAGACCACGGTGAGGTACAGCTTACTTCTTAGCTGAGGGTGCCCACATCTTAATAATTATCTTTTCAGACCACCCCCAGAACAGGGCTTCAGGGATCATGAGGGTTTACCCTTGCATTCTGGTAGTCTTTCTCCTAGTTCCTGAGTGGGAATATTCCACAGGTCTAACCCATCAGCTAATTTACACAAAGTGGGCCACTAGGTGTAAGGGCTTGATACTTTAAATGTGGACCACACCTGTAGCTGACAGGACTTGCCATGTAAGTCTAGCAGGAGTATGGGGGTTGCTCACAGTTCTCGAGATGTCCTCCACTGGCCACAGACAAACTAATAGCCAGATCATGGTGTTCAGGATATCTTGAGTTTTAGAAAATTGTCAGTTTTTTCCATTCTTCAACCTGAGATGTCAGATGGCTCAGGTGCTGGAACAGGTTTCACATGGGAAGCAGGTACCAGGCTGTGATCTCAACCAACTCCACTGCTGTTGGTGTAGTCAGAACAACTAGGTATGGCCCCTTCCAGCATGGCTTGAGGGTCAGGGTCTGATGGCATCTCATGTAGACCGAGTCTCCAATTTGGAAATAGTAAGCAGTCTCTGGGGTAGCTAGAATGTAAAAATACTGAAGAGGCAGGGCAAATTTATTTCCCATCACATATGCAGGAATATGCCATTTTATATCATATTCATGGCCCAATATCATGTGATGTTGACCATAACATTGGAGTTTGTCCACAGTGGCTCATTGTAATACCACAGGTACATGTGAAGATCACAGGTGCAATGTACTCCTTCCTTATTTACACAGACCCTATGGCAAGCAGATGGAGAGTTGATTATTGTGATTGGGGAGTGGGTGTTGCCACATCCAAAGGGCAATCTATGGCCTTGGTGCATCACATACAACCTTAGAAACCCAAATAATTAATCTTTTCAGACCTCCGTTTCCTTACCTACAAAGGCAGTAACAACATGACTATCTCACTGGAAGGTACAGAAACTATTGTATTACATGCTCAGATCCCCCTTGAAGACTATGGCTCTCATTCCATGGTTCTCATTCTCTGACACTCAGGCATGAGGACTGTCAGTGGCTCTCTTCTGAGTTCCCCTCTGGGAATGGTCCTGTGCTTTCCTTGTTTCAAGGACTCATTGATCCAAGTTTATTAATTTTTTAACTTATTCTATGAGTATTTGTCTACATACATAACCTGGACCCTTGGAACTCTCAGAGACTGAACCATCAACCAAATAGCATACATGGGCTGACCTAGGCCAACTATATGTACATAGCAGATATGCATCTTATTCTTCATGAGGGTCTGAACAGCTGCAGTAGAGGCTATCCCTAAAGCTGTTGCCTGTTTGTGAAACCCTTTCCCCTAACTCAGTTGTATTCTCTCAGGAATAAGAAGGAACTGGTATTATAGATAGTTGTGAGCTGCCATGTGGGTGCTGGAACCTGAATCCAGGTCCTCTGTAGCAGCAACAATTGCTATCAACTACTACGTCATCTCTCCATCCTCATAGTCAATGTAAGTCTCAAATAACCATAGATTCCAAGCTCTGCTGGTGACGCGAATGTCTATCTACTGCTCTTCTTGTGTTCCTCTGGCTTCTCTTTTCCTTTTCCTTTCTTTCTTTCTCTCTTTATTTATTTATTTATATTTTTGCCTTTCCTAGACACACCAGGCATGCTCTAGACTCAATGTCTTTGCATTTAATAATTGTACTTCCTTTAAAGATGTTCTTATTCTACATAATGTTCTCCATACCTCCTTAAAATTTTTGTATAAATGATTCCTGACATTTATAAAATCCTGCCCCCCCCAGCTCCTGTACTCAACCTGTACTCTTCTTCCTCTTTATTTTCTTCCTTTGCTTCTATTACCAGGATCTCAGTATGTATTTTACTTGGGTTGTATCATTTTTTATATCCTTTAGAAGACTGGTTGAGTTTCTGATAACTCCTGAATCTACAACAGTGATTAGCACATAAGAAGTGTATAATTCATAGCCATAGATAACAACAATAAATCATTAATAATGATAAATTTCTTGAACAAATACTAATTTTTTTCCTGTGTGTAAATGTCCAGCATCAACCAGCTACCCTAATTATATGTGCATTATATTACATACATATGTATATGAAATATATATGTATATATATGCTGAAATTCATATAAATAATCTGCACAGTTAGTTTGGCAAGGGCAGCAGTGCATCCTGGAAGCTGTTATCAGTATCTAGCTCCTTCATCACACTTCTATGACATTGAGCCAAAGAAGAATATGCTTACATCATTGCAGCATCTTTTCTCCTTTACCAGGGAAACTAAAATCAGTGCTGAAGAACCACAGAACTCTGAGGACAGAAACCACCACCCAGTCTATTGGAGCATTGTCCTCTGACACTTTTCCATCACTAAAGCTTCTGAGTACCTGATCACATTTTTTCCCAAGAGATGTACAAAGCATAAGAGTGTGTTTTTCCCCAAAAGCTCTACCTATGTGGTAGAGACACATCATATCTCTTTTGCACTTTATCCTGGCTGTTCTGCTTCCCTTGTGTAGATTCCAGATCTCGGGAATCACAGAAGATTCTTCATTCGTTGACAAAGGCAAGAGCTGGGTCTGGTCTGTTAACCCAGTGATCTCGGGCTTTAGCTATTAGCCTACAATTCCTATGAAGAATTTGCCAGTGATTTCTTTGCCCATCCAAGTTACTGGAGTTCACATAGTTGGCAGTGACCAAAGGGAATGGATCTCCCAGCAATACCTTGCAGGGAAACAAACCAGAAGCTCTTTGGCTTTGTGGCAATCTGTGTGCTTTCAGCTCTGCCAAATCGGTTTTTGTTTTTGTTTTATTTCATTTTGTCCAGGCAGCCTTTGAAAGAGAAAGAGAAGATGAGACAGAAAATCACACTCACAAATTCTCAGATATTCTAAAAAATGTGACTGGACCTTTGCAAGCTCCATTGAGGCTTTCTCATAACCTCCTGGCATGTGAGACAGCTCTGATTCAGACCCTGTGAATGGATGGGCACCCTCTGGTTGTCTGTGCAGATTATCTCTAGCAACTCAAAAGGACTTCATTGTTGTGGGACAATATAGAAGAGCCTGGGTGATTTGCATTATGCAAAATTGAGCCTCTGGGAGTATCAAGTGCTTCAGAAGGAGCAAAAGTAACAACCCTAATGCTTTGGAAGAAAGCAAGGCAGTGGAAAGTATGCCCAAGTGACCTTAAACACACTTAAAATGCAATGGAATAATTGGTCAGTCTCGAGAAACCTTTTAGCAACTTACTAGAAATATCAAGGGTATATAAAACACTGACAGCAAAAGCCAAGGTTTTTGCCTGGGGTCCTTTTCTACTATTTCAGAGGGCAACAAAGTTCTTATTACTCTAAAATTGGCAGTCCTGCAATGGGAAAACTGCCCTCTCTTTTCCATCTTCTGGATGTGTTGGTGGCTTGGGTGCTATTTATTTCTTGATTGACAAGAGTCTGCTCTGTCTAGATAACTGAAGAATCATCTATTAAAAGAATCCTTCAAAAGAGCATCTGTCTGGAAAAATGAAGAAATGCCAGAGGAGTTGAAAAGCTGGTCCAAATTCCAGTAAACACCAACAGGTGACACAAACCCTTGAATATGAGGATCACACTGTGCACTGGAGAGAAGCAATATGATGCAAATTATTTTTATTGGATATTTTCTGTATTTACATTTCAAATATCCTCATTCCCCACACTTCCAACCCCCCTCCTTCTCCCCTTGCTTCCATGAAGATGCTCCCTCTCCCAACCAACCTCTCCCATCTCAGTGCCTTGGCATTCCCGTACACTGGGAAAACAAACCTACACTAGACCCACTGTTGCCAGACAATGCTGTCCTCTGCTATATATGCAACCGGAGCAATGGATATATACATGTGTATTCATTGGTTGGTGTATTAGTCCCTGGGAACTCTGAAGGTTTTGGTTAGTTAACAATGTTTTTCTTCCCATGGGATTGCAAACTCTTTAGGCTCCTTCAGTATTCTTTCTAGCTCTTCTATTGGGATCCCTGTGCTCACTCCAATAGTTAGCTGCAAACATCCTCATCTGTATCAGTATGGCTCTAGCCAAGCCTCTGAGGTGGCATCCATATCAGGCTCCTGCCAGTAAGCAATTCTTGGCATCAGCAATAGTGACTGGGTTTGGTGGCTGCATATGGGGTGGATCCCCAAGTGAGGCAGTCTCTGGAAGATCTTGCCTTCAATCCCTGCTTCTCTATTTGTCTCTGTATTTCATCCTTAAGTGTTTTGTTCTCACTTCTAAGAAGGACTGAGGTATCTATCTTCTGGCCTTCCTTCTTTTTGAAGTTCACAATGTCTGTGGATTATTTCTTGGGTATTCAGAGTTTTTGGGCTAGTATCCACTAATCAGTGAGTGCATATCGTCTGTATTCTTTTGTGAGTGGATTACCTCACTCAGGGTGATAGATTCTAGTTTCATCCATTTGCCTATGAATTTCATGAAGTAATTGCTTTTAATAGCTGAGTAATACTCCATGGTATAAATGTACCACAATTTCTGTATCCATTTCTTTACTAAAGGACATTAGGAATCTCTCCAGGTTCTGGCTATTATAAATAAGGTTGCTATAAATGTGGTGGAGCATGAGTCCTTGTTATATGTTGGAACATCTTAGGAGTATATGCCCAGTAGGAATAGCTGGGTCCTCAGGTAGTACTATGCCCTATTTTCTGAGGAACTGCCAAACTGATTTCCAGAATGGTTGCACCAGCTTACAACCCCACCAACAGTGGAGGAGTGTCCCTTTGTCTCCACATCCTAACCAGCATCAGCTGTCATCTGAGTTTTTTATTTTAGCCATTCTGACTGCTGTGAGGGGAATCTCAAGGTTGTTTTGATTTGCATTTCCCTGATGACTAAGGATGTTGAGCATTTCTTAAGGTGCTTCTGAGGCATTCAGTATTGGTCAGTTGTGAATTCTTTGATTAGCTTTGTACCCCATTTTTTAATAGGATTATTTGTTTCTCTGGAGTTTAATTTCTTGAGTTATTCGTATATATTGGATATTGGCCCTATACATCTGATTCTTTTAAAAGTTATAGTTACCTGATAATTTTACTCTCTGTAACTTTAACTTTTTCACAGCCTCTTTATGATGATGGTTCTTAAAAGTTTAACCTCCCTTCTAATACATCACCCCCCAGAGTTAGTGGAAAAGAAAGAATATGAGAAACGGACCTGTTTTGTTGTTTGGAGCAACTTGTCTTTGTTGTCGGGAAATCCGCAGTTCAGTTCACAGGTTAGTGGAGACAGCTCCATTCACTCATAACCACTTGATAGCTCCAGTCCAGTTTGGCAGAGTCAGGATAGCAATCACCATTCAGCAGTGGTGGAACAACCTTTTAGAGACAGCCGGGTCTCAGCCTCTGCGCATGTCAGCATGAGGGACCTGCAGGAATGCCAGAAGTTCTTGGCTGTGACTCTCTTGGCTATTTGAAGATCAGTGAAGACTTGAGCCTGTTAGCTTTATAAGCAAGCCTAGCTCAGCCCTTGTTACTGTCTGTGGAGTCCTATTTCTATCCTTCCTAATATCATGTTTCCTCTACAGATACTGCCTCGGCATGTGCATCTGTTTCAGTCAACATAACTCTGACAATCAGCCCTAGTCACCAGAAGTGGCAAGAAACTGTACCAAAAGTTTTTTGGTTCATTTCTCTATATAAAGTCCCAACAAAGGCAGCTCAACTATACAATGTAGGGTGAACCAATACGGGCTTCATCAGTCAAGAATTCTTCATCACATGTCCTTTTACATGCTTTCACACAGAACACCTGTGTCTACTTCAGCTAAATGTTTCTTTACATGTTTGCCCCAGCAAAACACCATCCAACACCACTGACTTTCCAAAGAACCCTTAAATTTCCACTTCAATTCTCTCTCTATGTACTTGAATATGAACACAGATATTCTTATATTTGTGTCTGTTTACCTGATGGTGCTGCTGTTTCTACAGCTGCTGTGTTAATTATTCCTGAGTTTTCCTCATGTGATCTTACATATCGCTGACTTGGTACTGGAATGACACATGATTGCGAGTGACTACATGGGTACTGGGAATTGAGTGCAGACCCCTTTCAAGGGCAGTAAGTGTTTTTAACTGCCAAGGCACTTCTCCAGTTTCTTTCTTTTTCTTTTTTTTTTTTTTAGACATTAAAATAATTTTTACATAAAACCATGTGAATATATTTTTTTAGTCAGTACTTGATTTTTTTCAAGGGCTTGACAGTATGCATTGAAAACCTAATAGTTACAATAAGCGTAAAGTACATGCAAAACAAAACGCAACATGGAAATAGTCAAAGTCTTCTTGTTTTGCAAATATATGTATATTTTTTTGTTTTCTTTATTTCTTGGACTTCATACAGTCTGTGAGCTGTTTCTGGGGGAGTACAAGCCTCTGGGGTTAGCATCCCACTATCAGTAACTGCATATTATGTCTGTTCTTTTGTGACTGGGTTATCTCACTCAGGATGATATTCTCTAAATGCAGCCATTTTCTTAAGAATTTGGTTAAGTCATTGTTTCTGGTGGCTGAGTAGTATTCCATTGTGTAATTGTACCACAATTTTTGTATCCATTCATCTTCTGAAGGACATCTGGGTTCTTTCCAGCTTCTGGCTATTACAAATAGAGCCGCTATGAACATTGTGGTGCATATATCTTTGTTGTGTATTAAAGTGTCTCTGGGGTATATGCCCAGAAGTGGAATAGCTGGGTCTTCAGGTAGTACTATATCCAATTTTCTGAGGTATCGCCAGACAGATTTCCAGAGTGGTTGTATTAGCTTGCAACCCCACCAACAGTGGACTTCTCCAGATTCTATGCAGTCACCTTTATGATATAATACACTTCAGGGATTTGGAGAACATGTACATCTAACAAGAAACCAAGAGGTAGTTAGAATTATACATCAGAACTTCAAACATAAGGATATTATTCATAACTAAAGTCAGAAATGACAGATACTTAGATTGAGAGCATAGGATAGGAAGTCTGATAGTCTTAGACTCAGTGAAAGTGGGTTGAGTCTTGGACTTATACAGACATACTTACTCATTCAAGATTCACTTCGTCCAGTGTGGGCAAACCATTCTATGTCTGCAAATTGTTACTGTGTTTGGTGAAATCCTTAATTCACTGACCAGGTTACATACTCTCTGTATGTAGTATATACGTGTGTACACACACACAGAAAGGCAGTGTGTATCTTTATTATTTGGATGTAAGCTTGTGGTGTAGAGGGTTTGTGGTTTGAGAATTTAATACATAAATCTGCTTAAAAGGCTACTGGGCTTTGGAGTCCTGTCTGTGCCAGGCAATGGAGAAATGGAACACACTGGGCGGTGTCCACCAGGGATAGAAGCGGCAGGGATGGGCAGGGTGAACTGCCAGGGAAGGGCGTGGTATGGAGAGTGCAGCTTTTGGACCATGTGACAGAGTCCATGTGCTCAGTTTCACACTAGAGTGGTGTCTGCAGAGTGAGACCACAGGGGTCAATAAAGGGTTAAACCATCCATTTAATATTTCCTGCAACATATGTATAACTATTTCTGAATTCACCTACTAACACCAAATTGGAAATGAACAAGAACTGAACTAAATCCTTTTGTGCATAAATCTGTGTATGCTTATACATGGTGTGTGTGCATATGGTACAGCAGCACCATGATCCTAAAGCCACCAATAATGTCTTAAAGATGATAAAATGATGGTGATGATGACATGAATGTGGCTTTTTAACCAAACCAAGCTGTTTCTTGTGCTTTATTTCATTCTTTTCCTGTGATACTTGGTGATGTCTCATATAAGTTAAACTTCCATTGCTGGAACATTCCATCACTGCCCCGTGACATTAGTGTCTTGCCCCATAGCACTCTTGGAGAATATCAGTGCCCTGTGAACTGACCTAGTAATTATGACCATGTGCTTTAGGGGAGTTTCTGCACATTATAAGCACATCAGTGGATCAGCAGATGTGATAATGATAAAATTACACTGTCTTGCTTTCAGCAGTTTGCAGAAAGTCACTCACAAGGGAATGCTTCTTGGTCTAAGGGCAAATTCCTTGGTCACTAGTTCTTAGGGTGACCAGGACTCTGAGAGGCAGAGAGATTAAATCCCAAGGGCTGATGGTCCTTGCATTTGTCTTAACTTGTGTTAAATCTGTGAGAAATAGAAACATAGTATTAACAAGACCCACAGAAGGTTTTTTATTATTGGATTTAGATAAATTATTAACATTAGTAAATTTCTTTTTTTTTCTAAGCTAAAGTTTTCGCTGGCATAGAATTGCCAAGTTGAACGTTTATGTACCTTTAACAGCATAAGCAGACACAAAATGAATTAGATTTTTAAAAATCCTGTTTATTTCCCACCATACACCATTTCAGGAGCATAGAGATAATTCTTCTTTGACAACATCATGTTAGTCTACATATGTCCTTGACTATGCAGCATGTGTGTGAATAATGTGTGTTTATGGAAAACAAAATCACTACTTAGGGCAAGGGAACATCTAGGATCATTTTCAATGGATATAGATATTCAGGTCCTTCACTTGGGGTTATCATTTTTATTATTATTAATTTTATTCATTTACATTATGTCTGGATTACAGCTTGCCCTTTCTCCTCTCCTCCCAGTCTCTGCCTCTTGCCTCCCATGACCCTATCCCTACCTCTTTCTCCTCAGAGAAGCAGAGGCCTCCCGTGGATATCAATTCACCATGGCGTGTCAAGCTGTAGTAGGACTAGGAACATCTATTGAGGCTAGATGAGGCAGCCTAGTTAAAGGAAAGGGATCCAAGGAAAGGCAACAGAGTCAGAGGCAACTCCCTCTGGCTCCATTCCTGGGTCCTTGGCCTTATTTCTAGGATTTTAATAAAATATTGCTTTCTCTATTTTCATCATCATCTGTGATTCCTTCTCATACAACATGGAAACTCCATTACATAATGCAAGAGGATCATACTATATGTAGAAACAAATACTGTTTGTGAAAGGTCATTGGGAATTTTCACAGATGAGTTACTTGGCTTTGCCTTTGAAAGTGAAGTGAGCCTGACCTGGTAGTGTTCTGGGGAAGGATGTGGAATGAAACAAGCAACAGTGGACACTGTTAAGGATATATAGACATGATGATCAATGAGGGAAGTAGAATGGCCACAGATGGAATATGAAAATATGCTTTTTAAGATCACTAAGGACACTAAATGCAAAGCTAACATACTTAAATAATGGAGAATCAAATGATTTTTCTTTATTTCCAATTTTGAGAATAATACAACACACAAAAATAATGAACAAGGGTGAGCCATAAAGATTACATCTTGTTCAGGTGATCTTTCAATGAAATATAAATAAGAATTTGTATCATGATGACCTGCCTGCAGAGAGCTGAGCACGCAGGAGCCCCAGGAGCTCTCACCCTCCTGAGCCCACATGTAAGTTCATATTCAATCCCCACTGACTATCCTGAGAGAGACTGCCAGAAACTCACAGGTCCTGCCTGGGACCAGACCTTTCCAGACTCCATCTGCTCCCAGAGCTAGAGCCAACCCATAGACACTGGAACTCACAGCCTTCCCCAAGAACTACTTCCTTCCTGAGCCCACAGGTCTACAGGCCCACAGGAGAGACAAGCTTCAGTCAGAGACAACAAGATCAACTAGCATTACAGATAAAAAGATGACAAGAGGCAAGCACAAGAATCTAAGCAAGGGAAACTAAGACAACCTGGCAACATCTGAGCCCAGGTCTCCCACCCCAGCAAGTAGTAGATATCCAGATACACCTCTAACAACAAAAATAACCGGAAACAATAATCACTATTCCTTAATATCTCTTATTATCAATAAGGTCAATTCCCCAATAACAAGACATAGACTATCAAACTAGATAATTAAATAGGATCCAGTATTTTACTATATACAGGAAACTATTTTCAGACATTACCTCAAAGTGTAAGACTCAGGAAAAAAATTTTCCAAGCAAATGGTTCCAAGAAAGAAGACAGAGTATCCATTCTAATATTGAATAAAATAGATTTTCATCCAAAAGTTATTTAAAAAGATAAAAAAGGACACTTTTTACTCATCACAAGAAAATATATCAAATAAATTCTCAATCCTGAACATCTATATTCCAAATACAATGGCACCCACATTCATTAAAGAAACTTTACTAAAGCTCAAAGAATATATTGTACAACACACAATAATAGTGGGAGACTTCAACACATCACTGTTATCAATGGACAAATCAGGGAGGCAGAAACTGAACATAGACACAGAAATATTAGTGGAGGTTATAAAACAATTGGATTTAACAGACATCTATAGAACATTTAATCCTAAAACAAAAGAACATAGCTTATGCTCGATACTGCAAGGTACCTTCTCAAAAATTGATCATATAAGTCAGTCACAAAACAGGATTCAACAGGTCCAAAAAGATCAAAGTAATTCCATGCAACCTATCAGATTACCATGGACTAAGGCTGGTGTTTAATAACAACAAAAACAACAAAAAGCTCACATACACATGAAAGTCGAACCATGCTCTACTCAATGATAACTTGGTCAAAAAAAATAAAGAAATTAAGAACTTTTTAGAATTTAGTGAAAATGAAGGCACATCATACCCAAACTTATGGAATACAATAAAATTAGTACTAAAAGGAAAACCCATAGCTCTGATTGCCTCCAAAAAGAAACATCACTATTTGCAGATGATATAATAGTATACTTAAGTGACTCCCAAAATTTCAACAGAGAACTCCAACAGCTGATAAACAATTTCAGCAAAGTGTTGTATATAAAATTAACTCAAACAAATCAGTAGCCTTCATCTACTCAAAAGGATAATCAGGCTGAGAAAGAAATAAGGGAACTGACACCCTTTACAATAATTACAAAGAATATAAAATACCTTGGTGTGACCCTAACCAAGCAAGTGAAAGATTAGTATGACAAGAACTTCAAGCCTCTGAAGAAAGAAAGTGAAGAAGATCTCAGAAGATAGAAAGATCTCCAATGGATTGGAAGAATCAATATAGTAAAAATGGCCATCTTCCCAAAAGCAATCTACAGATTCAATGCAATCCCCATCAAAATTTCAACTCAATTCTTCATAGAGTTAGAGGGAGAATGTTGCAAATTCATTTGGAATAACAAAAAAACTCAGGATAATGAAAACTATCCTCAAGAACAAAAGAATGTCTGCATGAATCACCATCTCTGACCTCAAGCTGTAATAAAAATCAATTGTCATAAAAACTGCATGGTATTGGTACAGAGACAGACATGTAGATCAATGGAATAAAATTAAAGACCCAGAAATGAATCCACACATCGATGGTTACTTGATCTTTGACAAAGGACCTAAAAAGATCCAATAGAAAAAGATACACATCTTTAACAAATGGTGCTGGGTCAACTGGCATTCAGCATGTAGAATAATCAATCTATCTTATCTTCTTGTACAAACCCCGAGACCAATGCCTCAAAGATCTGTACATAAAACCAGGTACACTGACATGCTCTAAGATTAAGAATTGACAAATGGGACCTCACAAAATTGCAAAGGACTCATAAAATAAAGGAAAAGGACACTCTCAATAAAACAAAATTGCAACCAACAGAGTGGGAAAAGATCTTTACCATCCTACATCTGATAAAGGACTAATATCCAATATATACAAAGAACTCAAGCAGTTAGACTCCAGAGAATCAAATACCCTATTAAAAAATTGGGAAATGAGCTAAACAAAGAATTCTCAACTGTGAAATAACAAATGGTTGAGAAGTACCTAAAGAAATGGTCAACATCCTCAGTCATCAGGAAAATGCAAATCAAAACAACCATGAAATTCCCCTCACACTAGTCAAAATGGCTAAAATCAAAAACTAAGATGACATCCAATGCTGGAAAGAATGCAGAGAAATAGGAACACTCTTCCACTGTCGGTGGGGTTTTAAGCTGGTACAACCACTCTGGAAATCAGTATGGTGGTTCCTCAGGAAATTGAACATAGCACTGCCTGAAGAAACAGATATTCTACTCCTGTGTATGTCCCCAAAAGATGTTACAACACATAACAAAGACACATGCTCTACCATGTTTATAGCAGCCTTATTTATAATAGCTAGAAGCTGGAAAGAACCCAAATGTCTTTCAACAGAAAAATGGATATAGAAAGTGTGGTACATTTACACAATGGAGTATTACTTGGCTATTAGAAACTATGCCTTCATGAAATTAATTCCTAGGCAAATGGATGGAACTAGAGACTATCATTCTGAATGAGGTAACCCAGTCACAAAAACACACATGGTATGCACTCACTGATAAGCGGATACTAGCCCCAGAAAGCTCTGAATACCCAAGAAACAATTCACAGACATTATGAAGCTCAAAAAGAAGGAAGACCAAAATGGGGATGCCTCAGTTTTTCTTAGAAGAGAAAACACTCATGTGAAAATACAAGGTCAAATAGAGGAATAGGGATTGAAGAAAAGATCATTAAGAGACTGCTTCACCTGGGGATCCACCACATATGCATCCACCAAACCCAAGCACTATGGCTGATTCCAAGAACTAATTACTGGCAGGAACCAGAGAGAGATGTCTCCTCAGGGACTATGTTAGAGTCATAGAAATATAGCTGAGCATTCTTGCAGCTAACCGTTGAACTGAACACAGGGACCCCAATGAAGATGCTAAAGAAAGAACTGGAGTTGAAAGGGGCTGCAACCTCATGGGAAGAACAACATTATCAACCAACCAAATCCTCTAAAACTTTTATGGACTAAAACTTCAACCATTGAGCACACATTGAGAGACTTATGGCTTAAATTACATATGTAGCTGAAGATAGCAGTGTCTTGCATCAATGTCAAAAGAGGCCGTTGTTCCAGGGAGGGCAAGTTTTCCCAAGGTATGTGCATATCAAGGCAACGTGGTGGAGAGGGTAATTAGGAGCAAGTGTACCTTTGTGAACAAAATTGGAGGGGTAACAGGGATGGGAGTGGGGTGGGGAAAGGAATAACATTTCAAATGTATTTGTATGTAGTATCTCACAAGAAATTGCAAACAAAAACCAAACAATAAATAAGTAAATAAAAGATTCAGATGGTGAGTCTGTGAAAAAAGTGCTCGCTGCCAAGTCTAAAACTAAATTCCATTCCCAGAACATACAAGATAGGAGATAATAGACTTCTATATGCTGTCCTGTGACTTCCATCTGTATGCCATCATACATGAACATTCAAACATATGCACACATACAAATAAGTAAGTTAAAATTTATCAAATAGGGGTTATAAAACTTAAAAATAAGGTTCCTAACTGTATAATTTAGCTAATGAGTTACATGACAGATCATTGAAGAAAGAATTTGTGTACTAGCCAAGGATCAATAGAAAATATTAAATTATAAAGAGAAATAAATTACTAACACAGGAAGAAAACACACAGGATATATGACATTTCTTTAAAATTTTGTCAGTCCCAAGAGGAAAAAAATGTAAGATGCCAGAAGAGATATATGAAAACAGACCAACCAGAGACTTTGAAAAACCAACAAAAGGTACAGAGACATAACAATTCTGGAATATCTACCAAGGCCAAATAGCTTGTACACCAAGCAAAGCATGCTAAGGCAATTATCACAATGCTTGAGAGAAAGGCAAAGCTTGTGAAAACTTCAATGACCAATGGCTGCTTCCTTTCATGTGGTAGTAAGAGACTAGCTGACTTTTCTATCTAAATTGACATCAGAGAACTTGAGTAATGATTTAAAGTCCGAGAGGAAGAGTAGTAGCAATGCAAAGTCCTGTAGTTGGATAAAATAGATATCAAAGCCAAAGAGAAAAAAATACTGCTTCTATATTTTCTTTGTAAAAAAATCTATAGCAAATAGATAGACATATACATGTAAAAATAAAAGGAATAAAGAAAGCAGAGTTCTAAAAATACAGTTGAAAGACTATTATGAAATAAGATTAATGCTAGTCACTTCTCTCATTCATAAAAAACAGAAGTTACTAATATGTAGAGGAAAAACTGACCAGTTACATTTTCTTGAATTGAGAACCCTGTACAAAACAAAACAAAACAACCAGTCAAGCAAACAAACAAACAAACAAAAATAACCAAGCTATTAAAAACAAGCAAGACCCATTCCAGTGTCATGAGGACCTGCAGCCTGCCGGCCCACAGGTTGCTGGGAACTCAGAAGAGCTACAGGGCTCTCCCTCCTAAGTGCAAGGGTGTGTCAACTTCTTCTGTCCACTGACTACCCCAGGAGAGCCCACCCAGAACTCTTACTGCACAGGTGTCTGTGAAACCTTGGAGCACACACGTTTAGCTCAAGGCTACACCCGGACCAGCTGCATCAGGACTGGGCTCTGCCATTGGAACTCACAGCCTACCCTGAGAGACGAACACCCGGGAACAATCTCTGGAAATCACAGGCACACAGACCCATAAGAGAGACAAGCTTCAGCAAGTGACAAGATCACCTAGCACCAACTATAACAAGAGGGCAAAAGGCAAGCACAAAACTCTAAGAAACAGAAACTAACACAACCTGGCAACATCACAACCACTTCTCCCATCACTGTAATAGTATATGTCTCAAATCACCAGAAAAACAAGATATAGACTTAAAATCATATTTCATGATGATAATGGAGATCTTTAAGAAGCACATAAATAGCACACTTAAAGAAGTACAGGAAAGCCAGGATAACACAGGCAAACTAGTTGAAGCCCTTAAAAAGGAAACACACACACACAGAGAGAGAGAGAGAGAGAGACACACAAAAATAAACCACAATAATTACTTAAAAAGCTACAGGAAAGCACAAACAATCAGATGAAGGAATTGAAAACAGAAATAAAAACAATAAATAAATCACAAAAAGAAACAACCTTGAAGCAGGAAAAACCTAGGAAAAACACTAGGAGACATAAATGCAAGCATCACCAACAGAATACAAAAGATGGAGGAAAAAATCTCAGGAGCAGAAGAGACCATAGAAATCATTGACACAACAGTCAGAGAAAATGCAAAAATCAAAAAGATACTAAACCAAAACATCCAGGAAATCCAAGACACAATGAGAAGACCAAACCTAAGGATCTAGAAGAGAGCAAAGACTCAAATGTAAGGCCCAGTAAATATCTTCAACAAAATTATAGAAGAAAACTTCCCTAATCTAAAAAAGGAGGTGACCATGAATATACAAGAAGCTTACAGAAACCCAAATAGAATGGACTAGAAAATAAATTCTTCCTGACACATAATAGTCAAAAACAAAAACAAAAAAACAAATGCTCAAAACAAAGAAAGAATACTAAAAGCACTAAGAGAAAAAGAACAGCTAACATATAAAGGCAGACCCATCAGAATCACACACCAGACTTTTCAACAGAGACTACAAAAGCTAGAAGATCCTGGACAGACGCCATACAGACCCTAAGAGAACACAAATGTCAGCCCAGGTTACTATATCCAGCAAAACTCTTAATCACCACAGATAGAGAAACCAAGATATCCCAAGACAAAAACAAATTTACACAATATCTGTTCACAAATCAAGCACTACAAAGGATAATAGAAAATTCCTCCACAAAGAGGAAAAATCAAGAAACTAATCCACTTGCAAAAAGCACCAAAGAAGAAAAGCACACAAACCATTTTACCTGTAACAACAAAAATAGTATGAAACAAAAATCACTATTCCTTTATATCCCTTAACATCAATGGACTCAATTCCCCAATAAAAAGACATAGACTATCAAAATAGATACATAAACAGGATCCAGCATTTTGCTGCATACAGTAAACTCATCTCAGCAACAAAAGCAGGCACTAACTCAGAGTAAAAGGTTGAGAAAAACTTATCTAGCAAATGGTCACAAGAAAAAAGCTGGTGTAGCCATCCTAATATTGAATAAAATAAATTTTAAAACACAACTCATCAAAAAGAAAGACAAGGAAAACCATTTTTTTACTCATCAAAGAAAAATCTATCAAGATGAACTCGCAATTCTGAACACCTTTGCTCCAAATACAAGAGAACCCACATTGAAAATGTAACTCTACTAAAACTCAGAGCATTCACTACACCACACACAATTATATTGGGATACTTCAACATACCACTCCAATGGACAAATCAGGGAAGCAGAAACTGAACAGAGACACAGTGAAACTAACAGAAGTTATGAACTAAATTAATTTAACAGACATCGATAGAATAAATGTAGTATTCTCATGCTAAAACAAAAGAATATACCATCTTCTCAGCACCTCATGGCGCTTCTCCAAAAATGACCACAATTGGTCACAAAAAAAAAAGGCCTCAAAAGACACAAGAAGACTGAAATAATCTCATGCATTCTAAAAGATCACCATGGACTAAGGCTGTTCTTCTATAATAACAAAAATAACAAAAGTCCCCATACACATGGAATATAAATAAATGTTCTATTCAGTGATACCTGGGTCAAAGAAGAAATAAAGAAATCAAAGACTTTTTAGAATTTCAGAAAAATGAAGAAACAGAATTTTTTTTAAAAAAACTTTATTTTACAAAACAAAGATAAATGTACAGATTTTATGCATTTTTGCATAAAATGATACAATACATTTTGTCAGTACTTTTTTTCAGATTTTAATATAATTTTTACATAAAACTATGAATATATTTGTTAGTCAGTACTTGATTTTTTTAAAGGTTTGATAGTATGCATTGAAAACTTAATAGTTACAATGAGTATAAAGTACTTGTAAAACAAAATGTAACATGGAAATAGTCAAAGTTTTCTTGTTGTATAAAGATTTTTTAGTTTTGTTTTGTTTTGTTTATTTCTTGGACTTCATACAGTCTGTGAGTTGTTTCTGGGGTAGTGCGAGCCTCTGGGGTTAGCATCCCATTATCAGTGACTGCATATTATGTCTGTTCTTTTGTGACTGGGTTATGTCACTCAGAATGATATTCTCTAGATGCAGCCATTTTCTTAAGAATTTGGTCAAGTCATTGTTTCTGGTGGCTGAGTAGTATTCCATTGTGTAAATGTACCACAATTTTTGTATCCATTCATCTTCTGAAGGACATCTGGGTTCTTTCCAGCTTCTGGCTATTATGAATAGAGCTGCTATGAACATTGTGGTGCATATATCTTTGTTGTGTACTAAGGTGTCTCTGGGGAATATGCCCAGAAGTGGAATAGCTGGGTCTTCAGGTAGTATTATGTCCAATTTTCTGAGGTATCGCCAGAGTGATTTCCAGAGTGGTTGTATTGGTTTGCAACCCCACCAAGAGTGGAGAAGGGTTCCTCTTTCTCTGCAACCTCACCAGCATCTGCTGTCATCTGAGTTTTGGATCTTGGCCAATCTGACTGGTGTGAGGTGGAATCTCAGGGTTCTTTTGATTTGCATTTCCCTGATGGCTAAGGATGTAGAGCACTTCCTCAGATATTTCTCAGCCATTCGATATTCCTCAACTGAGAATGGTTTGTTTAGCTCTGAACCCCATTTTTTAATAGGGTTATTTGATACTCTGCTGTCTAGCTTTTTGAGTTCTTTGTATACCTTAGATATTAGGCCTCTATCTGATGTGGAGTTGGTAAAAACCTTTTCCCATTCTGTTGGCTGCCGTTTTCTTTTCTTGACAATGTCCTTGGCCTTACAGAAACTTTGCAATCTCATTAAGTCCCATTTGTTAATCTTTGACCTTAGAGCTTGAGCTATTGATGTTTTGTTCAGAAATTTTTCTCCTGTGCCTATACGTTCTAAGGTTTTCCCTAATTTCTCATCTAATAGTTTCAGTGTATCTGGTTTAATGTGGAGATCTTTGATCCACTTACACTTGAGCTTTGTACAACGAGATAAAAAAAGATCTATTTTCATTCTTTTGCATGTTGAGTGCCAGTTGGACCAGCACCATTTGTTGAATAGGCTGCCCTTTTTCCATTGAATGTTTACGGCAGATGTTTTTTTTTTTGTTGTTGTTGTGGAGGATGGATTTCGCTATTCTAGGTCTTTTGTTATTCCATATAAAATTACACATTGATCTTTCCAATTCCATGAAGAACTGTGTTGGAATTTTGATGGGGATTGTTTGAATCTGTAGATTACTTTTGGTAGGATGGTCATTTTGAAAATGTTGATCTTTCCAATCCATGAGCATGGGAGATCTTTCCATTTTCTGAGATCCTTCTCAATTTCCTTCTTTAGAGGTTTGAAGTTCTTGTTGTACAGGTCCCTCACTTGCTTAGTTAGAGTCACACCAAGGTATTTCATAGTTTTTGTGACTATTGTGAAGGGTACCTTTTCCCTAACTTCTTTCTCCACATGTTTGTCCTTTGAGTATAGGAAGGCTACTGATTTGTTTGAGTTGATTTTGTATCCCGCCCCTTTGCTGAACTTGTTTATCAGCTGTAGGAGTTCTCTGGTGGAGTTTTTGGGGTCACTCAAGTACCCTATCATGTCATCGGCAAAAAGTAATGTTTTTATCTCTTCCTTTCTGATTTGTATTCCCTTGATCTCCTTTTGCTGTCTAATTGCTTCCAGTACTATGTTGAATAGGTAGGGGGAGAGTGGGCAGCATTGTTGAGTCCCTGTTTTTAGTGGGATTGCTTCCAGTTTCCCACCATTAAGTTTGATGTTGGCTGTTGGTTTGCTGTATATTGCTTTTATTATGTTTAAGTATGGACCTTGGATTCCTGATCTTTCCAGGACTTTTAAAATGAAGGGATGTTGGATTTTGTCAAATGCTTTCTCAGCATCTAGTGAGATGACCAAGTGATTTTGTTTTTTGAGTTTGTTTATATGGTGGATTACATTGATTGATTTCCTCATATTAAACCATCCCTGCATCCCAGGTATGAAGCCTACTTTGTCATGATGAATGATCGTTTTGATGTGTTCTTGGATTCGGTTTGCAAGGATTTTCTTGAGTATTTTTGTGTCAATGTTCATAAGTGAGATTGGTCTGAAGTTCTCTTTCCTTGTAGGGTCTTTGTGTGGTTTAGGAACGAGGGTTATTGTAGCCTCAACAAATGAGTTGGGTAGTATTCCATCTGATTCTATCTTCTGGAATAGTTTGGAGAGTATTGGTGTTATATCCCCAATAAATATCTGATAAAATTCTGCACTGAACCTGTCTGGACCTGGGCTTTTTTTGGTTGGGAGGCTTTTGATGAATCTTCTATTTCCTTAGATGTTATAGGGTTATTTAGATGGTTTACTTGGTCCTGGTTTAACTTTGGGATCTTGTATCTGTCTAGGAATTAGTCCATTTTCTCCAGATTTTCTAATTTTGTGGAGTATAAGTGTTTTAGTAGGATCTGATGATTTCTAGAATTTCCTCAGTTTCATTTGTTATGTCTCCACTTTCCTTTCTGATTTTGCTAATTTGTATACTCTCTCTTTGCCCTCTAGTTAGTCTGGCTAGGGGTTTATCAATCTTGTTGATTTTCTCAAAGAACCAACTCTTGGTTTTTTTGATTTTTTCAATGGTTCTTTTTGTTTCTATTTGGTCTATTTCTGCCCTAATTTTGATTATTTCTTGCCGTCTACTCTTCTTGGGTATATCTGCTTCCTTTTGTTCTAGGGCTTTTAGCTGTGCTCTCAGGTTGCTGATGTAAGCTCTCTCCAGTTTCTTTTTGGAAGCACTTAGGGCTAAGAGTTTTCCTCTCAGTACTGCTTTCATTGCATCCCATAGGTTTGGGTATGTTGTGTTTTCTTTTTCGTTGAATTCTAGAAAATCTTTAATTTCTTTCTTTATTTCTTCTTTGACCCTGCTATCGTTTAACAGAGCGTTGTTTAGTTTCCATGTGTATGTGGGCTTTTTGTTGTCATTGTTGTTGTTAAAGACCAGCAGTAGACCATGTTGATCTGAGAGAATGCATGGGAGTATTTCAATCTTCTTATATCGATTGAGGCTCCCTCTGTGTCCAATTATGTGGTCAATTTTCGAGAAGGTGCCATGGGGTGGTGAGAAGAAAGTGTACTCTTTTACTTTAGGATAATATGTTCAGTATATATCTATTAATTCTAGTTGGTTCAAAGTCTCTGCTAGTTTTGCAGTGTCCTTGTTAAGTTTCTGTTTCCATGATCTATCCATTGGTGAGAGTGGGGTATTAAAGTCTCCCAATGTTATTGTGTGGGGTGAAATGTATTTTTTGAGCTTTAGTAGGGTTTCTTTTATGAATGTGGGTGCTTTTTTATTTGGAGCATACATGTTAAGAATTGAGAGTTCCTCCTGACAGATTTCCCCGGTAATAAGTAAAAAGTGTCCTTCCTTATCTTTTTTGATAACTTTTGGTTGGAAATTTACTTTATTCAATATTAGAATATCCAGTCCAGCTTGCTTCTTGGGGCTGTTTGCTTGGAAAATTTTTCCCCACCCTTTTACTCTGAGATAGTGTCTGTCTTTGTCTCTGAGATGAGTTTCCTGTATGCAGCAAAAGACTGGATTTTGTTTATGTATCCAGTCTTATAGCCTAGGTCTCTTTATTGGAGAGGTGAGTCCATTTATGTTAATAGATATCAAGGAATAGTTGTTTCTGTTTCCTGCCATTATTGCTTTTGTGGTTTGAGTTGTGTCTGTGTTATTTTCTTCTTTTAGTTTTCTTGTTTAGGAGTTTTCTTGTTTTTACGAGGCTGTATTTTCCCTCATTGTATTGGGTTTTCCACCTATAATTCGTTGTAGTGCTGGGTTTGTGGTCAGATATTGTGTAAATTTTGATTTGTCTTGAAATATCTTCATCTCTCCATCGATGGTGATTGATAGTTTTGCTGGGTATAGCAGCATGGGCTGGCAATTGTTCTCTCTTAGGGTGTGCATGATGTCTGTCCAGGCTCTTCTAGCTTTCATAGTCTCTGTTGAGAAATCGGGTGTGATTCTGATTCGCCTGCCTTTATATATTATCTGACCTTTTTCCCTTGCTGCTTTTAGTATTCTTTCTTTGCTTTGGGCACTTGGTGTTTTGACTATTATATGTCGGGGAGGTATTTCTTTTCTGGTCCAACCTATTTGGAGTTCTGAAGGCTTCTTTTATGCTTGTGGTCATTTCATTCTTGAGGGTAGGGAAGTTTTCTTCTAAGATATTGTTGAAGATATTTACTGTGCCTCTTAGTTGATACTCTTTTCCCTCTTCTATTCCTATTATCCTTAGGTTCGGTCTTCTCATTGTGTCTTGGATTTCCTGGACATTTTGGGTTAGGTGCTTTTTGTTTTTGCATGTTCTCTGGCTGTTTTGTCTATGTTTACAATGTTGTCTTCTGCCCCCGAGATTCTCTCTTCCATCTCTTGTAATCTATTGGAAATGCTTGCTTCTGTGACTTCTGATTTCTTTCTTTCTTTTTTTTTTTTTTTTTTTTTTTTTTTTTTTTTTTTTTTTGGTGTTCTGCCTCTAGGGTTATCTCTTTTAGTGTTTTCTTTATTGTGTCATTTTCTGTTTTAATTTCCCTCTTCCATTCCTTCATTTCTTTGGTTCTGTTTTCCTCTAGTTCTTTGAGTTCTTTGAGTGTTTTTCTTGTTTCCTCTTTAAAAGCTTCTGAATCTTTTTACTTTTCCTCCCGTTCTTGTTTAAGTATTTCTATCAGCGTCTTGAGGTATGTTTTCAGGTCTGCATCTTCTTTTTCTAGAGTGTTTGGAATTCCGATATTTGCTATTATGGGAGAACTGGGTTCTGGTGTTGCCAGGTTGTCTTGGTTTCCTTGGGATATACTCTTTCACTTTCCTTTTGCCATTTTGTTGTCAGTGATATGTTCTTGCCTTTCCCTTGTATCTGGTCTGTGTTCCTGGATCTCCACTGGTCCAGGTGGCAGATGGGCCCAGCCCTGTTCTATGCCTCAGAGTTGCCAGGTGGGAACAGAGGTTCCAAAGTTCTGTTCCTGGTCCCTGGATCAGGCATGTCGGAGCGTGTGCCCCGCGTGTGCACTTTGCAGTGATCTCTTTGCTCTCCGGCCGTGCAGATCTCCCACTCACCAGTCTCTCAACCTTAGGAGCTGGAGGTCTGTGTAGCAGATGGGCCGGGCTCTGCTCCACGCCCTGAAGTCACTGCTGAGTGGAAACAGAAGTTCCAAAGTTCTGTTCCTGGTCCCTGGATCAGGCAGGTCGGAGGGTGGGCTCCGCATGCGCACTCTGCACAGATATCTCTGCTCCCTGGCCGCCCAGATCTCCCATTCACCAATTTCTCAACCCCTAGTGGCTGGCGGTCCACATGGCAGATGGGCCGGGCTCTGTTCTGCCAGGACAGCATTTTTAAACATAAAGAATAAACTGAAAGCAATGCTAGGAGAAAAGTTCATAGCTCTAAGCATCAACAAAAAGAAACTAGAGAGAGCATACACTAACAACTTGACAGCACAAATGGAAGCTCCATAACAAAATGAAGGAGATAAACCCATGAGGTGTATATAGCAGGAAATATCCAAACTCAGAAATCAACCAAACAGAAACAAACAGAACTATACAAAAAAAAAAAAAAAAATCAACAAAACCAAGAGCTATTTTTTTTTTTTGAGAAAATCAACAAGATTGATAAACCTTTATCCAGACTTAACTAGAGGGCAGAGAGAGAGTATCCAAAATGACATAATCAGAAATGAAAGAAGAGACATAACAATAGAAACAGAAAATTCAGGAAATCATCAGATCCTACTACAAAAGCCTATACTCAACAAATTTAGAAAATCTAGAAGAAGTGGACAATTTTCTAGACAGATATCAGGTACCAAACTTAAATCAGGATCAGATAAATCATATAAACAGCCCCATAACCCTTAAAGAAATAGAAGCAGTCATCCCAGAATTCCAATTAAAAAAAGTCCAGGCCCTGGTGAGTTTAGTGCGGAATTCTATCAGACCTTCATAGAAGACCTAATACCAATACTCTCCAAACTATTTCATAAAATAAGAACAAATGTAATATTACCCAAGATATTCTTTGAAGTCACAAATACGTTCATTCCTAAACCACACAAATATCATACAAAGAAAGAGAACCTTAGACAAATTTTTCTGATGTATATTTATGCAAACTATTCAATACAACTTTTGCAAAGAGAAACCAAGAACACATTAAAACTGTCATTCACCATGATCACTTAGGCTTCATTTCAGGTATTCAGGCATGTTTCAAGATACAGAAATCCATCAATGTTTTCTACTATATAAATAAGCTCAAAGAAAAAAAAATCACATGATCATCTCACTAGATGCTAAGAAAAAAAAAATGACAAAACTTAACACCCCTACATGTTTAAAGTCTTGGGAAGGTCAGGTATTCAAGACTCGTACTTAAACATAGTAAAAGCAATATAAAGGGAAACAGTAGCAAACATCAAACTAAATGGTGAAAAACTTGAAGCAATCCCACTAAATTCATGAACTAGACAAGACTGTCCACTCTCCCCCTACCTATTCAATATAGTACTGGAAGTCCTAGCCTGAGCAATAAGACAACACAAAGAGAGCAAGGGAATACAAATTGGAAAGGAAGAAGTCAAAATATCACTATTTGCAGATGATATAATAGTATACTTAAGTGACTCTAAAAATGCCACCAGGGAACTTTTACAGCTAATAAATGGCTTCAGCAAAGTTGCTGGATATAAAATTAACTCAAAAAAATCAGCAGCCTTCCTTTACTCAAAGGAAAACCAGGCTGAGAAAGAAATTAGAGAATTGACATCCTTCACAATAATCTCAAAGAATATAAAATACCTTGGTGTGACCCTAACCAAGCAAGTGAAGGATCTGTATGACAAGAACATCAAGTCTCTGAAGAAGAAAATTGAAGAAGACCTCAGAAGATGGAAAGATCTCCCATGTTCATGGATTGGAAGATTCAACATTGTAAAAATGGCCATCTTGCCTAAGGCATTCTACAGATTCAATGCAGTTCCCATCAAAATTTCAACTCAATTCTTAATAGAGTTAGAAAGAGCAATTAGCAAATTCATTTGGAATAATAAAAATCTCAGGATAGAAAAAATCATTCTCAACAATAAAAAAAGTTCTGGGGGAATCACCATTTCTGACATCAATCTCTATTACAAATCAATTGTGATAAAAAAAAAAAAAAAAACTTCCTGGTATTGGTACAGAAATGGGCAGGTAGACCAATGGAATAGAATCAAAGACCCAGAAATGAACCCATATACACCTATGGTCATTTGATCTTTGACAAAGGAGCTAGAAACATTCAATGAAAAAAAAAACTGTTCAATAAATGGTGTTGGTTTGACTGGCAGTCATTACGCAGAAGAATGAAAATCAATCCCTCTTAATCTCCTTGTACAAAGCACAAATCCAGGTGGATCAAAGACCTCCACATAAAACCAGGTACACTGAAACAAATAGAGCAGAAAGTGGGGAAGAGCTTAGGACACATAGGCACAGGGGAAAACTTCTTGAAGAGAACACCAATGGCTTATGCTTTAAGATCAAGAATAAACAATTGGGACCTCATAAATTTACAAAACTTCTGTAAGGCCAAAGACACTGTCAAAAGGACAAATAAGAAACCAACAAGATTAGGAAAAGAATTTTACCAATCCTACATCTGAGAGAGGGCTATTATCAAATATATACAAAGAACTCAAGAAGTTAATCCCTAGATAATCAAATAATCCTCTTAACAAATGGGGTACAGAACTACTCAGAGACTTCTCAGTGGAGGAATAATAAATGGCTGAGAAGCACCTAAAGACATGTTCAATATCCCTAGTCATCAGGGAAATGCAAGCCAAAACCACCCTTAGATTCTACCTCACACCAGTCAGAATGGCTAAGATAAAAAACTCAGGTGACAGCAGATGCTGGTAAGGATGTGGAGAAAGAGTAACACTCTTCCACTGTTAGTGAGGTTGTAAACTGGTACAAACACTCTGAAAATAAGTCTTGTGATTTCTCAGAAAATTGAACATAATGCTACCTGAGGACCCAGCCATACTACTCCTGGGCATATATTCCAAAGTAGCTCCAACATCTAACAGGGTCACATGCTCAACAATGTTCATAGCAGCCTTATTTATATTAACCAGAAACTGTAAAGAACCCAGATGCCCTTAAACAGAGGAATGGAAACAGAGATTGTGGTACATGTACACAATAGAGTAGTACTCAGCTGTTAAAAAGAAGTTCATGAAATTCCTAGACAAATGGATGGAACTTGAAGCTATCATCATGAGTGAGTTAACCCAGTCACAAAAGAACACTCATGGTATGCATTCACTTATAAGCAGATACTAGCTCCCCCTCTTTAAAAAAAAAAAAAAAAAAAAAAAAAAACTCGGAATACCCAAGAAACCATCAACCATAGACAGAACTTATGAAACTCAAAAAGAAGGAACACCAGAGTATGGATGCCTCGGTGCTTTTTAGAAGAGAGGCCAAAACAGGAGAGGAAGTAAATACAAGGTCAAATAGAGGAACAGGGATTGAAAAAATGATCTACAGAGACTGTCTCACCTGGAGAACTGCCAAATATGTAACCACCAAACCCAAACACTATTGCTGATGCCAAGAAGTGTTTACTGGCATAAACCAGACATGGTTGTCTCCTCAATGGCTTTCTCAGAGCCGTATAGATATAGATGAGGATGCTTGCAGCTAAACATCAGACTGAACATGGGGACCCCAGTGAGAGAGCCAGAGAGACTGAAGAAGGTACAAGGTTTGTGACCTCATGGGAAGAGCAACACCATCAACAGCGAATGCACTGAGGTGGAGAGGGTATTTGGGTGAGAAAGGGAGCACCTCCATGGAAGCAAATTGAGGGAAAGGAAGGAGGGGAGTATTGGAGGAAGGACATAACATTTGAAATGTAAATACAGAGAATATCCAATAAAGTTGAAAAAACTATTTACTCTGTAACATAAGTCCTAAACTACTTTTATAGAAGACAATAATAAATATCAAATAAATCTCACATATGACGTGAATCAGTTCTAACTAAGTTTGCTTGTTTTATAAATTATATGAGTTCCCAAAAACCTGTGCTGTAATTGTTTGGATAGCAGTCATATTTATGTTTCTAAATAAATATATATTCCATATGTTTAATATACAGCACAACACTTTTGAATCAATTGCTGCACACAGCATATTTATCTGCATCAAATGAATCATCCCCAAAGGCACAGTCACATACACAATTGCATGAACAGTACATTTTTTCTAGTCACATTAATTATAATATTTGCATTTTGTAACTGAAACCATGTGTCCTGTGGTGTAACTTTTTAGTTACACAATTCAGAGGAAACTGAGATAAACTCTCATGTCAGTAACTATAGATATGTTAAGGTTTTCCTGCAAGATTAGAGCATTCCACAGGCTTATGGATGAAATATTATGTTTTATTATTATTTTGTTCCAAATTTAAAGCATGTAAATTGTAAGTTTTAACAATTAATAAATATTATTAAAATGTTTTTTAAAAAAAAACAAAACAGGTAGATTGCTGGCCCATATCTACAGTCTCTATACTTGGAAGGCTCAGATAGGAAGGTTTTGAACTTGGAAGTAACCTAAGCTATACAGGGAGACACTGTCCTAAAACAAACAATAGTAAGATATTGAAAAATCCAAATCCCAAGCAAAAAGAAGATAAATATGTCTAACAAAAGCTACAGTTAAAAATAACCAATGATCCAATTTTAAAACACTACTTATTTATTTCATAAAATATTCCGATAGTCCATAGATATCAAGGTTGTGTGGCTGGAAGGTGTTGTCAACCCTCTTGCAGATGCAAACTGCACTTGACATTCTAACAGGTTGAGTGCAAAGTATCAGCCAGACTGTGGTGGAATCCACTGAGTTACATGTCATTCAAATGCTGACCAGCCCCACACTTTGCCAACTCTGGAAGCTTCGTGATGAAATGAACTGTTCTGTGTCTTAGAGAATGTTGTATGTCAAAAAGAGATAATAACCTGAAGAGGTTTTGTTTTGGAAGGTTGTTTGTTTGTTTGTTGGAAATTAAATGAAATCACCCAGTATTCAGCCTGAGCCTGGCAAGACAGATACAGTGTGAACAATGATGAGCAACTCGTAATTATTACACAGACAGGCTATTTTTACTCTTTTATCTGAACACCTTCCACAAGAAAGCATACCGCTGCTGCTTGAAATCAGTGGAGCTAGAAATAGCCAACCTTGTTCAACATCTTTTTTATGCACAATTATGAGCTCACGATGGTTGTGCTTTGTCCCTTTTATTAAAATATCCTTAAGCTAAAAAAAATAGCATTTAAATGAATAGCATCAGAAATAGACACACAGCAAGTGCCTGTGGCATTCGGGATGGATGGAGGGCCTAGCACCTGCCGTCTCTCCATGCCTCATGCTTCAGGCCTTTGCTTATCCCTGCCTGAGAAACTCATTAAAAGATTTTCATTTTATTTCTTTAATCTGCCACCCAGACTAGCATTTGTCTTTTTAACTCAAAGAAACTCTATTTCTATTTCTCTTATTTTGCTTCAATGGTGGTATTCACAAGGTAGACAGATGGCAGAAGTCAGTGCCAGACAGTGACTCTGAAGGCCACCCAAGGCGGCCACTTGGGAGAAAAGCAAGAGCCAGTGAAGGCTCACCCAGGTGAAAGGCAGCAGAGGATGAGAGCAGCGTCAGCCTCTGAGGACAGGAAATAATGGCAGAGGTTGCTGCTTAGGGCTGAAGAGCCAGCTGCTCTGAAAATGAATAGCCAAGGCTCAAGCAGTAGAATGCAGAAGAAACTATGTTGAGGGGTTTGTACTTGATGGAGAAATGAGAATAAAGGGAACAATGATTTGTCTGATCTTTTCCTTCCCCTAACTAGCCCATTACAAAGCTCCCTCAGAGACAATGTGGGACTTAGCAAAGCTGATCTCCAAAATAAAGAAACGGATTATATAAAGTGTGACATGGAGTTATCAAGGAAGAACACATTCTGGAGGGAGGAGTTAAAATGGGCTGACAGGCGTGGCAGAGAAACCAGGGGAATCCAGGGTTCCACAGGCACAGACAATACAAAAAGCAAGAACTCACAAAGAATGGGATTTTCTTAATTTATAAACTTGATTTTAGTATTGGGCATGTTGAGAGAAAAGAAGTATGTATTTCCAAAGTTTCTAATTTCAACAACAAAGGCTTTGAGGAAGGGCCCCAAAATAGGATAACAAGGAGGATTCCTCAAGCATTAGGAGCTGCTACTGCTAAGTGGAGTCACATGCCAGAGCACTAAAGAACCAAGTGCTGGGTGAAAATTACAGCTCACTGGTGGAGTGCCTGCATAGCACAGTACAATCCTAGGTTCAATACTAGGTACTAGAAATTGACAAAAACAAAACACTTGTGGGTTTATCAGAGAAAAATCATCATTGGATGTGGGGAGAAGGCCGTTCACAGTGATAAAAGTGAGAAAGAAAAATCATGTCACATCTCTAAATAGAATATTATTCTGCTAGTAGATGGTGTATAATCCCTCTTGTTACATGGAAAAATGTCACCATCTGGGGACAAGGTAGGCAGTACACCCACAGGTCTAACCTAATTCTCTCATACCAGCCTCCTGTCTCTCATCTTCTCCAAATATCAACTCCTTGCAGAAATTTTCCCTGGACACAATGTATATCTGATCTCTGAAGTCACAACCATCTCACACACTCTACTTCCTCACAAACCATGTAACTTCTCAATCACCCCAAACATTTCTTAAAGGGAAAGTCCCATATGAATGATGGAGAGTATCTGTGAAAGATAGGACATTGTAAATACATAAATATATATGAATTGAAGTATGGACCAACTGCCAATCACAGTTAATAGCCTTCATCTTTCTTTAATACTGTCCTGGTTTACTTTCTGTTGTGAGAAATACCATGACGAAAGGAGCTTATATGGGAATGATTTAATTTGGCTTATGTGTCCTGATCACAGGTCATCATTGCCAGAAGCCAGAACAGGAACTAGAGCACAGGCCAAAAAAGATTGATGCTGGAACGCTCCCCAGGGCTTTCTCAGCCTACTTTCTTACACAATTTGGAACAAACTTCCAAGGGATGGCACCACAATAATCTGGGTCGTCCCCCATCAATTATTAATTAAGAAAATGTCCCATAGGCTTGTCTATGGACCAATTTGATCGAGGTATTTTCTCAATTGAAGTATTTAATTCCCAGATGACCAAGGGTTGTATCAAGTTGACAAAGAGCTAACCTCACAGCAAGGCAACTCTGTACTGCAGATCTGGTTTTGTTTCTAAAATTGCTTTGAGAGCTCTCAAAGCTCACAAGGAATAAATAGATATTTTTGGTTGAAAATGATGAATGCACAATACTGTAATTAGGAAACGGTCTATTCTACCTCATTCTGTAATGAATATTAGCTATCATACACACACACAAACACACATATACACACACAAGAATAGTACAATTTGCTTAAAAAGTAGGAATGAAGGAATGATAAAGTCAATTCCTGGTTCAATGTTTATGTTGTTAATGATTTCAGAAAGATTTGCCCCATGGTAGTGATCATTGCATCCTAATTTTGTTTCATTAATTCACTTTTCTGAGGGCTTACATAGAACCTAGTGTGCATGTCAGGATTTTAAACAACAGACACATCCTTTTTCTTGTATTTTTTCTCTCTCATCTCCTTTATGACTCTCATATTTTTATGTATCTCCTCTCTTGTGGAGGGATGAATGCTTAATTGTTCTCCTATTAGAGAAATGACACATTGATGAGAGTATGCTAAATATAAAACATGCATAAGACAAGGTTCTCTCGCTGGAATCCCAAGAGTTAGAAAACAACCCCTGTCTAGGCAGAGGGAGCTAGAATTCTAGGGTCAGGAGAGAAGCTTGATTAACAATCCACTGAAATCCACAAGAAACCATTTTGTTTTTATTTTGCTTTGATTACACCACAACCAAAACCAGGCAGGGAAAGAGGAGGACTTATTTGGATTATAGTTTATCAATTTGGGATTCTGTAAACCCC